>NC_138767.1:21858265-22506390 GCF_965113315.1 Podarcis vaucheri
AGCCCTCCATTTACGAATCTGTGCGGGTTCACACGGCAATGCAGACCGGAAAGACGGAAACTGACCTTGTCCCCAACGCGCCGTCAGTGAGTCACTGCTTTTAAGTGTTACTCACTGTTCAGCAGCAGCTTGGGGGAGATTTATAGTTTTCCTCCAGGTCTGCAATCTGGGTCCTGATTGTATCTAGTCACCTTTCCTCCCTTTCCTCTGACTGCAATTTGCAAACAGCATCTTTGTCATTGCATCTAGATTGGCTCTTAGGGTGTGTGAACTGCGTCAGGGGTTCCTGGTTCGAATCTTATCTCAGTCATTTGTTCAATAAGTGATCCCAGTCTCAGGCTGCTGATAATTTCATTCTAGGATCCTTGAAGTATTATAAATAATGCATAGTAGGGTTGCCATATGACCTCTTTTTCCAGGACACATCCTCCTTTTCATGGGTAGAGTTGTCATAGCGATCCAAAGTTAAAAGTAGAAGTTGGCAACTGTGTCCTCTTTTGTTGCTCTTCAAAATATGGCAACCCTACTAAAAGCACAGTATTATTTCTTTATTTGAGCTTGGCTATTTGTGGTGAGTTGTTAGAGTGTCGGACTAGGACTCCCCACTTAGCCATGAAGCTCATCGGGTGACCTTGGTTCAGTCAGAGTCTATCATTGTAACCTATCTCACACGGTTGTTGTGAGGGAAAAAATGGAGAAGGACCATGTATGCTGCCTTAAGCTTCATAGGGGAAACAATTGAAAGTGAAATAATAATAATAGTCCTTGTAGAGAACAAGGGCTGTCATTGCCTGGAAGGGGTTTTTTTTTTTGGTTTTTTAAAACCACTTCTGCTTTCTTGTCTGTGTCATTAATGGTCTTTGACCATCTGAGACACATCATGCTGTTAGCTATTAAGGCCTAGTTCAGCATTTAGTGCCACGTTACTGCACATATACAATAAACACATTGTTGGAAGTCAAACAATGCCGAATTGCCCTAGGATTTATTTAAAATTTGACCCTCTGTGCCCTTTGACAGCATATACCTCAGAGACTATGACAAGTGCCTGGTTTAATCTGTGATACAAGAGGGTGTCATTTCATCAGAACCAACAGAATTATTTTGTGTGTTTACCTCAGGTGTAGACAGGGGCCCATACTTTTGGCAGAGAACACAGTGACCCAGTTTTAAGGATAAAATGAACAGTGACAGTTATGAGGTCATAAAAGCTCCTGCTGTGTTTTGCTTCGCCAGCTTGTGTAATGACCATGATCAAGGCTAACGTGTACTTCTTCCTGCCTTCATCCCCATCCTTTTGGTTAACCTTTACCTCTTTCCTTGCAGTTAGGCACAAAAGAAGGATATTTGACAAAACAAGGCAGAATAGTTAAGGTAAGAAATGTCAGTGACTTGTGTGCCTCTCCTTTCCTTCTGTGTAGAAAGCCAATGCAAATTTAATAATAGTTTATTAATTAAAAAATAGCTATTTTCTAGAAAAAGAGGTGCTGGAATTCACTAGGAACATCTCTTGTTCTCTTAAAATGGCAATGGAGCCCACCTGAGAGATGCCGGAACTGAGTTCCGGTGAGTTCTGGCTGAAAAGAAGCCCTGGTAATAATCATAAAATAATACACATGATCTGCACAGCAACAAGTATATGGTTGTTAGTACTATGTACATGTTCGGAAGCAGAAGAGAAGAAAGGGAGCTCATTTTCAATGCCTGTGTTGCCATTTTCATTCTTGTATTTTTTTCAAATGCCTAAGTTCCTCTAATATCACCCTCTTTATTCTTTCAGAATTGGAAAACCAGGTGGTTTACCTTGCATAGAAATGAGCTGAAATATTACAAAGACCAGACGGTGAGTTGGCAAGTTGCACTTGGGCGGCCATGTTTTGATCCCTTGAGTTTGTTGCATATGGACATGAGTGTTGAGATCCTTCCAAGTCATGTGGGCCAAAGGCAATTTTGCCAAGCAAACGCCCTCCCGCTAATGGCTCCCAGTGGTTCCCACACGCTTCACATTACTCCGTGGAAGTCTTAGTCATTTCTGGCTTGTCAGTTCAGTCAAAATGCGGAGTGGGTGGATGACGCAAGCATCGCTTCTTTATTATATAGGTGGGTGCCAGTATATATGTGGGTAACAGTGCTTGTGCAGACAGGGCCTCACTTACTCCTCGGCATCTTTATTTGGGGAGTTGGGGGTTCTGCTCATTACAGGGGGAGGGGGAAGAATGATTGTTTCAAAGATAACTTACTTTTAAGTCCACAGAGCCAATCAGAGCGCTCGACCTAACAGAATGCTCAGCTGTGCAGTTTGACTATTCACAGGACAAAGTCAATTGTTTTTGGTAAGTTGAGACCTAGAAAAAACTACTGTGTTTGTAAAATTACTTCAAATGGCTCTGAATACTCGTGAACTATCACAAATGAAGACAATAAATTTATTAGTCTGTCGTCTCAGGAGCCCAGTGAATGCACACTCTTTCAATTTACCAGCCCCATCAACAAGTCCCTTCTCTGAACTCCACGGAGTGATTTTCCTGCTTTCCTTGGTGTCTCAACAGCTTTACACTACAGCTGCCCCTTCCTTGACTTTATTCTTCTTGCTTTCTGTCTTACTGTGGCTTAGCATGGGGGAATGGGCATCCCTCAGTGGCAGAATATCTGTTTTGCTAGCAGAGAGCATCTCCAGGTAGGGATGGAAAAGACTCTTGCTTGAAGCCCTGGAGAGCTGCCATTATCAGTCAGTGCAGATAATGCTGAGCAAGATGGACCAGTGGTCTGACTCGGTATAAGGCAACTCCCTTTGTGTCTATGAATGAGCTTATTCTTAACCAAGGCAGCCTTTGAGTTCCACATTTGTTGTGTTTTCTGCATGCAGAACCTTGGCTATTCAAAAATGCCCTGAAGCACGTACCCTTACAAAATTCTGTTGATAAATAATATATATGCTTTAAAATGTTCTATTTTTTTTTTACCAATTATACCCTCCTCCAGCATTTAACACATGAAAAAGGGACATATTTCTAAAACTCCAGTTCTCCTTCAAGGCTATGTGTATACCAGGCATGGCCAAACTCGGCCCTCCAGATGTTTTGGGATTATAGCTCCCGTCTTCCCTAGCTAACAGGACCAGTGGTCAGGGATGATGGGAACTGTAGTCCCAAAACAGCTGGAGGGCCAAGTTTGGCCATGCCTGGTGTACACCCTCTGTTTACTCTGGATCCAGTGTGTTCCCATTGTGGGTCTGGGAAGTAGTATACTGAATCTACATTATCCAGAATCTGTATCTATCCTGTAGTTCCTTAGGAAATAGACTGCATTTTAACATGTTTTCCTGCAATCCAACTTTGTTCCAAATTGAGAAGAGAAGCATTTTAAGCTGGTTTTGTGTATGTAGCCAAAGCCAGCAGTGCTGCTGAAGACCCTAAGTTAATTCTGTATGCTGATGAAGTGACAGAGGGAAAATGTCTTTTTCAGCTGGTTTTATTTATTTTGCCACTGGCTCTGTGTTTTACTTTGGTGTTTTGACCCTTCTTTTCAGTTTTTTAATGTTAGCTGCTTTGAATTCTTACTTGGAATAAAAGTGGGATTTTTGTTTTTTTTTAAAATAAAACAAACCAAAACTAAAACCAAACTTTAGCTTCAATTCTTCTTTGGTAAAATGGGGTATGGGTGTTGGCTGCAGCTAGTATTGCTTATGCTTGTGATACAAAGTCTTTTTACAATTTTTCTTTTTACAGTTTAGTATTCCCACTGAGAACCTATTACCTTTATGCAAAGACTGGAGTAGAAGCAGATGAATGGATTAAAATACTGCAGTGGAAACTGGTAAGGAAGTGCCTATCCCTCAAGTTCAGATGAGTGTTTTAGCTTTCGCTTGGTGCATTTAAGATAAAAGGAAACATTTCATGTTGAAAATGTGTAACGCCAAACCCTTTATTTCCTCACTGGCCTTACTATGCATGTAAAAAGAGAAAGTGATATCCCTAGCCTTTAAACAAATATATAAACTAAGGTCTAGGTCTGTAGCTCAGAAATATAGAGCACATGCTTTTACCTAAACAATATCATTTCGTACCCAGCCTCTCCACACAGAGGAGTGAGTCTGCGACCCTGGAGAGCCACTCTCAGAGAGTATAAAGTTTAGACAACGCTGAGTTAGCTAGATGGGCCAATGTTCTGATTCAGGGTAAGGCAACTTCCTATTTTCCTATCCAAAAGCCAGTGCAGAAGTCATGGTGCTTCTGTGCAACACAGACCCAGTTTTCCATTCCATTTGCTGCTCTTTTGCACTGCATCTGAGACGACTTCGGTAGCCTCCACCCTCGAGCTTCATTGGTGGAGGGGGACAAAACCATAAAGGAGGAAATAACTGAATCCCTGCTCCACAGGCTGAATTGTAGCCACGGTTTGTTTATAAGTGTACACTAGGGTGTGGGCATCTAGCCCCGCTCACTGAGGTGACCGGGCATAGCTATACTGAGGAAGGAGGGCAACAGATGTGGGGGGGCTACCTTGGATGAGACATGGAGGGCATAACTGTTCAGCCCTGGAGGCGATGTGTGACGGCAGCAGAGGACTTGGGAGGAAAGGATTACAAGCCTAGCAGTTGCACATGTTTAGGCTGTTATTTCTTGTGCAGCACATAGCGGAAACAGTAGCCTGGTTTGCATGTCACTCTAAGCCAAAACTTGACAGCTCAGCCCAGAAGCAGAAATGTCCAGAGAGGCCATGGACCTTCCTTCCAGGAACCCACATGCTTTCACTAAGCTATGGTTTGGTTTAGCGTGATAAACAAAACCAGGCCAACTATCTGCACTGCTGCCACCAGTTAACTTCTGTAACCTGCCAGTGCAGGCCTACCAAGCTGGATGATTAGGGAACAATCAAAAAGAGCAGCACCTTAATGAAGATTATAAAGGGGAAAAAATCCCATTTGATAAACTCATCTCTCTGTTATATAAATACCAGGTCTTTCTTTTTCTTTTTGTAGTCGCAGATAAGGAGACAAGCACGCCAGCGTGATTCAGGCACATTCAGGCCGTAGCTATTTCTTCAGCAAATCTTAACTGCCACAAAGGCCCAGGTTGGTTCAAATTAATGCTCCATCAAACCTGTCATTGTGACTGTAAGAACTTCTGCACTGGTTAAAAGCAAAAACCCATCAAGCCCATCCAGATGCCCAAAGAAAACCTACAAAGGTGGCATGTTGGAGATGCCAATCTTTGTTCCCAGCATCTGAGAACTAGAAGAATGCAACCTTTAAAGATGGATATTCTGCTTTTAGGTATTGTGGCTAATGGCTACTGGAGGCCTATGCTCCCTGAATTTGTCTAACCCTCTTTAAAAGCCATCATACGTATTCACTAAAAGCTGATCCTCATACGCTGATGTCTAAGGTTCCACTTCCATGGTGTGATTCCCACACACACCTGCTGCACCAGATGAATGAACTTTCAGCTTAAATGTCTTGGATCTTCTCATAGCAATGGGTCATTGTGTTACCTATGAAGATGTTCATCCTTACACATTTGGTATGGACTGTTTTCTCAGCCATTTACACTATGTACTCTAGCATAAGTGGACTTCTGGTCCCACACAGACTTCTGTTAGTGACCCATGACCGTGTTTGAGAATGTTTGTTCCCATGTGCACTGCAGCACAAATGGAAAGATTCATCTCCATAGACATTGGCTAATTCAAATGGAACTTGTGTGTCGGAATGTGCACCCAGCAATGAAATCTCTTTGGTCTAGCAGGGAAAACCACATTAGGAAGTTATTTCCCTCACTTGCTGGATCATGAAAAATGCATCAGACAAAACTGCCATCTAGTCCAGCTTTTTGTCTTCCATGGTGACCAGCCAAATCTTATGGAAGCACACCAGCAGCAGTGCATGGGAGGGCATGTGTTTAGCATACAATGCCAATAATTCCAAGCCTCTTCCACATGCTCTTTAGAAACCAAGCTCAAGACATAAAGTCACCATGGAAGCATGCAAAAGCAGATGCAACTGCCAATATATTTTGGTGAAATGTCCTTTTTATATGTGCGTGTTAATGAGCATAAGTGCCAACAGTATTCAAAGCGCTCTTCTAATTACAGTGGTGCCTCGCAAGACGAAATTAATTCGTTCCGCAAGTTTTTTTCTTCTTGCGAGTTTTTCGTCTTGCGAAGCACGGTTTCCCATAGGAATGCATTGAAAATCAATCAATGCGTTCCTATGGAAACCGCTTTCAGACCAGGTCCGGGGACAGTCTGTCCCCCGACCTCTTCTGAAGGCTGGGGGGGGGGGGACGACGACAAGGGCTTTTCTTCCCACCCCCAGCATTTTAAAAAACCCCGGGACAGCGGAGGACTTCTCCGCTGTCCAGGGCGATCTTAAAATGCTGGCGGGCGGCATTTTAAAATCGCCCCGGGACAGCGGAGGACTTCTCCGCTGTCCGGGGCGATTTAAAAGCCTCTGGGAAGGCAGGCAGGGGGGACAAAGACTTTCGCCCCCCGCCAGCCTTCAGAAGAGGTCCTGGACCTCTTCTGAAGGCGGGCGGGGGGCGAAAGTCTTTGCTCCCCCCCGCCTGCCTTCAAAAGCCGTCTGGGACAGCGGAGAAACGCAGCGCATTTCTCCGCTCTCCCGGGAAGGCAGGCAGGGGGGAGCAAAGACTTTTGCCCCCCGCCGGCCTTCAGAAGAGGTCCAGGACCTCTTCTGAAGGCTGGCGGGGGGCGAAAGTCTTTGTCCCCCCCGCCTGCCTTCAAAAGCCGTCTGGGACAGCGGAGAAACGCAGCGCATTTCTCCGCTCTCCCGGGAAGGCAGGCAGGGGGGAGCAAAGACTTTTGCCCCCCGCCGGCCTTCAGAAGAGGTCCAGGACCTCTTCTGAAGGCCGGCGGGGGGCGAAAGTCTTTGCTCCCCCCCGCCTGCCTTCAAAAGCCGTCCGGGATAGCGGGAAGCGCTTCCCTGCTATCCCGGACTGCTTTTAAAATGCTGGCGGTGGGGAGCAAAGCCTTTCGGCCCCCGCTGGCCTTCCTGGACCTCTTCTGAAGGCCAGAGGGGAGGGGAGGCTTTGCTCCCCACCGCCAGCATTTAAAAGAGGTCCCCGGGGATTTCCCTATGGGCTTTCTTCTTGCGAAGCAAGCCCATAGGGAAATTCGTCTTGCGAAGCAACTCGCAAACGGAAAACCCTTTCGTCTTGCGGGTTTTCCGTCTTGCGAGGCATTCGTCTTGCGGGGCACCACTGTATTGTAAAGTAAGATAACTGGGGACCAGCCTATTGTACTAGTTTTTTTAAAAAAAACACACCTGTAAAGCAACCATTTTTATTCTCTCTCTGTGTGTTTTATTATTTAATATTCTTCTGTGTTAGCAACAGGAACATTTCAAAATATACTGTGAGTGCTGGGAATCAGGGTAGGTGTAGAGAACAGGACCATACGAAGGAAGGCTTTTCAAGGCTGTATCTGAAACAATTTAATGCATTTTGTATCTCTTGTAAAATTTCTAATAAATAGAAAAGAGAACATCATGTCTGTATGCTAGAGTAACAGGGTCCAGCTTCACAAGTAGGGACCTGTTGTGTTGTTGTTTTTAAAGCATCTTTTAGCGGGAAATGTCACGATGTCTCAAATGTTTGTGCAATGCTCAGATACTTGCAGCATTTCCTTCCTTTCCTGGAATTTGACACACGCTTCTCTCCCTGGGACATAGGTAGTACAGTGCAAAGAGATAATAGCAGTGCAGTCCTACCCTTGCCTACTCAGAAGCCCGATTGAATTCAACAGGACTTACTCACAGCTAAGTGGGGTTACACCTGCATACTTGGGCTAAGAATAAGCACCACTGAATTAAACAGCGATTGTGCTGTTCTTCTCTCTGCACAGTGTCCAACTAAGTTCACCCTTGCCTGGGTTTTCATTTTACCTCATCAAAGCAGGAGTGGGTTCTTCGGATGCTGTTGAACAGTAAGTCCCATCAGCCCCAGCAAGCACGGACAGCGGCGAGTTGTAATTCTACATCATATAGAGGGCCAAAGTTCTCTCCACATCTGCACCACAGAAACAACACTATCCAAATCTAAGCAAGTTAGCCAGAAGGCTGTTTTGCAAGATTCTTCTCTCTGGTAATAATCAGGCTACACATCTTATTCACACTTTTATTTCAACCTGTTTAGGGACATGCAAAAAGGTAAGATGAAGCAGCAAAGCAACATAATTACATGAACTTAAATAGAAATGGGATAAAACAAGAAATTTCATCCTTCTGTTTTACAAATACGTATGCAAAAAGAACACTGATTGATGCGATCTCTGTAAGAGCTCAGCTGTAGCAATATTGAAGAGAACTAGCATGTACCTGTTTTTTTAAAAAAGCTTCCAGGCTATTAGTATTTCTCCATCCAAACAAACCATGAGTCACTGATTGTGAGGGGAAGCTTTTCTAGCATTGATGCACAATGTGAGCAAATATTAGGAAGTCTTCATTGCAAGAATGGGAAGGGAAAATGTATTTTTGCACTGTTCATATAGTGGTAGTTCAAAGACAAGCACACCCGTTACTCATACAGCAAGTGAGCTGGGGGTGGCCAATTCTGAACAGTATTTTTTTCCTATGAAATATATTCTGCATGCCTGAAGTTAACTCCATGGGAGTCATCAGCTGGTCTCCACAATACCCTGTAGTTTTAACAAATGCACCTGCAGCCCGAACCCCCTTCTCCCCATCGTATTCTACATTTTGCTCTATATGCAACTTGTTTAAATTATTTAAAACAAGAGAAAGTAGCATTTGCTCCAAGACACTTGTTACACGGCAGTGGGTTGGAAAAACGAAATCAATCTCTCCTGTCCAGAACTCAAGAGATGCTTCACTCTGGAGATAAAGTGCCAGGTTAAGAGACTTCCACTACTTGCCATAACTCTTCAAATAAGGGAGCAAGCTCTTTTTCCAAGCTTACGATCAGCCCTACACAAAGTGGGAAGGGAAGAGAGAGAAAAAGTTTATATTTCATACTAGAGGGATCCATTTGTAAACATGAACTGATAACCCGTCTATACATTATTTGGGGAAACTGAACTTCATGCCAACATTTTGGCACAGGAGCAAGACATTCTCACTGCCACTGACTATAAACTAGATACTTGCAGAGGTAACACAGGATCTGGTCCTGGCCCATAAGAGCTTTCATTCCCTTTGCTCAAGTGCTGAGACCACACTCTGCTCCTTGCGCCAAAGCAGCAGTATACACAATCACCTCTGCTGAGCCATCACTTAACAGGAGTGAAGAACCTGTGTTCCTGCATAATTTTATGCAGGTGGGAGAAACCTAGACCTCTGGGCAAAGGTAAACTGTCCCTCCCCATTCCCACACAGCCCACAGGGCAAGGAGGAAAAGAGAAAGAGGGATGCCTTGCTCCCAGTTGGCCCATCCCCTGCCCTAGGAAAATCTCACGTGGCTTTTTCAAGGTGAGGGGACTAGTGGAGCTGAGCTGTCCTGTCACACTGACTTTTGGTGTAAGGCTCTGCATCTATCATATTATCCACAACTTGGGAGTTGGAGAAGAACTGCCTGCCAATTCCATGCAACTGGCCTTTTTCTTTTAAGCAAGTACATAGCTTTTTGAAAAACCACAAGTGTACCCACATATTACAACTTAAATCTAGCAGTATAGGTGCTGAAGGCAGCCGAGCCTCTCAGTCCTAAAGACGTACCTGTGTTGGCATTGCTGCTAGCGATGAAACTAACAACCAAAGGCAACCTGTTGAACTGAACCACCTACAAGAAGCAAGACATTCCATTTCAAAATCCAGCACACAGTAAATGTTTTCTGGCAGGCAGTTCACTAGCCTCTTATGGTTCTAACCAGGTTCCATTTGTTGCTGAACTCCTATCAGCTCTGACCATTGGCCATGTTGCCTGGGGCTGATGGCAGTTGGAGCCCAACATTACACAACATTACTGGCAGCCATTGGTGGGGTAAGGATGAGAATAGCTTTTTACAAGACACTGGCACACAATGCATCAGCAAAGTAGTGCTGTTAACAATAATTTTCTAGACTAATTAAAAAGGTGAAGGAAACATCCTGCCAGATTATGATATTGGCCAAAACAGCTAGGCACAAGCAGATTGCTTGCTGAAACAAAACACCACTCCTCCCATTCCAATACAATGCTTCATTACATTACTTGCAAAATCCATTCATCCGCCAATTCTGGAAGGAAGGCAACACATCTTACCTGATATGTGTTGTAGTAACAAATGATGCTTTTGTTTTTTGAAAGCCCAAGCTTGCTGCCCTGGTCTGTTGCGAGTGCAAAAGTTGACAAGAAACCCGGTCGAAGAGCATGCTCTGGAGCATTATCGTTGGCAACTAGAACAAGAGGACACTCTATATCTCCAAATATTGTAACAGACACATTTTGCACAGATAACAGGCATTTTGTTAGTTGAACCAGCAGCACAAACTCAAGGGACTAGTCCTCGCAAGTGTAGTGAGATTGAAGCACAGTGCAATTCCAAAAGATCTTGCAATACTATGGCACAGTTAACATTGTTTAAAGAAAAATAGTCAACAGTCATGACTGTGAAAGAAAGAACATGTTGACAAAGCCAAGGTGTGTTCAAATGGGTTCTGAATGCTCAGCAAGTGGAGTTAAAGTGCCCTCCAAGGTCAACTATCCATCATCTGCTTCAGGCAGAATTTCCTGAACTCCAACTCTTCTAACCACCCAAGAGCAAATCCGATATCCAACCTTTCCTTGCCTAAACCGTACCTCCCGCACTCCCCACCCCATAATAGAATTGAAGGCAGTATACAAATTAAATCATCAAGCAATATACCAGCCTTTTTGAAGCTTGGGGCCCAATAAGATGTTGGACTACAACTCCCATTATCCCACACCACTGTCTAATGGTCAGGGATGATGGAAGTTATAGTCAAACTATATTTGTAAAGGCACAAATGTACAAAGCATGTAAACATCAAGCAACCATTTGCCATTTTACACTGGTTAATGCAGTATAGTATGGCAATAAAAAGTGCAATTTTGAGGACTGAGTGCACATAGCCCTGAATGCAGCTTTTTCTTCTAATGTAACTCGGAAGGATACCAGCTCACATTGTTACCAAAGACCAAAGCACCAAGAAAGTGGTTTATACACACAGCTTCCTCAAACAGTATTCTTTTCTTCCACTTATTCTATCCAGGAAAGTGCATCACAGCTGATGAATAGGCATTGCGATCTCTGCTGACTCATGTCTACACTAGAAGCCAACAGAAGACTAGGGTGACAGGGAGTGGATATGTGTGCCTAGTTATATTTAAAATTTCCCCTTAGGAATCAGGATGCACAAGGGAAGAGTTTAAAAGGTGAAAATGATTTCATGCTTTTGTCTATTTCAAGGTAGGAGGAAACATCTTGCTTTTGAGCAAACAAGGATTTTATATTTCTATTAAATTGATGCAAATATCCTATCCAGATAAATACACAGGTTATCTCTTACCTTTGATAACAGGTACACCATCTCTGTCTGACACTACAATAGCATGGAGTCCCTCAACACTGAAAAAGTAAAAGAGGTAGAATTTTTAGCAACCTAACCAGAAATACTGTCAACTATTTCACGTTGATGGTGCCAGCTGCATCTTTTTTTAGCCTTACTCTGCTAATCAATTAATCATTTTAACAATTACAACCTGCAATTTAACAATTACAGCAGTAATGTATTATTTGAAGAACTGTATTAATGCCTCAATCAAAACCCGCAACATTCTCAAACCCCTTTGAAGAATTTAAAGGTTCAGAAAATTATTCCCATCCTTGGTCCAAAAAAGAATTTGATGGGAAATACAGACCAAACTTTGAAGCTAAGCAGATGCATATATTCTACTTGGAGAAAGGATGATAAAAGTCTAATGAAGTATTATGTCTCGGCTTGTAGTGTCAAAACTTTGGAACCATTTAATATTAATATTAGGTTACTAAATCAAGGCTGGGAGTCACAGACACGTGTGTGTGTGTGTCTGTATGTGAGAGAGGGAGAGAACAGAAGTTTCTTGCTAACATGGTTGGTATGTGTTGCAAGTTTCCCTGTCTTAAGCTGTGTACCTCCATGCAATATCCTACAGCCCCAGTATGAAGTTCCTCAATAAGTGGAGGGACACAGCTCCCACCCACCCCCAACACTTTCCAATTTAGGTACCTGAAAGCAACAATTTTTCAAGGTACAGAATTCACAGAACACATTAAATCCTACTAAGGCTGACTCCATAGGCATTACTGACTTAGAAGGACGTTGCACTGAGATAAATGATAATTATTCCCAAGTCCCATTTAGAGAACAGGTTTAGCACTGGGTTTGAAATTTCAACACAGGTTTCCTGATATGTGAAACTCAAAAGTTCAGAATGTAAATCTACATAGGTACCTTACCTTGGGAGCTTTTTGTACAGGAACCTTTTCAATTCCTAGAAGAGGAGAGAAAAGGAAACTGTTTACCTTAGTCACTTACAGCACACATTAAGAGGTCATGTACTGGAGAATTAACTACCTCTTCCATTCACACTCATATTCACTCACTGGAACCCTCCATGACACCATAAGCTTTCCCTGAAAGCAGGGGAAATGGCCACTCTTTTAGGCATAATACTTTGGTACACAGCTCTCTGTCACATTCAACAAGCCACTTCAAAATGTGCATTATAGTGCTAATTATACTTACATCCGCCATGTTGTCAGAAGTGTTCAAATGAACAGTCCAAACCCTTTGGGGGGAAAAAGTTGCATGTTTTGTGACAAAACGATTTGTCCTTCTATGTGAATATAGCAGAGAACAAGTTTCTACTACACCACCCCTGCTACACTTGGCACTTACGGTGCTTTGCCTTGCATAGCAAAGCTTATTTTCAAAGTCACTCAGTGCAGAGTTGGTATTGGGAAATGTCAACCCATAGCAATTCCTACCCGTGACTAGCCATATCTGTGAAGCCCAACACCCAGGCATGGGACCATGACTTTCTAGACAACAGAACAACTCTCCCAAAAAGAGTATGTGATAAGCTGAAGGCAATGATTTTAAATGACCTAGTTTCTCCTGTGGTCACAAACATTCTGAGTAGCGAGGCATACCCACTTATTTGTCTGGAGTGCTAATGTACTATACTACAGGGATCCTATAGACAGAGGAGGAGGAAAATATTGTAATTAGAACTCCCTCTGAATGGTAAACAAAAGCCAGACAATAATACAAAACATACAGAGTTACAGGACTTCAACAGCCCCCTCCCACACAAAAAGAAAAGAAAAACCCAGGGTTACTGTGCTGATCCATTAGAGGAACCAATTCATATAGCAAGAGTAGTAGTATGTGTGGCATTGAACAAAGTTTTACTCAGACCCATTGAAAGTAATTTACATTATTAAGTTCATCGATTTCAATGGGCCTATTCTAAGTAAAGCTTAGTTGACTACTACCCAAAGCCTTTATTTGGAGCAACTAAAAAGTGAACAATCTTTTGAGTTCACTAGAACCCTTCTTCAGGCAAATGCTAAATCCCACCCCGAAGGGGTTGGTGGGAGATAATGTTGGGCTGGATGAAAAGTCCAGTGGAGCAGAAGAGTTTATACATGGGCTTAACTGGATTAAGCCCATCTGATAAAAAAAGGCTATCAGGTTGCAGCAATATCTGGGCTAAAGGAGCAACAGCTACTCTTCCTTTGAAACGACTCAGCGCTTTACATTACATTGCAGAATACATATACTATATTTCCTAATTTTGCAACCTTAAGATAGATCCGCCCTTCAGTTGCTGGAGATAAGCTCAGTCATTTCCTTTAGACCTCCTCTGCTTCACCACATACCCTTTGACCTACCCCATTCTTGTGACTGTAATCTGCTTTAGCTGTTTTTAATTCTAAATTGTCATAACCCGCCCTGGAACCTGCAGGTGAAAGGATCATAATAATAAACGTGTGCTCCTGCGGCTTATGGGGCGAGTCATGTGCACCACCAGCAATAAGAAATCAAAACCAAAATCTATCTCTCTTTCAAGTATCAATGGTGATACAACACCAGCAGTATCTTATCGCGGTCTACCAAGGTGGGGCTGTGACTCTCCCAAGTTCTTTCCTGGACGCCCACGCAAAGACAAAAAGGCGAAAGCAAAAATGTACCAAATACACACTTATATACTGGGGTTGGGGAGAGGGAGGGCCATCATTATCTCCCTGCATAGGAGCCGACTCTTCTAGGGCAGAGGTCCCTTCAGCCCCCTCAGTCAAATACTGTATTTGAAGCGGTCGGGCTCACTCGACGGGCATTGCCATTCAAATAGTGTGATCGATAACGCGGGGGGGGGGGGGTTTACCTGCCCAGCCCCCCTCCCAGTATTGTATTCAAGTTGGCACAGAAGCCCGACGGAGCCAGAAACTTCCCGCCGTCGCTGCCCAAACCCAGTTGAGGAAACAAGGGCCCATGGCTCTCGGCTTCAGCTCCGAAATTATTAGGAAAGGGAGAAGACAGGGAAGTTTTTAATGTGTGACATTTTAATGTATTTTTAATCTTTGCTGGAAGCCGCCCAGAGTGGCCGGGGAAACCCAGGCAGATGGGCGGGGTACAAATAAAAATTATTATTATTATTATTATTATTATTATTATTATTATTATTATTATTTATTATTATTATTATTATTATATCGCCACTCCTTCTTTTGCGTACGGAATGAAGTAAGCGTACCCTAATAATTAATAATGATGACAGTAACCCACTTGTTGGTCCCACAGCGACAAGCGAGGGTCAACACCCGGCGCCTTCCTGCCTTCCCTCCCTCCCTTCCCCTTGCAGGTCTCCCGAAGGCCTCTTAACTGTCGGGCCCCCCATACGCACCTCCACTTTCTTCCGGGTTCAACGCCTTTAACGGCCGCCTTCCCTTTAAGCGAGCTCCTTCCCCCTCCCGTCGACCAGGTCGCGTGACTGCCAAGCGTGAGGCAGAGCAACTTCTCCGGGTCGCTTCCGCTTCCGCTTCGGCGCCGGGGACGCGTCGGGCGCGTGAAGGCAGACGCACGCGCCACTTCCGGTCTGGAGAGGGGACGGGGGTTGGGCGGGAGAGTGTCCGATTCCAAGCCGGAGAGGCGTCCGCTGCTGCGCACGCGTGGTTGCTGCTGCGTCAGGTGGGTGCGCGCGCAAAGCGTCGAGGCCCCAGCTGTGTGTGGTCTAGGATCCCACATTGAAGTGTATTTCAATCAATCTGCTGAAGAGTGTCCCCGGCATTTGCCTTTTTTTTTGCTGCTGCTGCCAGCCTCCTCTAGAGTAAGAAGACGGGAGCCAGCGATATGTCGCGCTGAACTGTGTTTTATTCCAGCCTCCTTGGGGTGCAGGAAGACTGGTACCAGACAACTGCAGTGTCGGCTAACAATGTCGTTTTTGATTTGGTCTTTATGTACTTAAACCTACATTACTATTATTTTGGTAATAATTATTTTGGTAATAATTGAATTTATTGTTAAATTGCTTGAGTTTTGTCATTTTTGAATTTACCTTTTTACCTTTTAATTTATGATTTTCAATTTTATACATTTCAATAATGTTACAATCATTTTGACATTAAACTCGACTTCCTTCCCCCTCTTTCTGAGGTTCCTTAAATTTATTTTTTGTATTTTCTGCATATTCAAAATTTACTTAAGCATTTATTCATCTACTTTAAATGTATGCTCTTAAAAAACTGCAGGTTATTACAATAATCCTGCCAATGTTCTTAATCTGTTTAAGTTTATTTCTAAATATTCAATAAACTTTCCATTCTTTTTCTAAAAAGTTTATATTGATTTCTTATTTTTCTGGTAAGTTTTGCCATTTCTGCATAAGTTTTTGTATCCATTCTTCTTTCGTCGTGACTTAACATTTTTGGGTGTCATTTTTTAATTTATTGCCATATTTTGTATATTTGTATATTGATGTTTTGAACATTCGTTGTAAGCCATTTTGGGCACAGCTATTTGTGGGAAAGCAGCATATAAGTCAACTCGATCAACCAGAAGTGGCAGAAGAGCCAGTGTGGTGTAGTGGTTAAGAGCGGTAGTCTTGTAATCTGGGGAACCGGGTTTGCGTCTCCGCTCCTCCACATGCAGCTGCTGGGTGACCTTGGGCCAGTCACACTTCTGTGAAGTCTCTCAGCCCCACTCACCTCACAGAGTGTCTGTTGTGGGGGAGGAAGGGAAAGGAGAATGTTAGCCGCTTTGAGACTCCTGAAGGGGAGTGAAAGGCGGGATATCAAATCCAAACTCTTCTTCTTATGAAGCAAACAGTATTTCATGAAAGTGCAAGAAATCATACTTCAAGTACTTGGACAGAAGTGCTCAAGTGTGTGCAACTAATTTGTTGGCCATTGGAAGCAAACCTGAATAACCATGTGTGTCAAACTGACAAGTGCTGTGAAGCATCTAGCAGAGGAAAATGAACACTAAGGGATTATGTTCTATTGAATTTCTTCGGTGTATTTGTAATTGTTGCCTGGTGTCTGTTGATGCAGCTGGTACTGAAAATATCATGTGGGAAGAATTCATTAGCTTTGGAATACTAAATGTTCAAATATATAAAAGGATGTCACATAGAGGAGGGAGAAAGGTTGTTTTCTGCTGCTCCACACAAGCGTACACGGAGCAATGGATCCAAACTACAAGAAAGAAAATTCCACCTAAACATTAGGAAGAACTTCCTGACAGTAAGAGCTGTTCAACAGTGGAATTTGCTGCCAAGGAGTGTGGTGGAGTCTCCTTCTTTGGAGGTCTTTAAGCAGAGGCTTGACAACCATATGTCAGGAGTGTTCTGATGGTGTTTCCTGCTTGGCAGGGGGTTGGACTCGATGGCCCTTGTGGTCTCTTCCAACTCTGATTCTATGATTCTATGAGTTTGATGCTATACAATTATTGGTGGGTATACTATTATTGGCTTAAGAATAGGAAAATCACATGGCCAAGGATACGATGGCTGCTGTTACAAGAGCAGGAAGGTAAGATGGCGTGAAAGCTAAAATAAAGATTAGATACTGCAAAGCTGACTTTTTCTCTTGTGCGGTACTCAAACTGTTTGTGAAGGACTTGAATGTACCCAGATATATTACATTGGTACTGTCAAACCTGTAAGTTTCTTCCTATGAGAATGCAATGAAAATATGTCTTATTCCAACTGTGACATTTGGAAGGTTGCTGGGATAACTGGGTATGAGATAGGAAGAGAGTCCTGAGCAAGGGTTGCTGGTATCTGTCTGATCCTTGAAACTCTCCCCAGTCATACTCTGCACCCTTTGAGTGTTTTTGCTTGACTGTAATGTGTCGGTCACGACTGGACCTAATGGTCAGGGGTCCCTTTACCTTTATCTAATGTGCCCTAAAACTCTTGCTTGCCTGGATGGAGAATAGAGAGGGATGTATGTAGAAACTAATGTGTAGTACAAAGGGAAAAGCTATGTTTGTTCTGCTCACTTTTGCCTTTAGGCCTGCCCACTACTGGTATGTGGCCCCCAGAAGTTTGCCTGGAAGGTAATGTGGCCCTCTGGTTAAAAAACTTTTCCCATGCCTGCTGCAGATGCTTCCTTTTAACATGGCAGTTCCTGAATGCAATAGGGCTATATAATCAGGTAAAAAGTCTTTTATTCACATTGAAAATAATTTTATTTTGATATAAGTTTGATATTACATTAGGTACATTACAAATCCGATCTTTTTTTAAAACCTAACCATTAAATCTACAGTTAAATAAAATAGGATCTTCTTTAAGATGCCACCGTAAATTTAGTTGAATTTTCTTTGCATTCATTTTTTTAAAAAGCATGATTCACAAACATCAAAGCTCTCATCTTAGCCCTTCAAGAGCCAACACTGAAGTTCCTTCAGATTTTTAAAGCTAGCAAAAGACATGTCTAGCAGTTCTGCCCTAAGCGCATTGATTTAAAAATAACTTATTGATGCCAATAGAGCTTACTTCCAAGTTAAGCTTGTAGGCTTTTGACAGGGGGGGAAACAGTGGTTACTATCAGAAGAACATCCAAGGTCAGCAATTGGTTTGGAAACATTGTTTGGTCCTTAGGACATTTCCAATGTTATTTCACAGTTTAGTGGAGGAATGCTTCTGTTTATCTTCGCACTCCAGGGAAAAACAATACATGGGATTTCCCTTGAAATGTCGACCCTGTGAAAACTTGATTGTCCTCTCTCACAGGCCCCGTGCAGACATAGTGTTTAAACAAAGTTGCATCTGGAATACCTAAACCATTATCCCTGGTGTTAATCTCTATACATGATTAAGGCTGTTTCTCCCTTCTCCAAGCTCTTATCAGGCGGCTTGCTTGTCTTTTCTTGTATACATTCTTTAGTAGCAGAGCTTACTTTAGCAAGCTGAAACCAGGGTTTCACTTTATGTGGGATTGTAACTAAAGTTCAGGCAACAAACAAAGGCTGCTGCTAATCACAATTAATTGTTATGACTGCACTGGGCCGTAATGGGAGGTGGGGGGTGGGGATGGAAGGGAAAGAGAAATATGCTGGCAAAAATGCTTTTTGTCATTATGACACCGAAATCCCAACTGCCTGTGGTACTCTGTGCAAACATACAATGGTAAAATATTACACCCAAGTTTGGGTTATGAAGCTGGACAATACACACATCTACGCACACAAATGGTCCCACACAGTAATTTGCAAACACAGTAGTTGCCAAACCAATAGACTTTAGTGCAGAGTGAAAATAAAGTGAGGGACAAAATACACATTCTAAGATGCTTTCCCAAATTATTTTTCAAGACCACCTGAAACTTTGAAATAATCCTTAACATAAGGTATACATTTTTCCAATATTTTTTTTTTTTATAAAAAACCTAAACTGGCAATTGACCTTTGAACATACTGCTGCCTTTCAAATTTTTAAAAAGTTTGTTTTTATTTATTAAATTTGTAGTTGCAGTATAACTAGACGATTCACATGCTCTTTAAATCTATGAGGCCCAATATGCTAGGCACTTCAATAGGACAACTTTCATTTGTTCAGTAGTGCTTGCCTAAAAATCCTCACAAGCCTTACTGAGGGGAATGAGGTTGACCTGTCAATGGATTGCATCAGCGCTAACTGAACTCGCACAAAAGATTGCTGTTAATTGAACTTTCTTGCGCCACCTAACATACGCCACCTCTGCAAAAACTCCCTCAAATATGGTTGAGGCATAGTTATGTATGAATAATCAGCTGCACTTCAACTACATTGTTCCCCCCAGTCTCTTTCCAAATTAGAAGAAATATTCTAATCTGCTCTAAATGAATCTTATTCCAAGAGGCAGCTTGCTTTTGCTTATGAACTCATCCTGTGGATTGTGGCTCAGTGAGTCCTAACTACCTGCTAAAACCATGCAACATTTGCTGCTGTTGCCACCCCATCATTTTTTGCAGCAGAGAAGGGGGAAAGACAGCATTTTTTTTTTGAAGTAAAGGAAGAAGCATCGAGGGCACAGAACACTTAGGAGAGATCCTCAAGGTCGTCTTATAATGTCTGCTTTATAAAATGGGCTGTCTTTGCAAAACTGACATAGATTGGGATCTACAGTGCTATCATTATAAAAGTTAGAAAGACAACAACTGTTTCACCTGCTGTTTCCACCTATGTTAAGATGGCTGTGATTGAGCAGAGTGCAAACATGAATTCCTGACTTGCTTGTTTTGTCCTGCTGTGCCTGGAGGTAGCAGCAACAAAACATGAGCCTTGGCTTAGTGGCTTGCAAACCAGCAATCAAGGCTTGTTTTTCCCCAAGAACAAGCAGTGGTTGACACATGGTTAAGCCAAGGCTACTGGTTTATTACTCTGAGCAGGGCAGAATGAAACAGGAGCATGCACTAGCCTGCTTCTCATTCACAATTACCTTGATATGCCAGCCAGGCCACTGACTCTCAATAATTTTCTGAAGAGTGTGTCCTTTTCTTTCTCTCTACCCGCTGTATCATAGCTGCCTCCAAGTCCCTCAAAATAACTTGCTTTAAATAATAGGGGAGCTAAAGGACAGGCAGGGAAGTAATAGTGCCACTGTATTCTGCTCTGGTCAGACCACACCTGGAGTACTGTGTCCAGTTCTGGGCACCACAATTCAAGAAGGACACTGACAAACTGGAACGTGTCCAGAGGAGGGCAACCAAAATGGTCAAAGGCCTGGAAACGATGCCTTATGAGGAACGGCTAAGGGAGCTGGGCATGTTTAGCCTGGAGAAGAGGAGGTTAAGGGGTGATATGATAGCCATGTTCAAATATATAAAAGGATGTCACATAGAGGAGGGAGAAAGGTTGTTTTCTGCTGCTCCAGAGAAGCGGACACGGAGCAATGGATCCAAACTACAAGAAAGAAGATTCCACCTAAACATTAGGAAGAACTTCCTGACAGTAAGAGCTGTTCGACAGTGGAATTTGCTGCCAAGGAGTGTGGTGGAGTCTCCTACTTTGGAGGTCTTTAAGCAGAGGCTTGACAACCATATGTCAGGAGTGCTCTGATGGTGTTTCCTGCTTGGCAGGGGGTTGGACTCGATGGCCCTTGTGGTCTCTTCCAACTCTATGATTCTATTCTAGGTACAAAGGTGTCCATTAGCATGGACACCATTTTGTCTCAGTAGTTGAGAAATGGTCTGAATTGGAGTTCTGCTGTATCTTGTAAATGCGTTCACTGGCCAACTACACAGACAGTTTAAAAAATGAAATGTCTATGCAGAGCACAAAAAGGATTTTTGAACAGAGCAGAAGCAAAGCACCCGTGTTAGGCTTCCAGCTCAGGGACAAGATTTATTCTTTACAGCTACAGTACTGACATTTAGTCTCCTGCTCAAAACTCAACTGCTCACTCAGGCTTTGAGGAGGGTTTCAGATATGTTGGTGTATGAGACTGATCTACTGATTTTTGATGTATTTTGTATTTGTTTTATGGATGCAATTTTATTGTCGATTTTATGATGTTCACTGCCATGTTTTTATTTGATGTTGGTGGTAATAGAAACTTTTGCAAATAATAAATAAATATATACCTGGTTTACTTACAGAAAAAACACAGAACCTACAATGTATAATATGAAGGAGCTGTACACCATTCATAAAAATGAAACATCTTGCATGGGAGTCCTCTTATACTTCAAGGCAGCCTATAAGGAGAATTGTGATGGCTCAGATATAAGTAAATGACAGTTCAATCCATGAACTACTTACGGTAAATCAAAGCAAGTACAGTACTCTTAACTCTGTGCAGCTTCACTTAGCATTAAAGGATCAAATCTGGCATCTTCAAGGGCTTCTGACGTACAGTGGTGCCCCGCTAGACGAATGCCTCGCAAGACGGAAAACCCGCTAGACGAAAGGGTTTTCCGTTTTTGAGCTGCTTCGCAAGACGATTTTCCCTATAGGCTTGCTTTGCAAGACGAAAACGTCTTGCAAGTGTTCCGATTTCCCCCCCGCTCCCCCCCTTTTTCTAAGCAGGTAAGCCGCTAATAGCCTTTTAGCCGCTAATCCGCTAAGCCTTTAATAGCCGCTAAACCGCTAATAGCGCTAATCCACTAATAGGGTTGCTTCGCAAGACAAAAAAACCACTAGACGAAGAGACGCGCGGAAGGGATTAATTTCGTCTTGCGAGGCACCACTGTAACTAGTTTATAGATTAGGTAGTGGGTACCAAAGGCTAAATTATACAAGAGATTAATAATGATTCCTCTGCTGTTTCCAGTATAAATAACTCCTGATACCAAAATCTAAAGCGGAATTTGCTAATAGATTCAGGGTGAGAAATTGGCATTATTTTCAGCTCTCCTACCCCACCCCAACCAAAATACCAATGTATTTCATATCTGGCAACAAATGTGCCCCTTTGATTTCAGATAAAAAGCCTGGGACACAAATCTTTAGGCGGCTCATTTGCCAGAATAAATGTATTTAGCATTAACTCTGAAAATGTTTGGACCAAACTAAGCATCCTAGAGCACAATGTAGATCAGGAGGCTTAGTTTGGTCAGAATCGAGTACAGTATACACTTCTAGAGTTAATGCTAAATTAACTGCCATCGCTGCTAGAGGGCCATGAAAGTTTGTGTCCCGGGCTTTTTAGACTCGTCTACCCAAATTGATGCTTTTGAATTATGGTGCTGGAGGAGACACTTGAGAGTCCCATGGACTACAAGAAGATCAAACCTCTCCATTCTTAAGGAAATCAGCCCTGAGTGCTCACTGGAAGGACAGATCCTGAAGCTGAGGCTCCAATATTTTGGTCACCTCATGAGAAGAGAAGACATGAAAGGCATGAAAGTTACAGAGTAAACTATTCTAATTGCAAACAGACTATTTCCCATGCCATCACAACCCATAATTATGGGAGAAGAATATGTTAAGAAGAAAAGACTGCTTGTGTTTTCAATTAAACATATTGCTTGACAATGTATTTTTCAATTACAGGTCATAGAGCACCCTCCAAAAAAAAAGTTTCCTGAAAGTCTAAGGAGAACAACAATGTACAACAACAACAGCAACAACAAAATCAAAGAATGACATCTTAATACTAAAAGCAGATCTCTCAGGCCACTTTTAAAAATGGAGGACTGTATGCTGTGAATAACAGACACTCGTTTGCATTGCAATAATAAAGTATCTAGTATACCAGGTCTTGGTTGTTACAGAAGGTTGACCCAGTTCAGCAAATATTGCAGATTTAGAAGTTTAACTGTAATCAGTATGAGCATTCTCCAAGTACATTTCAGTACTTTTTCAAGATTACCACTTGGATTGAAAGATGCACAGGTGGAAGTCAGTTTACACACAAGAGGACTTTCCCACCAATCCTATTCTCTGCAACCTCCCTCCTCCTCTCCCATGCTGCTCCTGAGGGTTTGGAGAGACTTGGATGGCATGGGATGTGACAAAAAGGAGACTAGAATCAATGGCAATAAGGATGAGCCTCATGTATGAGCAGATGAACCTTCTGCAAGGACAAGAACAGCTTTGTATCCAATCCCCACAGGTTTACAATGGAAGTGTTAACTGCTTGAGATTAGCTTTTATCATGGGAAGTAGGTCCAATTATTGCTGGGGTGAGTACTAGTGCGGCATTCCGTTTACTCGAATGAAAGCTGTTGTATCTGGTTGTAGCCTGTCACAAATACTGTGTGTGCCTATAGAATTCCCTACCTCAGGCATAGGGCAAACTCAGCCTCCCCAGATGTTTTGGGACTACAACTCCCATCATCCCTAGCTCACAGGACCAGTGGTCAGGGATGATGGGAATTGTAGTCTCAAAACATCTGGAGGGCTGAGTTTGCCTATGCCTGCCCTACATTCTTGCTGCACCTGCAGTATGGTAGGGGAAGAAGCGTGTCAATGGAAAGCTTTTCTTCTTTCACCAATATTCTCATGGCAGAATCCTGGATAAGCTTCTACAAAACCAAACTGAAGACCATTAATGTATTTTAACCTTTGGTTACCAGTAAATTTTTTCCCAAAGCTCAGTAACTGCTTAATAATTCTTGCAACATTTAGTTTTGCTAATTCAGGAAAAGTGATCTGGGGAACCTCAACACTCAGAAAATAATGGTCAGCATACTGCGCAGCGCCACTAAAAAAAAACCAAGGAAGTTGTCAAAAATTCAAAGAAACATCAAGTCCAATCAAGAAACCCTGGTCAAGAACCCCAGCCCCACAAGACGAACAAACCATGAACAGATGTGACTTAGGTATCTAAGAATGCAATCCTAATTAAATTAGTAGGAAGAATAGAGAACTCAGTTCCAAGTAAAAGAGGTTTGCAGAATCATCTAATACATTAAACCAAATTGGGCATATTTTAGTTCCAGGCATATCCCTAGATTTTGAAGGGGGAAAAATGGAACCTACAATATCTACTTTGCTAGAAATCCAAAAGGCACCTTGGCTCCACCCATACTGAAAATGCCTCTCTACCATTTTGTTCATGCAAGGAAGACTGGCAAATTAAAGTGGTTGGGGCAGAGGGGGCGTTATTCAAGTTATGATACTGCATGTACATTCTAAGTATCAGAAAGTACTGTATACAACATTAGTTTTGCAATTCAATACAAACTGCATGATCTTCAAAACAAAATAATCTCACAGGGTTCACATATATTGATCAGATAATGCAGGCATTGGGAACCTCTACTGATTATCACTTATGGAACCTTGCATATAAAGATGCTTAGGTACTGCTACATGGCTTCTTTTTGTTTACCCCATAGCTTAACCGGGAGAATAATGAGGGGAAACTGATTAAAGTGCTCAACTGCCACATATTCTTTGAAGCTCACTTTGGAAACACTCTCCCTGTGCCTAATACTACTTGTCCTACTCAAGTCAGTCTGTTCCAACCAAAATTCTTTCTCCACCTGCAACAGTTATAAATATCTAGGAAAGATTATGCAAAGCAGTTATAATCCAGAACAACATCTTGGAAATAATGGTGTAGTTTTGCTCTGTATTCAGCCATCGAACTCTGTGTTAATGTGGTCTCCTAAATCAAGGCCAGGCATAGGCAAACTCAGCCCTCCAGATGTTTTGGGACTACAACTCCCATCATCCCTAGCTAACAGGACCAGCAGTCTGGGATAATGGGAATTGTAGTCTCAAAACATCTGGAGGGCCAAGTTTGCCTAAGCCTGTTGAAGGCCAATGGATTTCAGAGCCACTCAGGTAACATTTAATCTATTTTAAAAATTGAATTCTGTATACATCAGACTACAATGACTAGTTTCACGGGGGGGGGGGTGGTGGTGTGGTGGTGGTGGTGGTGGTGGTCAGCTGAGGTACTATATTTCCATTAACACGTAGAAATCGTGTTTTCTCTTGCAGATTCATTTTAAAGTAAATATTTTCTAAGATAAACTACACTGCCCTTAGAACAAATCAAATGGAACATAAATATTTTTATATGCAGTATTAGACGCAAAATAGCTTACAAAGGTTTGCTTAATTCGAAACTCAGGCACCAAGACTCCTGTTTAAAGTT
Source organism: Podarcis vaucheri (assembly GCF_965113315.1). NCBI lineage: Eukaryota > Metazoa > Chordata > Lepidosauria > Squamata > Lacertidae > Podarcis > Podarcis vaucheri. The sequence continues at coordinate 21,883,262 of NC_138767.1, forward strand.
TCTCCAAAACCGCATATTAAATTTACACCAGCAAGAGTGACTATATCCTTTTTAAAGCATGTGATCACTGAGAACTATAGCACTTTTCTTTCATCAGTGATCTCAATGCTCCTCTGTACAAAAATCTACCCTGTACACATCTGGACAGAAACTGTTGCACTGTGGCTTCTTAGCTCTTGTCAACAAGCAAAACCACAGCTTAAAGCAGCAATTCATAGACAAGCTAATTGTAAAAGAATCAGCAAAGGGTTCAAAGGCACAAGGCTGAACTTTAGAGGTGACATACAACAGTGTTATCCTTGCACAGTGGACTTCTGCTTGTGCAAGGGGACTTATTCCTTTTCTCTCCCCTGCACATCCACAAAATCTGCTCCAGAGGTGGGAATATTCCGAGTCAATTATGGGGGCACATTGGGGAGGAGAAGAAAGGAAAATCCCATTATATCCACTGGTGTGACATTGGATAATGCCCTAGAAGTGGCTTGATCAACTGTTGATACCTACACAGAAAACAGAGTTGTAAATGAACACAACTGCCAAATTCCCCAACTTTTAAAAAAATTGCTACTCCATTATTTTCTCTGCTTTTTAGTGAAAGAGAAGCAGCCTATGAATGTAGATTTAGCATGCTTGTGTATTTAGCAAGTGGATTTAACACCTTCCATTTCTAAAGGATTTGCACGTGACCCTAAGTCATGCTAAACTAAAAAATATGGAGAGGTGGGTTGTACAGCAGCACTTGCTTAAATACACCTTGTTCTTTTCTGGAACACCAAAACAGAATGTGAGTAAGTACCAAAAGTATCTGTGTACTTCTCTTTTTTGGTGCCAGTGTGCCACTTAGCAAGAAACAGTCTGGTACAGATGTCTGGTTTGCCACTGCTTAGATATACAGCATTAAAACTACAGCATGAATGCTGAAACTCTGGTATCAGCCAGTCTTATCCAATCATCTCATAAGAAATCCACATGGCCAATTACTTTTTTAAAAATACTCCTTCAACCTAGTAGATTTTATGCAGAGAGAAAATTGTTCCTGTTTTCTTTCAATACCACACACTTGACATCTGAATAAGGAATGATGTAGTCATACTATTTGTTCCATCCATGAGATTAAAGGGTTTAATGCATCTAAATGCCTTTGAGATTTCTTTAAACATTTTTATATACACAAGTCTTCTTTTTCCACAAATATTTACATGGCAAGTATTTCAGAAGAAGAACCACTATGTCTACATCTCCACAAGCATAGCAGCACATTGGAGCTGCTTCTTGTAGAAAAAGAAATCACAGAAGCTCTCAGAGTAAAACTTAAATGACAATTCAATGATGTAAATATATGACCTTGTCATATATTTCAGACTAAGAGGCTATTAAATTATATTGGTACTTCAGGATAAGGTTTTTGGAAACAGCTAGACAGCAGTTTTACATCCCTCTTCCTTTTCATGACGGAATAGTATTTTCTCAGTTTACAGATTTTTCTTTTTATACATAGAGAGAGAGAGCATGTACAGGCAGTACATTTCAGGATCTAGCTCATTCTCCCCGATAGATACTGGTCAACCGTTCTAACTCTCTGCAGTTATCCATGGAGATGGCTTCTGCTTTCCTTCGAAGACGTTCGTCTCTGTACACTTTTGCTGCATACAGTAAATCTGTTTCTTTAAAAACAAAAACAAAGTAAATAAAACATATTGGCAATAGCTGACAAATGTTATTTGTTTCATAAAATGTATACACCACTTGAGTGTAAAAAACCTCAAAGTGGTTTACAGAAAGAGAAAACAATAAAATGTCATCTACTTCTTTCATATGATGCCAATACTAAAATGATTCAGATCCACAAATTTTCAGCCTGCCAGAGAGTACCCTCTTCTCTTGGATGCCATGTGGCTTTCAATTTTCTCTCTCCCCTTTTTTATTTAATATATAAACCGCCCTATAACAATGGATCATAGAAGCCGTGTACCAACCCAAGCTGGAAAAAGGTGCTCCAAGCCACTCATGCAACTTACAAACCCAGTCCTTTAGAGGGGCTACCTCTATCCAAATTACAAACCCAGTCCTTTAGGGGGAATACCTCTCTATAGTTTGCACTGAACCTAAGCTTATTGGCCTTCATCCCCCTCATTACCACAGCCCAGCATTGATCTAGATAGACACCCTCATCTGGATTCAATATAAAGGAGGGGGGAACCCCTAGATGTAACTGACAAACTGCTGACACAACATTCCAAATCCCCAGATGACCTCACCCAGCCATTTCATGTAGATGTTAAAAAGCATGGATAAGGCTTCTGCCTTCAGGACCCCAAAGCCAGGGATGAACACCCGCTTCTGTCCAAGTACAAGAGGAACTACTAAACAGCAATGCTGTCCACACCCAATCAAGCAACATCTTTAGGAGGTTACTAAAACAGATACTACTAAGAACAGTGTCCAAGTATAAAAGAAAACAATAACACTTTCTGTGTCTCCCTACTAGCAAACATAATCCCACAAGGCAACCAAGACAGTTTTGGTGCCTAAACCAAGGCTAAACCCTGAATGAAATGGTTTTATAAAATGAATTTAATTCAAGAGTGTCTGGAATTGGTCAGCCACCTGCTTGAACATCTTGAAGAGGATGCTAGCCACCAGAATATAATTGTTGAAGTATTCAGATTCCAAATAAAGTCCCCCCCACCCCCGGAATTTTATGACTGCTTCTGAGGTGGTTGGGGTCATTCCCCCTCTTGCTGACAATAAATATAGCTCTTCCACTGCAACTGTTCGAAGCACTCTACAAAGATAACCTTAATAATTCTTATACAACAACCTTATAAGTCAAACCAATGGCTTGTCTAATCCAGCATCCTGTTTTCACAGTGGCAAACCAAATGCCCATGAGAAGTCTGCAAGCAAGACCTAAGCACAGGAGCACTTGCCCTTCCTACAATTTCCAAGCCATCCAAGTTGGTCATTGGCAGTTAGGTGCTCCTGTTGATGTGTCAGGAGGTGTGGGTGGAAAGATACTGACTCAGCAGGACTCACACATGATCCAATGTGCAGGGGTTTCAGTTCTGCTTTACACAGGGTTCAGGTGTGCAAGTGAGTTCTCTGCCTATCTACTGGTGTGCGGAAAATTCAATACGACATTAGTTGCAGGGCAGGTGGGCGTGGTTTAGGGGAAATGAACCTGGAGCTCACAAACCTCTGAAAAGGGGGGAAACTCCCTTAGGATCCATGCCAGTATCTCATTCTATTCGGAGCTACATGTTATTTTGGTATAATGCCTTTATTTTTTAAAAAATCATAAGGTCCACTTACTTTGTTGCCTCTCTTTCCAACAGTTATTTCGAATGTTGGACACATAGTCCTCTTCCACACTCTTTTCCACCTTCTGCAAATTTGCACCTTTATATTCATTTTTAAAGTCCTTGTTGACATAATAAGCAACACCCAAGTTTTGTGTCTGCATCTGAATGGTCTGTCCTGAACCCCTGTAAAGAGATCCCATACTAATTGTCAGCCTGTGTCACTGTCCCCAATGTTGTTGTCAGCAAAGAAAAATCAAAGAGGGTTTCAGATTCATTGCAACATAAATAAGAGTTTTCACGAAAGTCTTTACATATATACAACACCAATTTGCCATGTCTGTAAAGCAAGAAATAGCAATATTATAAATGATGTCTTGTATCTGGTGTCCGATTTTCTGTAAACTCTATACCTTCCATGTTGTTGGTTTGCTAAAACATGTCTAGAGCTTATCACAATGATGTGGGCATTCTATTGAGTTAGATTGCTCCTAATTAGAAGGCTCCAGATTTAATATCCTAGCATGCAATTTGCCTTTTTCACAGCTACTGCACACTGGATCAACATCTCCATCAAGCTATTCACAACAGCAAAGTCTCACTCCTGAGTCAGTCACTGCCAGTTCAGACCCCATGAGTGGATGTGTGAAAGATTCCTGCCCCCCCATGTAACACTTTACACTTGTTTACACTGAATTGAATTTTACAGTTCATTTTGGAGAGGTCCTCTATATTTACCTTTGCTTCATTTTTTTTATTAATCTACAAGAAAATATATTTTCATACTAAAGGGTTAAATTAAGAAATTCCCTCTGTTCTTAATTGCCTATATTTACAGAGTCAGCCAGGTTAAGATAGTGGCTTCCATTACCATAGGAAACTGGAAGCTAGTAGTGCTGTTGACTTCTCACCTTCTAGGGAGAGGCTATCACTCGGGTAGGAGGTCCTGGCCTCTGACACATGCGACTGCAGTCTAGCTACTAACAACGAATCTACTATTAGCATGAAAACATAATGCACATTGCATTAGTACATGGGTAGGCAAACTAAGGCCCGGGGGTTGGATCCGGCCCAATCGCTTTCTAAATCCAGCCCGTGGACGGTCTGGGAATCAGCGTGTTTTTGCATGAGTAGAATGTGTGTTTTTATTTAAAATGCACCACTGGGTTATTTGTGGGGCACAGGAATTTGTTCATCCCCCCCCCAAAAAAATACAGTCCAGCCCCCCACAAGGTCTGAGGGACAGTGGACCGCCCCCCTGCTGAAAAAGTGTGCTGACCCCTGCATTAGTAGATAAACTACCAACAGAAGTAAGTACCAGAAGGAAAGCCATTTGTTTTAAGCAATCCAAATAAGCACTAGGATTCCACTCACAAAAAGCCTGAAAATAGCTGTGGTTGCCATCTCCAGATCTCTAATTCTAAAAATCAAAACTCAGAACCACTTGTAAATACTTCTTACAGCATCATGCTGCTAGTTTAAAGTGCAACCAAATGGGTAAATTTCACTGTAAGCTCTACTTTAAACCTTGTCAAGGACAACCATGTGAGAACGATTTAAGGCCTCTTTTCCCAGTGAAGGTCAAAAATAAGGCGCAGAACCCTTAGCAGCACTGACCTAAGTGATGTAAACATAGCACAGACCCACAATAAGCCATTGTTCAGCTGAACTGAGCTTCTATATTGAGCTAGTTTTTCAAGGGGGTAATAGGAGCATTTCTTGCTTTCGGATTTTCCTGATCATTTCTGAATTGGTGCACACAAAGGAGAAAAGCTCTGCAATACATAAAGCTTGAAAAAATACAGGAACAGCATAGGTATTTTAAAATATCCATGTAAACCATACAAATATTAATAGTACTACTTACGATCTTGGATATAAGGAGTATGGAGGATTAGACACCATCAACTGGCTCAGCAAAGAGACAAGGATCAGCACAATAATTGGCATCAGCTGAATGAACATAGAGAAGCCGCCCTAGAGAAGGAAACAGCAATAACAAATCACAGGGTGTTTTGTTTTTGTTGGTAGGAATCTAGTCCACCATCACCACCACTTTCCTAGACAGGAAAGATGCGTACACGCCAAAAGACATATATTGGGTTCCTGTCCTGTTCCTGTCCCTGTCCAGTCTTTTCTTGAAAGCTTTGGAAGGAGATAGGTTGCACTAATGAATAGTTGCCTTATGTGTAGTATTTCTCTAACTTCATATTGTTTAAACCTATCACTTCATGTCCTATCCTCATGTGAAGCCATGGTTTAGAGTAGTTCTTAAACTTTTTCCTCTCCACCACTTGCCATCTTCTCCTGCCACACTAGTGTGACTCGCTACACCCTTTGAGAACCACTGGCTTAGAGGAATTGCAGGAATTTCCATAGAGAAGCAAAAGCAAGCTGCTGCTAGCTCCTCTTTATAAACTTTATGCCGCATATATAATTAAGTGCAAGGGTGCCCAAAATCTAATGTAGGCTACAATATTATGAAGAGGTACTTGGGGGTGAGCCACAATGGGTCTTACTTCTGAGTAAACATCATGCATAGGATTCCTCCATTAAAATTAGATACACTAGTTCAGAAAATTCGGAATTAGGTTTTTAACTGTTACTGTTTCCTTGCATCTGTTTACTAAACAGGCACTCATTTAGACAACAGAGCTGCAAGGCATGCTGCTCATTAATATTACTTCTAGGGATGATATTTCAAAAAAGATAAGTTCATGCAAAAGACAAACATACATCACCCCTCTCCTCTTCTCTTTCATGCCCACTATGACGATGTTGATTATGGTGACTGTAGCCAGACCTTCCATTAGAAAATGAATGCACACTGCCTACAGGGGAGAAAACATTTAAAAGATCGTATTGGGAGCAGAAAAAACATGACAAGGTGAAAAAGTAAGTACTCAGCTGTACTCGTTTTGAGGCAATGCAGAATGCCATACTAATTAGTACAAATAATATATTGCACCTTCAAGAAAAAGGCATAACAGTTTATTGGACCACTGGCTGCTAGTGGGTAAGGCAAGAAGTTTCACAAACTCGTTCTTCAGGTTTGCGAAAAGCAAATTTGGTTTTAAGCAAAGCACTGGGAAACATTAAATAGTTCATGGGAGCTCTGATATCATTGTATGAGAATCTTGCTGGTACATGAGGTAATGGTTGTTGAGCATGCTAAAAGGTAAAGGGACCCCTGACCATTAGGTCCAGTCGTGGCCGACTCTGGGGCTGTGGAGCTCATCTTGCTTTATTGGCCGAGGGAGCTGGTGTACAGCTTCCGGGTCATGTGGCATGACTAAGCTGCTTCTGGTGAACCAGAGCAGTGCACGGGAACGCTGTTTACCTTCCCGCCGGAGCGGTACCTATTTATCTACTTGTATTTTTTTTTTGTGCTTTCGAACTGCTAGGTTGGCAGGAGGCTGAGCATGCTAGAATAGATTTAATCAGTTACAAAAGCACTTCTTACACCCCATTCATTTAATACATATGTACAACTCAAGGTGGCTGTTCTACCTTAGGAAAGGGAAGTGGGAGATATTTGGGACTGACAAGTGAATGGGAAGGATGATACAGAGGGAGTGAGATGGAAGTGGTGTGCTAAGGCGAGGTGATCAGTGAACATACCTGTTGGAAATGCCCCACCGAAGAACATGTTAAAAAGGTCCTCTGGAGTAATATCTGCTTCACATCCCCTATGGAAGTTAAATCTACCGTTGCCAGGATGGCTGCATGGCTCTTCACTGCCTGTGAGGTCATATTGCTTTCGTTTTTCTGGATTGCTTAACACAGCATATGCATTTCCGATCTCTGAAATGCAGAGTGCAGGGGAAAGAAGCATGGGAGAAAAGAAACATTTTAGATACACAGAGAAGGGAGTGATACATTGTACTTGTATTAATTCACAGGTCAGACAGGGACCCAGACTGCCTGACTTGCAGTGAGCCACTTTTCCACACTGCACATAGACAACATTGGACATGGTCTCAAACATGTCTGGGGGTTGATGCATGGCACACAGTCTAAAAGGAGTAAGTTGTTGTTGTCAATTCCCCCTCCCCTTTGAAACATGGAAACAAATGTATAGTACAGATACCAGTGTGACTATAGTACTGTGAAATGCTTTGGGATGCCTCATAGGAAGCAACTTATTTATAAATAAAATAAATAACAATGCAAGTAGGCATCACAACAGAAAGTGTGTTCGGTAACATATAAACTTGTGTTCTTTTGGTGCAAGCAGTGCTTGGCCATAGCTGTGCCCAGTTGATTTTTTTATTTAAATACAGTGGAACCTCGGTTTTTTCGCCAACAACCCAGAAAGGAATGTTTCCATTTTTGAATGCACCTTGGACGCCGATCAGCTTCCGAGGTGCATTTCTCCATTTTTCCAAAGGATTTCGCTGACCAGCAATTGCGCCTCGATTGCTGAGCCTTTTAGAAATTGAACAGTCTTCCAGAACGGATTACATTTGACAACCAAGGTTCCACTGTAGTAAGTGTTCATGTCATATCACAAACTGTTTAAGAATGCCTTTGAAACAACCTACAGGGACCCTGCTCAAGACTGACAAACCCAGCACCCCCTGGGCACATGAAACAAGGTTCCCAGTAGCCTGGATTCCAGCTGATGGTTTGCTTTTACAACCCAATGCCTACCACCTTGTGTATGAGGATCTGAATATACTGAGCTACAACCAAAGGACCATAAATGGGAGGAAAAAAACAACCAGTGCTATTTTTGAAAGGTTTACAATAAGTTACTTCTACAGCAGTTTTTATCCTTCCACTTGCAGAAGTAGATGATCACAGATTTAGTTTCACTGTCACATAAAATGCTCTGGCTACAAGGTGTACAGCTTAGTGCAAGGTGTAAAAAGCCATCCTTTTGCAGCTACAAAAGAGCACCTTTGGACCCAACCCATTGTTAAAAGGCTGTGCATTAACACAACCAGTTGGGCAGAAGAGATACACCTGCCCCTGAAATGTTTTCTTTTCTACAAATGAATTAGAAAATATTACTTTTAAAAGCTTCTGTTGCTCCTGGTGCATGATTTTTGTCCGGATGAAACTTCAGAGCAAGCTTTCGATAAGCTTTCTTCAAGTCTTCGTCACCTGCATCTTTGGACACTCCAAGGACTTCATAGTAATTTTTACACTTTTTTATACTGCAAGAGGTCATTAAACAAAATAACTTCAATTTTAAAACACAACTATTAACTCTTAAAGCACAATTTGAGAAGTTCATTTTCAAGCAGCTTCATCTTATGTACAGAAACCACAGTACCAGTATTTTGATATTTTTTTTTTTTGCTTTTTTAGCAGTAATATTACACATACATTGAAAAATCCATGTGTAGAACTATGCATAATGTTGGTAATGTATTTTATTGTAAAGCAATGTTAACAAAGGAATCCCAGATATAATACACACACATCCAATATCAGTTACCTGAAACCCATTTAAGTGGGCAGCAGTTTTTATTCTTTGCCCTGTTATAACTTTACAGTTCATGATGGCAAAAGCATTATGAGGTCAATGATGTAACCATCAAGAAAGAGGTGGCTTCAAACACCAGAGGCTATAAAGGATAAACTCCAGGGACAAACAGTACAACTATTCTTACGGGGATGGATTAGAAAAAATGATGGCAGTTTGCAAGCAAAGCTCTTGTGTCTTCTCCTCAAACCAAAGGACACTTTTATCCTATTGCCATAGAATCCAGCAGCTGACTTGTGAAATTATTACTATTATCGAGGTACGATTATTAAATGTGGGTCAAAGCTATACTCACAGTATTTGAACTGCATGTACATTTTTAACTGAAAGTTTGGACAAAAGTGTTAAGAAACATAGGAGGGAATATTATGGAAACAGCTAGCTGTAGATAGGCTAGCGATTTCTAAAGAAATTAAATCACAAAATTCTTCTGTTAAAACAGATGAGTACTTTGATACATCTACGTATTAACAAGAGGCAAATCATTTTCATGAACTCTTGCTTGTATGAATATCAATCATGCATGACAGATACAGTTCATTATACTGAAGAAAGAATTGGTAAACTTCCATTAGGTAAAATAATTTGTAACATCTCAAAGCAGATCTGAATATTTCTTTAACAAAAAAAGCAAGGAATCTGCATGGAACCTGAAAGGGTAATAAGATTTACAGTGACTGTAGTTCTTCAACAAGGAAAGTGCACGCCTTGGAGTCTCATCTTGGTTCCAGCTCCTCTTTGAAGAGGAATTAAAAGTGCACCAAGGACAACTGGTAAATATTTTGGAGGAACACTGATATAGCGGCTAAATGGTTTTTAAAATTCCACTTTGATTCAGAGCAACACTAATCCAATAAGATAACGTAGTAGTTCCTACTAATAATAGTTACGAAAATGATCAACCCATCAGGTTCCCCCCCCCAGCTTAATGAGATTAAATGCTGTGATAGATATTCCAGAGACACCAGCATTACAATAAGAAAGATCTCTATTTCACTTTCATGCTGCCATTGGTAGTTGTGCAGGTTTTGAAGATGATAGCTCTTTACTAGAAAGCTAAGCCCATATTTTTTGTTTCAGAAACTTGGAAATGAAATTTTGCCCACATGAGAAGACATTATCACAAGACCTCTTTGGTGCAATAAAGTGAGCAGCCTTCTGTTCAGCTTGCTTAACCCTTATGCAATCAGTAAAGAGTTATTGCATCTTGCACTGCTCCCAGTTGAACCATTCCGTCACCGAGCAACACTCTATTGAAGAACTACAAGCACTCTCTCTTGTGTATAGGATGGGGAAGAAACTAAAATGCTTGTTTATATTTCTGCTATCAACACACATTATTAGATTCTAACCTGGCAAAAATATCCTTAAACTAATCACTTTGAGATTGTTCTGCTCTATAATTGGTTCTCCTCTGCTTCTTAACATTATTGACCAAACATTCAGGTGATGTACATGCAAACCAAATGTTGTTGGTATAACTTCTGTCATATTCAGTGAGGTGCAGAGACTAAGCATGCAGGAAAAGAAGCAGAAAAATCTATGTCAGCCATGAAGCTCACTGGCTATGTGCCAGTCACTATCTCTCAGCTGAACCTACTCCGCAGAATTGTTGTTAAATTAGATTGGGGTTGGGGATAAGAAAAATCTTGTCCATCTCTGTTAGCTTCTTGGAAGAAGGGCGGAATAGAAATTCAATAAATAACAATAAGAATAAAAACCTCAGGATGCAGCAAAGGCGTGACTAGACTATTTGCATCATATTTTAGAACGTGGATGGAGAATCTCTGGCCTGCCAGCAATATCTGGCTCCCAGAAGATTCCCATCGGCCACTAGGAACTCTTTTCTTCAGTTTTGCCCCTCCTCCTTGACATTCATGCCAATAGCATATGGGACCCCAGCTAGTCCAGAAGTACAATAGATTGCAAGCTTGGGGGCCAATCCAGATCAGGACCCTGGCATGGACTAAGGAGCCTTTTACCCTTTCCTCCTGCACTGGAAAAGTTATCTCACTTACTTCAATGAGAGATTCAATCAGGAGTTGGGAACCTTTTTTTTCTCTGTTGAGGGCCACATCCCCTTGGGGCAATCTATTAGGCGTGCATGTTAAAGTGAATAGGACTGAAGCTTGTGGTGGGGGAGCCAGAGTCCAAGGGGGGGGGGCACCCTCTTGCTTTTGGGCTTGCTCTCCATGCCCCTGCTTTTCTTTCTCCTTATCGCTTGCAAATTGGGTCAAGGATCACATGTTCCTCATAATATAATTGCTGATTGGATTCAGGTTAGAGGTGAAAGAGTCACTAATACATACACTAAAGGAAAAGAAGTAGGAAAGGACCTATTCACCTACCATGTTAATAGTAGAATTAAATTAAAATACTTCAGTATATGGAACAATTCAACATATTGACACAGCTGCTGTTTATACAGGCAAAACTGTCTTAGCCATCTTATTTACTGTTTGAAATGATAACAAGCTACATCAGGCTCTAGCTGATATTGACAAAGCATTCAGTCAACATAGCGGCCATGCGCTCAAACTATGAGACCTTTCAAAAATGGAATCCATGAGTTTAGCTCTCGCATCAGAACATTTAAGTGACAGCTGTACTGCTCCAAAAGGTTGGCTTAAAACCTTCGTAAAAAGCAGTGTGATGTTCTCAGCTAATATTCTTAAGCTGAACTCACACTGGCAACATCTGAAGAGGTACTTTTTTTACCTAGGCCAGCCTTCCACAACATGGTGCCATCCAGGTCGTTTAGACTACAACTTTGATCAGTTTCAGCCAGCGTGGCAAATGTTGTTGTTGTTGGCATCCGTCTGGAGTGTGCCTCTGGGGGTGAAGTCAAATGACTGTGTTAGCCTGGGCAGTGTGTATGAAAGTCCTGGGCTGCCCAGATGACAAGACTCCCCTTTTGGCCTCGCTGATGTGATCCAAAGGAAAGCACAGCAATATGTTTTGCACCAGCTTGGCACCAGGAGTTGCCTGTAGGAGGCTTACAAGATGCCTTAGAGACTCCACTTAGGATTTTCCTAGGGTTTACTCTTCAGCCTTTTCTTCTCCTGAAATTGCAGCATGGCAATTGGTCAGGTATTATTAGAACTGCTGTCCAACAACAGATGGAGGGCACCAGGTTGGGGAACGCTATGCTGTCAGATACACTTGTAATTTATTATCAGTACTATCAACAGGCAACCTGTTTATTTAGGAAAATACCTTTGCACTCCTTCCACTTGATCTTTGGTGTAGGTCTTCCCACTTTCACCTGCAGCAGATGCACTGCTGTCCTTCATGCTGTTGGGTTTGTTCTTATCACTTCCACTTGCTGGTTTTCGACAGTAAGCACCACTCCCGGCAGCACTCCCGTTCTTTGAAATTGCTTCCAGTAACACTACAGAAGAGAAGGAGTGTAAGCTACATAAGCATAGAAGATACTGTTGATAGGCTTACATTTTGAGGACAAATGGGGGAAAGAATCAGATAAAATAATTATGTTCCTAGGCTAATATTTGCAATGAATTCCTATGCAGCAGGTCTAGTCAGAATAAGCACCACTGAGTTCAGTAGAACTTACTTTCAAGTAAGTGTGTATAGGATAGCATTTTAGAGTACAATTTGAACCATCCCACCAATGTCCCAAGGAGTTAAGACAGTGCATAGGTGCCTTTCTGCCACCAGAGATGAGTGCTAATGGAAAGCTATTGTCAGTCGTTCTCCTGCCAGCAATAGCAAGTGCCCCCAAACAAGGCATTGAAGGGCTGTGGCACCAGCAATCCCTGAGCTTCCTTTTATGACAATCTGGAGGTCGCACAATGAAAAGGAAGGAAGAACCGTCTTCCCAAAGTTAGGAAAGCAGTGCTGGATCCACTGCTTCATACACACAGGCCCCCACCTCACACCCCACAGCAAGAAATATTCTTGTCCCCCATATAACAGAAAGAGATTATGCCAAACTAGCTGTTGAATTGTACAGAAGATTGATCAGTTAATTGGTTTATTACTGTGGTTTATTATTCATTTATTATCTTTGTGGTGACACACTGCTATAGACAGCTCAATCACACATCCTCAGAATATATATTTTTAAAGCACATAAAATAGAGTAGTTAAAAGTGACACAAGACATCTGGATTGATGTCACGAGTGCCATACAAAAGGTGCCTATGCGCTACTATAAGTACCTGCTCAATCATTCCTGCATTTCAGGGGCTGGACTAGATGACCCCCGGGATCCCTTCCAACTCTGTGATTCTATGCTGCTACTATTATCACAAAAAGTAAGTTCAGTAGTAGTTCCTTTTGCTAGGAAAAGAATTGTTTTCCTGCATCTCCATACACAGCTTTTAAGGCAAAGAGAACAAGCAATCATTTCACAGTAATTGCTGAGGCCGCACTGTCTGGTTGATTCAGTCCTGCCTGCAAAGTCTTCTATGGAGAGTCACACAGCAAAATGTAGCACCCAAAAAGGCTGATTCTGACCCATTTCAGACTGTGTTCTGACATCTAAATTATTAAATCCACAGAAAGGAAAACCAAATTCTCTTGTCAAGAAGGGGCTAAACTTGAGTTATTTCTTCCTGAAAACTGAAACCTATAGTTTCAGTTTAATCAAGATCTTTTTGCTGTAAGAAGCAAAATAGAATAGGTTAGAGTTAGATGATACCATCAGGCGATACTATGATGCAACTAAATTACTAAAATAAGAAATATAAGCTGCCACCTTTGCAAGGGCCTCCATCCCAGCTTGATGAAATCTTTGACAGTACAGTGGTGCCCCGCAAGACGAATGCCTCGCAAGACGGAAAACTCGCTAGACAAAAGAGTTTTCCGTTTTGGAGGTGCTTCGCATAACGAATTTCCTATGGGCTTGCTTCGCAAGACGACAATGTCTTGCGAGTTCCTGCTGGTTTTCCCCCCCTCCCCCCTTTTTCTAAGCCGCTAAGCCGCTTATCAGCTGATCCGATCAGCAGATAAGCCGCTAAAAGCCACTAATAGTGCTAATCCGTCAATGGGCTTGCTTTGCAAGACGAAAAAACCGCTAGACGAAGAGAATCACAGAACGGATTCTTTTCGTCTTGCGAGGCACCACTGTACTGTATTTGAGCAATCAACTGACACACGTCCTAAATTTCCCAAGTAATGTAATTTTAAATGTATATGATATTAATATTAGATTAAAAAGACTTTCTTGAATTAGTAAAAATAAGTTTTAAGATTGGAAAATCCTAAGCACACTTATCAGGGAGCATTTCCCACCGAATTCAGTGCAGGTCACTTCTGAGCAAATACGCTTGGGATCTGTAAAGTACAGCCATTGTCTTGTAATGGATTAAATCAGAACTGCAAGGAAAAAATCCCTTCAACAGCCTTAGAAGAAAACTATTTTCTACCATGTTGTTGTTGATCATTACTATTACAGCATTGTAAAAATGCAGAAGGGAAACTTCTAATTAATCAAAGTTGTTAAGAAAATGCACATTTTTGAAACTAACAGGACTTCAAACAGAATGAAAAGTCTGTTAGTGTGAAGCATGTGAAGACAAATATTGTAGGTAGGAAATGGGATTACCGACTTGTATCTTTTCTAGTCCATTCACATTTCTATTAAAATGTCTAAGAACGTTATAATCCTTCTCACTAAGATATGAAGAACTGCATCTGCCAATTTCTACAAATAAAGCTGCTGTTAAAAGCACAAAAGCAGGCTAGGTTGGTGTTGTTATCCCCAGTCAGTTTGCAATCCCAACAGAAAGGCTGTCCCTCAAGTACCAGGAATGAAATGCTAATATGGCAACTCTTATTATTGCACTCAGAACTCAGAAATAAGGATACAAATTCACTAGAATATTAAAATAATAATTTTTAAATAAGACAAAACATATCCAATTGATTTTTTAAATAATCCACATTAGTATACATACTATTTACATGCAAATAAAGCATATAAATTAATTGCTTCAATATGCCTCAGTGATGTGGACATATGCAGTGCTCTAAGGAAGAATTGAAATGGCCAGTAAAGTACAATGCTATTTATATAGTAAATTCAAATCCAGACTTCACTCTTGTAAAGCCCTTGAAATAGTTCCACAATTATAAGCTTCTTTCAATGCCCTTTGCTGTGTCTGCTGTTGATTGTGAAAGGTACAATCTATTCTCCTGCTTGTGTATGGTTGCTATCATGTTATATAGAACCTAAAGGAAACTCAAAAAAACCAGCCTGGGCTTCTCAAAGCACAAAACAAAAATACCAGCTGTTTAGATGGAAGAACAGATTCTTCTGCTCCCAAAGAAGGCACAAATAAATCAGGAACAAATAGGCCTACAGGTGCTATATAGTCCCTTAACAGGTCCCTCCAGGGAATCAAAGACTGCAAGCAAAATATTTGCTGAAGTCCCATCAGTCTTAAGCATGCAAACTACCTCTGTAAGAAAGAAGTCAAACTAACTGAAACACCACTGGCTTAAAGTGACATCCAAAGTCATTCTTCCTTCCAAGAACAGACTTAAATGAATTAAAATAAATATAAATAAAGTGATACAAGTTTACCTGACATTTTTTGGGCCAACGTCCTGTAAGAAGAGGGTGGCTAACATTTTGCAGCCCAAAAACCACATTGAAGGTTGGTTAGAACTATTTTTAATATTGTGTTTTAATTGCAGTAACCTGCTCTGGGAACTTCGAGTGAAGGGTGTGTGATAAATTTCTATACTGTAGTATCATCACCGTCCCCCTCAAGGACTGCATGCCACTGTACACTCACATGCACACACTCACCACACACATAGGTACACTCAGAGAGGCAGGCAGAAACATTCAAGCAGCACACCCCTCCTTTCTGCTGATCAGCCTAGCACTCCAACAGGGAATAAAAGCACTGTCTCTGTTCTTCAGAGATATCAGTCTCTGAAGAGCATCATAGTGCTGGGCTACAAGAGGAACCTCTCCTCCACAGGCTAGTGTTGTGATTGCAAGGAAACCCCAACTTACTTACAATGATGCCTCTTCTCCCTCTGGCATGGAGCCACTCCTAGAAGGTCTACTCTAAGCACTCCCCTGTTTCCCAAACACTAAGGCCTACTAAAAACTGCATTACGCCAGAGGCAGAAAAGATACCTCCATCTGAAAGAGAGCTGGTGGGCTGCTGCAAGTGCCTTTGCGACACTGGCTCGCCATCTCTGCCATATGACATCCCTCATCCAGATATTCAAGCAGATTTCCTTAATTAAGACAAATTCCTTAATTAAAGTGAATTCCTGTGAAACTTACTTAGGAGTAATTCTTTAATACTTACTTTAAACTGAATTTGCAAAAACTAGGTGTGCCTAGGCTTGATTATTTGCCAAGGTTGCAGCTCTTATGGCTGGCGAAGACTACAAATTTGGATTTGAAGCAGGGCTATGATAATGTTACATGTGCTGCAAAGATCCAGTTCCACTGCTTACTGCAATTTGCACTACTGCTTTTATATCTACTGAAGTAAACAGCAGTATAAACAAGAGCAACTCCCATGGACTAGCATCAGGCCTTTGGGTTGGCCTAGAACAGGGGATTAAAGTTTACTCCAAAGTTGTTGAGCTTTTTGCTTTTTTTTACAAATTTACCCCAGTTGTTGAGCTTTTTTAAAGGATTTTACCCCAGGACATATAGTGCCACATATACAGTGATGCCTTGGGTTACGAGCTTCATTCGGTCCGTTCTTAACCCGAAACCATTCTTAACCTGAAGCGTGCTTTCGCTAGTGCGGTCTCCCGATGCCGCCATCGTGAAATTTTCATCCTGAGGCAAAGTTCTCAACCCAAGGTACTACTTTTGGGTTAGCAGAGTTTGTAACCCAAAGCGTTTGTAACCCGCGGTACCACTGTACGTGCCTGGCCTAGAATACTGTAGATGCTTTCAGAAGGGAACGTAAACACACACCATTCACTTAAATTATTCAGGTAAATCTGCTCTTTTGAGAAATTTAAACTGAACTGCCCACTCCTCAGGTTTTTAATTATAGGGTTCAATTTAAACATGACACTAAGAGTGCAAGAACTTAGACACGCAACATTTCACAACCCTGCAGACCTCTGCTGCTAGGTATGTGACATGCTAACACTGCACACCCAGGTGAGCTGATCTGGCTTATCTGAGATACTGGAGACACAGAATGCTGCAAGGGTTTTACAAAATGTCTGGCAATATGTTTCAGCTGGATCATAGTTGTTGGAGAATCTCTAAATAAAACAGAGCTCAGCTAGGTGTACATTCTATGATGGCATTTACTGAAGAAATTATCTGCTAAGTCTTATTTGTGCTTTTAAAATATACAGTTCATTACCTTCATCTTTAATATTAGGTCCATGCCAGTTACAAACTTGGATATACTGCTATTCAAAACATGACATCCACAGGCAGTATCGTTTGGAAAGCCTTAAGGACAACATTTGATCTATAAAACCCTATGCAGCTCAGGACCACCTCTCCCTGTATGCAATAGCGCAGACCCTGTGGTCTTCATCAGAGCTCCTTCTCCATGCACCTTACTTGAGTGAGATACAGAGGGAGCCACGTGAAAACAAGAGGTTTTCAGAAGTGGTCCCCCGTACGTGTAATGCTCTCCCCAGGGAAAAGTGCCTGGCACCATCACTGTCAGTTTTTAAGTGCTGGCCCAAAATCTTTTCATTCACTCAGGCTTTTGGCAACAAAGCCGGTCTCTACAGTGGTGCTTATCTTTTAATGGGGTGCGTAGGATTTGCCATGACTCTAGTGTGTTATTGGATGAGCACTTTAGGTACTTTGTATTATATACTGCTTTAAATTTTCTAAGTTAAATTGTTTTTAACTGTTATATTTCATCTTGTTAAGTTGTTTTGAAACTTTTTTCTTTTCTTTTTTTGCAAAATGTAACTAACAAATGTAAATAATAATAATAATGTTACTTTTCTTATTTGCAGAAGAATCTTCAAGTAATATATGTACTGGTCCAGGGCAATGACGATACATATTGCTCTGAAAGCCACATATATTTTTGAACATGTTACCTTCACACCAGATTACCAGGGTACACATACTGTGACCTGAAATATAACCAGGTATTTGAAATGAGCCAACATATATTAGCAAAGCCGTTTGTACTTTCATAGACTGGGTTTCGTCACAGATCAGCCTAGATTAGGCTAAGTGAGTAATGTGTAACAGGTATCTCAGGAACAACTTATATTTGTATGATCCCAGAAAAAGCTCTAAACTGTGGAGGGAATGATAATTTCAAAACATTACCATCTCTTCACTTTTGTATTTCAAATATCCAGCCTTGATTCCACAGTTTAACCAGATTTCAAGTCCTCCTATGCTTTTAGCAGTTGGAAACTAGCTTGGATAAAAGGGAACTTGGGACAATTGTGCAGTCTACAGCATACAGGAAATAATTTGGGCATGGGGAATAGCTAAGTAGTGAAACAAGGAAATGGAAAATTGGAGGCAGGCTTAGCATAAAAGATTAAGGGCTGAGCACATTTCCACAATCATATGTAGGAATCTGACATCCAATAAATTCAGCTTCCTGAGAATCTACGGTTTTACTTTAAAAGAAGCAAGCCAGTGATGTTCACGTGGGAAATCTTCCATAAGAAAAAAATCCAGTACTTCATTTTTCTATGGAAAAAATATCATTTTATACATTTACTAGTAACAATGAATGGATACCAATTGCAAATACAGTATTAGGCAAGTCTGGAAGCTTCACATTTTTGCTGTATTCACTAAATAAAAGTACAATAGACATGCTAAATTTGATCACTCTCTAGGGTATCAGAAACTTTTTCCATTACAAGTTACCCTTGCCTAGAAAAAAACCTCACACCACTGCTTCTAAACCTGCAAAGATATGCTTAAAGCATGTGAGCAAGAAAGATGGAGGGCTGGGTAGAATTTTGAGCGACCTGGGTTTCAGTGATATGCATGGTTGATGAAACTAAAATCATGTAAAATAAGCAAATATATATTGGGGAAAATCTAGGTCACCCTTTTTAAAATTTCTACAAAAGCCCAGGATATACATGTAAGTTCATGGAAACCTGAACTTGCTTACTGCCACACTTAAAACTGAACCCCTGCCAGCAAGCTAGAGTTAAGAAACTAGAAATTTATTATCATTTCTCAGTCCCTCATGGAAACAGATTCCCTGGGATCCCCTTACAGAAGTCAAAACAAGCTAAACCAGACCACCCAGCTACAACGCTATGCACACTTACCTAAGGCTAAATGCCAATGAACTCAGTGGCACTTGAATAGTCCTGCATAGGATTGCACTACACAACTGGTTTGTTTGTTGTGTAGATATACCCCAAAGATCAAGTTTCTAAAATTTCAACAGGTACAGCTCATGTATTACCAAGTGTTTTTCCGACAAGACTACATACTTTTTTGCTTTTTACAATAGCAAAAAGAAAGAACGAACTGAGGCAACGGTGCTGGCTCCAGTTGTATAACAAGAAAGGTGGGGGGGGGGGAGTTGCAACTATACTAAGGCACTTTTAATACAGTGCAGCGCTAACTCAGTCGATACTGAAGTAAGACCTGTGAAATTTAATTACAGCTACTCCCTACTAATTGTGGCTAGAATCATCTCTGCTAATTATCCTATAGAAGTTACGAAACATGACAACAGGATTTCTATAGCAAGGGAGTACCCAGTTCAAAGGTTGCCTCACTAGGTAACTTTAGGTGAACTCACTAGGTAACTAGGCAACTGACTCTCTGGACTACCTTACAGAGTTGCTGTTGTAATCCATCAATGAAATAATGGGCATGAAACATGTTGAAACTTATTTATAAATACTACATAATATCGTCATCAGGATTGGTTTCAGGATATGGGGACACCGGTGGCAACTGCTAACCACTGGGTGAGGTGGAAAGTGGAGAGCCAAACAGCAGGTGGAGCCAAAGCCAGTAAGAGGCAGAGCCAACGAAATCTAGTTTTATTCCCATCCTCCTTCCTGCTGAGTTCTACAATGGCAGCACTGAGACTAAGCAAGTAGAAGCTGACAGCCAGGGCCACCCCCTAGAATGACTAAGTAGGAAGACAGGTAAGTTGGGGCTGGCCATGGCTGACTGAGGTTGGAGGAGCTGGTGTCCTATTTGCCCTAATGGACCAGTCACCACTCATCTTGCTTTTCAGGCCAAGGGAGCGGTGTTTGTCCACAAACAGCTTTCTGGGTCATGTGGCCAGCACAAAGTTTCTGGCACAACAGGACAGTGTGACGGAAGCCAGAGCGCATGAGAATGCTGTTTACCTTCCCACTGCAGCGGTATCTATTTATCTACTTGTACTGGTGTGCTTTCGAACTGCTAGGTTGGGAGAACCTGGGACAGAGCAACAGAAGCTCAGCCTGTCATGAGGATTCAAACTGCCGACCTTCTGATTAGCAAGCCAAAAAGGCTCAGTAGTTTGGACCACAGTGCATTCCACTGTGTACCATGAAGGGAGGGTGCATAAATGTATAGAGGCAGCAGCTCACACAATACACACTTGCTTTGGGTGGCACTGCAGGGATGACCAAGCCCCACAGCTATCCAGAAGTTCTCCAGCTGCCACCATACCCAACCACTGGATATGCTACCTGCAGCTAATGGGAGTTGGGGTCCACAACATCCGGAGACCATCAGGTTGGGGAAGTATAGTCTGAAGTAGCCTTACTCAACCTTGGGTCCCCAGGTGTTGTTGCTAATCCTTTACCTTTACTCCCATCAACTTCCCCAATAATGGTTGGGAGTCAAACTCTGCCAATAGTGTACGGTCTGACAAATTCCTCCATTGCATCTCTGACAATTTCATTTCTCAGAAGGTGGCAGAACCAACAAGAGGATCATCCATCTTGGACGTAGTCCTCACCAATAGGGAGGAACTGATTGATGAAGTGGAAGTGCTTGGAAACTTGGGAGGAAGTGATCAGGTTCTCCTGGGTTTCAGGATACAGAGGCATGAGAAAACTGAGTGTAGTTGGACATGTACTCTGGACTTTAAGAAGGCCAATTTCGAAAAGCTGAAGCAGCTACTGGTTGTGATCCCATAGTCAGAAATACTGAATGAGAAGGGCGTCCAAGAAGGATGGGAGATTCTAAAAGGAGAAATATTGAAGGCCCAAATGCAGACAATACCAACAAGAAAGAAAAGTGGGAGGCATCTAAGGAAACTGATGTGGCTGCATAAGAAGCTTACAGATGAGCCGAGAGTTAAGAAGGGCATGTATAAGAAATGGAAGAAAGGGGAAATCACAAAGGAGTGTGGCAACAGTTGCAGGGGGAAAGTCAGGCTGGCTAAAGCTCAGAATGAGCTCAGGCTTACAAGAGAGGTTAAAGATAATAATAAAGGTTTCTTTGGCTATGTCTGAAGTAAGAGGAAGAACAAGCAAGTGGTAGGTCCTCTGCATGGGGAATACGGAGAAATGCAATTGGGTGACAGAGAAAAGGCACTTAACACCTACTTTGCCCTTGTCTTCACCCAAAAGGAAAGTGATGCCCAACCTGGTGATAACAGAATAAATGATGTAAGGAGGGAGCTGCAGCCCAAGATAGGAAAAGAGGTAGTAAGGGAACACCTAGCTACGTCAAATGAATTCAAATCTCCAGGGCCTGATGAGCTGCATCCAAGGCTACTAAAAGAGCTTGTGGAGGTAATTTCAAAGCCTTTGTCTATCACCTCTGAGAATTCCTGGAGAACAGGTGAGTTCCCTACAGATTGGAGGCGGGCAAATGTTGTCCCCATCTCCAAAAAAGGGGGAAAGGAAGACCCAGGTAACTACCAACCAGTGAGCTTGACATTGATACCAGGAAAGGTCCTAGAACAGATAATTCAACAGTCAGCCTGAACAGTTAGAAAAGGATGCTGTGATTACTAAGACCCAGCATGGGTTTCTCAAAAATAAGTCATGCCAGACCAATCTGATTTCTTTCTTTTTTTTATGCAACTACAAACTTTGTGGATCAGGGAAATGCTGTGGACATATTGTATCTTATTTCAGTAAGGCTTTTGACAAAGTCCCCCATGATAGTCTCACGAGGAAGCTGATAAAATGTGAGTTGAATGAGGTAATTGTTAGGTGGATTTGTAGCTGATTGACTGACCAAACCCAAAGAGTACTCATTAATGGTTCCTTGTCATCCTAGAAAAAAGTGACATGTGGGGTGCTGCAGGGTTCTGTTCTGGGCCAGTTGTTGTTCAATGTCTTTATAAATGAATTGGATAAAGGAACTGAGGGGATGCTCATCAAATTTGCAGATGACAATTAACTGGGAGGGGTAGCTAATGCCGCAGAAGACAGAATCAGAATTCAAAATGACTGACTGAAGAACTGGGCACAAGCTAACAAAATGAATTTCAATAGGGACAAATGTAAGGTTCTGCACTTAGGCAGGAAGAACTATAGGCACAAATATAAGATGGGGGACACCTGGCTTACTAGCAGTATATGTGAAAAGGATCTAGGGGTCTTGGTGGACCACAAGCTGAACATGAGTCAACAGTGCGATGCAGCAGCAAAAAAATCTAATGCTATTCTAGGCTGCATCAACAGAGGTATAGTGTCCAGATCAAGGGAAGTAATAGTACCACTCTATTCTGCCTTACTCAGACCACACTTGGAATACTGTGTCCAATTTTGGGGACCACTAAACATCCGACTAAACATTCGAAAAAACTTTCTGACAGTAAGAGCTGTTCAGCAGTGGAACAGATTCCCACAAGAGGTGGTGAACTCTCCTTCCTTGGAGGTTTTTAAACAGAGGTCAGATGGCAATCTGTCATGGATGCTTTAGCTGAGGTTTATGCACTGCAGATTGGACTTGATGACCCTTGGAATGCCTTCCAACTTTAAGATTCTATGGTCCTATGATCTCTAGCTAGCAGGACCACTGGTCAGGGTGATGGGCATGAGACTCTTTATCTCAGGGTCATGAGTTTCACCCCGACATTGGGCAAAAGATTCCTACATGGCCTGGGACTGAACTAGATGACCCTCATAGTCCCTCCCAACTCTACAATTCTATAATACTGATACTTCAATCCAGCATGGAACTCTCAGGTCCCCCACCCCCCAAAAAAGTTAACCAATAAACCTCAAAATTAC
The DNA here is from genome assembly GCF_965113315.1 of Podarcis vaucheri. NCBI lineage: Eukaryota > Metazoa > Chordata > Lepidosauria > Squamata > Lacertidae > Podarcis > Podarcis vaucheri. The sequence continues at coordinate 21,906,170 of NC_138767.1, forward strand.
CAAATTGACTTCAAATCTAACCAAAGAGCTTCACCCATCACTGATGTTTCCCAAAAATGTTTATATATTCTAAATGGAAAGTGCAAAAACAGGGGGGGGGGGAGGGTTGTTGGCATGCCCTAATACTGTCCAAGCGTCTTTCATTACGATCTGATGAGACTCCTGGCCCGTTCTGTTTTCAGCAGCAGCTTCAGGAACAGGATCATTTGGGGGCCCAAAGATGAGAAAGGCTGCTTCCCCTGCCTGCTATAAAGAGCAAGAGCAGCAAACGCCGCCTCTCTCTTGCCGGCTCCCCGAGACCAGACCCCAGAGATGAGGCGACGGAGTTTACCCGACACCTCCGTATAGCCCCCCCCCCCTATTTTTTCTCCTTCTAGACTCCGGACACCTGACCGTGAAGGGAAGCCATGCTAGGATCCCAAGGGCGCTCTCGAGATACAAGGGCCACCTTTCAGAGGGAGCCCCGCGCGCGCTCACCTTTGGCGGTCTCGGTCGGGTAGAGCTTCTGGGCCTTGTTGAGGAAGCGCAGCGCCCGCTCCCGGTTGCCGGCCTCCAGGGCCTCGCGGGCGATCTCGATGCATTTCTCCGCCTCGTCGCGGTTCCCTTCCATGGGCCTGTCCTTCCTCCGCCTCCGCCCGCCGCAGCGCAGGGAAAAGGCGCCTGACGGGGCCAGCCGGGCGGGCGGGCGAGCGCCGCCGGGGCGCTGAGGAGGCCGGGGGTGGCGGGGTTGGCGAGAGGGGCGCTCGCCGGGGCCTTTCCGCGGGCCGCCTCACTCCGCGCCTCTGGGGCCGCTGCCGGCGGCGACGGGCGTCCTCCGCTGCATCGCCTTCCGCTTCTCCAGTCAGCGACGTCGGCTTAAGGCCGCTTGCTCGACGCACCGGAGCCGGCCGGGCCCAGCACCGCCGCCGCCGCTTCCGGGGACAGGCTCCGTGACCGGCCGCGAGGATCGCTTTGCGCAGGCGCGGCCGAAAGGAGCTCTCGCCTCCCAAATGCCACGACGCGAGCGCTGCTTCGCCGAGCGACCAGTCGAGGGCGCAGCCCAACCCCGGCGGGCTCAGGGGGCAACCTAACTGCCTGCTCCTCACCTTTCAATACACTTCGGGATGCTTTTCCTGGGTGAAGAGCACTCTCTTTTGTACCTTACAGAATTATATACTTGTGGTGTATTATACCGAGCTATGGTTTTAGGACAAGCTGAATTAGATCTCTCCTTCCCAAAAATGTGAGATGTTAAGAGGACCACATCAGTTTTTTAGGCTGTGCAACAGGGATTGGGAAACCATGGCCCCAACTCACACCATGCTGGCTACATGGATTTATTGCTGTTTTTAAATCATACTTAATAGCATCATTGGGACACGGGTGGCGCTGTGGGTTAAACCACAGAGCCTAGGACTTGCCGATCAGAAGGCCGGCGGTTCAAATCCCCGCGACGGGGTGAGCTCCCGTTGCTCAGTCCCTGCTCCTGCCAACCTAGCAGTTCGAAAGCATGTCAAAGTGCAAGTAGATAAATAGGTGCTGCTCCGGCAGGAAGGTAAACGGCATTTCCGCATGCTGCTCTGGTTTGCCAGAAGCGGCTTAGTCATGCTTGCCACATCACGACTGGACCTAATGGTCCCTTTACCTTTACCCCACCCTGGTGCCTCATGGTGGAATATAAGAAATCGGTAATATTCATCAACCCATCCTGCAACTGCTTTTCAGCTCCATACAGGCTTCTTAAGCCAACTGTCACTCAAGTGCACTCTGAAATGTTTTCTTTTCTGTGCTTTAGTAGGCACAAAAACTCAAGTAGCTAAACTTGCACAATCCACTCTAGGAGGCCAAGCTTCACAGAAGTATAAAACAAGCCTCTTAGAAAGACTGTAAGAAGTCCAATGAATCCAAAATGGTCCAGTGGAGTGTTGGGGGACAGAATGCAATGGTGATGCTGGGATAGGAAGCTCCCTTCCAACATTTACTGTACACCAGGAGGAGGTAACAATTTAGGGTCTCCCAAAATTGTCTCCAGCTGTTTTTGGACAACTTCCATAATCCACAGCTAGCAGGACCAGTGGTCATGGATGATGGGAACTGTAGTCCAAAAACTACTGGAGACCACAAATTTGCGAAACCCTGAAGAGTAAGGAGGAAGCACTGCATGTAAACTGCTGGTTTCTAATTAGGTGTGTAATTTGAAAAGGTCAGATTTTCTCATCACTTTAAAGAGCCCCATCTCTGGAATAAAAAAAATGTAAACGTAAATGTAATACTTCTAGTACAGTAGTTGGTTCTTTGGAGATAGTATATGAAACATAAGAATCTGCTTGAAGTTTGGCAGGCTGTCTAAATCTTCACCCCTTTTATAGAGACCAATTATTCATTCCCACTTTATGAGACCAAATGGAATCACCCATTGTTCCCCCTTACAGCATATGCTGTACACGAACACTTCCCTGTGTTAATTGGCCAACTGCCAATAAATACAAATTACCAAGTACCTACATGATTAGCAATTACTATTGCTGCACCAATGTTCTCTGATTCTTGCATCTACATTTACCTTAGCTTTCCTTTGGTTACACGTAGACATTGGTCTGTGTTAGGAACCAGTCAGTGCAAATTAATTGCAATTCCACTTCTTAAAGACAAGAGTAAAATGATAAAAATGTAATAATGTAACATTTATTGAACTCATTGACCAGAATGGAATAAGGTCTGTTGTTTCTGCTTGTCAGAATGGTTATTCTTATTTAACTACAAGAGATTGACAGCCGCAACAGCGTTTTAATACCTCTAGTTGTTTTTAATTATTTCATAAAATGCTTATGCCAATCCTTTGTAGTTAAATTTTAACTGAGTAAAGCAACTTCAAGCATAAAAAAATGAGCAACAATGTCAAGAATTTCATTAAAATCCAACATATCTAAAACAGTCAAGAACCACGACAACAGCTTCTCTGAAGCCATGTAACACTTAAATAAGGTTAAGACTTCAAATATAGAATTTTGGTTTGTTAGAAAGCTTGATGGGCTCCAGCTTCAAGGTTACAGAAAGGCAAAAAGTGTTTCACAGATGCAGTCCACTGGAAATCCACCAACACTGGACAACTGAGCATTTGAGTCCCAAGTTAATAAGGAATCCCAAGTTCCTTCTTTACACTGTTTTCTGCTGTCCTTTCTTTCCAATCAGAGATTTATGGATATGTGGAATTACACCTGTGGGAAGGAAATAAAAAGACTGATTCAAATTATGAGATCACCAACCTGATTAGATTATTAAGTGCTAAAACGAAGCCACATTACTAACTGTGGCGATGGCAGACGAAGTCACTTAAATTGTCACGTACCTCCACCAGCAATTGTTGCTTTGATTAGGGAATCCAGTTCTTCATCACCTCTTATTGCAAGCTGTAAGTGACGGGGAGTGATTCGTTTCACCTTCAAGTCTTTGGATGCATTTCCTGCTAATTCAAGAACCTGAAACAGTTGTTACTGTTAAGTACACCTTAAAAGTGGGACCCGAGAAAACAGTACATTATATTCTCAGTCTAACAGCAGTTCTGGGTGCAGGTCAGCAATGGCTTCCTCCAATTTAGCCCATCTCTTTACAAACACCCCTCCCACTTTCCAAATAACATTTAACATTTCATGGCTCCTAGAGAACAAGCCTCTTGTTTCAGACATGTCCAGTATAGTACTAATCACACAGGGTTAAGAGTATTGAGGAGTGTCAAAGCGCCCTTATGGTAACTGTTGGGCTTCAGTTACCTTTTTTTAAAGGTGTGGACCACATTAGCTGGGACTGATAGGAATTAGAACTCAAAAACCTTTGGAGGGCACCATGGTGTCATCCCCTGGTCTAAACAAGTGGTTTTTGGTTTTAGTAAAAAAATGTCATGTTCTTTCAAATTTAGAAGCTTAAACACCTGTGTACTTAGGGCATCCCACCAGCCTCAGTTATGTGGAAGCAATTTTTGTTGACTTCTTGTCACTTTCAAAGTATAAGGAACACAACCAGTCATGTTCCTTAACAGAGGAAATTATAAAGAAAAACAGGAAGCTTCCTTATACAAAGGAAACTATTTGTCTACCTAGGTTAGTGATGCCTACACCACTTTTTGCCAACCTGGTGTACTCTCAACACCAATGGCTCTGTGTTTAAGAAAGCCTTCCTAATCCTGGCTGGCAACTAAACCCTTCTACATGCAATGCATGGGCTAGAGCCCTTACACAACAATTCCTGATGAACAAATTTCAGACAAACAAACCATGTTTCCTTAAGCTTAATAGTTTGGGATTTTTCATACACTGTGGACTGCTCCAATCTTTGTTGAAAAAGCAAATTTAAAATACATTTAAATAATACCAGCATGTTTTCCAAAAGCATACAGCCTCAGTGGGATTAGTAACTTACAGGATTAGTAACTTACAGGATTTTACTACCTTGCACTTTTCAATATAAGGCATTTTATTGGGATAACAAGACAAAAAGTCAAGCTATATTTTATCGTGCATGTGCAATGCAGAGTGGTTTCTCTCCTTTCCAGATTCTTACCTCAGCTGTGAGGTACTCCAAGATAGCAGCACTATACACAGCAGCTGTAGCTCCCACACGTCCATGACTTGTAGTCCTTGATTTTAGATGCCGATGAATACGACCCACCGGAAACTGCACACACAGAAAAGTAGTCAAGGCCCAAATAAATACCAGTAGTTTCATACCCAATCTTTAAAAGGTAAAGGGACCCCTGACCATTAGGTCCAGTTGTGGCCGACTTTGGGGTTGTGGCACTCATCTCGCTTTATTGGCCGAGGGAGCCGGCGTACAGCTTCCGGGTCATGTGGCCAGCATGACTAAGCCGCTTCTGGCAAACCAGAGCAACGCACGGAAACGCCGTTTACCTTCCCACCGGAGTGGCACCTATTTATCTACTTGCACTTTGACGTACTTTTGAACTGCTAGGTTGGCAGGAGACCCTATCTTAAAAGCCTCAAAATTAGTCTTTAACAGATGACGCCAACACACAGATCTCCATATTTTCATGGGAATATCTAGAAGCCAGCCTATCCATTAAGTGTGCAGTAGGGAAGTGAAGCACGGACGCTCCCTCCATTGCAGAATGTGTCAAAACATAACCCCCACACAGGAGGCCATCCACTTTAAACCTCCTACACATACATACCTGTAAGCCAGCCCTTTGCGAACGGGACACTGTTTTAGTCTTAGTCTTGCCAGAGTCTTTCCCAGCTTTGCCGCCAGCCTAGTGCACAAAAGTAAGAGTGGAAGAATCAGTACTGGTCGTATCTACCACCCCTAGAACCACGTGCTTTACTTTCCAGGCTGTTGAAAGAGAAATAGGGCGGCGGGCAAATCTCACAGCCAACTACAGTAGTAGTAACCCACGCATGCGCACATTTGGCCGCGTTTCACGCGCAGCCCGCTCCCCCGCTCCAGCCGCCGATTCGACGCGCATGCGCCAGTCGCCGCCACGAGCCGGCTGCGCGGCGCATGCGCCCCAGCAGGGACCTCATACCCGTCCGCTATGTCTGTGACCGCGCCCCTTTTCCTCCTTATCTATTTTCCCCTCACAACAGGCGGGTATGCTAAAGAGAACCGTTGGTAGCGCGCGAGACGTACGTTTACCTAAGCCGGTCTCGAGTCCCCAACGTTCGCCTCGCGGCGGCAACAACTCCCCCCCCCCCAGGCTCAGGCGCGTGCTCGTGCCTGCTGCGAACAAGCCCGCCTCCCTCTCCTCAGCCACCCTTTTCCCCTCGTCCGTGGCTCTACTCACCATCTCGAACGGGTACTGATTCTCCTCCTGGAAAGCGCTTCACAGACGCTGAAGGGAGCTCAATGGACGCCTTTCCCCCTCCCAATTCTTTAGCGGCGGCTTCCAATTCAAAACTGCGTCCACTCCCGCCTTCCACGATCCCTTTATACCCGCGACTCCAACGTCCTCGCATCCGGGAACCCGGATCGCGACGCCGGCCAATCGCGGCGAAGGGGCGGGCGCCTCTGCGCTCCGGGAGGGCCAATGGGAACGCGGGGCGGGAACCAGGCCGCTGGTTCGGAGCGCCTCGTGTCGAGCCGCCCATTCGAACTCCGCCCGCACTGAGAGCGGCTCGCCTGTTGGAACGCTGTTGGTCGTCTGAGGCGGGAGGAGGTGGCCGAGGCCCCGCGGGGCGAGTGGTCTCGCCTTCGCCCAAGGCTTGGGTTATTTCTTTTAGCCCCACCCCACGGGAACAGGGTGGGAACCAGTCGAAGGAGGTTTCCTGTTGGTGATTTTAAAGCCACCCTTCAGCCTAACGACGCCCTTTGTGTTTTTAAAAGCGCCCAGGGATCCTCATCCGAAGGGCGGTATAGAAATTTAATAAACAAACGGGGGAAATGCAGTTTGAGCTTTTCAGGCAAGTGGCACAAAAGCTGGATTTCATGGACAGATTGGTTAGAAACCATAATTAGCATTTTTTTAAAAAAAAGTTAGAACTTTTAATGAAGATTGGTACATACTTTTTTAGTAATAGCAATAACAACAAAGTAGGCCCAACAGAACCCCCAACAACAACAGCAAAGTATGCCCAGCAGAAATGCATGCACACAGAGAGATTCTCTTTCCCTGGGAAATTTTCTGTGCAATGCCACAGTTTTTAGATGGAGAAAATTAAGGGAGTAGGTGTTCCATAGTGGGATCAGCCCCTTTTGCAACTTCTATGATCAAACAGTTTGTTGAAATCTGCATTTTAGGTTGCCACCAGAACTGCAAACCTGACCTCTCTTTTCTTTATAGGATCATGATGAAATGTTGGAAGCTTCCTTATACTGAGTCTGCTCATTGCTTCCCTCTTCCTCAGTGCTGTCCACATCTAAGATAACCATGCTGGAGCCTTCCAGATGATGCTTGATTGCAGCTCCCATCAGCTCCAGCCAGCATGGCTGATGGTCAAGAATGATGATCCACAATATCTGGAGGATACCATGTTAGCTATCCGCAGTAGGCATTGGCTAGTGGTGGTATTCCTGGCCCACCTGTGGATGCCAGAAATTGAATATGGGATCTTCAGCATGCAGATCAGATGCTCTATCACTGAGCCATGGACAGTCAGCCAGGAAGACATGGAGGGCCTTGAGTTCCTCACCTGCGTACACCATCGTGTGGGTTCTCCAGTAAAGGCTGAACTGATTTTTCCCCAGTGCACTAAAATGAATTTGCATCTAATTTGTCATGACTTTTAGGTCAAATCAGGTGGGATTTCTTTTCATACTGCATCATGGTGTGGTATGCTGGTTTGACAACAACTGATAGGAAGTGCCTACAGAGGGTAGTGAATACAGCACAAGATATTATGAGCTGTCCCATGAATCCGCTGGATGAAATAGCAGAAGAACGTTGTCTCAAGAGAGAGGAAAATTCTCAGGGATGATTCACACCATGGCCAGCACTTTTTTGATCTCCTGCCCTCAGGCAGAAGATACAGAAGCATGATTAGTCACACCAACAGGGTAAAGAACAGCTTCTATCAGTGGGCTGTTAGGCTGCTGAATGAAAAGATAACAACAGGGCAACTGACTTTTGGGTTTGGTGGGTGTGCGTCAGTAAACAAGGGGAATTAAGACTAAGAGCTGAGTGGGAGGTGCTCGTGTAAAGTATTTCAATTTATAAAATTATGAATTGCATGGATGAAGTGGATAGAAAAACTTGAGTGCATTTGTGAAGTGAGCACAGTAATCAGTGAGCCATTCATGGTTTTCTTCCAGTGTCTTTCCAATACTGTGGGTCAAACCTGCAGCACTTAAAACATAAAGGTAAAGGTACCCCTGCCGGTACGGGCCAGTCTTGACAGACTCTAGGGTTCTGCGCTCATTTCACTCTATAGGCTGGGAGCCAGCGCTGTCCACAGACACTTCCGGGTCACGTGGCCAGCGTGATGAAGCTGCTCCGTCGAACCGGCATCAGAGCAGCACACGGAACGCCGTTTACCTTCCCGCTAGAAAGCGGTACCTATTTATCTACTTGCACTTAATTGTGCTTTCGAACTGCTAGGTGGGCAGGAGCTGGGACCGAACGACGGGAGCTCACCCCGCCGCAGGGATTCGAACCGCCGACCATGCGATCGGCAAGTCTTAGGCGCTGAGGTTTTACCCACAGCGCCACCCGCGTCCCTGCTTAAAACATAAGGAGTCACAAAATGGGGGTGGTGGCCCTTGTGCAATCCAATTGTGTGACACAGTCCAGTAATTAGAAACTGTTGGCGTATTTCTGTTGGCATCTGCATGAACAGCCCATGCCAAATATCCACCCCAAGAGTACTTAGAGCAACTTTCAGTTTATACAGAAAAGAAGAGCTTCTCATGAATCTGCCTTGTCTTTTCTTTTCCTCCTACAAAGGCGTTAGCTCAGAGCTATAAGCTTTCTAAATACCCTACTTTCAAGGTCACAATTACAAATGAAGATTGTGACATGCTTCCAGCTCTGATGATTTCCTATGTTCATTTATGTGCAAGCCCCTTGAATACAGTGGCACCTACTTTTGAGTAAACACAGAGTTGGACAACAAACGTATTTTCTATACCCTTTGTGAATCACACACCAGTTTCTCTGGAGAAGGAGGAAAATGAGTGGATGCTAGCCATATATATTACCTTCAGTGTTGTTGGCAGTATGTCTCTAAATACCTATTGCTGAGAAACACAAGTAGGGAGAAAGGACTGTAATGCTCAGCTCTACTTGTGGGCTTATTTTTATTTATTTATTTAGAGCATTTGTACCCTGCTCTTCAACCAAAACAGTTCCCAGAGTGGCTTACATATAATCAAAACAGTCACATAATGTTTGGTTCACTACTGTGTGAACAGGATGCCAGATTAGATGTTTTGTCTAGTTTAGCTTTGCTTTTCCTAGCTTCTTAAGTAGGACACTGCACATGGGTAGCTTTCTATATCTTGAGTTTACACATTTCACTTAATCCAAGGCCATTCATTTACTCCAAAATCAAATTCTACCATACTGAATGGGTCTTAGTATTGCAGCTTTCTAGTAACTGCACACTAGCTCTACAATTTTTTCACGTAGTCCACTTTAACACACACAACCTTCATCTTGCCTTAGCTACTGTATGTACTTTTTTGGGTTTTTTACTAGAACACAAAGGTAATTTATGAACACTGAGGTTAGAATGAATTCCAGCAATGTCCTGCCTTTTCCTGAACAAGCTTTGGGACCCCTGTCTTCCTTTACATCTAGTTACCTTACAGTGCCAAACTGCATATTTCTGAAAGGAGAGCCAACTTGTTTAGAGAAAGCTGGAGTCAAAAGAGGATGACCAAATTAATCTCAAATCTAGATAAATTAAATTGGCTTTTCTTACATCCAGCCAGAAACAGATCTTTAAATTGGGTCTGCACTCTAGACCCAACCTAATTAGCTGCTCATAGTCACCCACTATTTTCCTCTACTAGGCATGTGATTTCCCCCAAGGAAAATAACTTGATGAACAGGGAATTTTATCAATTAACATGAGAACAATGTAAGTAGTAGGTATAAGGTGTGGGCCCACCCTACTGGCAACAGCAGTTAAGAGACAAAGGAGGTTGGTTTCATATTTCTGTTTGAGTCATGGTGGGCATATGGAAAGTCACAGAGAGGCATTTGGAATAAAATAGAAGTCTGCACAGAAATCCTATTTTTTTTCCAGGCTTGCAGCACACCAAGCTTTCCATTCAACTGGAATTGTGAACATAACTTAAATAATGCTGGCAATCCATATAGAGTTGTATAACAGCACGGGGAACATTTACAGCCTAGCAGGCTGGCTCCTCAACCACCACGCCCGCCCGTAGGCCACTTTGACTGATGGGCAGGGTTGCCTGATCTCATTACTGTTGGTTCAAGGAAAAATAAATTCCTGGACACCAAGATCAAAGTTTGAGGCAAGTACTCTTTAGTGAGAGAATCACAGCAGAGGCTTAAAATGACAAAATATGCAGCAATGTGAAGTGTGGAAATATAGACTGTTAGACCTTTAAAATATGCCCTTTAAAGTTTCTTCCAGAATCCCCCTCTTCCTCTAGCATAGAAAAAGCCTACACATTTGGTAAGTTAAAAATGGTTTCCTTACAAACTCCAAAGATCAGGTTCATGTGTTTACCCATTTAGCATTTAGAAAAAGTTGCACAGACAGTAACATTTGACTTGGTTACAGCAGTGAAAGTTCCTGAGTTGTTGGTCTAGGAACTCAACAGTGGCTTGTAAGAGCCATACAGTCTAAGCTGCAGCAACCAACAGATTTGGTGGCTTTACCAAAGGAGTAGCACACACCAATAACTACATTTAGAAAGGGCAAGATTAGATGCAGATGCACAAAACATTTTTTAAAAAATCAAGACACATTGCACTCTGCTCCGCTCCCCTTTTCTTTCTGCCCAGGGTGGCCCTGCCCTCTGCCTGCACCTCAGAGCTGGTGTGTCACCCAGGGCTGGGCCACAGAGGTGGCAGTCTTTCCTCCTTACCTGCTCTCCAGCCGTTGCTATGAGTTGCCCAAGGGAGGAGACTGGCAGCAGTAGCCATGGAGAAGCAACAAGGTGCTCCCTTGTATTCGCCACTGTCACCACCACAGTTACTCAGGACAAGTGCCGGTGGTGGCACTGGTGACATTCCAGGATCAAATCTGAAGCCGGGGTGGCTTTTGTAACTCTGGGGCTGTCCCTGGAAAAAAAAGGGACACTTGGAGGTTATATGATGGGCAATTGAAAAGCCTCTGTTCTTATTTCTTATGGCTCTTTATCTTTGGACCAGGCAGTATGCCTTGAAATAGAGGACTGTCCTCTGACAGCCCTTCAAAATAGATAACCGTCCTTTAGGACGTGAGATGCATGTCCACTCTGCCACACATGGAGCTCCTTATCTGGACTAGGGTGTAGAATTTCCCAAGTGTGCTGTTAGCTGATTGTCTCTGGAAATGCTAGCTAAAATGGATTCCATTTTCTTTAAAAACCCTCTGGAAATTGTAGCATTAAAAGGCTAACATGGCCACACGATGGCAGCATGGTATAAGGATAGCTCTTTATCACTGCTTCTAACATGGCCACTCTATCAGCAGAGGACAAAATATAGGCTACAACCCACCCATCAATTCCCAGTGGGCCAGCCCAGTGCAGAGTGATGCGTTAGAGTAGGCGCAATTTGCTGACTGTTATTACTTCTGTCAGCAATTGAGCTGCAGCATATTGAATGATGATGATGATGATCAACAGTAGAATGAGTGCACAAATTGGTAGATAAGAACTGCAAACAAGTACATTTGTATATTATTACTATTATTAATTAAATTTGTATACTACTCTTCATCTATAGATGTCAGGGGGGTTCACAACACAAAAACACAAGATTAAAAAACACACCAGAGCTGATGGCAGATGGAGCCAACTGATTCTGTTTGGTTTATTGACATTCAGTGGGCAATTGGTCCAACTCTACTTAAAGCAGCTTTCTATGTTCCTCTCTTTTCCTCTGAAGGATCATAGAACCATAGAATTGTAGATTTGGAAGGGAGCACGAGGGTCATCTAGTCCAACCCCCTGCAATGCAGGGATCTTTTGCCCAATGTGGAGCTCAAGCCCACAACCCTAACATTAAGAGTCTCATGCTCTACAGACTGAGCTATCCCAGCAAAAACAGTTTCTTCTTACATGTAATAAAATTATTAGGAACATAATTTTTTGCTCCAGTTTTCTTAGCAACGAGATCTCCATTGCTAACAAGAAACTCAGAATTACCGGTATATATGAAACCTATATGTTGAGAGGATGCGGGTGGCACTGTGGGTTAAACCACAGAGCCCAGGACTTGCCGATCAGAAGGTCGGCAGTTCAAATCCCCACGACGGGGTGAGCTCCCGTTGCTCGGTCCCTGCTCCTGCCAACCTAGCAGTTCGAAAGTATGTCAAAGTGCAAGTAGATAAACAGGTACTGCTCTGGTGGGAAGGGAAACGGCATTTCCGTGTGCTGCTCTGGTTTGCCAGAAGTGGCTTAGTCATGCTGACCACATGACCGGCTCCTTCAGCCAATAAAGCGAGATGAGCGCTGCAACCCCTGAGTCGTCTGTGACTGGACCTAATGGTCAGGGGTCCCTCTACCTTTATATGTTGAGAAATGAGCTGAAAACATAGGGGTCAAAAATGCTTTTAAAAAAATGTTCGTAGCTGATGGGTTGCATAATGGCCACTCAAATCAGAGAGAAGCCAAGAAGCTTAACATGAACTTTTTTGTTCTTAAAATATGAGCTGCTGAGAAGCTCCCTGAAGGAAAAGTCACCATTCCCCTCTTTCTGTTTAGGTGGGATTGCTGGCTTTTCCCCCACATCACTATATGTTGTTGAAAGCTGCATCTGTTGAATTTCTGTCTACCGTGCAGCCAAAGCATGGAAGCCTTGCTGTGGAAGAAAAAGCAAAGAACCCATACAAAAGGAAAACTCCCCCCTTTTTTTGCTTCCACGAGCAGTGCATATTTTTCCTTTTTCTTGCTGCCCATAAATCAGAGGTAGAAGCCACACTGAGCACCTGCCCGCTGACAGGAAGATCTGGGCTTGAGCGCAAACTGTGAATGGGATCCGGAGGAGGGGAATGAAGCAGGCTGTCCTTCGCTGGAGTAAAAAACTGGCTAGCAAGAAGCATGCGAGAGGAAGCAGGGGCATGAAAGCAGCTACAATGCAGAGGAAAGCGACAAGAAGGAGCCAGGCAGGTCCTGAGGAGATCAGGGAGGCTCCTCTTCCCCAGAGGATTAAGAAAACCTCTCTTCCCGAGTGGAGCAGATGGGAGGTGAGTGACCAGGGATGGGGACTTGGGGCTATGGTTCACTTTCTGGGTCATCTCTGCTCAAAGGCAGAAAGGATAGCCATGTTTATTATTTGTCGTGGGTGGCAGGGGCAGTATCAAAGTATTCATACCGTATTTTTCGCTCTATAACATGCACCCGACCATAACACGCATGTAGTTTTTAGAGGAGGAAAATCCGTAGGCATGCCACCCGTAGGCATTTCCTCCATAACACGCACAGACATTTCCCCTTACTTTCTAGGAGGAAAAAAGTGAGTGTTATGGTGCAAAAAATACGGTAAGTGGGAGCTGCAACAAATTGTTGCAGCATGGACTGCTCCTGTTCAGGAACCCCCCCCCCCCGCCAGCAAGCTGTGCCCTGTTCCAGAGCACTCCATTCCATTTCACCTCCCCCAACCCTTTTCTCTCCCCCTGCCCACCCCAACAGTCAATATTCCATGCCAAATGGGCACACTCAGTCTTCGTTGGACTGCTTTTGGTTTTTCTTCCCTCTCCCTTTAAAGGGTTTATATTTGCAATTTTTTTTTTGAACTTCTGCAAATCTCAGGGTTCCCGTGATCCTGTTTCCTCCTCTCCCTTATGTAGGAATGTTGCCATTTTTGCTGCATAAGGATTCACACGGTGAATTAGTTTAGTGTTAGTACTTTGCATGAGAGCAACAGACACGCTGTATCCCTGCCAGTTCGCTGCTATTACACTATTAATTTTAGACAGTAAAGCAACAAAGGGCAGGGATCTGTGTTCTTCTTGTTCCGCTGTAAGTGCCCAGCACAATGAACATAATAATAATAATAATAATAATAATAATAATAATAATAATAATAATTTTATTTATATCCCTCCCAATTGGCTGAGTTTCCCCAGCCACTCTGGGCGGCTCCCAATCGAGTGTTAAAAACAATACAGCGTTAAATATTAAAAACTTCCCTAAACAGGGCTGCCTTTAGATGTCTTTTAAAGATAAGATAGCTGCTTATTCCCTTCACATCTTAAGGGAGGGTGTTCCACAGGGCGGGCGCCACTACCGAGAAGGCCCTCTGTCTGGTCCCCTGTAACCTCACTTCTCACAATGAGGGAACCGCCAGAAGGCCCTCGGCTCTGGATCTCAGTGTCCAGGCTGAATGGTGGTGGTGGAGATGCTCCTTCAGGTATACATGACCAAGGCCGTTTAGGGCTTTAAAGGTCAGCACCAACACTTTAAATTGTGCCCGGAAACGTACTGGGAGCCATTATTATGTAGCAGTAGTACTAATGCAACCAGCAACAGTGCTAAAGATGATGGTGATGACGCCAACCACTGTGCAGCTGAGAAACTCCAGAGTCCAAGCCTTTCTTGTTCATAGAAATATAGGAAGCTGCCTTATATTGACTGTCCATCTAAACTGCCTAGGCAATTTGATGCCACCCAGATGTTTTGGTCTACAACTGCTGTCAACCCCAGCCAGTAGGGCCAATGGTCAGAGACGATGGGAGTTGTAGTCCATATTTGGAGGGGCACCATGTTGGCTACACTAAATGGCAGAGGCTTTCCAGAATCTCGGACAGGAGGTTTTCCCAGCCCTTACCTGCACATGCCGGGAATTGAACCCCGCAAAGCCTGTGCTTCACAACTGAGCTATGGTCCTCCTTCTCCAACGGAATGGTTTTCGGCCCTCTTGCTCCAGGCTTCAGGAAATGCTACGCCCATGAGACCAGTGCAAGGTTAATTCCACATAATATTTCACCAATAACCCATAACAGTAGACAAATGCTGGATTAGTAAAGGTAAAGGGACCCCTGATAATTAGGTCCAGTCGTGGCTGACTCTGGGGTTGCGGCGCTCATCTTGCTTTATTGGCTGAGGGAGCCAGTGTACAGCTTCCGGGTCATGTGGCCAGCATGACTAAGCCGCTTCTGGCGAACAAGAGCAGCGCATGGAAACACCATTTACCTTCCTGCCAGAGCGGTACCTATTTATCTACTTGCACTCTGATGTGCTTTTGAACTGCTAGGTTGGCAGGAGCAGGGACTGAGCAACGGGAGCTCACCCCGTCACGGGGATTCAAACTGCCAACCTTCTGATCGGCAAGTCCTAGGCTCTGTGGTTTAACCCACAGGCCACCCGCGTCCCTAATGCTGAATTAGATGGGCCAATAGTCTTGAGTTGGTTTAAGGCAGATTCCCATATCCCCCCTCAACTTTCTCATTGCTGATACATATCTCTGTTTTCCTGTTTCCTGCTTCTTATTTATTTTTCAAATGCTGCAAATAGAACCTGCCTTCTGACAACAAAGATAACAAAAAGAAAAATAGCTCTCATTGAGCTTCATCCAGAATGAACACATTTAAAGGCATCAAGCACTTTTAGTCAGGAAATCAACAGGTAGAGGAAAAACAATCATTGCATATCAAGGCTGCAAGGGTCCTATTTTCTAAAGCCTCATTCAAAGTGGTACCCACCTTTTGCTTCGGACAGGGTGATCCATTACCCTTTGTAACAGCTTGTCATTGAAAACATCTGTGTGCCCTATGATAAAAGCACATTTGTCATGCTTAAAGGACTTAGATGGGCTTTATCTAAGAAGGAGCTGTCTAACAGCAATTTGAGTCCATTGTGAAAGGCAGAGATTTCTTAGGTTTGATACTGTTTGCTTTGCATAAATTGTCAGCCACGGCCTGCAAATATGCTGATAAGCTGGCCAATCAGTGATCTAGACAAAAGAAGTCTGTGCTCCTCATTTATCACATAGAAGTGAGGAATTGCAATAACCCAACTAAAGAGACGTCCATCCATTCAGGCATATTAGAAAACCATTTATTAAGAACTAAAACCATTTATTAAGAACTCAAAAGTCCACAATAGCTAGTGTTCTAGCCGTGGCAGTATCTCCTAAATTGCTTTCTTAAAATGAATTCCATTGTTCTAAATGATCTCTTATTGGATGCAACAAGTAGCGGCTCTGGATGAAGATCACAATCCCATTGGCATCCAAAGAAGCAGCCAGCCATTGCAGAATCATAGAATTGTATGGTTGGAAGGGACCATGAAGGGTCATCTAGTCCAACCCACTGCAATACAAGAATCGTTTTGCACAACCCTGAGATTAAGAGTCTCATGCTCTCCCGACTGAGCTCTCCCACAGAAGGTCTTTAGAATACCATGGAGATCCAAATTCATGTACAGTACAGTGAATCATACCATTTTGTTTCCAGGCTCAATTCAAAATGCTGGTCTTAACCTTCAAAGCCCTAAATGGCTGGGGACTAAGGGAGTTATTAAAGGACTGCCTTCTCCTGCATGGAGCTGTCCAAAATTTAACCATCTGTTTCAAAGGTCCTTTTCTGAGTGCCCTTCCAGGTGGAATTAGGTGGGTAATAACTGCTCATTGAGAGCGCCTGTTATCTGTTTTGTTAGTAGGTTCAGGTGTCAGAGTTTGTGAGTGTCAGGCACTCATAATTTCTAGATTTAGTAAGTGTTAGAATGTAATCAATGCCTGGAGGGTTAAACTGGAAAGCACACTCTTAATAGCCACACTTAGCTTCCCATATCCAGCCTGATAATGGCCAAGTCATTAAGCAAACAAAGACAGGGTGGTGACACATCAGGAAATCCATCAAGAAGGCAAACACTCTCTGCTGGATGTGGAGGGGTAGGGGTTGAGCTCAGACTTGGCTAGAAAAACAAAGGCCAGCAGTGGAGCTTCAGGTTAGCAGCTTTTGCTTGATGTGAGCTGGAGGAAAATCGTTTCAGTTTGTTAAAGTCGGAAAGCTGGTGAGAGGGCCAGAGCCACATTTTGGAGCATGTTTGATTTCTGTTTGTTTCTGAGGCTTGCAGCAACAGAAGACGCAGAACCCTCTTAGAGTGTAATGCTGGGAGCACGTCCATCATAGGACCCTAACCTTAACCCTAACCTCACAAACCTATAATTTCTAGCACCTATTACAAGCTACAGTTTTCAGGATTTTTTTTGGGGGGGGCTGGGGGGTTAAAATATATGGTGTGTGTACACACCCAGGATAGAAGAAAGAGTGAAAGGAGAATGACTGTGAGACAGAGGGAGGAGGAGAAACATTTCTACAGTCACAAGCCTGGGGATTAGTGGTCTTTGGTCTAAAAATACTACTAGCAAACCTCTCAGTCCTTTCTTCTTTCTTCACAGCTGGTGGCTATCATTGGTTCCATCTTTCTTCTGCTTTACATCATGCTGTGTTATGAGAACTTCCATTTCCATGTGGCTCACATGTACGCTCATCTAGGGTACCCCAGTGCCCAGCACATTGTGGGACAGAGATACCTAAAAGGTAATATTTAACTTTGGTTGCCATCAGATGACTTCTGTGCCCAATTATCAACCTTTGAATTTGTGAAAAGGACATCAGTGCAGGATCCTGCCCTGTTCACACAGATCTAGGCTACCCGTGATTGAACTTGAACTTCTTTTTTGCACCAAATAGAGAACAAGAACATTGGAAAACATTAGATAAATAATCTGGGCTTCTTGATTAGATGGAAGATCTCTGTGTGTACATGGAACCTTTCAGATATTAGGCTGAATGTGTGGGCTTGCAGCAGCTGTTGCACAGCAGGATCACAAGTGCATCCTGGTTCCCCCTCTGTATTTTCAGCTACTGTGATAGCTGTCCCCAATATTTTGGATAATAGGGGTAGGCTTCTCACCTAACAGGCCTGTATTGTGAGGTTGTCAACTGATCATCAAAAGATGGTCTGGCATGTTGCTTTAACAGCAACTTGCGGAAATGAGCCAAGCCAAGTTTTTCAAAGCGTGGAGATGATCAGTATCACCATTGTCTGCTAAGGTCTGTAAACCAAGCTGCCCTTAGCAATGCAGAAGCAAGGACCAGTAAAAAAACGTTAGCAACCATATTGATTGTGACTTTGCCTCATTGCTAGGAGCTGGTGTGGAAAAGAATGAAGAGAAAGCCATGCAGTGGTTCAGGTGAGAAGCGGGTTCTATTGTTGTTGTTGGCATCCGTCTGTCTCAGGAGACAATGGAGGAGTGAACCTTTGGGGGTGAAGTCAAACTGTTGGAAGTTCGCAGTGCCTGCTGTGGCTATTTATTAAAAATACAGTGGTACCTTGGGTTAAGTGCTTAATTCGTTCCAGAGGTCCGTTCTTAACCTGAAACTGTTCTTATCCTGTAGCACCACTTTAGCTAATGGGGCCTCCTGCTGCCGCCATACCACTGGAGCACAATTTCTGTTCTCATCCTGAAGCAAAGTTCTTAACCTGAAGCACTATTTCTGGGTTAATGGAGTCTGTAACTTGAAGCGTATGTAACCTGACGCGTATGTAACCTGAGGTACCACTGTAAATAAATCCATAGCTGTCCAGAGTTCCAGGGCCAATGGGAGGAACAGCAAAGTAACCATTTCCTGGTATTTTGGTTTCTAAAACTCCCCTGTTTATGAAAAGGCATAGTGAGGGATTTGAGGGCTCAGTTCCAACAACAAACAGCCATCTCCATTGGGATGGCCAAAAGCAAAGGGCTCCTGAGCATTTAACAGTTCTTTGTAGATACTGTAATGTGGGCAAGTGCATCTCGTGAAGAAGAAGTAAGAATTAAATGACTGTACCTGCTGATATTGGGTGGTGCTGTGCGTTATACCACAGAGCCTAGGACTTGCCGATCAGAAGGTCGGCGGTTCGAATCCCCGCGACGGGGTGAGCTTCCGTTGCTCGGTCCCTGCTCCTGCCAACCTAGCAGTTCAAAAGCACGTCAAAAGTGCAAGTAGATAAATAGATATCACTCCGGCGGGAAGTTAAACGGCATTTCCGTGCGCTGCTCTGGTTCGCCAGAAGCGGCTTAGTCATGCTGGCCACATGACTTGGAAGCTGTACTCTGGCTCCCTCAGCCAATAAAGCGAGATGAGCGCTGCACCCCAGAGTCGGTCACGACTGGACCTAATGGTCAGGAGTCCCTTTACCTTTACCTTTTACCTGCTGATATTGCAAATAGGTAATTTTAGCCTCTGGGTCTGGGATTGCTATCCATGGGATAGCTCAGTTGGTAAAGCATGAGATCTTTAACCTCAGGGTCATGGGTTCAAGCCCCACCTTAAACAAAGGATTCCTGCATTGCAGTGGGTTGAACTAGATCAGGGGTCAGCACACTTTTTCAGCAGGGGGCCAGTCCACTGTCCCTCAGACCTTGTAGGGGGCCAGACTATATTTTTTTTGGGGGGAAATTAATGAATTCCTAGGCCCCACAAATAACCCAGAGATGCATTTTATATAAAAGCACATATTCTACTCATGTAAAAACACCAGGCAGGCCCCACAAATAACCCAGAGATGCATTTTAAATAAAAGGACACATTCTACTCATCTAAAAACACGCTGATTCCCGGACTGTCCGTGGGCCGGATTTAGAAGGCGATTGGGCTGGATCCAGCCCCCAAGCCTTTGTTTGTGATCCCTTCCAACTCTACAATCCTATTGTCAGGGAACTGACATCAGAGGAAAGGGAGTTGGTAGGGCTCCCAGAGACTGGGAGAGAGTCAGCAGCCAAAGCAGGGACCAGCAGGGGGAGCGAGGGGTCTCTGGAGGAGGATCTCAGTAATGCTGAGAGAGACGCAGCAGCCCAGGCAGGAAACAGCAGGGGAGAGAAAGGGGTGAGAGACACGTCCAGCGAAAATAGCGGGGAGGTGTCAGAAGCAACTGTAGGGAGACCCATACTTCGCCGGAAGCTGCCACGTCGTGAGTCCAGGAGACGCGTTTCCGTTAAGGAGCTTCTTTGCGGGAAACGCTTCCGCAGGCAGCCACTGTCAGACTCTACTAGTGACTAGAGCAGACATGTCTGAGGAGCTCTGTCACACACAGAGGTTTGTGGAGCCGCACAAACTCTGAGGGGGCACAATTTTAAGCACAAGCAGCTAATCATCCCCTGACAGCAGTCTGACAGTCTCTGTACGCTGCCTGTGCAGGAGAAAGCATCATGAGCAACCCAGCCGGAACCGGAGAGGCAGGGGTTGGAGCTGGTCCAAGCTTGGAAGAAAGGTATCAAGCTCTGGAGGTCCAACTTGCGCTGCAGACGGCGAGGCTCGAGGAGAGAAGGGCTCAGGATGCAGACAAAAAGGGGAGAACCACTCAGTTCCCCAGAAAGGTACCAGGATTGGTGCAGAAGTTTGGGGGGGACCCCAAGGATTACCATGCCTTTAGGACAGAGATGCAATATGCCCTTAATGTGCAGTTTGATGAGTTCCCTGATGAGGAATCGCGAGTTGCTTTCGTAATTGGGCATCTTGAGAAGGGGGCGCGAGACTGGGTTCGACCCCTGATGGCAACGCACAATGATATCCTAAAGGACACTATGAAGTTCTTTCGTGCAATGGATATCATGTTTTCCAGCGATATTGAGGAAGGGGTGGTGCGCAGACAGCTAATGGCTTGCAAGCAGGGAAGCAGATCTGTCCGTGAGTACTGGACTGAATTTACCATGCTGATTCACAGATTGGGGTGGGATTTATCGGCGGCACCCATTCAGATGCTATTTGAAGAAGGTCTTTCTTCGGCTGTGAAAGACGAGCTGTCCCGGAGCCCCAGGGCGGTGTCTATGGATCAGCTGACCAAATCTGCGCTGACCATTGGAGCGCGCCAGGAGGCAAGAGCCTTGGAGAGGCGGGAAGGGAGAGGGGAACGTTGGAAGGAGTTCCGCATTCCAGACATTCCTGAGCCAGCTTTCCCGCCGGCAGAGCCGATGGAAATCGGAACAGCCCGCGCGCGCGCAGTTTCAAAGCCCAGTGAGGGGGCTAAGAAGGAGGGAAAAGGAGCCCGGAAATGCTATCTCTGCCAACAGCCAGGCCACTTTGCCAGAGTCTGCCCCCAGAGGAAGGAATGGCAAGGGATGGTGGGAGCTGTTGAGGGGGGAGAGCAGGGAGAAACGGAGCAGGTAAAAGCCAACGCCTGGTTGCCACCGTCAGGGCACTGCAGCCAGGCCAAAGAGCAGTGAAAGTGCCCGTGCCAGAAGCTCCTCGACCTGCTCTAGTGATTGAAGTGTCGCTAGAGCTGCAAAATGGACACCCCCTAAAAATAAAGGCGCTGTTGGACTCAGGCAGCTCCTGCAATTTTATGAGCAAGGAGTTTGCTGCTGAACACCAGATACAGACGATCCCTTTAAGCAACCCCCTGCAGGTGACCACGATCGATGGCAGGGAACTGTTGGGAGGAGGAGTCAGCTTGCAGACCGTCCCAATGATAATGAGGGTGGCAAGGCACACAGAACTGATAGCGTTTAATGTGGCCACCTTGGGAGGCGCTCCCATTATTTTGGGAATGAGCTGGCTAGCCCTACATGATCCGCTGGTGGGCTGGCATCAAAGAGTGGTTTCCTTCGGTTCAGCACATTGCTTAGAACACTGCAGGGGGGAAAAGGGGTCAGCAGGGGCCCAAGCCACCCTGGCAGGGACTGAAGTAATGGAGAAGGGGAAGGTGCCACCACAGTATGCTGATCTCAGCGACGTGTTCAGCGAGAAGGAAGCTGACCAACTACCCCCGCATAGGCCCTTTGATTGCCAGATCAATTTACTCCCTGGAGCACAGCTTCCTGTAGGCAAGTTGTATGCCATGTCAGACAGGGAAATGCAGGAGTTGCGAGAGTTCATTGACAAGAACCTGAAGAGAGGCTTCATCAGAGAGTCCAAGGCAGCGGGGGGTAGCCCAGTGTTTTTTGTGGATAAAAAGCACACGGACAAGCCGAGACTTGTATGTGATTTCAGGCGGTTAAATGCAGTGACAGAGCCGGCGGCTTTTCCTATGCCCAGGATTGATGATATTTTGACCAGGGTGCGGAAAGGAAAGATTTTTACAAAGCTGGACCTAAGGGGGGCGTACAACCTGATACGTATAAGGAAAGGGGATGAATGGAAAACCACCATGTTCACCCCTTTGGGGGCATTTGAATACCTCGTTATGCCTTTTGGATTACAAACAGGCTCCGCGTGTTTTCAAGCCTTCATGAACCACGTACTGGGGCCTTTGCTCTACAAGAATTGCGTGGCCTTCCTAGATGATGTGTTGGTGTATTCGGAGAATGAGGAGCAACATGTGAGAGACGTCAGAGAAGTGTTGAGCAGGCTGCAAGCCAACAGGCTGTGGGTGAAACTGGAGAAGTGTCAGTTTCATACCAAGGAGGTGGAATTCCTGGGGTACCGCTTGTCAGACAAGGGGTTGGCCATGGACCCCGGCAAGGTTCAAGCAGTGCTGGAATGGAAAACACCCAAAACCAAGAAGGATGTGCAGAGGTTCCTAGGGTTTGGAAACTTTTATCGTAAGTTCATCCGAAACTTCGCCCACCTGACGGCGCCCATCACGGACTGTCTCAGCAGTAAAAAGAAGTTTGTTTGGACGGCGGAGGCGGAGCGAGCGTTTGAGGAACTGAAAAGGGCCTTCGCCTCTGATGAACAACTTCTGCATGTGGATTTACAAAAAAAGCTGAGGGTCGAAACAGACGCTTCTGACAGAGCCATAGGGGCGGTGCTTCTTCTGCAGCCGGGGAAGGAGGAGTCAGAGTGGCGACCGTGTGCCTTCTTTTCGCGAAAGCTGAACAAATCCGAGAGGAACTACACGGTGTACGACCGGGAACCTCTTGCGATTCATGAGGCTTTCCGGAGATGGAGGCACCTGCTAATTGGTGCACAACATAAGGTGCAAGTGTGCACGGACCATAAGAATCTAGAGTATTGGAGAACTGCGCGAGTGCTCAACCAACGGCAGTTGAGATGGGCCCAGGAGTTCTCCAAATTTAACTTTGAGATTTGTTACGTGCCAGGCCCAGAGAACGTTAGGGCGGACGCTCTCTCACGCAAACCTGAATATTTGGAGGGGGAGGGTGCACCCGAAGAGACCCATGTCATTCCAGAGGACCGCTGGGTGTGTGGGGCGGCATTGGTGGGGCAAAGGGAACTGGTAGAGGGAACGGTGCAGGATGAATACGCCCAGGACAAACTCAGGGGTCTCAGGAGGGAGGGAGACAAACCCGGGGGTTTTGAGGAGAGAAACGGGGCGTTGTACTACAAGGGAGCGTTATATATACCTGAAGGGGAATTGAGGGAAAAGGTACTCAAGCAACTGCACGATAGCCCCACAGCAGGGCATTTTGGGCAACACAAAACCATGTGGCTGGTTACCAGGGAATTCTGGTGGCCCAAGGTCAGGGAAGATGTGCGGGAGTATGTGAGAGGGTGTGACCAATGCCAACGAGCCAAGGGGGAGAGGCGGGCACCGGCAGGTTTATTAGAACCACTACCCACGCCGGAAAGGCCATGGGAGGCAGTGGCAATAGATTTCATGACTGATCTGCCAAGGTCCAGAGGGAAAACAGCCATCATGGTTGTGGTAGACCTGTTAACCAAGATGGCCCACTTTATAGCCTGCTCACATGCGGTCACAGCGGAAGAAACCGCTAAATTGTTTGTGGAAAATGTGTTTAGGCTGCATGGCGCCCCCTTGAGGGTGGTTTCTGACCGAGGGAAACAATTTACTTCCAGGTTCTGGAGGAAGCTCATGAGCTTATTGCATGTAGAGGTGAATTTCTCAACTGCCCGTCATCCAGAAACCAACAGGCAGGCGGAAAGAGCTAATGGTGTCCTCCAGCAATATTTGAGGTGTTATGTGAATGACAGAGAGAATGATTGGGTGGAGAAGCTGGCGTTGGCAGAATTTGCCTACAACAATGCAGAGAACGTGTCCACGGGGATGAGCCCCTTTTTGGCTAATCACGGGTGTCATCCCCGAGCCTTCCCAGGGGGGGAAGGGGAGAACTGGAGCGTTCCAGCTGCAGAACAGTTCGTTGAAGAAATGGAAGCGATCCATCGCCAGCTCCAACTTAACTTAAACAGGGCGAAGGAGGAATATAAGAGGCAGGCAGACAAAACCAGAAGGGAAGGGGAAAGCATTAGGGTGGGGGACCAGGTGTGGCTGTCCACCCAAGGGTTACCATTCAAAGGGGGTTGTAAGAAGTTAAGACCCAAAAGGCTGGGCCCATTTGAAGTCACGCAGCAGGTCAACCCAGTGGCTTTCAGACTCCGGTTACCGAACCACATGAAGCTGCACCCAGTGTTCCACAGGTCGTTGCTGTCACCGTATAAAGGGGACAGAGAAGGGAGGGTCAATAGGGGACCAGCTATGGAGGAAAAAGAACACAGCTACCATGTAGCGGAGATTCTCGATTCCAGGTGGAAGGGAGATCAAGTAGAGTATTTGGTAATGTGGGAAGGGGAGCCGGAGTCGGAAAACACCTGGGTCATGGCAGAGGATGTAGATGACGAGGTTTTGATAGAAACTTTTCATCAGAGATTCCCTCGTAAACCTCAGCCAGTGGCGAGGTTCCGGAGGGAATACTTCGCCACCACCGACGAAGAAGAAGAGTTGGAGGGGTTCTCTGATTCCGAGGCGGAGGAGGATTCAGCGAGCCGGAACGAAGACCGATGGAGGGAAATGTTCGAGACGTCTGAAGATGAAGAGGATTCTTTTCGGGGTTTCAGCTCCTCACCGCCCAGAGGAGAGAGTAGGGGCGGGGGGGAAGGGGGCCCTGGAGGGGAGGTGGATGTCAGGGAACTGACATCAGAGGAAAGGGAGTTGGTAGGGCTCCCAGAGACTGGGAGAGAGTCAGCAGCCAAAGCAGGGACCAGCAGGGGGAGCGAGGGGTCTCTGGAGGAGGATCTCAGTAATGCTGAGAGAGACGCAGCAGCCCAGGCAGGAAACAGCAGGGGAGAGAAAGGGGTGAGAGACACGTCCAGCGAAAATAGCGGGGAGGTGTCAGAAGCAACTGTAGGGAGACCCATACTTCGCCGGAAGCTGCCACGTCGTGAGTCCAGGAGACGCGTTTCCGTTAAGGAGCTTCTTTGCGGGAAACGCTTCCGCAGGCAGCCACTGTCAGACTCTACTAGTGACTAGAGCAGACATGTCTGAGGAGCTCTGTCACACACAGAGGTTTGTGGAGCCGCACAAACTCTGAGGGGGCACAATTTTAAGCACAAGCAGCTAATCATCCCCTGACACCTATGATTCTATGAAATAGTCTTAAGAGGGTTTCCCTCACATACATTTTAATGTGTCAAGCCATTTCTGCATTTGGGGGGTCCTCCTGATCAATCCTCTACATGGGGCCCTGGACATGTGCTCCAAAGCCCTGCCTTGATGGTACCACTAACACCTGCTGAATTTAAGAACATAAGAAGAGCTCAGCTGGATCAGGCCAAAGGCTCATTTTGCCTCACACTCTGTTCTAACAGTGGCCAACCAGATGGCCTTGGAAAGCCTGCAAGCTGAACCTGAGTGCAACAGCACTTTCCTCACCTGCGACTCCCAGAATCTGGGATTCAAAGGCATATGGGAGGCAGAACATAGCCAACGTGTCTAGTAGCCACGGATAGTAGCTAAATCCCTTTGCCCTTGATCGCCTTTCCTCTGCTAAATCCTGCAGCCGGGTATGCTCGACCTATCTCTTCAACATGCTTCCTAAATGTTTCTCCATTAAGCACCTTGATATGAAGAAGTAATCGATGAGAATAATTTATTCTAGCTGTAGTAATTGAGCTTATAGCCATCTGGAGAGCGGTTTGAAGGTCCCACGCCAGCAGGAAGTCCAGATGGGACAGGTGTTTTTTTTAGGGTGGCCAGTTATGCATTGCCAAAACAGATTTGGATAGCCAAAAAGAAGAGGACAAAGGAGGATGTCAGTTTGTACATGGTAATTTATAAGTATAGATGCAAATTAAGAAATAATTGCCATGATTTAAATAAAAATACAATACATCTCATTACAGTACAGAAGACACTAGGTGACCTGTGTGCCTGCTCATTCTGTTGACCAGGCACTCCTGACTGTGGATGGCCAACTTCAAGGCTTTTACTGTCCTCTTTTATGGTTCCTTAACTGTAAACCAGACTTCTCAACAGTCCTCAAATTGAGGATGACGTTAAATAAAGGGCTGTTCTCTATGAGGCCTTCAAAATGGAGGTCTAGTCTCTGTAAAATAGGACACATGGTCACCGTAAGATTTCTTTGGACTTAGGCGGCCTGCCCTTAATTCACGTCATATTCTGGTGTGGGATCTTTGGGCCTAGCTAGGTATGGATGCATAACACACATATGTTTAAAGCCCCCACCCCCAAGAATTCTGGGACCTATAATTGGTTAAGAGTGTGGGGATTGTAGTTCTGAGAGGGGTAAACTACAGTTCCCAGAATTCTCTCCCAATCTCCCTCACAAGTTGGTGTCTGTGGTGTGGCAGTAGAGGTGTTTCAAGCATGCCCCCGTTTCCTCAGCAAAATGTTGGAAGGTGCTACATTCTGCAAGTCTGTCCGACCTGCTCACCATGTTGACCCTAATTTGGAGCCTCTTTCCTTCGTCTTCTTTCTTTCAGACAAGCAGCAGAGCAAGGCCACCCACACTCCTCTTTCAACCTGGCTGTGGGGAAACTGAAGAACATGACAACTATCCTTGAAGAAGGGTATGTTTCATTTCTTTCTGCTCCTAGGGCAATAGTCAATCAAAGTTCTCCCTTGACCATGTTCTTGACCAACCCTCCTTGTCTTTCCCTGACTAAAAAGTTTCCTTAAAGTCTGATTGCGCTTCTTCTCTGTCTGGATACAGGACAGAATGGGGGCGTGAGTATGCATAGCCTATAGCACAAAGATTACAATTCATCCACTTTTGCCTCAGGCCCTGTCCACTGCCAGCATATGTCCCCCAGAAAACTAGCCAGATGGGAATGCAGCCCTTGAGCTGAACAAGGTTCCTTGTCTCTCTTTGAAGTGCTGTTCAGTCCAAGTGTGACTTAAAGAAGAACCCCAAGAAGGGAGAGCAGGGCTGGATCTAGACACATCAAAGAAGCGTTTCAATTAAACACTTTGTAAATTTAAAGTAGGGTTGCCCTATGTCCTCTTTTTCCAGGACACGTCCTCTTTTTCATGATGAGAGTCGTCACAGAGATCCATAATTAATAGCAGAAGTCGGCAAAGGTGTCCTCTTTTTTGCTCTTCAAAATATGGCAACCCTAACGGGGAAACCCGATAGGGAAAGATGGGACCATCTGGTGTCACAGTGTTATATTGCATATACAATGCTTTTTCTTTACCAATCTAGCTACCCAGGAGGGGGCTTCAAGTTGCCCATCAACAAGTAGCTCCCCACAGCAGACTAAGCAGGCATGCACCTACTTGGTCACAGTCTTGCTCCTCACTGGTGAGGTGTATTATTATTTTTGCTTATATTCTGTTAGTATTTTTGCTTATATTCTGTTAGCATATGCAAATATTATGCAAATCTGCACCAGTCTTTATTTTTTTGGCAATGCATTGGACACACCAATGGGCATCACTGCAAACATATAGATAATGAAGAAGCAACGCAAGCACAAAACTGCCCATTCCCACACTGTTCTCATTTCTCCTCTCTGTCTGCCTGTTTATCTGATAATGATTGCACATCTTCCAGGGATGTAGAAAAGCTTCTGAATGTAGCTGCTGGTCATGGACTCCAAGAGGCCCAAAATCTCCTGGATAACATCCGAAACAGACATCTACCCTGAGAGACCAGGGCTATTGAACAACATGGTTCCCAAGTATATTTGTGTGTTTTGGTTCTGCTTGTGTTTCTGCTGCTTCCTTATATGTGGAGTTAATTGGCATGATTTACCGTATGGTGCAGGAAGACATACCCCATTCATGACAACACGGTGTACCAGACAGTGTGGTTTAGGATTTAAGGCCATCACTGGAGCAGTAGAATTTATTTATGCATTGTAATAGTCGGCTGTGACAGAAGTGAACATGGCGCATCTTTACCATGCAATCTATAATGGAAATTACCTTCATTTAGCATTCACTATGGCTTAACAGCTGCACTTTTCACAATGCAAGTAGCTGGGGGAACTAATTACATTGAACAGAAGCTGCCTCCACATTCATGATACCCTCATTTTCAAGCTACCAGGGGAATAATTACATTGAGCAGAAGGCACAGTTCCTAGGCCTAGATATATATGATTTTTGTGGGTAATAAAGTCTTGTTTCATGAGAAATTTCACTCTGTACTCTCTCATATATTTGTCACGACTGCTCGGTAAAAAATATTTATGACGCAACATGGGGCATTTTACAAGCATGATCTGGAAGGTTGTTGCTACAGTCAAATTTGGGGTTTACAAGAGCACCTGGGAATAGGAACAGGATCACATGGCACATGACAGAGTCCAGTTTTGGAGAGTTGCCATTTTACAGCAGTTTTTAATCAAAACTATAAGAGTTTAAGTGATGAAAGTCTGGCTCTGGGAGCTTTTTGTTGTTTCCTTTCACTTGTCATATCCTTTCACATCCTTTCTAGTGTTCTTCTAGAACAGTGGTTCCCTATTAGCTAAGTACTGTGCACCCCATGTTTTTTCAAAAGCCAAGACCCCCTACTTTTGAAAATGTTGATATCTTGGTTGTAGTTTTTATGTTCCAGGCTGCGCTCCAGTGCATTTTTGGGCACCATGCTCTCATGTGAGATGTGTGTCTGTCCGCCATATCACACATTTTGGGGAGCTGTGGTCTTGTGCAACAGCATGGACCCCCAAAAGAGGATGTCTTGGACAGTTGATGGGTATGTGCCATGGACATCCTGTTTGGGGCTGCGAGGTATTGGAGGATATGATAAAGAGATACTTGGAAAAATAGACACTCTGCTACTGAACTGTGGCCCTTCCCCTTAAGGTCTATAGAGCTGTTGTTGTTGATCTTATCCACTGAATTTGTATACCGCCCTATACCCGCAGGTCTCAGGGTGGTTCACAACATAAAACCACAATATAAATCATCCAGCCATGTTAGTCCATTCAGGGGGGAATCCCCCCAAGCAAAACAGTGAGCTTACTCAAAAGTTTGACCACTATTTTTCAACCTTTCCTTCGTCCTCCTAATAAAATGATTCCTCTTTTGCTGCTTTTGATTTTAAGGTGGTGAGTTTTGGTTTATGATGTGACATTCCATGTAGTGAACACTAGGAGTCCCCAAAGCACTGTCTGAACTTTTCACAGGGACACAGTTCTTCGTGTAGGTCACAGCAGTACAGACAATATATATAACGCGGTGCTTCTCAAATGGTGGGCCTTGGGCCCCGTTTTAGGTGGTTGCTGGCGCCCCAACCTGCCCAGGGCCTCCTCACTTGCCTGCCCCACCCTTATTTTGATTTAATATTTGATATGACATTTTTATTCTGCTTTTCCAATAACCAACACTGAGCTCAAATCGGCTCACAATAATCATAAAAGCATCAAAAGACAACAAACATTACAACCGCTATACTATCAAACACAAGAACATGCAAATAAAGCAAACAACAATGAATTAATCAGTTTAATAAGAACATAGTCATTCAAAATATCAAAAATTGTTCATTAAAATAATCAATACATTTCAAGATGATTAATACCCTGGAATCAAGGGACTCCTTGCTGAGTAAAGGTGGTTGGGAGGCAGAGAAATACAGCATAGGTTGGGTTGAGGAGAGGAAGAACTCCCTTCTCTGAACAGAAGGGCTGGAGGAGGTGGTGAAGGAAATCAGAAAGTGAGATAAAAGCTAATAGGTATTGGGCAATAATTTTTTTTTACAACAAACAAGCAAACTGGGAATAGAAAGGAAGGGCATAAGAGCAGAAAAGCATTGCAGAAGTGAATGTAAAAGGACCAAAGAGGAGGTGTGAAAGAAACTGGAGTGCTGGAGGGTTAAGGGCTGAGTGTGAAGGGAGGAGGAAGAAATTATAGGAGATGGGATAAAAAAAACTTTGAGAGGCATGTAGGAATGGGAAGGGAAAAATATAAGAGAGTTCTAGAGGCTCTGGGTCAACCCATTCTGCCTAAAATGAGAGCACTGAGTCACTATAATTCCAGAGCCTTTGCCTGCACTTAGGTGATGGAAAGGAAGAACTATGAAACTCCTTGCTACAGGGAAAATGTTTTGGGAAAGAATTTAGTCATTTCCTTAGATGGTTTAGATACCAGTAGAAAATGCTGCTAGTGACTGCCATCTTACTATGCCACACTCTGCCTCCATCTGCCACCATTTTGGGACTAGCTCTGTCCCTGCACAACCATGTTGTGACTGATGGACCTCAGAACTTTTCAGTCGTCTCAAGTGGGCCCTGCAGGTAAGTAAGTCTGAGAACCCCTGCACTAGTCTGAACTAAACGTGGACAGAAAATTACCCCTCTTTCTACCAGTGTCATTTGTTTCCTGTGAAAGCGAGGGGTGATTTTGGAGACCCGGTCTTCCAGCTAACGGTAGTAGTTCTTAACTTAATAGTCTATGTGAAAGAAAAGAAGAAAAGAAGTTCAAACATTGTATGTGAGCCCTTTGGGGAGATCAAAGTGGCACTGTCTCCACTTACAGCCAACTCAGAAGCAATTCCCATTGAGTTCAATGGGGTTACTCTGAGGTATGTGTAGGATTGTGGCCCCATGTCTCCTCATCACGACAGTATCTTGGCTTGGAAAAATACAACTATATCAAGTCCAAGGTTGGAGAAATCCTGCTTTAATGAGATTAGTCTCCTGGGTATTTTCTGCCTAGGGCAGATAAAATGAGCTCAATAACTCTGGAAGGAGCAGACTGTTGACTCTTCCAGCCCTCTGTGATTGCTTTTCCTGTCCTCTCAGGGTTACTGAGTGGAACAATTAAAAGTGTATTGTACTGGATTGGCCCGGGAGAATGAAGCAGTACAGAGGCCAATTCTTTGGCTGAATTCCTAATACCAATCAGCAACCGATGCCATTAATTTAAGTGAAAACCACGGCCAAATGTGAATATCAAATAGGCTTGAGGTTGGTAGACGAGGTTAGAATGTGAAGATTTGAAGTTAACCGCCGCCACGCCACCCCATTGCCTTCCTGCACATCTTGCAACTCACGAATTTTCTCTAACCTCCAAATCCCTCCCCATTGTCCCTCCAGAAATAAGAGATGTCCCTCAATAACGACCTTTCCTTATCATGACTCCCACCCCATCCTCTTTCCACCCTCTTCTTTACGGCATTCCAGAGGATCCAGAAGCCTTAAATCATAGATTCATATGGCAGATGAATGGCAGATGAAGATGATGGATTTTTCAGAGCTAGCCAACGTAACTGGAAGAGTCCGCGACCAGAAGGAGGAGGAGGAGTATCAAGAAGAGTGGAATAAATTTAATGATTATCTAGTTAAATTTGTTAAGTTAAATTAATTGAAAATAGCTTGCAGATACTTACCGTAATTGGCTTAGGATTTTATTTATGTTAAGTGATGAATTAATATGTTTAATTCCATAAGGTGAAGATTTAAGGATGTTAATGTTTAAGTTAAATTTCATAAGAATTGGGATTTGGAAAACCGTTAAAAGGACATGCAATGAAATTCAACCAAGAGAAAGCGAGGAAGTCACTTAACAAAGTTAATAAGTGTAATTTTCAATAAGGCTATGGTTTATGTTTGTTTGTCTTGTGTGCTTGTTTGTCTGTTTATAATATTGTGAAAACCAATAATTTTTTGGGGGGGAAATCATAGATTCATAGAATTGTAAGTTGGAAGGAGTCCCCGGGTCATCTAGTCCAACACCTTGCAATGCAGAAATTAAAATAGTCTTTCTACTGTAGTTCTCACATTTCCTCCAGACTCAAAAGGACAATACCTTGTGCCTGGTGAAATACAGTAAGCCTCCCAGATAGCACAATACTCTTTATTTATTGCCATTTATATATTACATTTATATCTCACCCCCATTCCTTCAAAGTGGTGTGCAGATACACACACACTTACACACACACACACACACACACACACACACACACACTGTAACTGCTACTCACTTGCTGGTGGCAAAGAGGACTTCTGCAGAGCGGTGCCCCAAAGCTTGGTTAGGCTGAGGCAGTCATTTTCCTGAGGAAAGTAGGTAATATGTTTTAATTAGCTTCTATTTTGTTTTTGCAAAATAGCTTTCAGGCTGGAGGTGCTGCAATTAAGTGAACATGATCATGGGGATGAAATTCATTAAGGGATGTACCCTGTAATTGCCTTTTCCATTTGTCACCATCTGCAGCCCAGAGAGGTGTTTCAGCCCCTTGGTACAGTCGTACCTCGGGTTAAGAACTTAATTTGTTCCGGAGGTCCGTTCTTAACCTGAAACTGTTCTTAACCCGAGGCACCACTTTAGCTAATGGGGCCTCCTGCTGCCACCGCACGATTTCTGTTCTCATCCTGAAGCAAAGTTCTTAACCTGAGGTATTATTTCTGGGTTAGCAGAGCCTGTAACCTGAAGTGTCTGCAACCTGAAGTGTCTGTAACCCGAGGTACCACTGTATCTAGCCCAACTAGATTAGGCTGGAGACAACTTAACCAATCCAATGAACATTAACCACACCAAGCCGCTTCACATTCAGACCTGTGTCCTTTTCCTCTGCCCAAACTAATGCATGACCTGCTTTGCCAAACAACTCACCAACCATGAGTTGAAGCCTACCAAAAACACTTGAAAAGCTTCCTATTTTACAGCCTCGATATGAGGGCAAGGCTTTGTTGGGCTACATGTACAAGTCAAGTGGGCGGAATTTAGCAAGGTGGGCCACAGATCTTGCACGGCAGGTCTGTTCTAACCAATGCACAAACCCTGACAAAAGTTGAGCTAAGATATAATTCAGCCTACTGGTTCATATCTCTTTTTATCAATTTATTTATATTTTTCAATTATATACATTTCAATAGTTTTACAGTCATTTCAACATTTTGAAACTTGACTTCCTTCCTTATATATCCTTCATATTCCAAATTAACTTAACTTATTCATTTACTCATCTACTTTAAATATATACTCTTATAAAACTGCAGGTTATTACAATAATCCTGCTAGTGTTCTTATCTGTTTACAGTTTGTTTGTTAATATTCAATAAACCATTTCCATTCTTTTATAAAATGTTTGCTATCTTGATTTTTCTGGTAAGTTTCGCCATTTCTGCATATTCCACAAGTTTTTGTATCCATTCTTCTTTCATCGGGACTTCATCTTCTTTCCATTTTTGGGCAAATAACATTCTTGCCGCTGTAGTTGCATACATGAATAAATTTCTATACAGTTTCGGTAGTTCCGCCCCTATAATTGCCAAAAGGGAATTACTGGTTCATGTCTCTTATGAAACTGCTTGGAATTCTAAAATAGCTGAGGAGGAGAGAATGTTTTAATGGCGCATTCAACATCAGGAACTATCCTTGAAGGGTTGAGGTCATATGTACGTATATGCATTTCACACACCTCATTATTTAAAACACCTCCTTGGAGGTGGGAGGGGTGGAGTTTACTCAGGACAGATATAATGGTGTGTGGGGATGTGTTTTTGTTTTTTAAAAAACTATCTTCACCCCCCATTGCAGTCCCAGCCAAATTCGGTCCTGAAGTTATTTCTCTGCAAGTGAGCACTGCA
The DNA here is from genome assembly GCF_965113315.1 of Podarcis vaucheri. Taxonomy (NCBI): domain Eukaryota; kingdom Metazoa; phylum Chordata; class Lepidosauria; order Squamata; family Lacertidae; genus Podarcis; species Podarcis vaucheri. Next base: position 21,939,406 of record NC_138767.1, read on the forward strand.
AGAACACTGCTGCATGGCACATTCCCTCCAAAACACAACAACCAGCTTTAGCACCCTTCCGAACTGTGGTCACATCTACACTATGCAGTTATAGCACTATTATACCACTTTAACAGTTGCAGAGAATCCTGAGCATTGGAGAGCCAGTGTGGTGTAGTGGTTAAGAGCGGTAGACTCCTAATCTGGGGAACCGGGTTCGCGTCTCCGCTCCTCCACATGCAATACTGGGTGACCTTGGGCCAGTCACACTTCTTTGAAGTCTCTCAGCCCCACTCACCTCACACAGTGCTTGTTGTGGGGGAGGAAGGGAAAGGAGAATGTTAGCCACTTTGAGACTCCCTAGGGTAGTGATAAAGCAGGATATCAAATCCAAACTCTTCTTCTTCGTTTGTTAAGCTTGTAGTTGAAGTCTCACCTCACGGAGCTACAGTCCTCAGGATTCTCTATGACGGTTAAAGTGGTATAATAGAGCTTTAAAACCAGGGCCGGCCCAAGACATTTTGGTGATCTATTTATGCACTGGGCTAGTTAACACAGGGCCTTAGCTGAGTGGTAAAGCATCTATTTTTCACGCAGAAAGTCATAGAATCACAGAGCTGGAAGGTACCACAGTCCAATGCAATGCAGGAAACTTTAGCCCAACATGGGGCTCAAACCCGCGACCCTGAGATTAAGAGTCTCACACTCTACTGACTGAGCTATCCCTCAGCTCCCCTAGATTCTATTCCTGGCATCTCCTGGTGGGGGTCGGGAGAGATAGCAGCCTGAAAGCCTGTATGTGAATGACAATGTATTTGCTGCAGACAAGCTCCTGTAGCCTCAAAACATATGTGACATAGTTTATGCAACAGGTGACGATGTTCCTAGTATGGAGCCAGTGCCACAAGGGACACGGCACCTACGGCTACCCTACTGCGTGTGCCAAGTCACTAGCTGGTGCTCGGGTGAGTAGTTGGAAGCATCACACAATATAGTTTTCCCTTTCGGGACCTCCTCCAGCCCAGATGCTGTTCTGCGAAGACTTTGGCATTGTCCCATGTGTTGCTTCTTGGTCGCTAGGGGGTGGCAGGTAAGAGATCCATTTCCAACCCCCTAATACGAGCTCAGGGTGACATTCAGAAGGTGGCAGGCAGTGTGATGGGCTCAAGGCCAGGGGGCTCCTTAACCCGCTCACTCAGGTTTCCTGGACTTGTTGTGGGGGAGGAAGGGAAAGGAGAATGTTAGCCGCTTTGAGACTCCCTAGGGTAGTGATAAAGCGGGATATCAAATCCAAACTCTTCTTCTTCGTTTGTTAAGCTTGTAGTTGAAGTCTCACCTCACGGAGCTACAGTCCGTGAGGCCCTTGTGGCCTCTTCCAACTCTATGATTCTATGATTCTATGACTGTGAGAAGACGGACCTCCCAGGACGCACTAGGGGGTGGCAAATCGGCAGAAGTGGAAGGAGAGTGAGGGATAAATGTTGGACGATGGTGAGGGAGGAGCAGTGGGACAGTGATGCCTGTTGGCTGGGATGCTGGTTTGTTGGTAAGGTGGCTGCTTAAAGGTAAAGGGACTCCTGACCATTAGGTCCAGTCGTGACCGACTCTGGGGTTGCGGCGCCCATCTCGCTTTATTAGCCGAGGGAGCCGGCGTACAGCTTCCGAGTCATGTGGCCAGCATGACTAAGCCGCTTCTGGCAAACCAGAGCAGCGCATGGAAACGCCGTTTACCTTCCTGCCAGAGCGGTACCTATTTATCTACTTGCACTTTTGACATGCTTTTGAACTGCTAGGTTGGCAGGAGCAGGGACCAAGCAACAGGAGCTCACCCCGTTGCGGGGATTCGAACTGCCGACCTTCTGATCGGCAAGTCCTAGGCTCTGTGGTTTAACCCACAGCGGCCACCAAAAAAGATGGGCCGAGGTCAGGGGGCACGCTTGCAGGTGCTAATTTATTTGTAGCAATGCAAACTTCAAAATAAGGGCTATAATTTAAATAGAAATCTCATCCTGTAAATAGAAATCTCATCCTGGTGCAGAGGACTGCGACCAGGTTATCTACGTGTCTGCTCCATCTGCTACCCAGATTGTTGGCTTATTGTTGCTGGGCAACTTCAAGGTCCCTGCTCTCCCTCCTTATGGTTCTTTATTTTGTTAAAGCGAAATTGGATTAGACAGGTCTTCAATGGAGGGTTGCACTTAAGCAGACCTTTGGGGGTAGGGCCATAGCTCAGTGGTAGAGCACCTGCCTTGAATACAGAAGGTCACGGGTTTGATCCCCAGTGTCTCCAGGTAGAGCTGGAAGAGAAATGTGCTTGAAACTCTGGAGAGCTGCAGCCAGTCAGTGTCAATAATACTGAGCATGGGATCCAACTCCTAAGGACCAAGGTCCATTTGGATCTCTTCTGGGTCCCTCCCTGGTCCCCTGCCACACACTCTTCAGAGCCCTGCCAGTTCCAGACAATGAGTTTGATTCCTGGGAACTCCCTTTCTTTTGTACCTGACATGATGATTTTGGGGCCAGGTGCGCAAAAAGTTGTGTGTCAGAGCAGAAGGTATGAGTTTTGAGCCCCTGCTGGAACCAAACACACGCCTCCTGCTTTTCCACTCCGTGCAGTGAACCACTAGATGCGGCTGCTACCAGTACTTTCTGCGACTTCTCTAGTTGTGTGACCTGGGCTGCATTGCAAAAGGGCCCTTCCCTCTCTAAGTGAGTCTTCTGGACCCTTTGTCTCTGAAGGACTGGGCGTACCTCCTGCCCAGGGAGGGACTGTTTAGGTGCTGTGTTGTGTTGCACAGGCTTTCCTACTTTCCCTCCAAAATTGTGCTCAGGAGCAGCAACAGGGGAATCAAACCTTTACCTGGAGCGATGCCCAAAGACTGGAAGAAGCAGGGCCATTGCTGCCTATGCCACAGGGACCGATAGACTGGGGTGATGCAGGGTGCTGGGTGTTGCATGCTGGTTGTGTGTAGCAATGCAAAGTTGTGCTCTGGAAACGTATCCTCATTGCTGTGAGTTTATTGGCTACACGGGCTGCAATGTGGGTGTTGTTATTCCATGGTGGGCAGTTTGAACAGTTTTCTGAATTATAATAATAATAATGATAATAATAAATTTTATTTATATCCCGCCCTCCCCAGCCGAAGCCGGGCTCAGGGTGGCTAACAACAATCAAATAATCAGTTATCATGTTTTCTCCTCCCTTTCTGTTCTGTGCTGATAGAGAATATGTCAGCCACTTTGCCAGTTGTACACTGCTGACCCCTGCTGAATGCAACCAGCTCAGCAATTCTATGGACAGCCTTCATCATCCTGGTGCACACCCGCTGTTTTGGACTACAATTCCCATCAGCTCCTAGCTGTAGTTCAAAACCCCTGTAGGGCACCAGCTTGGCAAAGCCTGGCGTAAAGGATTGCTGAGGCAGCTGCATTCAGCAATGATAGGTGTCGGATACGCCAAAGAACCGTGAGCTGATTTTGTATTTCCTGGATGCCTTTGGCTGCTCCTCGGGCTAAAGAATAAGTAAAGAAATGGGAAGACAAATTAAAGCAATCGGAAACAGTGCCCTCCGAATCATTGAAAGTGAATTGAGTTTGGCCTTAAGGTTGCAAACAAAGCTGCCGAGATGCATTAAAACATTTGTCAGATGAAAACAGGTGATCTTGTTCAGTGAGGGCCAGCTCAAGTGGAACACTTGGTATTCATAGGATGTTGCCTGGAATGACTGCCACAAGCGCGCGTGCACACACACAAATCCATGTCACAAACATAAAAAGGCTTTGGTGGAGCCTTGAGATGCCGCTCCAAAGCTGCTGATACTTCTAAGCTGCATGACAGCTGTGCAGTTGTAGTGATGCTCCTGGCTGGCCAGCACGGCTGCCAGGGCTTGAGTCAGGCAAAGGTCAGCAACAAAAACAACAAATCACCTGAGGCCAGTGAAGTTAAATCTCTATTCAATGAAACAAACCATAGAACTCCGGCCTAGTGGTTTCAGCAAGTCTTCCAAGGAGGTCTTGCCCCAATAAAGCAGTTGCGAGGACTGAAGGTCCTTCCCACCCCTCTCTAAGGCTCCTTCTCTCCAGGGTTTTTCCCATGCCGCCTCAAGCTGTGCCTGTGCACAACTAATTTCTGTTCTGTTCTTTTCATTTCTCTGTGTGTTCCTGAAGACCGGGGGGGGGGGGGAGGAGCGAAGGGAGCGAAGGGAGCAGGAGGGGGACTCCCTAGATTCTTCACCTCACTTCTCTCCACCCTCTGCTTCAGCCTCCAAATCTGAACTGCACTCTGCCATGGACTGTTCCTGCTCACTAAACCCTGTTGCCTCTCTTGCTGCTGACACCTCCTCCTCCCAGTCTGCTCCTTCTCTCTCTGAGCACTCATCACTGTCCCAGCACCAATCCCCCTGGCTCTGAGCCTTCCTCCCCTGGGGGTTCCCTAGGGCAGTGTTCCCCAACCTTGGGCCTCCAGCTGTTTTGGGACTACAACTCCCATCATCCCTCGCTAGCAAGACCAGTGGTCAAGGATGATGGGAATTGTAGTCCAAAAACAGCTGGAGGCCCAAGGTTGGGGAACACTGCCCTAGGGGATTCCCTGACTAGGGCCTTCCACCACTTCTCTGCAGCCAGCCAGTCCATGACAACAGTTAAGCAAAAAGAATTGTTGGTGGGTGCACACCTTCCATGGCCCTCACGAGATGAACCACATGCTGATTCCTCTTTTATTGAGATCAATAAATTTGCATTTAAATGGTTTGGGGGTTTTTAATTTTTTTTTAAAAATGTTTTTAGTGTAAGTCTCCCAGAGAACATTAGTTTAAAACAGTTGCCATGAATAAATAAATATACATGGGTTTCAAAACTGCTTACCCTTGGCTGGATTATGCCCAAAATAAATAATATACCAGCATGATTTTTTTCTTTTCTTTTTTGCTCACTACAGTGAGAGCAAGATTGGCATACCAAGCCTGCAAGCAAACAAAATAAATACTCCCCTCACCTTCTCTGCAGAGTTAATGCAGAACAATGACTGCCTGTGTCAGAGGTATTCTGAAGTTGCCAGTGGAGCTAATGAACAAAAACATTGACTAAGTGTCCAAAACCTGTCAGTGCCCTGCACTCTGATGACTCTGGGAATTTTTTTAATGATCTACCGAGAAATGCCACACGAATAATACAACAGAATTATTCTTAAGCACAACACTGAGCACTTAACAAACTTCTGGTTCAGCATGTCCAAAGGCAAATACTCTTTTCCTGGGCATGGGTATTGTGGGGCATGAGTACTTCTGGGGAACCAAATCCTATGCCATGACTATGACTAAACTGCTTCTGGCGCAATGGAACACCGTGATGGAAACCAGAGCGCACAGAAACACTGTTTACCTTTCAACCACAGCTGTACCTATTTATCTACTTGCACTGGCATGCTTTCAAACTGCTAGGTTGGCAGGAGCTGGGATCCCTGGGAGCTCATGCCGCCGCAGGGATTCAAACCACCAACCTTCTGATCGGCAAGTCCAAGAGGCTCGGTGGTTTGGACCGCAGCACTACCCATGTATCTTTGTAATCCTGCCCTTTGCTGCTAATCTGCCATGCGGAGGGACTAAATGTGACTATCAGCTTGCAAATTTTTAAAATATATTTTTGCAGTGGAGAAGCATGAGGGGCTCGGGACAATTTATCATGTCCCTGTTGCTGAATCTCACACCTCTCAGCACTTCACAGCACCCAATGATGAATGGGTTGTTTACTACTTTCTGCCTTGGTTTCAAGGGAGACGTGGGGTGGGATCCTGCCAGCATTTCTGGAAGTTTTCTTTTTTTTAAGGCAGCATTTTCTTTAGTTTACAAGAAGAGGTTATGAGAAGATTAAAGGGTAGGTTTAAAGCCTGTCGCTGTCAATTCTTGTTAATTTACAATGCAGACATTTTGCTTGCTTTCTGCATGATATCATTCCACATTCTTGTCCTTGCATCTAGTATTTAAGATTCAGCAGTGTGTTCATAAATTATCTGAAGTTAGGTGTGAATAGTGAAGTGGCTGAATTTTGCAGGTAAATGCAACACTTCCTTTGCTGCTGCTAATGAATGCCCCATGTTGTTGTTGCAGCAGCAATTTGCAATTTTAATATTGCATGTTGTATTTCTGCTTCTTTTGTCAGCTATTTTGACTTTTCATCTGAACTGAACAATGGGGTAAAAGTTTTAAAATGGGACATTTAATAGGACATTGGTTCAATATTAAGTGGTTTAGAAAAGCAAACAAACAAGCAAACAAACAAACACCAAATCATTCCTGTAAGAGCTCCAAAGGATTCTTTCCAAACTGGGAAGGTGCAGCTTAATCCCAGTATGCAAAGGCAGAGAGAAAAAGAGCTAAGCCCAGTGTTCAATATATTTTTGGATTTAATCATTCAAAGAGATATATTTGTTTTGTTAAGTGAAAACAAAACTAATGTTGAATCAGGACTAAGCATCATTTTCGTTGCTACAAGCTATGCAAATAGGACATTTAAAGTTATAAATGGTTCCAACAAACTGAAATGTTATCCCCCCTACAGATACCTGATTATGCAACTTTATTACTTTTGCACTCTTTTTTTAAAAAAATGATGTTAATCTCATCACATTGATTCAGATTAGGGGGGGGGGAGAGAATCTGTAGTTAGCCGACATCAAATATTCTGTTTGCTTAGGGTGAAAAAGAACCTAATAGATGTCATGTGGAGCTCGTAATGGTTTGATACATAAAGGCAAAAAAATGCTGTGATTATCCTACACTGCTGCAATTCCTATCAAATAATTGAGGCATCAGGCATAAGCCTGCATTTTATTAATGTTTGATCAGGACTTGTATATTAAAGAGAGAGCTTAAAGATTTTCAAAAGTTTCATGCCAGGCAGAAGACCAGCAGCTCACAGAACCTTGGTAATGTTTTCCTCCTAGACAAGGGGCCCCTTGATTGATAGCAGAAAACAATTCTCAAAGTCGTAAAAGCTGGAATTACAGACTGAGAGTGAGGACACTGACCCTACATGTTACAGAAGATAAAAAGGGCAGAGACCAAACATAATAAAACCGTTAAACTTGAGCCACAGGACAAAAGGCCAAGGGCACATGGGAAAAGCAACTGGCTGGAGAAGGGGGGAGAGTGTAAAAAGGGGAAGAGGCTTTTTCTCCTATTTTATTTTGAGGCTGTAAACTGTTCCTTCCTTTTACTTTGAGGAAGTTTATCCTTTTAAAAGGCTACCTATGTTATGTATTAAATATATTGTCTTAAATGTAATTATGCAAAGGATTTAAGAAATGCTAGATTTCATATAGTTGTAAGAGTTGTATTTTGAAATTAAGTCAGCCACCAGTCTAGCCCCCCTTGCCAGACAAGAGACGCCATTCAAGCAGCCCTGATATATTAGTTGTCAGACATTTGTTTAGGGGGCTGGATTAAGGGAATATAAGGGGGCTGGATTAAGGGAATATAAGTGCTGGCCATAATGGCAGGAGGCCAGGCCAGAGCTTGGTAACCATATACCACTGTGCCTCTTATTTATTTGTCTGACAAATAAATTATTATTTTAATTTCTCTGTTGCTGCGTTGAATATTTCATTCCAGCTAAGCGTTAACCACAAGCAGGGTGCTACATAATAAGATTAGGAAAAGCAAGTATAACAGTGGTACTGGTTTGGCACTTCTACTTTCAAACATTCCTTTTTAACTCATTGCTTCACAGCTTGGAGGTTTTGCTTTTGTTTTGTTTACCTTCTTCCTTGTATGAGGCATATGTAGTATCTACTATTACAGGGTGTGTGTGTATGTGGGGTGTGTGTGTGTGTCAGTCTGGATGATACCCATAGGTCCCTTCCAAATCTATGATTCTGTGCATGTGAGGTTAGAAACTATGAGAAGAAACCAGCCCAAGCAGTTCCCTTGTTAAGGTAATGGCCTTGGCTGGCCCGTTAAGTAGTGCCATGTAGATGCCCAAAGAGAGTGTCATGGAGACAAATAAGTGGACCTTTCTCCACATCATCTCCTGGGTGCCAAGACATCCTAAGATGGGAAACAATAGGCCAAGAGAGAGGGAGAGAGAATTTGTGTGTTTTGACTGATGCAAGAAGCTGGGGACACAGAGGCATGTCTTGCTCTGTGCTGAACCCAAGAGGTGTAGTTTGGGGCTCCCAGGAAACCAAACGAGGAGGGCAAGAGCTGTTTGTGTGCTAATCCTGTGAATCCCTCCATTTTACACTCAGGTTGTATGCAGTGCTTTTTTTCTGGGGGGATGCAGGGGTATGCATACCCCTAAACATTTTGTGAATCTAAGTTTGGCCTCATTGAGGGGCAGTATTTCAATATGAGTAGGAAAATGAGAGTACCCCTAAACATTTTTTTTAAAAGCACTGGTTGTATGTATGTGTAAATAAAACCTTATATCCTAAAGACACCACAGTCTCCATTGGCCTTCACTGGAAGCCAAATCATGGGTAAGTGCAGACACCCCTGGAGTCTCTTGCACTCCACAGTATGTGGTCTAGTCTGTGTCATCATCAGCCATTACTTTGATGTCCAACCTTGATGTCACCCACCATCAAGGGAAGATGCCTCAAAAGTGCTTAATGTCTTGTGAACAACAAGAACAACAACAAGAGCACAGCATTCTGAATACCCAAAGCAAACAAGCTAAAAGCGTTCAGGAACAAGCTAAAATTGCACTGATGGAGCCAGATGTCATGTCAACTCTGCAACTGCTTTTCCTTTGAGAAGCAACCTCAGCATGGGTTACTTGAAGTGGAGGGAGTGCTGAACCCTTTTCCTTGGTATCCTGACCTCCCCTGAACTTCTTTCCACCAGCATACTTCAGAATACCATGTGGAGAAAATGAGCTTGTGGGGCGGGGGGGGGGGTTCAGGGGTAAAAACAAAAAAGCAGGTTGGTAAGGAAAAGATGAAGCACCCTTTGTCAGGAGCTTGTCCTACACTTGAGTAGGACCCTGGCAGAGACACATGCCCGACTGGCATGTTCCCTCCCTCCTGGGGATAGACAACAATCCTATGACTGCAGTCACGGAGCAGCAATTCTAACACCCTACTCCCTCAAAATTGCCCTCTGAAGGATGCTTTGCAAGGGAGAAAAACTACATACAGATCTAATTTTATTCAGCCCTGTTAAAGGGTTTTGTTTCAGCCCTTTTACAGGCACTTATATCTGCTTTTGACTTTGATTACTAAAGCTGTGTACACACTATACCTTTGGAGCATATCATTTCCTTCAGAGCAGAGAATTCCAGGCACTGTGGTTTAAGAGCTGCTGGGAATTGTTCTCTCTGTGAGGAGTAAACTACAGTGCTCATAGTCCAGAGGGAATGGCTTTCTGTCTCATGTTGCTGGAATCCAGTGTGATAAACCACAGAATAACTTTAAGGATGGGGAAAAGACAACTGTATAGGAAAAGGGAATAAAGTAAATCAACTTATAAATAAGGTTCAAGCTTCTTCCATGCACAGAAAAGTGTGGGATAGAATTTGATTCATTGCTGCCTAACTATAAAGATGAATGCAACCTCTGAAACTTTGACTGCACAAGAGCCTGTCAGAAATGGTTGAAGCAACAACCCTTCTGTTCCCCAATTAATCCTCGAGTTGTGCTTTTCACATCTGCATCTTCTTGCAAGTGTGCAGCCTTTTAAGTTTCACTGAATTCTTCTTCTGGGGAAGATTGTGCTCTAGGAAAACAAAATAAATGACACCATCAATGGGGAGTTGGGTCGGTTGATTTCAGTTGGAGAAGGGCTGCCTCGTTGGTGGGAAAGTCGCTTCTGCAAGTAAACATCTTTTGAAAACCAAAATAAGCATGAGGGGGATGTATTAAGAGTCTTAAGAATCCAAGTGCTTATTTTGGAAAGGACTAGATGTGAGGGTGTTCTACACAGAAAAAATGTTCAAGCATGTCTCAGCAAACAGGAAGCTCTTCGTTCAGATCTCTGTGTACCCTGAGATGTGTACTCCTTATTCCAGGCCTAGGAAGCTTGTTTAGCCCAAAGTGCTTAAGAGCAAACTTAAGAACAAGCCTTGCCTATCAAGGAAACTTCCATGCAACGTAAAAGCTCAAAAGATACTTGTTACTCAGGCCCCAACCACCCTCGCTCCATGTTAATGTTTCCAGTGTACTGATGACCCTCACCTTGCAATATCACTCCTACAAGTATGCAGTTCTTCCCAGAGTTGCTTTCAGAACAGTGTAATTCCATTAGAAGGTGGAGGACCTTGAGCAGTGAAGACTGGGCCATTACAGCAAATGGAGCACTGCTCCACCAACCTCGGTCTTGATTCCTCCAAAACCACCTGTGCTTTCTTCATAGAATCATAGCATCAGAGAACTGTAGAGTTGGAAGGGACCCCAAGGTTAATCTAGTCCAACCCCCTGCAATGCAGGAATCTCAGCTAAAGCATCCAGGACAGATGGCCATCTATCCTCAGCTTAAAAACCTCTAATGAAACAGAGTCCACAACCTCCCGAAGGAGACCATTACATTGTTGAACAGCTCTTACTGTCTGTCAGTCCTTACTTACAACCAATCCAGAGGCTGGTTCTGGCTGTGTGCTTCCTTCTCCTTAGGCTCAGCATTGCTCTTGTTAATAGGAACAAAGCTAAAACTAGTTACAGATAGGTAGCCGTGTTGGTCTGCCATAGTCAAAATAAAAAAATTCCTTCCAGGAATAATGAGATAAGAATCCAATGTCTTTGTTCAGACCAGGTCTCTCCATGGTTTTAAGTTTGGTAATGAGTTGCAATTCAGCAGCTTCTCTTTCCAGTCTATTTCTGAAATTCCTTTGTAGTAAAACAGCTACTTTGAGATCTTGTATAGAATGTCCTGGGAGATTGAAGTGTTCTCCTACTGGTTTCTCTGTTTTGTGATTCTTGATGTCAGATTTATGTCCGTTTATTCTTTGGCGTAGGGACGCGGGTGGCGCTGTGGGCTAAAGCCTCAGCGCCTAGGGCTTACTGATCGAAAGGTCGGCGGTTCGAATCCCCGCGGCGGGGTGCGCTCCCGCTGCTCGGTCCCAGCGCCTGCCAACCTAGCAGTTCGAAAGCACCCCCGGGGGCAAGTAGATAAATAGGTACCGCTTACCAGCGGGAAGGTAAACGGCGTTCCGTGTGCGGCTCTGGCTCGCCAGAGCAGCATTGTCACGCTGGCCACGTGACCCGGAAGTGTCTCCGGACAGCGCTGGCCCCCGGCCAATAGATGTGAGATGGGCGCACAAACCCCAGAGTCTGGCAAGACTGGCCCGTTCGGGCAGGGGTACCTTTACCTTTACCTTTTATTCTTTGGCGTAAGGTTTGACCTGTTTGTCCAATATAGAGAGCTGAAGGACACTGTTGGCATTTGATGGCATATACAATGTTAGACGATGAGCAATTAAATAGTCCCGAGATGGTATGTGTGATGTTGTTGGGGCCAGTAATGGTGTTGTCTGGGTGTATGTGGCAGCAAACTTAAAACCATGGAGAGACCTGGTCTGAACAAAGACATTGGATTCTTATCTCATTATACATGACTAAGCCATTTTTCACCTTCTCACCCCTTGCCTTTTCCTGTAAGACCTATTGCAGTCGTTAAGAGTCGTCAACAGGCTCATCTCAGCTATCTGCCAATCTCCCATTCCCACCACCCTTCTGAGTAATACCCCTCCCCACCTTCTCACTATATAGAAGGATCTGGCAACTTCTGTTTCAGTGTATCTGAAGAAGTGTGCATGCACACGAAAGCTCATACCAAGAACTAACTTAGTTGGTCTTTAAGGTGCTACTGGAAGGAATTTTTTTATTAAAGCTAAACCTAGTTGGCTGTACCTGTCTTCACCAGCCATTAAGCACATTGCCTTCCACACCACGAGTCCCAATGGGACCCAAGTCGGTTTTAAGTGTCTGATTTCTTCCTCTGCCTGTAAGACAGAGTTGTTCCGCCTGGCCTCTGGCTTGGAAGCAACTTGATCCCCTCCCCCTCTTTCCTTTTTCCTTCTGTGATGGAACTCCTATTTGGGGACTTCCATGGCTTTTTTTTGGCCCACGTAGGACCAGTCTGAATAGCTATCCTTGGTGAAGATTTGACATTTTCATCCCCCAAAAGTTTTTTATTTGAGTTTGTATTGAAATGAGGCTGCATTTTAATGTTGTATTTTAATCTTGTTTTTAAGTTGTATCTTAATCAACTGTTTTATATCTAATGTTAGCCGCCCTGAGCCCGGTCTTGGCTGGGGAGGGCGGGGTATAAATAAAATTTATTATTATTATTATTATTATTATTATTATTATTATTATTATTAGTGTAAGTATTGTTTGCAGAGTACAGGTTGGAAAGCACATTAGCTTCTGAGAAAACTGTGGTTGGCATATGTATATACAATTTTACTAAGCTTTCTCTGCTGCTACTCGGACAGAACTACATTAGCAGCTATTCTGCAAGTTCCAAAGCCACATCACAGAGTTTCTGAGAAATCCCCTCAATTTCCAAAGCAGTTTGTCATAAAAGGCTCCCATCCTCAAGCCCCAAGACCACAGTGGATGCAAAACAAGTTGCATGATTTTTCCAGAGTCTAACAACACGTCGGAGAGGAGAATTAAGTATCAATGTATGCTTAAGCTTAACTTTGGCATACCTGTGGTTTTGAAGTTTCCATTTTGTGCAAAAGAACGTATGGCCACTCAGTCAAAATTTGCACTGTATGTTTTAATGAATGGGAGCTCACTCTGTACCTAGAAATACACCTTGTCAAACACAGGCTAGTTAGGCTTATTTCCGTCAATCTGAAGAATTCAGATCTCCCTCTATTTTAAGAATTGAATGGGGCATTTCTGAGATGCGGAATTTCTCCTCTCCTCTTTCCCACCTCCATGCTGCTTTTCAAAAAGGTGAAGCATATGTAAGAATAGTCAGCAGGACCAGGATAATGACCCATCTAGTCCAGCATCCTGTTCTCACAGTGGCCAACCAGATGTCTATGGGAAACCAAGGAGCAGAACATGAGCACAAGACAAGTCTCTCCTCCCATGATTTCCCAGGAGCTGGAATTCGAAAGCCTTGCTGCCTCCATATGTGGAGACAGAGAATAGCCACCATGCCTTGTAGCTGTCAGTTTGCCTTTCTTGGTGCAGAAAGTATTGATCTGATGTGTAGAGATCTTTCCTATTCTACTTAATTCTAGAGGGTTCTGAAAGCAGAAGGTTAATGATGTTTGGGTTATACTTCTAGAGAAGCCGAGTACAGTCATACCTCGTGTTGTGTTTGCTTCATGATACATTTTGTCAGGTTGTGTTCCACCGCAACCCGGAAGTAGCGGAAAGGGTTACTTCTGGGTTTCACCGCTCGCTCATGCGCAGACACGCAAAATGACGTCACGCGCATGCGCAGCGCACACACAGATGCCGCTTGCATTCTGCTCATGTTGCGAACAGGACTCTGGAATGGATCCCGTTCGCAACCAGAGGTACCACTGTACAGCTGGTTTAAACTGGTTCTCTTATCTCTTCTGTCAAAATCATGCTGACTATAAAAATACAGTGGTGCCTCGCAAGACGAAATTAATTCGTTCCGCGAGTTTTGTCATCTTGCGATTTTTTTTGTCTTGTGAAGCACGGTGTCGGGAAAGTTTTGGAAAAGCTTCAAAAATCACCAAAGTCTTTAAAAACCTCAAAAAAGGCTACCACACCGCGTTCTATGAGTTGCTCCTCGAAGTCAAGTCGCAACTGTATTAACGGTGTTAAGAAAAAGGAAACAAACTTGCAAGACGTTTCTGTCTTGCGAAGCAAGCCCATAGGGAAAATTGTCTTGCGAAGCAGCTCAAAAAACAAAAAACCCTTTCGTCTAGCGAGTTTTTTGTCTTGCGAGGCATTCGTCTTGCGAGGTACCACTGTAGGGCCAGAAGGAGTCTGGGTTTCACTTTATCTCTTTTCCTTCTGGTGTGGTGTTCTGTACATAGTATGCTATAATGTTAAGGTTTAGACTTACTACAAGTTATTGTAAGTTTAAGTTAAGTACGCTGCAACTGGATTTCTTATGGACAGTGCCAATCCTGGATGTATTGGATCTGTGACCATTATGCTCATTTGCCTTCAGTAGCAGTAAAGCTCTGTTGTATGAAATGCAATTGCCTCTGATCTATTTTTTGGGAATCCTGGAACATGTTAAAAGTTTTTACTCTGCTAACTATACATTGGAATCTACTCTGGATCAATATTGAGCAGAATTTCATGACAGTAGCCACTGATAGTCCTCTTCTCCATAAATTTGTCTAATCCTCTTTTAAAGCCACCCAAGTTGGTGGCCATCACTGCCTCTGCGGGAGCGAATTCCATAGTCTATCTGTCCTAAGTTCAGCTTCATTGAATGTCCACAGTTTCTAGTGTTATGAAAAAAACTTTTCTGCAACGCTACATCCCCTTCTACATTTTGGTGGCCTTTTCCTGAAGTGACAGGCCAGACACCTTAATTATTCTCGAGACTAAAGAAAAATGAAAACCCAAGATCTGAGAATTAAAAATATACCTTTATTTATAAGACAGACTTACATCTCCTTCCATAGGAACCAACACTTTAAGATCAATGCTAAGACCATAACAACAAGGCAATGCAAGAACCAAAAACATTTTGCAACTTCAAAACAATTCTGACATCTGCATCAGTGCAACATCCACCCGTACAAATGGCGGCCATTTAACACCAGAAGGTTAACAGCGGTTTTAAGTGCATCGTGAGTTTACAATGGTCCTAATAGCAACAAGACAGAAGTTCAGTAGCTGGTATAGAGAAATGGGCCAATTTTTATTCCAATGTCAGCTATTTAAAATTTAGTGTTCTGCAACTTATCAGGCAACAGAGACACCCCTTTCTCTGCAATACTCACCGCCCAAGTCTATTAGTCTTTCTGAAATATATGCCATGTACATAGAAGTTTGCCCCCCCCCCATAATAGCATTTGAAGGAAATCAGGAGTGTCACCTGTAGAAGCTTCCAAGATCACACCCCTTTTTCATTGCATATTAGCAAAATGCTAAACTAGCACAGACGCAGAAACAAAAATTCCTGGGGCATTAGACAATGCTGCCTACTATTCCCACTACAACAGTCTTTTCTCAATATCCCTGTTTCTCAATATTTATGTACGGTAGGATCTGGTCCCTCATGAAGTGCTTTTTCCAAAGAAAGCCACGAATACTGGTATGTTAACATGGCCCATCTGCATGAACAGTGCTTAAATCTCAGCGCTGTGAGCTATAGGAGTTTAAAGCCAAGAGGCATTAAAGAAAGACATTCAGTGCAATACCTTTGCTTGACACAAGCAGCCAATTTCATTCAATGGGGGCTAAAAGAGTGGCAAACCTCACCCCCTCCACCCTCAATGTGATTACTGGGTTTCTGAAAGGACAGTAATGGGCAACTTAATAGCTGGAGCCTCGGCAAGAGACAAAAGCTGAAGGTTTGGCATGACCAAGATGAAAGACCTCCATCTTAGCACTTTCAAGGGAAATAAGCCTTTCATAGCCTTAAAATTAATAAGGAACATTTTCCTAATGCTGCTGAAGTAGGGGAACATCCTTGACAAAAGGATTATGGAGACTAGGAAACACACATATATGTTGCTCTTTGGATCATAGATGGCTCATGTCTGGAGTACGCATGGGTGGCAAGTCAGCAAAAATAAAAAATAAATCTTCAGCAGGCCTCTCTTGACCCCATGGCCATGTAGATTTCCCCTTAGCTAAGCCAAGAAACTCTAAGAGGGAAACAACAGTGAACATCAGATTGGGTACTCCTTTTAAAAATATCCTGCTGAAAGAGAACCAAAGTGTTCCTCCCAGTCTGTGGCAAAGCAGCCTTCTGAACCCGTCAACTATGAATCGTTTGTGGGACCATAATAAAGTCAACCGGCTGTGGTTTTCAGATGATCAAGCAGTCACCTGAAAACCAGCAATCGTTTTAGGCATCACCGCCACTGAAGGGAAGCCCAAGAAGTGCTCGTATGAAGTGTTCTTTCACACCAAAAATGGAAGGCAACTGTGTACTGGAGCCCCCCTCTTTTTTCAGAAATAGATGTGAGGTAGGTCAGGAGTATTGATGGACACCACCAGCACTTCTACGAGACTGAGAAAAAATAAATGCAGCATTTAGTGCCAAAAGCCAGAATGCAGCATTTAGTGCCAAAAGCCAGAAATTCAAAATACACATTTCAGTTGGAATATAGTGCAGTTGTTACTGACACTTTAGGGAAACTATTTTAACACAAACACTTCCATCTCGAGGATCCCATAAGAACAGAACTATGCTAATTTTTGTTAGTCCCCCACAAAATACTAGCAGGATGAAACTGAAGCTACTGTTGCTTTGCCACCCAAGCTTTAACTTTTCATTCCAGGATGGGGAATCTGTAGCACATCAGTTGTTGCTGGATTCCAGTTTCCATCAGCCTCAACCAGCGTGGCCAACGACCAGGGATGATGGGCGTTGTAGCCCAGGAACAGCTGAAGAACAGGTTCCCCACAAAGACTTTAGTTCCACCTCCTTCCAATACTTTCTACCTCTGTGTTTGGTGCTACAAACAACATTTGGAAGCATGGTTCCTATTAACACAGTAGTTGCTGAACTACAACTCCCATCAGCCCCAGCCTGTATGGCCAATGTGCAGGGATGGTGACCTTTGTAGTTCAGTAACACCTGGAGACCCAAAGGTTCCCAACTCCTGTATTTATGTCAAAAGGACACTGCCGGCTGTTTTTGTTCTTTGAAGGCTATAAAGGATAACTTCCCCTAGTTCTTCTTAAAGAAGCTGAATTTAGAGAACTTAGTTTTTTCTTTTTTTAAAAAAAGGAAGGTAGGAGTCAAGAATGCCAAATTGTTAGCAGGGAACATTTAGTATAGCGGCTAGCAATAAGCAGCAATCATGTTGGCTATTGGGACTTTCTGGTGCTGATCAAGGAATGTTTCAAGTATTAATAGCTGTGTTCCTTCTCATTCTACCCAGTACCAAGTAGCTTTACTGAGGTTTAGCTAGCCTAAATAGAGGGCATCTGTGCAAAAGTCGCAATCTTCTTTAAAAAAATAAAAATCATATTTCTAAGGGTTTCAGGCTCAGTTATTTAAACTGTTAAAAACAGGTGTTTTTGTGTGTGTGTGCATTTAGCATTCTTCAACAACTGTTTCAATCAAGGAATACAATTTTTTCTTAATCAGACGAAACCCAGGACTCAGGATCAGAGTACGTTTGATGCCAGAAGTGAAGCAAGCTCTGGGGAAGAAATCCCTGAAACTCGGCCATGAACAGCAGCCCTGTTTGAACACCAGCATCAGTTCAAAAGTAGGGACGACAGTGGGGTCATAGACAATCTTATCCAGCTTTTTACACACATTTCCTGTTTCTAAGTTGACGTGAATGACACACCCCCTTAAGCCACAAGGCTCGGTGGAAGAGAGACGCAAGACATCTTGGGCTATCCTCCTGGTTAGCTTCTCAGGGACTAGAACCTTAGAGCAACGCAGTTTAGTCTGTTTTGATTTAGACAGGCAGCTCTCCAGCATTCTAACTAGACTCTGACATTTCTGTTCCTCAAATACCATCTCATTAAAGTTGGGTTCGGGCACTACATAATCCCAGTAGTCAAAATCTGTAAAGGATAGGAGAAGAGGAAAGAGATTCTCAGTTACCAGGCAAGAAGCCAGCCAGCCACCACCTGCAGTATCAAATAATTACAGCAAGCCAAGATTTCACATATTATATATAGTGTGTTTGTTGTCCCCCCAAGCTAATGTAAAATAGCAGCTAGGTCTACTGTATCTGCTGCCAACAAGCAACCCCACTTTGACTTCATGCAGAAATAAACAGTTTATCAAATTGCCTTTCCCTTGACAAAGTGGTTACAACAGAAGAGTCATGAAGTGCACTGCAATCAGGATATGGCCCTTTTGCCACTAACAAACATTTGATTATTTACTAAAAAGGAACAGAAGAAGATGTTAGTAGAAAAACACACAGAGATGACATACAAGACTCCTAAGCAAGTGACCCAATCATGCTTTTCTTAATAGATTACATTTGGGCAGGCTGTCAGACACACACGAAGCAACTTGTTTACCTCACTAAATTAAACGTTGGATGAAAGTTAGGTACAGTTTTCACCACATCTTTTTATGTGGCAAAGAGAATAGCAAGCAAAACTGTAAGGCTGAAATCAATTTGAATTAATATTTTGCTGAGTCCAGTTGGATGAAAAGTTATTTCTCACCTATAGGAATGCTTCAGTTTTGCTAAAAGGTATATGTCAATACATTGCTAATATTTATGTGCAAATTTAGGGATGCAAGCTTCAGTTGCTCTATCCGGTCACTAAGCTGGTGAGGAGGAGGTTTAGTTTTCATCAGTAAACATGCTTGTTTTTCTTGGGGCTATTTTGATTGTGTCAGGATAGTTTTAAAAGGGGATGGAACTTTTAGAAATATTTCAGGTAGTGTTGCAAGAGAGGGCTGAGTGGTAGCTCTTTTACTTCCAATAAGTGCTTAGCCTGCAGATGTCAAATATAACACAGATACTAATCATCTGGAAACTATTGAATTAGTTTGATAGCTCTGCTAAAATCACAACCATTTATTTAGTCCTTATTCATTTTGACTTTCATATTAGGATGCATACTGATAAAGATAGTGCTTAGAAAATGAATTTCTTGGCATTATTATTTTGGTAAGCAATAACTTCTCCAGTCCTTGGGTTAAAGGTTCTCTGCAAAATTTTGTGTAGTTTTCTTTTGGTAGAACACATTCCAAGGACCAGCCCTAAAAAAATCAAAGATGATACCCAGCTGGTGTAAAAAAAAAAAAAGGTACGATTTTTCACCATAGTTGGTGAACACAGCCATGTTGCTGGTTTGCAGATGTCGCCTATTGGTTGTGGTTAGTGTTCAGAACAGTTTATATGGTGAACTCTCCTGGATCAGTCCAATGGTCTGCAATGGAAGCATGCTTCCAATGGAAGCATCATGTCTCCCACAGTGGACAACCAGATGCTTTGGGAAGTCTACAAACAAGCTGGGTGGATCAGGGGCATGCTGTGGTCATAGTGTATCTTGAATTCAGTAAGGCTTTTGATAAAGTCTTTTGCAAATTCTTGCAAAGAAGCTGGTAAAATGTGGGATGAGTAAGGTGGATTTGTAGCTGGTTGGCTGACCAAAGTGCTCACTAATGGTTCCTCATCATTCTGGAAAAAGAGGCAAGTGGGGTACCTCATGGTTCTGTCCTGGGCCTGTTGTTGTTCAAAGTCTTTATAAATGACTTGGATGAAGGAAATGAGGGGGTGCTCATCAAATGTGCAGGTGCCAAAGTGCCACAGAAGACAGAACTGGCATTAAAGATGACCTTAACAGATTGAAGACTTGGGCCCCAACTTTCAACAGGGAGAAATATAAGGTTCTGTACTTATGCAGGAAGAACCAGATGTACAAATATAAGATGTAGGACACCAGGCTTACCAGTAGTACATGTGAGAAGGATTGAGGGATCTTAGTTAACCACAAGCTTAACATGAGTCAACAGTGTGATGCAGCAGCAAAAAGGGCAATGCTGTTCTAGGCTGCATCAACAGAAGCATGGTGTCCCAATCAAGGAAAGTAATAGTACCACTTTATACTGTCTTGGTCAGACCACACCTGGAGTACTGTGTCTAGTTCTAGTTTAAGAAGGATATTGACAAGCTGGAATGTGCATAGAGGAGGGCATCAAGGTCTGGACACCAAGAATGGTTGAAGGAGCTGGGTATGTTTAGCCTGTAAAAGAAGAGACTGAAAGGAGATAGGATAGTCATCTTCAAACATCTCAAAGATTGTCACATGGAAGATGGAGCAAGCTTGTTTTCTCCTGCTCCGGAGGGTAGGACCTGAACCAATGAATTCAAATTTCAAGAAAAGAGATTCCGACTAAACATCAGGCAGAAGCTTCTAATGGTAAGAGCTCTTTGACAGTGGAACAGACTCCTTAGAAAGGTGGTGGACTCTCTTTCCTTGGAGGTTTTTAAGCAGAGGTTGGATGCCCATCTGTCTGTCTTTAGTTGAGATTCCTGCATTGCAGAGGATTGGACTAAATGATCCTCAGGGTCCCTTTCAACTCTACAATTTTATGATTCTAAGCAGTACATGAACACAATGAGTCACTAGTATTGCTCCTCAGCCAGTGACTATTATTCAGGGGATATAACCATCATTGTAGTAATCACAGATAGCCTTATTCTCCATGAATTTATCAAATTCCATTTCACAGCCATCTTGTGCTAGCAAATTCCATTGTGTAACCATGCCCTGGGGGGGGGGGAGAGAAGTACTTCTTGTCTGTTTCAGATTCATGAGATGACCAGAAGTTCTAGCATTAAGAGAGAAAAATCACTAAAGGCATTGAAAGCAACCTATTGAAACAAAATTAACAAGTCCATCAGTCCTTTGTGGATACTATTTTTCTTCAAAGTTGTCACAAGGCTATAGCTCAGTGGTAGAGCATCTGTTTTGCATACAGAAGGCCACAGGTTTGAGCCCCAACAACGCCAGATAGGGAATCTCCAGTCAGTGTAGATAATACTGAACTAGCTGGACCAATGACCTCAGTATAAGGAAGCTTCCCATGTTCCTATCAGGAAAACAGTATGCTTTCCCCATGAAAATGTGATTTGTCTCCAACTACTTTGTTTGGCGTGATAATTTGGGCACAGCACACATAGCATAGTGAAAAGTTGCTAAGAGTGTTGCGCAATGTTTTGCAAAGGCCTAACAATAGTACACTGTTCAGTTCTTGCAGGCTAAATGGGGGGGGGGAGGATTTGCTGCTTAACATGCAGTTGAATGACCAAACCTCAGGGCTTTAGGAAGAGCTTCAGGGCTTTAGGAAGAGTCTGAGATCCATTCCACACATGCTACACACATTTTGCATAATTTTCCATGACGCATCCACAAACAATTTTAATTCAGTGTGAATCTCATCATCATTTTGATCTTTCTGGAAGTTGAAATTGGGTGTGGGGGGAAGTGTTATATCGTCCAGCTGTTCACACTAGCTGACACCAAGTTCAATTTTAGGGTCGTTCATAAACCAACAAACTGCATGAATTATTATTATTATTATTATTATTATTATTATTATTATTATTATTATTGCAGAAGACTTGTAGCCTAAGCACCTCTCTGTGTGTATACATGCAAGCCCAAAAGCACAATTGCAGATCTTGCATCACAGCCTAATGGAACCTGGATTGCATTCAGTTAGTAAGTGTGGCATTAACCACCAGCATCTGAACCCACTCACCAGTCACAGGTGCTGGCTGAAAGCGTTGCTGTATCAGTTCAGAGATACATGCAGAATTTTTAATGTTTAAGCTGCTGGATGCCACCATTCTGAAGAAGAGTTGTTCTTGCCACCAAGAGGTGGGCTTACCTCTCTGGGTTAACTGAAGAAAAAAAAAAGCAAATATAGTTTATTGACAGGCCGTTAGACAATAAAAAGATAGCAGCACACAATTCTCAAAACTGGAAAAGCTGCAGCAGGAGAAATTTGATATGCATCAGACCACAAAGTTTTGAAGAAAACAATCTATGTGTTATTTACAATCCATTAGCAGTTTAGCAGTTTAAAGTCTGGGGGATGGGAGGGGGGAAGAGAGTGAAATCAAACAGTTATTTTTTTAAAGAAAACAAGAGAATTTATTTGTGTGGTTGTTTTTTTTAAAAAGGGGAGAGCAGTTCACAGGCAGATTGCAGAACAGTAAACACAATCCATTAATTCAGCCCCCAAGACAAACAGCTCCTCTTACCTGCTGGAAATGTCAAGTAAAGTGCACGGAATTTTAATTTTCTAGAAAAGCAACTTCAGCTTTCATTGGAAATCACAGTTTTTAAATAAAACGTGTAAAAAAAAAGAAACACGACAACAACCCACCTAGGTATACAAAAAGTAATAAATAAGTGCAAACTTCCACCCGTTGTTCCACACCACCCACCCTTCCCCTCTCTCTCGTACTACGAGAGCGACTTATATATACAGATATCTAAATATATATCTCTCTGCTACCCCCGCCCAATGCTCCACCTCCTCCGCAGGTCTTTGGGGGCAGCGGCAAACTTTGCAGGCGAATCTCTCTCGCCATTGGCGGCTGCGTGAAGGTGAGTTGCGCGTCGGGGGAAGAGGAGCAAACAGCCTCTTAACTCAGTTCACCCATGTGAAAGAAGAGATGTGGAGCGGGGCGCGCGCGGGGGGGGGGGAGGCGAGCTGATCACTGGACTGGTCAGATTGAATGTCAGAAAGACTTGGGAGAGAGGAAAACATCGGTCAGCTGACCTCTCTCTCTCTCTGTCTCTCTCACACACATCCATCCTTCTCTGTCAATGTTTGACTCGCAGCAGTGTTTTGATCGGCTTCTCTCCTTGCTTTTTTCTGCTCACCTGGTTGCGCACGTGTGCGTGTGAATGGGTGACGTGATGGGAGCAAGTGGTCGTTTCCTCTCCTCTCCTCCCCCCTCCCCGCTCCCGAAGGCCCACTTGTTTATTAGTTTATTGATGGCTACATTTAAAGCCCACCAAATCGCTCAAAGGGACACACGTGGTTTTCACAACCAGCCCCCACAATCCCCTCCTAATCCTCATCACATCCCAGTGAGGTAGTTCAGGCTGAGAGATGGTGACTGCCCCCCCCCCCCCGTTGAGCTTTGTGGCCAAATGGGAATTTGAACCCAGGTCCTAGCCTGGCACACTAACTCAGGGGTAGAGACACATTTCCTTCTGGCCAACGGGATAGCTCAGTCAGAAGCGCATGAGACTCTTAATCTCAGGGTCATAGGTACAAGCCCCATGTTGGGCAAATAGGGCTCCTTCCTTCCTTCCTTATTTGGTTTTACAAGTATAAAATTATAACAATAGAAAATACATGTTGTTGTTGTTGTTTAGTCATTTAGTCGTGTCCGACTCTTCATGACCAGAGCACGCCAGGCACTCCTGTCTTCCACTGCCTCCCGCAGTTTGGTCAAACTCATGTTGGCAGCTTCGAGAACACTGTCCAACCATCTTGTCCTCTGTCGTCCCCTTCTCCTTGTGCCCTCCATCTTTCCCAACATCAGGGTCTTTTCCAGGGAGTCTTCTCTTCTCATGAGGTGGCCAAAGTACTGGAGCCTCAGCTTCACGATCTGTCCTTCCAGTGAGCACTCAGGGCTGATTTCCTTCAGAATGGATAGGTTTGATCTTCTTGCAGTCCATGGGACTCTCAAGAGTCTCCTCCAGCACCATAATTCAAAAGCATCAATTCTTCGGCGATCAGCCTTCTTCATGGTCCAGCTTTCACTTCCATACATCACTACTGGGAAAACCATGGCTTTTACTATACGGACCTTTGCTGGCAAGGTGATGTCTCTGCTTTTTAAGACGCTGTCTAGGTTTGCCATCGCCTTCCTCCCAAGGAGCAGGCGTATTTTAATTTCGTGGCTGCTGTCACCATGTGCAGTGATCATGGAGTCCAAGAAAGTAAAATCTCTCACTGCCTCCATTTCTTCCCCTTCTATTTGCCAGGAGGTTATGGGACCAGTGGCCATGATCTTCGTTTTTTTGATGTTGAGCTGTATCCTTATTTAGAGATTCCTCCAAATCTCTCAACTTCCCACCTTCCCCTCCATGGGTACTATTGTCAACCTTTTCAACTGCATATTATTCTGTAATCCATATTTTATATCTTTCCATTTTGTCTACAGTATTATTGCAATCCTCCTAATGTTTTTATCTGCTTACAGTGGTCTCCCAAATAGGTTACAATTTTCCCCCCATTCTTTATTAAAATTTTGGTCTTCTTAGTTCCTGAGCTTTCCAGTCAGTTTTGCCATTTTGGCATGTTCCAACAGCTTGGTTTGCCATTCTTCTCTGGTAGGGACTTTGTCTTCTCTCCACCTCTGGGCTAATAACATCCGTGCGGCTGTCATTGCGTACATAAAAAGTCTTTTCTGCTCCTTTGGAATATTGGTACTTAGAATTCCGAATAGAAAAGCTTCTGGTTTTTAAAAATAAGTTATTCTAAACATTTTTTTCAATTCATTATATATAATTTCCCAAAATGCTTTTATTACCTTACATGTCTACTACATATGATAAAAGTGCCTTCTTTTTCTTTATATTTCCAGCAGGTATTTGTACTTGAAACAGGGTTCCTTTCAACTCTGATTCTAACATGACATTTTTCATCTTGCAACCGGCCTGCCCTGAGGAGACAGAATTATGCACAGGAGTGAAATAATAAGGAAAAAATGCAGTATTTAAATGCTACAGGCTTAACTAAAAAAGCGACTGGGACTTAATGAATAGAGGAGGTTGCCAGTGTTACAAAGGCACTGCTCCTAACACACAATCTGTTACCACTCTTGCTCAGGGACAGAGGACATGTGTGCCCAACATGTGTCTGGACCTATTTCTGCGATCAGGGAGTAAGCAAGCTCACCAGGAGAAGCAGATGAGTTGCAAGGGGGGATTTAGTTTGGTGCCAGGGGAATCTCTTCCCCCCGAAAATCAGGCTGTTATCCTGTTCATTGAGATGGCTAAGAAAACCAGCATCTTAGCCAAATTAACAGGATCTTGCATGAGTGTTTTAGGACTTTGGATCTTGGGGAGTGTCCCTATAAGGCAGGGAATTTGTAGTCCTCTGGATGTTGTCGGACCCCCAACTTCTATCAACCCCATCCAGCATGATCAATGATCAGGGACAATGGGAGTGGTGGACTAGCATCTTCTGAAACACCATAGTTTCCCTACTCCTTCTACAAGGAGAGCCAAGACTGGGTCTTTGAAGATCAGTGGGTCTTTCCTCCAGGGTTAAAAGCAGAGGAGAGGAGGGGAAATTATTGGGAACGGGGCTAGAAAAGGAAGGGTTAAATCTCCTCTTCCTGTGCTCTGGGGTCCTGGTGAAAATCAGGGCCCTCTGTGCCTAATGAATTTATTTTTTAAAAGCCTCATGTGTTTCCAAGTGATGCACTTTGCATAAGGTGTAGTCTGACCCACAGTCTTGGGATGCCACAATATTATTTTTGTGTGTGTTTGCTGTAATAGACTACCCCGAATACTCCTGGAAAAGTACTGGGAAGGATTTTAATAATTAACGAAGGATAATGAGGATGTATTTTCCTTCCATTCCATATGTCCTTCGGTTTACCATGTTCCTGGCCAGGCTCCTATAGTTTTAACAGTTTGCAGGTCAGGTAGAATTTTAACAGGTGATGATTCCACCCATAATCAGCACATTTACTGGGATGGCAATGCACTGATGCCGAAAGCTGCAATTCCTAAATAAGACTGCAATAAGCATCCTGCTGGATCAAGCCACAAACCCATCTAGTCCTGTGTTCTGTTCTCACAGTGGCCAACCAGATGGCAGTAGGAAGCCTGCAAGCAGGACCTGAGTACAGGGATGTTCTTTTTTACTTGTGACACCCAGCAACTGACCTTCAGGGGCATATTGCTTCCCACAGCGGAGGTAGTACATAGTCATCATTTGTCATTATGGCAACAGAGCAACCTCTTTGGACATGTAACTGGCAGTACTTATCTGGCCAGCTAAGGCTATTACTGTTGGAATTCCTGATCCATGACTGCAGTCATGGGATTTTTGTCTGTCACATGATGGTATATGTTTTGACTCCACAGAGTGGGAAGTGATGGAGACAGGATGTTTGTGTTACTGTGTTCCATGAAGTGGGACTATTGTCCTTTGTTCTTTTCCTCTTTGCTGTCTGATGCTAGAGAGAGAGGGAGCCATGTTGCTGTGCTCCATGTGTGTTTATATGTAAATAAAGTAGATTAGCCAAAATGCTGAGTTGCTGGGGTTTCGTTACACAACTGCGCAAATTCTGTGGATCCCTAAGTGCGCTGGTTTCGGTTGGCATCGATCGCTATGATGTTCGGGCAGAAGAAAGCTTATGAAGCTCCCAAACAATTGACCAGGAAGGAGAGAACATGCCAGTCGGGCATGTGTCTCTGCCAGGGTCCTACTCGAGTGTAGGCTGAACTCCTGACAATTACATTGACAAAGGAAATGGTCTGACTGGTTCAGTGGCCTCTTCTAAGCTTTCTTAATACAGAACCACAGGCCTTAAGGGACCCACGAATGCCATCCACACTGACCCACACAAACCTATAACAATACATTTTTCAGCAGGTGTGAAAGAGGGCTATGTGATCCGGTGAACAGAGCATGACAAATTGTTCCTCCTCAAAATAGTGAAAGCAGGAGCAGGAGGGTCTGGGAGCAGGTGAGCTTGCTCAGAGCCGAGAAAATAATTGGGGGAGGAAGGAGGTATATTCTAGAGTGCAATTATTATCAGGCAAGTGTCCAGATAGCTCCAATTAAACTCTGCGTTGGGGAGATCTCAAGCATCTGCCTCTCCGGGAGACTGCCCATCAAACCCACCATGTAGCTGAAAGGAAGAGGTGGCTATTGTTTTTAATTTTGTTTAAAAAGTTGAGGGGGAAATGTAAAAGAACAGGGCTTGGCATCTTATGTGATTTTCTGCCTTTAAAAGTAAAGCTCTGTTAAGTGGTCAGTTCAGTGGGTCATTAATTAAAACTTCTCTGCCAGTTAGATTGCTGCCTGGAACAGCTCCAAGAGAGCCTAAGTGATTTGTTTGTGGCTCATTAGCCTGATGGATTAATGTTTGTCTGGCAACCACCTTTGCCCAATATTCTGCCATAGGAAGAAAAAAAGCAGTCGTCCCCCAAGGCAAGCTGCTGGCTGCATTAAGTTCAGTGGGTTTGGCACAGGACTCTGCCACTCACTCCAAATATACTGTGGAACAGCTTGGCTGGGGGGGAGATCACAAAGCTTCACGTGGGGAGTGCATGGCATGGGATGGAAGACAAATGCACCTGTACCAGCTCCCCTGGAATTAATCCTGTAGGAAGTAAAAACAATATCTGGGCTCTTCTCTTTCAGGGAATGACATTTAAAGCCCTTCCACATATATGTTTTACTGTGTATTCCTGACGATTTGCGCTCATAATTGACACAGTTATGGGATCCACTTTCAAAACTGCAAAAGTTTCAGTGCAGATATACCACTTTGTTTCCAATCAGTGCATGCCCTGTCATATCCTGCTGAAATCCTGATTCTTTTTCTACCACTAGTGTTCCAGGGGTGTTAATTTTTTTTTTTTTTGGGGGGTGCAAGAGCGAACCTCCAGATTACAATAATGCAGTTACAACTAAGGAAGCAAAATGCTATGTGTGGACACTCCAGTACAAATCCACTACAAATACTTCAGTAACATGGTGTAAGGGTTGCACACTCATCTTGCTTTATTGGCCGAGGGACCTGGCGTTTGTCTGCAGACAGCTTCCAGGTCATGCGGTCAGCATGACTAAGCTGCTTCTGGTGAACCAGAGCAGTGCATGGAAACGCCATTTACCTTCCTGCCAGAGCGGTACCTATTTTATTTACTTGCATTTGACGTGCTTTCGAACTGCTAGGTTGGCAGGAGCTGGGACCGAGCAACAGGAGCTCACCTGTTGTGGAGATTTGAACCACCGACCTTCTGATCGGCAAGCCCAAGAGGTTCAGTGGTTTAGATCACAGTGCCACCCACGTCCCTTGTGTAGAAACAATCAAAAGTCTGTAGGGCACCTTAGCTGTCACTACATTAGGGTTCCTTATTATGAGCCAAGTGATGCACATTGTTAATTGTCATAACCAAGTGGCCAGGCCTTTTGGGGAGCTATGTCATGTTTGAATGCTCCCTCGTTTTGGGGGTGGCAGGTTCTCTGCATAAAGCAATATTGCATGTCGTTTAAAGAGCTCAGCTTCTTTCAGAACACAATATTTTTCTATGGGCAGAGAAGGTGTCCCCTGCCCTTATAGGTTAGGAGTCACATACAGCCCTGCACCTGAATGCTGTAGTGATACAGTGCTGGAGAAGCTTTGCCACTTGATTTGTCTGGCATATAAACTGACCCTAACCCTTTTGCTTCAGATTTTAAGCACATGCTCAATAACTTCAGTGTATGTAAAAGTGCTTAAAAGG
The DNA here is from genome assembly GCF_965113315.1 of Podarcis vaucheri. Classification (NCBI taxonomy): domain Eukaryota; kingdom Metazoa; phylum Chordata; class Lepidosauria; order Squamata; family Lacertidae; genus Podarcis; species Podarcis vaucheri. The sequence continues at coordinate 21,967,433 of NC_138767.1, forward strand.
CTGCTCCTTATTATTGCTATTTTACAGAAAAGAAACCACCCCCAGCTTTTTCCTCATATATTCCTCAGATGCTGCATTTGCCACCATCATCCCTGACAGCATGTTCAAGATTTTCTTCTTTTCGATATCATTGCTATGTCAAGATGTGAAGCACTAGGTCAATTACAGTCTGTAGCCAATCTCGCTAGAAAACATGCCCCTTTGATCACAATCCCAGCTGCTTTTCAGTTCTAAGCTGAGAAATTGTTGCCATAGTGATCTTATTCTGCGGAACACATTCTCTGAACTCAGCATCATGCTATAACAATGTCTGCTCTTACTGAAAGTAATTTATAGAGTATGTGCATTTTTCTCCCCCAGCACAAGATTCTGCCTATTTAATGCTGGTTCATACATAAATCACAGTTGCAGGAAAGAACTGGGTGAGGACTCCATCCATTTGTTTTTAGCCAGGTTGTGAGGCTGCCCCACAGTCAATTGTGGGTGGGTGGGGGACAACCAGGAATAGCCAAAGGCATTTTATTACCTGAAGTGAAGAATAAAATGGCGCCTCCCTATCCAAATATCACAGTGAATCTTATTTCAACATTGGCTGTGAGGCATCATCCTTTACCACACTGGAGGGCAGCCGGATAGCCTAGCGGGGAGAAGGAGTATGTGTGGTGTTAGGGGCTGATCTGAAACAGATGCCAGGGACTGTCTTACTCTGAAGATGAAGGAATGGAGGCACAGACAGAGCAGCTTCTGACAGAGGAGGAGGGAGAGGATTCACCCCCCTGCCTTACATGTTCCCAGAAGCAGAGATACCAGCAGATTCAGAAGCTGCTCATTTGGGGGAAGAGCTGGACAGTTTTGAGATAGTAGCTAGGCAACCAGGAGGGAGGGAGCCTTTAGAAGATTCTTCAATTAAGAGTGGTGTGGAAGCCCGTCCCTCCCATTGATCTCGGAGGACTGAAAGTGTCCAAAAACAACAGAAACTCAGGGGAGGGGCAGGTGTCTGGTGGCACACTTCTTGCTGCAGAAGGATAGGGGACTCAGAATGAGGAACTGCAGAATGAGGGCGGCCTGATGTTGCTGTCAGTATGTTGTTGTAAATAAAACAGACTATAAACCTGCCAAAGACTTGTTACTTCTTATCGGAAGCTACTGGAGGGAGGGGGAAACTCCCTTGCCAGCCAGCATACCTGACATGTGGCACACACATCTCTGTTGTTCTTCAATACTTGAGGACTGGAGTGCTCACATGCTACATTGAATGAATGTACAAGCTGTGTGCTTGTGTACAGAAAGAGTGGAGCTGCACACCCACATAGTTCTTCACATGTAAGGAGTGTACAACCTGCGTACCTGTGTACAGAGTAGATGAGCTGTACAAATCAGCAAGTGTAAACTCTTTCACACTAAGACTATACATGTGTACTTTGTACCTGTGTTTGCCATAATGTGTGAACAAGTCTCTCACCACCACTTCTTGTCCCGAATCATCCCCCATCTGAGATGGCGGTCTCACTCTGGGCTCATGAGGCAGTTTCATTCTAGGCTGATGTAAACCTAAATCCAGCCATCCATCTATCTGTCATATAAAGGAATTCCAAACTTTGGGGTTTTGTGGATATGCACGGTCAGAGGAAGTAAGCACAGAAGAGAAAATGGCTGTTGTGATGGAAAGCTTAACCTTTTGGAACAGATGAGTTATAACCTAGTGGTTTACCTGCATAGGCGCCGACTCCATGGGGCTTGAGGGGGCCCGAGCCCCCTCAAAAATTCGTTTGGGGGGGCTCCGCCCCCCAATAATCTCGGGCGCCCCTCCAGCAGAGCGCCATCGCCGCCCCTCCCCCAGCCCAAAATGCACAGGGTCGGGCTGCATGCCTCCTGCCCTCCCTCCCGAGCAAAAGCTCCACCCAATTTCCTTCGGAGCTGATTAATAGGCGCAGCACGCTCTCCCCTATTCACTCACGAGGAGGCGGCGCCACTTTATTTGCATATTCATGAGCTTATTTATTATTCATGAGCTTTCCCGGGGCCCCCCCAATATTTTTTATAAGTCCGCATCCCTGTTTACCTGGTGCCAATCTAGAACCATGTCATTTGCCATCGCAGCATTGGTACCTGCATAAGAGATGCACCAAGATTCTTCTGGGCAGATCTAGATGAGCTGATTCATAGCCTATACACAAATTTGTGTGTATGTGTGCACAAATGTACACAGCGTGGGACTTAGTTCTAAGCTGGGTATTATTAGAACTACATCCTTGATCTTTATTCCCCTGACAAAAGCTTTGAGTCACTCTCTAACCGATGCATAATACGCAAGCTTTCCCATCATGTAGATGCAAATTTCTGTCTTGTTACTAGAAGTGCCTTGATATCGATTCCAGAATAAGAAACTTGGTGATTGTGGCTTCAAATCATTTACAGTCCACAAATGCATATACCTGTACTTAAAATATGGTGCTATATGTTAAAAAATATGGCATATGGATAGACTTCTTGCGTTTTAAGTCCTCCACATCCATAATTACGTAGGTTAAATTTGGCTGGGTGTATGCTTGATTAACTTCCTAACTTATTTTTAACTTTGTTATCAGTTGGACTCTTTATAGCGAAACTGTCTTTTGATGGTGAGAAAATCTGACTGATTTTTTAAAAATAAAAATAGTTGTTGCATCTATACACAGCGGATTTACATTGCAGTCCTATTCTGTAGGTTGAGCTCAGTGAAACTTATTCCCTTGAGTAGATATGCGTAGGATTATGTTTCCCAAATTAGCATAACCCTTTTCTTTTTAAAGAAAACCTAAACTATGGAAAGGTTGATGTTGAACACCAGGCACTCACAATATTGTACAACAATGCTTCTATGGCACATTTCTTCTGCAATTGTATTTCAGTGTAACAGTCAAATACCTAAGAATATGAAACTGTGTGGGGCAAACACTTTAATTCAAACCCTATTGGATTCAGAAGAGTAAGGTTCTGAGTCTGAGGATGGGGGAGAGGAATGCTCTTTCTAATCCAGCCCAGGCAGAAAAAATATATTGCTGTTTTATTTCTGAAGCAGTGAACAGGTTGAGTCTCAGTGGAATGCTGAACTTTAATAACATTCAGTACAAATGGTGTCAGCCTTTCAGCATAGGCAGGAATACATCATTGATTTTTAGTTTTGTTTTTTGTTTCCTCAAGTATGAAGTCAGTTTGCAGAGGGAAAACAAAACTAAGCTTTAAAGAAAATATAGGAGGGAAAGGCCTCTCCCTCCCTCTCTCCTTTCTGCCACCCTTAACAACCCGTTTGGGTTGACCAGTTCAAGACATCCTGTTTACTGAGCATTCATTCTGCAGGGAGGTTATATGACATTGAATTAAGCAGATGTTTTCCCCATTGTATTTTATTTTAAACATTTTTAACATATACAACCCTATACACAATTACATTGTTGCTCTTATTTTTGTTGACTTCCCACCCAGTTTTCCATTGAGTTGTTGTAAAAAAGCTATCTATTAAACCATAACCACAATGCAATAATCTAGTTCCTTCTGTTGCTCATTGTTCAAATGCCGCTTGCAAATTCATCTTACTCTAGTACTTCTTTATGTATTCCAAGAAAGGTGTCCATTCTTCCACAAAAGACTCATCATTGGAGTCTCTTTATTTTGCTGTTAATTTTGCCAGATCTGCCAAGTCCATTATCTTGCTTATTCATTCTTCTTTAGCGGGAACATCTTCTTCCTTCCATTTCTGCACATAAAGAATCCTAGTTGCTGTTCTTAAATACATTTAAAAATGTGACTTGTTTTTTTTTGGAATTTCTGCCCCTTTAATCCCTGCATTAAGCCGATGTTATTCCATACTTTCCAGCGTATTTCCCCATAACGTTCCTTATTGCAAAAAGACCATTAAAAGCAAAATCTGTGTGGTTTGTTGTGTAAGAGCCAAGGCGAGAGTTGCCAGTGCTGTGGACCAGTCCTAGCACAAGGGGTTGGCAGCTGGCAGCTCCCTGACCAAGCCTGCCCTCCCAAGTAGAACCAGCTGGTGAAAAGGAGATGTCAATGGGCAGCATCTGTTGCAAAGTGATTGATAGTTTCTTGTTTTTTTGAACACAGACCCTTCCATCCAGCACATACAAACCGCATTTCTAACCCCCAAATAATCCTGGGGACTGGGTGCTGTGAACTGTAGCTCTCCGAGACTGAAACTACCATTCTCAGGATTACTGGGAGGCGGCGTTGTGTGTGCTTTAAATCTAAGGTGGGTTTGGTGCCTCAAGTTTAATGGCACAGCCTGAGTGTGTCAGTATCTGACTGAATCCCACCCCAAAATAGCAACTGTCTGGATCCACCGCTAGGTGCACTGCAGGAATTGGGCCACATTCTCATCACAAGAAATATAATTCAGAAGTTGAGTCCACAGAAGACTTGACTGTGGTCAGAAAGCCATCTAAGGTATATGCCCACAAAAGCCAAACTGTAGTAGAATGGATGGGCAGCTCTGGCTGACTGGTGCCTTTACTGATCTGTGCAGCTTGAAGTTGTTTTTAATAGTATCATAGAATTGTAGAGTTGGAAGGGACGATGAGGGTCACCTAGCTCAAACTCCTGCAATGTGGGCATCTTTTGCCCAAAGCAGAGCTCAGACCCACAACCCTGGGATTAAGAGTCTGGTGTTCTACGGGGTTTATGTTTGTTGATTTTTTAAAAACCATTTTGGGATGTTTCATGGGAAGCGATTCATAAAATAAATACATACATACTGACATTATTTTGAAACAAACAAATAAATAATATGTGTACAGCCCTCGGGTTCTTCTCCTGAAATTTCCTACAGTTGTGTGTCTAAAAGCTTGCGGTAACTCGCTAAACTCTCCAGTTTTCTTTCAGGATCAGGTGTCACATGTGAGAAATATTTCAAAGGGCATGTGAGTCAGGATTTTGGGCAAGAAGCACTTGGTAACTTTATATCTGAAATTTAAGGATGCCTGAACTTTGGAGCACTCAGCAGGGTGATCTCCGGAGCCTGCTTGCTGTCTCTTATTTGTATCTGTGCAAACTTACACCACTGCAGACTTTTAAGATTTAGCCTGTATCATCTGCATCCGAGCAGCACGTTTTTAACAGATACTTCCACTGGGAACTATTTGCATTTATATTATTACTTGAATGAGAGGGATAGGGTTGAGATTTCGTAAAGGAACTTCATCATCAGAGGTTGCATACACACCATATATTTAAGACATTTGCCTTCCCCCAGAGGAATCCTGGGAACTGTAGTTTATTACTCACGGGGTTACAATTCTCAGCATCCTGAACAGACTACAATTCTCAGGATTCTTTGGGGGAAGCCGTGTGCCTTAAATGTATGGTGTGTCTGCAGCCACAGACTTTGCTATTCTGTACTCTGTGTTTTTAAGGCCCAGCTCTGGGTGCTGAAATATGGACTCCTGCTGTCATGCTCTAGAAAAGCCCAACCTGATGCTGCCCAGTGTTGCTGGACTCCAAATCCCTGAACAGTGGTCATATTGGCTGGGGCTGATGAGAGTTGGACCCCCCCCCACAATACCTAGTGGACACCAAGTTGGGGGAAGGCCGCTGTAGAGTGGCTGTTGCGTGGCTGTCTTTGACCCATGGCAGGCCTTCTCAGTGGTGGCTCCCCATTTGTGGAATGCCCTCCTTGATGAGGCGCATCTGTCTCCCACATTATTAACATTCAGGAGGAATAATGGCCATTTAGGCCATTATTTCCCAGGGAGATTCTTTGAAAAGAGTTCAGCAGCACCTAAAATTGGCTGCAGACAAGGATTGTGGACATTATCTGAACCCTCTCATTTCACAGTTTTGCCACTTTTTCACTCCTGAGGAGCTTTGGTGGGATTTCTCTGCTGATCAGTAGTAACAGCAAACACCAGGTTTTATGCACGTAGCCCTTAGTTAGCCTGACACCAGCTATTACACAGCCAGTATTTGCTAGAATCAGCCTTTTGCAAGATTACATAATCAGATTTGCACAACTTTTGATAACCGGAGGTCGATGGAGCCTGAGATACAAGCTCTGTTTTACCCAACAGGGCCCTCAAGACTGTTTGAACTTCTAACATAACCCCGTCTTTACATTGTAATGTACACTTGTGTTGCAAGCTTATATACTCAGAGCCGAGTGATTTCTCTGTGTCCTTGTGTTAAATGTACTGGAGTTTCAACCCTTGTTAGAGATAAAGCCTCAGACACAGAGAAATGCGAGCAGCTCTTAAAATGCATGTAGCAAACCTCCCTGCTTTCCTCCTCCCCCACCTGTAGTCAGAGGAATTTCAAAACCAGCTTGCTATGTTATAGAAGCCTTGTTTAGGAAGGGTGGAAAAAACCTGAGGCAAACAATCCCTTAAGCATATATGAGGTTCCAACTTCCACGATGATACTCAATTCGAGTCTGATGCTAGCAAAACCCAATGTAGCCCAGCTGGTTAGAGTATGGTGTGCTAATGCCAAGGTTGTATGGGACAGCTGCATATTCCTGTATTGCAGGGCATTGGAGTAGATCAGGGGTCAGCAAACTTACCGCACCTTGAGCCGGTGTCTCCAGCGCCAATCACGCGGTGGGCTGGAGGGCGGGGGAGCGTGTGCCCATATGTGTGCGCACACACGATTTCCGGCACACTTCTGGGTTGGAGGAGCACCGGAAATAGCTTGTGCGCATGTGCATGGGCCTCCTCCAACCCGGATGTGCACCGGAAATAATGGTTGTGCATGCACACAATGCTTGCGCATGCACACAAGCTATTTCCAGTGCTCCTCTGACCCAGAAGTGGGCAGCCGCACAACGCAGCGTCAGTAAGAGCGGGCGGCGGCAGCAGGTGGCGGGGATGCCCCAGGTCAGATAAACGAGTTCCTTGGGCCCGTGGGCCTTAGTTTGGGGACCCCTGGAGTAGATGATCCTCAGGGTTCCTTCTGACACTGTGATTCTATGTAGCACTTAAGGGCCCCTCAGATATCCTTTTTATTGCACTTCCATTATTATTTGCACTTATGGTGCTACTGGGGCAGTTATACACCGTTGGCGTATGCAAAGGTTTTGAGCAGGTCACAGTGCTTCATTTCTAGTCAGTGCATATCCTTCAACATCCTGCTGAAATCTCACAACTTTTCACATCGCAAATGATTCTCCCCACTATGTTGCATTAAAGCCCATCCAGGGAGCAATAACGTGGTAGCAATTGGGGAAGCATCACTGAACCCCTGACCATTGGTCATGCTGGCTGAGGCTGATGGGAGTGGTATTCCAGTAACATGCGGAGGGCAACACATTGACTACCCCTGCAGGAAAGGGATACAGAAGAGGATGGTGATTATAATTAAGATTTATATACCACCCTTCATCAGAAGATCTCAGGGCTCTTCACACGATACAAACATGAGAAACAAGCAGAAATAAATAATTACCGTATTTTTCACTCTATAGGACGCACTTTCCCCCCTCCAAAAATGAAGGGGAAATGTGTGTGTGTCCTATGGAGCGAATGCAGGCTCCTTGGCTTCAGCGACAGCAAAGCGAAGCCTCTGAAGCACAGAGGGAGCGCTTCCTCCGCGCTCTGGAGGCTTCGCGTTGCTTTTGCTGAAGCCTGGAGAGCGAGAGGGGTTGGTGCGCACCGACCCCTCTCGTTCTCCAGGCTTCAGGGATAGCCGTCTGAAGCCTTTGGAGCGCAGCAGGAACTCGCGCTGCGCTCTGAAGGCTTCGGGTTCCTTTCGCTGAAGCCAGGAGAGCAAGACTCTCCTGGCTTCAGCAGAGAGGGAGAGCTGCGCAGCGCCCCTTCAGCGAAGCGGGAGGAGAAATGAAAGGGGCTCCGTTCCTCCTGCCGCTTCACTGAAGGGGTGCTGAGCAGAGAGGGAGAGAATTTTTTTCCTTGTTCTTCACAAGGTGCGTCCTATGGTCGGGTGCGTCCTATAGAGCGAAAGATACGGTAAAACAAAAACAACAAAACAATAACCTCCTCCTCCCACAAACTCAGTTAAAAGGTTATAGAATATTAATCAGCCCAAGGCCTGGTTGAAGAGGAACATTTTTGCCTGGCACCTAGAGATATATAAAGAAGGTGGCAGATGAACTTCCCTGGGGAGAACTCTCCACAAGCGGGGAACCACTGCGGAAAAGGCCAGTTCTCATGTTGCCACCTTCTGGGCCTCTTGAGGAGGCACATAAAGAAGGGCCTCATGTGATCATCGCAGGGTCCAGCTGGGTTTATATGGGGAGAGGCAGTCCTTGAGATTTAATGAGAGTTTGCCCTGGAGATCTTCAGATTTTTCTGCCCTCTGCTTCTTCTGTTCCCTTCTTGGTTATTACACAGAGATGCTATGCGCACGAGACTGCTGCACATATTTGGAAGATGGTTTGCAAGAAGAAGTTCATGGAAGCTTCCCCAAATGTTACCTTAGGTTTCTGCCTACAACTCCCATTAGCCCCCTGGCTGGCACAGTCATTGTGTATCGCCCCTAGCACATGCTATAAACCCATGTGTGATTGCGCATGAGCACTAAGGCATCATGCTGCACACAGCTTTACCCTGCTGTGGATGAGACACATTTTGAAGTATGATAGCATATTCACATATTGTTTTTCTAGTAGATCTTTAACTAAAAGAGCAAACACTGCCTCAGCAGAGGACAGGCTATATTCCAGAGTACCAGAAGCATTCAACAGCCAGAGAAGGCGTCTTCAGCAATGTGCAGTGCAGGGAAAACTCAAGCCCTGATCTTTGGAATGGAAAAAGAGATTACAGAACCATAGAAATGTATAGTTGGAAAGGTCGTCTCATCCACTTCAATGCAGGAATCTCAGATGAAGAATCCCTGACAGCTGGTGATTCTACCTTTGTAGAAGAGTCCACCACTTTCTGAAGGAGTCTGTCCCACTGCTGCCTTCAGAAAGTTCATCAACTTTCTGAATGTTCCTATTGTATCAGAGATATATGGGAGGGAATATCAGTTCTGAGCATAGCTGTCAACTTTTCCCTTTTCTTGTGATGAATCCTTTTCAGAATAAGGGAATTTCCCTTAAAAAAGGGAAATGTTGACAGCTATGGTTCTGAGCTGTGTTATAGGCTGGAATACAGGTCTCTGCTCTGTAAAGACATTGTTTCCACCTGAATCCTGCCTCTGAGGACAAACTTTTGGGGAGCTGGATTTATTCCCCCACAGGCCCACATAACAGATGGGAATATTATTGTGCAGATTTCCTGAAGCAGCCCCAGTGTCTGAAGTAGGAGAAGCCCTCGGTGGATTGTGTCCCTGCATTAAAAAAACCAAACCCACCACGAACACATTCAATATGTGAGAATAGCCATTAATCTGTTTGACGCAGTTCAACTTCCTGTAAGGACTAAAAACTGCCTCTAGCAGTACAGTGGTACCTTGGTTTAAGAACAGCTTAGTTTATGAACAACTTGGATTAAGAACGCTGCAAACCCCTGAAGTAGGTGTTTTGGTTTGTGAACTTTGCCTTGGAAAAAGAACATGTTGAGTGTGTTCCATTTGGAAACGGAACCCCCCGCTGCTATGGGAAAGCAGGCCTTGGTTTAAGAACGGACTTCCAGAATGGATTGACTTCATAAACCAAGGTACCACCATATTTCTTTAATGGGATGTGAAGCTGGATTCAATGTTATTTATTTTAAAAATATTTATTCTACTTCTGTCTTGATGCTTATGTGTGCATGTGTGCATGCACATGACATGGACCCTTTCCATTCCTCTGCGTTATGATCATCTTGAGTTGAGCTGTGGCCAATTAGTTAATGGAATAAACCTACATATATTTGCATATGACAATACTTGGAAGAGGGAAAAAACTTCTATTGTTTTGAGATGTTGCATGTATGTATTGTGGCAGACAACTTCCAAGAAGAGGCATCACCTCTTCTTTGAGGACCTCTCCAAAGCCAGTTTTTCATAAGTGTTTTCACACAAAAATGTACAGTGTGTTGCCTGATTAATTGATGCGTGCAGGTGTTGAATTAAAAGCCCCTTTCAGTTACTAATCTAATGAAATAAATACAATTAAGCTCATTTAAGTCTCCCTGAATTAAATGGCAGTTAAAAGTAGTTGATTGCATTTATTTATAGATTGATAACATGCTTTTCAGCCCTAGAGCGCAAGAACAGAAGGGAGCCCTCCTGGATCAGAGCAAAGACCCATCCCAGGGATGGGGAACCTGGGGCCGAGAGGGGTGGGCAGGCTGAATGTGGTCCCCCAAGTCTCTCTGTCTGGCCCTCAGGACTTTATCCAGATCATACCAGCTGCCTTGCCACACCCTAACTGGCCTTGTATTGCCCCCTTCCTTCCTGATTTTGCCTGGCTGGAACGTATCCTTGCACGTCAAGGTTGCCTCTTGCTTCCTTGGATAAAACATAGAGAGGGGTGTCCCTATGGTACAAAAGTAACATTTACATTCGCTGCTGAAATATACTCGGAGTGTGGATTTCATGCTCTTTATTCAGCTCTTTATTCAGAGTAGTGAGGAATGGAAGTTCCCCCGAAATGTCTGCTTTATATACATTATTTACACAATGGGCCCCACGTGACTGGCTAATTCTGGGATTCTCTTGTAGGCTAATCAGGTTGCAGATTCACTTTCACCCGGAGTTGGATTGGGTGGCTCCTGTGGACCAATGAGACTGCTGCATTCTGGACCCTATTGTTCTAGGACCAATCAGACTGCTGCATTCTGGACCCTATTGTTCTAGGACCAATCAGACTGCTGCATTTTGGATCCTATTCAACTCAGTACATAACAGCCGCCCTGCCCACTTTTGGCCCTGGCCCTGCCCACCCCTGGCATGTGGCCCCCAGAAGGTTGCCTGGAATGGAATGTGGCCTCTGGGGTGAAAAAAAGTTCCACGCTAAATTTAAACTGGGTTGTACCAAAATAACCGTATTCAGAGGCTAGACTCTAGCTAGTTCATCATTAGGTTCTGCCACCTTTATGGGGTCAGCAGATTCTTTGGTGCTTTGGGGATGTAAGAGGGAGCCTCTTCAACAAACAACACTGTAAAGACATGCCACACAACTTAACAAATATGAAATAGAGGCTCAGAAGGGGGTGGGGTGGCGAGAGAGACAGAAAAGCAATGCCCCTTGCTCTGTGCAGTCAGGATTCACCTGTTGCCTGGGCAACCTTGCATTGCAGGTAGTGCAGGCTGCTGTGTTGTTATTGATAGCCTAGAGAGGGGAATGGGACACTGAAGATATTTATGTTATGTTTGCTTTGCCTGTAGATGCCATTAATTTCTGGAAAGCTTAAAGCTGCTGTGCCCAGGCACAAGGAGGCCAGCGTTTGTTGTGCAAAAAACTGCATGTGGAAAGATGGCGCATAGAGTTTAAGCAGGTAATCAATCATTGAGAATGTCTTACAGGCATTTTGGTGTTCCGTTGATGGGCACTTTCGCATTTGGGTTGAAAAGTGGAGGAGTACTTATTCAGCAAAAAAAGCATATAAAGATATGGATGAGTTGAAGAGAAGAGATTCTGTTGCTGGCCATTGCTCAGATTACAGGCGCCATTTAAAAGCTTTGTAGCTGCCTGGGGAAAAGCTCCGTTGAATTTAGTGGGACTGAACAAACATACATATTATCCATGTTCTCAGACTACCCTTCCTTATCCCCATTGCACAAGCCCTGTTCCAGAATCAGTGGCTTTGTAGCTATACAAATATACATAGAGGAAATTCAACTGCAAAACCTTGTTCATGTTTTGGTAAGTCCAGGAGTTGCTACTATTCCCATACAAGGAAATGTAGTAGTGATACTGAGGGAAACCAGACTGCAAGGTTCTTGTGGTCTGTCTGTGGCTGATGGGCCATCCCAGTAGTTTTGTGGTCCTCCAGCTGTTGTTGGAGACCAACAGTCAGCGATGATAGGAATTGTAGCCCAGCGTTTGGATGACCACAAGTTTCCCATCCCTGTTCAAAAGTGAACTCTTTTCCCCCACCCCTTTTGAAACAAACAGATTACATGGGTTCGTATATTTTATTTATTTATAATATAAACATTTTCTTAAAAAAACCATGGCAGTGTACAATAAAATCAGTAAAGCATCTTAAAATTATACAATAGTAAAATACAGAACAAATGGCCAGTGTGGAATCAAACACACTCCTGTTTAATATGCACTCAATGCGTTCCCACAACATTAGCCACAGCTCATACCTAGCATGTATCTATTCTGTCATTTGTTATGAAATACTGTGTTTTTATGTCTCCCCCCACAACAGCTTTGATGTGTCTTGAGAAAAATAACTGCTTTTTCTGCTTTTTAACCCAGCAATGTATACAATGCCTAATTTTCTAAACGCTTGGCTTAATGAAAACATTTTCAGTGGGTGACGAAATGCCAGAACTGTAGGTGTCTGCCTGATCTCAATATAGGAGCAGTCCCTCAAATTGCTGGCGACATTAAACCTGAAGTCTTAGTTCACATGGAAATTAAATGGATATGAGGCAACTCACATGAGATATGCGCTCATCCTTTGACCTTTAAAGCAAAAACTAATGCAAGAGAAATGTTTAAAATTTGTTCTAAAAATTCCCTAGGAACTTTGTGGAAAGTTGGAGACTGACCTACTTCATCATACTGACCAATAGGTGTGCATAGCAGTCAGACCAAAATGTAGAGCAACAGTGAGGGTTTCTTAGAGCTTCCAGAGTATCGGTGTGGTTTTCAAAAATAAGAATCTGCAAGATTGATTCGACAGGAGCACAGATACAAAAATCAGCACACATGCAGTGGGCAAACTCAGAGCTCTGTAGCACCACCTCCAAGTCTCCAAAAATCTCTCCTGGCCACATGGCTTGGATTGGCCGATAAAGTTTTTTGCTGTTAGCATTGGTTACTGTACATAGAAAAAATAATAATGCCTCGAACCAGCTAGCAGGAAAGAGGTGTCCCGTCTCAATTTCATACTCAGTCTACCAAATGCTCAGAATGAGATGCTTCTCACTTATCAGATTCACATGAAGGCCTTTCTAGTGCTGTTCCTGTGGTTGCCCAGTAAACATGATATACAGTGTTTTGCACGAGGTGCTTCTCTCCATTTCCTTTGCCCCCCTGGGATCCAAGTTCCTATAAATAAATGCTTGAGCTCTAGTCAGCTGTGTGTAGAATGAATGACATTTAACCTTTCCACTCCTTCCTAATGCAATCCAGAATAGTATAGATGCCGGAGGTTGGCAGGAGGAGGGAGAGGGAAGTGCAGGATAGCTTCCCACTTTGGGGGACTTTCTCCTTGGGAAATATTTGTGAGTCACAGATGTCCATTATATCACCTGTCCCACACTCACCATATTCTTTTTCAGCCTCTCCTGGTGTTTCTGCAGTATACAATCTTGGAAAGAAGCCTGTTGGGTTCTCTGGCTTTCCTCCATTCTGCTTACATCAGGCTGGCTGTGAGATGAATCAATAGAATGTCAGGAAATTTATAGCTGAGGTGGGGAATAGCGACAAAATACTGCTTTAAATGTACAGATGGGGTCGAAAAACAATACCGTGAGCTAAAGACACTATTGCATCCATTGTGGCTGCAAAATCTGGATGTGAAAAAGAACAACAGTGGCACCATCACTTAGGACTTGTTGTGTGCTGTGGGTGAGTCTTTATTCATTCACCTGTCCTAACTGGAGTCTGCAAAATGCAAACTAATTTTTTAAATTTTTAAATTTTAAACGCTACAGGAGTTGCACGCTGCCTGTTGCCTCTGTTTTCAATCAACAGGCTCCTTGTCCTCCTCAGACTTGCCCTTCTGCTCCAACAAGACTTGGGATCTTGTTTCGTGGGTCTGCCAAACATGGCAGTTGTTTAGCAACTGGCAGCCGCACACGGCACACTCGGTTTGTGGGAGGGGAAGTGGGAAAGAATGCAATCCCACTGGACGGGCGTAAGGTGATTTTAAGTTGAGAGAAGAATACATGTAATTGCCAAGCTTGGGCACAGGCCAAGACGATTTTGGATAACACCTCTATTTTTACAAACAGGGATATCCAATCTTCATCAGTTGGGGCTGCAGGCTGCAGTGACCTTCAACGGACTCATCTTGGCACCGTTCGGAAGAAGACTGGCACAGCATGTCCCAAGCCCAATGGACTAGCAAGAACAAACAGTAACTTCCTTCATTCTAGGACTCAGCCCAATAGGTTTCCAAGAAAATGCACAAGGTCCTTCATAGAACAGGAGTATAATTATGGGCATGGAAGATATAAAGACATACATCATTTCCATCTTGTGTGTGTGAGAGAGTGATGCAAGTAGCTAGCTGTTCAAAGGATAGAAATCTAAACCCAAAGCCCTTGTTGCTAAAGCTAAAGTGGTTCTTTGGATCCTGGACAATTTAAATAGAGGACTTGTTCATTCATGCAAGTAGTTGCACCTCCACTTTAATGCTGTCAGGTGCCATGTACACCAAGGCCATGGGTACGGTATCTTTACAACAATCTTGTCGGCTAGATCAGCATTATCCCTATATTACTGTTGGGTGACTGAAGTTGCGTTGCTTTTTGGAAGTTCCACTGAATCAGATCTTATCAGACGGACGGAAAATCTGAAGAGATATTTTGCTTAAACGAGCTTCAATTTAGCAGGTAAGATTTGATCTTCCCAAGGCTCAGCCACGGAACAACAAGAAAAGCTCTGGGAGCTCTTGGGGAATTAATAGGAACGTGATACGATCAAAATATGGGTCAGGCGAAAGTGTGGATGAGCACTTAGTGATTTTATGAGCTGTAACGAAAGATGGCCACAGCTATTGGACCAATGAAAGCAGAACTATAAAGTTACCAGCAGTAGTATATATATATATCTCCACAGTAGGTGAGTCGGTTCAGAGTGGCACACAGCCTATCTTGTCTACTCCTGATGGTTATGAGAGGAACCACATTACACACAAGGGTAATGAAATGAAGGCCAAATGTTGGCACCAAGCCCTCCTGATCCAGGCCTTCCCTCCAAAAAACCCTCATACTTAATATTATCTGTATGAGAAGGCAGAAGTTGTCTCATCTGAAAGCAATGCAGAGTGGAGAATAGTCCATTGGAGGGACTGGGGCGCTGCCCAACAAACCCGAGGCAGCTTTGTCTAGCCTGCTTTATTACTTGCACCTAGTCCAAGCGGTAGCATTCCTCCTCCTTAGTCTTACAGTTCCCCTTGCAGATCTCAGCATGGAAAAGGTTGAGGACAAAACTAAAACTAGTTGGCTGTGCCTTACATTGGCTCTAGCGCCACTGACCATTGCTTATTCCCTGCTTTCTACCCAATGGGCATTAGACACCACTGGGAATTCAACACCCCTCAATTCTGGGTCCTTGTTTTCTCTTTTTGGGGGAGATCCTGTCTGAACAGTAACTGAACATTTCAGGGTAGGAAACACGGAGGTGCAATAAAAGCATTTAAGATCAATATTTTAGGAAAGGGCCGCATGCAGCAAAACACTTCATTACTATATTCCCCATATCAGCCATTGTTATTTTATTTGCTTAACAAATTTCTGTCCAGCTCTTTGGGTAGAAAAGAAACCTTGAGGAGTGGCTAGCAAAATTAAAAACATAAAATAATATAAAATCGCAGCAGCAAAGATGAAAACCAAAGTCCTAGATTAAACTGTATAAATCTCAACATCTTAAAAATCCTGGGCAAATGAACTGTGCGCTGCAATGAGTAATGCAATGCACTGTTTGGGGATTGTGTTCAGTAAGGAAGGAGAGGGAAGAAGGTAACTTACTGGGAGCAGGGAATGTTAAGGTAAGGGGGAGTGGGGAGTTGAAGGGAGCCTAGGAAGGTGAGTAGAAAATTTATACAGTTGATCCTTGAAACAGGGAGAGGAAGAGGGTGGGGATTAGAGGGGAGCAGGGCCGGCCCACACATGAGGTACCAACTTGAGATGACTGCCTCAGGTGGCAGGATCCACAGAGGCAGCAGATCCCAATGTCAATTTTTCTTCCACCTTTGTTCCAGATGTAGATCTTCCCGCACCCCTTCTTCCACAGTAGGGAGGGGAGCACCATTTTGGGGTCTGCCTCAGATGCCAAAATGTCTTGGGCCGGCCCTGGAGGGAGTAGCTGGTTGGGCGTGAATTTGGAAGACACCTCTGTTCATTCCTAGATCATCCACAGCTGATAAGTAACAGATCATTGTTCTTCTGTCAAGTCCCAGACTTGAAGCTCACATTGCCTTAACCAAATCATGGTGAGCTACTCATTCATAGCAATCAGGCAGCAAACCACAATGTTGTTTTTAACAACCTCTAGAAAAACCTGATTGCAAGGTTCTATGCAGAACATGACGGAATTAACCCGGTCCAAATGTCCCACCAATCCACTGCCCCATGAAGAGAAAAATAAACCCAGCCCAGAATGCCAAGTTCTGAGCATTCCAAAACCACCAAGCTGCCACTGTAGAGGACTAAAGGGGGGGCACACAATATTATCCTGAATTCCCCACACAGCCGTCTGCCTGTTCTAGATAATAAACTGTAAATCAGAAAAGACCCAGAGCATCTAGTATATTGATATACTGCATAGGACTATATGGGAATGGTGTGGGATGTCAAGAAATCTCTAGAGAACCAACCTTTCACAGACTGTCCAGGGGCAGTAAATTGTGGATTTGAAGTGAGAGAAGCTAGCTTGAACATCTTGGTCCAAAGTTACACCCCGTGGGGGGGGGTGCCATTTCCACTTTGTTTTAGGAGGGGACAATTAGTCAACACAACGTTACAATGAGATGTTTGCAGCACTATATATGAATTCATCAGGCCTATAGTCAAGCAATGGTGAAAACTGATATTTGGGCTCAACTAAGCCAGAGTTCATCATGAGTACGAGTGTCACTGAAACATTTCCTAGTGAAGTCACCGAAGAAAAGTACCTCAGAAATATGAACCTTGGAAGCTTGTAATGCAGCCTCAGATATGAGGAGATTTCACCCCTCCCATACCCAAGAATCTCCTGATGGTCTCCTGATGGTCTCTGCTGACTCTCCAGAGAGGAGGAGGCGTGTCCTGCCTATCTACTTATTCTGCCCAGCAACATATCTGTGTGTGTGTGTGAGAGAGAGTCAGTCAGTCAGTGTATCGGAGAAAGTGAGAGTGTTAGAGATCCTAGAGATAAGATTGCTGCTAAGTGCAGCTGCAGACTCTCAGTGTAGCATTGATTTATGCTTAGAATATTCAGCTCTGTATATAGTTTTGTATCATAGTTGTAGTTATAGAATAAAAGGAAGATATTCTACAGAGCTGCTCTCCGAGTGGTTTATACTCTGCAAGACTGCAAAACTCTGCTGCGCAACGACTGTAGTATTGAGACAGTGAATCCGGTGCTCTCAGCTCTAAGCTGTGAGTCCACAGCACTGTGACCTGTTCCTGCGAGAAGGAGGTCTCTGGTGGTGCTACCCAGCTTGCCTAGCCCAGTCGGGGTTGAGGTGCAAGAGTCCAGTTGGTGCACTGGCTCTAGGGCGATGCTGACAAGATATGATGCAAGCATGATGACCTCATAATTCAACCTTTGCCAACCTGTTGCCCTCCAGATCATCCCCAGCCAGTACACCATCCTGGGGCTGATGGGAGTTGTAGTCGAAAACACCTGGAAGGTACCAGGTTGATGAAAGCTGTCATCGTTATTTTACAGGCTGGATTTCTCGTGAGCTGGAGTAGCATTCTGTCTTCCGCCACACATATGCAACACACAACCTCCTTTATCTATTCAACCCCAAGCTCTTTCTTCCAACTCAGGATGTCCCTGCCTCCCTCTTACACACCTGACCGCTGCTGCCATTCGAGCAGCAAGCAGGAAGAAGGAGAGAAGGCTGCGAAATATCTCCACTTATGCCTGGTGCTTTGCCATGTGACCAGCCCTGGGAAATGTAATTGTAATAAGGGCTATTGACACCCACACCCAGATTGGCTCACCCCAAGGAGGATAGGTTTGTTCCATCTCTAGATATCAACACTATATATTTAAAGCATTGTCATACAATTTGTAAGCTGCCATAGAATACTACCCAAAGAATCCTGAGAGCTGCAGTTTGTCAAGAATTGTTAGGAAACCCCTATTGCCTTCAGAGACAGGGACGCAGGTGGCGCTGTGGGTTAAACCACAGAGCCTAGGACTTGCCGATCAGAAGGTCGGCGGTTTGAATCCCCGCGACGGGGTGAGCTCCCGTTGCTCGGTCCCTGCTCCTCCCCACCTTGCAGTTTGAAAGCACGCCAAAGAGCAAGTAGATGAATAGGTACCACTCCGGTGGGAAGGTAAACGGCGTTTCCGTGCGCTTCTCTGGTTCACCAGAAGCGGCTTAGTCATGCTGGCCACATAACCCGGAAGCTGTACGCCGGCTCCCTCGGCCAATAAAGCGAGATGAGCGCTGCAACCCCAGAGTTGGTCACGACTGGACCTAATGGTCAAGGGTCCCTTTACCTTTACCTTTTTTGCCTTCAGAGAGCTACAATTTCCAGTTGTTTAACAATCAATCCTTCCTCCCAGGGAACTTTAGGAATTGTGGCTCTTGTGAGGGTTTCCCAACAGTACTCAGCATCCTTAACAAACTACAGCCCCCAAAGTTCTTTGGGTAGCGCTATGACTGATTAAAGTGGTATGATCCTGCTTTAAATGTATATTGCAGATGGGGCCTAAGACCCAATGAAACCACTAGAATGTGTTTGACTCAACCCCTCTTTATACATTGGTACTTATCTGCTCTTTATACTTTACTGCATGCATGCTGCCCCCCCATGGCTTCAGCTCATAAAAAAAGAAAATATATATATTCGAATTAATCTTTCCCAGTTTCGTAACCTCTCTGACACCAGTTACTCTGGACGGAACGACATGCAAACTAGATCTTTCCTACTGTATATCTTAATTGGCTTCATTTTACATAATTTAGCAGGCATTAAAACAAATCTGGTGTATAATGATGCAGCCGGAGCAGGTGCGGGTTGTTTATTTATTTTATTTTTAAAGAGAAGCAGCCAGATGCTGTTTTGAGATCTGTATTTTGCTCTGTGTTTTGGGTATTGATATGGTTCAAAGTGAAAACCTCAGCATCTGGTCCCCCTAATATAAGGGGTGGGTAACCGTTTTCAGGCCAAGAGACACACATTGACCCATGGTCAACCCTCTGGGGAGTTGCATCTCAAAATTGGTGTGGCCAAATGACCTCCATAATCCCAGAGAGACTTGTTATTAATATAACATACCTGAATAGTTTCTTTTTCCTGTTTCTTTTTTTTGGGGGGGGGGAGAGCTTCTGGGTGGTGGACAATATTGAGGTAGTATAAAAATGATGAAAACAAACAAATAAAACAAATAATAGGGCAAGATTTGGACCTGGAAAGTTTCAGTTTAAATTTTTAATCAGCAGACCCTCCCAGTGTCCCTGTTTTCCAGGGACAGACTTGAATTTACAGAAGATGTCCCTGTTTCTTATATGATCCTGGAATGTCCTGCTTTTCTTTAGGACGTCCCTATTTTCAGTGGGAGGGACATGGGTGGTGCTGTGGGTTAAACCACAGAGCCTAGGACTTGCCGATCAGAAGGTCGGCGGTTCGAATCCCTACGTCAAAGTGCAAGTAGATAAATAGGTACCGCTCCAGCGGGAAGGAAAATGTGTTTCTGTGTGCTGCTCTGGTTCGCCAGAAGCAGCTTAGTCATGCTGGCTGCATGACCCAGAAGTTGTACGCCGGCTCCCTTGGCCAATAAAGCAAGATGAGCACCGGAACCCCAGAGTCGGTCACAACTGGACCTAATGGTCAGGGGTCCCTTTACCTTTACCTTTATTTTCAATGGAGAAATGGTGGAGGGTATGGAGTTATGCATCCCCTCAAACCAAGGAGATAAGTGACTATACAACTTTTAGAAGACATCTGAAGGCAGCCTTGTATAGGGAAGTTTTTTTAATGTTCTCATCATGCTACTATGCTGTGCATAAGATAGGATAACCATGTCACTTGCCCTGATCCATAGGAATTGGTGGAAATGTATTCTTAGGAAGCTCCTAGTGATGTGTCATTGATCAGAGCTACACACACATCTACTCAGTAGCAAGTCCTGTCAAGTTCAATAGGAAAGTGTGCATAGGATTGCACGCCGAGTGATTTTAAGGAGTTGTTGATTTATGATTACGTTTATAACCTGCCTTTTTGTATTCTGATGTCTTTTGGGCACTTATTGAAAACCTTCCTTTTCCAACAGGCCTTTTAAGCTGAGGTTTTCCTCAGTCTTCATCTGTATTAGAATTGCTTTTCATATGGTTTTATTGTTTTCTCACTTTGTTTGCCACCATGGCCTTTGTTGGGAGGGAGGGTGGAATATAAATTTAATGAATAACTAGAGAAATAAATGAGAGAGAGTCATTCTGCTATGGACATCTTTTGCAGCAAGGAACATCTTTTGCAAGAAGACTGTCAAACTTTCCTGCAGGCTGCAGGATTGTTTATTCCTGGTTAGTATTTACTACTACACCGTGTTGTAGCTCATGTTTCAGTTTAATTTTCAAGAGCCCTGCCAAAGATGCTGAGGGCAAAACAAGTCCCCGGCCCACCTGCTGCTACATGCATCTCTTATTACTGAAATTTGCTGTGCTATTTTTATCGTGCTTTGCAGCTTGGCCAAATGGTTCTGGGTGGCTGTAGGTGGCTCCTTTTCGGTCTGTGGCTTGATGGCTTAAACAACTAAGATGTGGAAGATGATGGGATTTGGCTGGTTTTTGGGCATCATTAATGCCTCACAGAAAATTCAAGGGGCAGCGGGAGAGGGAGAGAAATGGAAGAACACTTCAGGTTAACTTGACTCAAACTTTGTCAGAATCAGGATCCAGAGAAAATAATAATACCCAAAACATCCCTTTGTTGATTTGCAACTGCAGTCACAAAGCTATGCTGCCTCTATGCAGATACATCCTGCATTGGGGGACAAGTCATATTCAAATGCTCGATTTTCATACCAGTATGTAACAATGCTGATCTTTAAATACTGAAATTTGAGATTTGGATTTCAAGATTTGATAGTAAAATATGAGGTTGTGAAGGATTATTCAGCTTTGGGTTGGATTTAAACTTTTGTTATTTGTGTTAATTTTCATTGGCATGAGTTTAAATTGCCCCCTCCATTTGGGCTGGCATTAAAAAGACTTAGGTGTGAACCAAATGCCCCAAATGAGAGGGTTTCTCTCTCACACTATTTTGAGTATCATGTGCTGCTTTTGAAATGTGGTAACATTTCAAGAAACATTTGTAAGTGGAAAGCCTGTTTCTATGCAAGAATCCTGCCCTTTGAAAGGCCCTTAAATTGTTTAACCACAGTATCTCCTCTCTCGGTTGGAACTTAATTTCAAACCCATTTATTAACTATGCTATGAGCAAACCCATTTATTAACTATGCTAGTGAGCATAGTAATGGTAATGGCTGTTTGCACTCTTAAGACTACAAAAACCATGAAGCAGGGTGACTGTGTACAAATACACTTGCAGGGACATTCTAAGACCTCAGTGGCATTAGAAGTTCTGAAAAGTTATTCTGAGAACAAACAGCCTACTTTACAAGCCAACAGTACTACTTTAAGTGTGACTTGTGGTTAAGCCATAAAAAACATGGCTTTGAGTAGGAATCATTGGTATAAAACCAACAAGGCTAAAATTAGGTCCCTGAATACTGGGCATGAGGATTGTGGCTGATCCTACACATATTGACAGACTGCCAGGTTAGCACTGCTGCTGGTATCAAATTGCAGCTGGGTCAATCCTGCTACTGCCCTGTAAACACTTAACAGCTGAAGTAGCAAGAGGGTTGGGAAAGACGTAGCAGCTACAGGCACCCCCAAACTCGGCCCTCCAGATGTTTTGGGACTACAACTCCCATCATCCCTAGCTAACAGGACCAGTGGTCAGGGATGATGGGAATTGTAGTCCCAAAACATCTGGAGGGCTGAGTTTGGGGATGCCTGATATAGCATATCTGTGTACCACAGACTTAAATTTGTTTAACAATAATTTCATCTCCCTAGGAAATCTGAGGAACTATAATTCTGAGAGGGTAGGAATATCTGATAAGGAATTCTTCAGCACTCTTGTGAAACTACAGTTCCCAATTTTTTGGGGGGTGAATCCCAAGCAGCTAAACTTGTATAATACCAATATATGCTTGTAACGAATATGACACTAGGTAACATATTTTTTTTCCTCTGTGCTGGTTAACAATTTTCGTGTGGGATTTTTTTCCTCCTTTTCTGATCCTGCCCTTCTGCTTGACAATAGAACTTTAGAAGAACTGCAAAAGAAGTTTATTCCTGAATCAGCTTTCCCCTGAGAAAACCGGGAAGAGACATTTCTGAATCTAGGTACACAGCACTAAAAATGCTGGTTTGCATGGACTCTAATTGCTCATCTGCAGCTTTGTTGGTATGTATGAGATAAAACAACAAAAATCATATGCATTTCTATAGCAATTTGCTGATTGCTCAAAGTGTTTTGCCAACACTTTCCCAGGAATCATTAAATGACTCTGTGGGCCAATAATATCAAACTACCTACTCGGAATAGGGACATAGGCTTGGCTAATCCCCCATTCGTGAGTTCAGAGTAATCTGAGATTTGAACTCTTAAACTTGGATGTGTCTGCAGAGATGCCCCCCACCATGGAGGGGCGATTGCCTTAGCAAGGAGTGGTTGGTAGCTCTCCGTTCCTCAGGCAGGCCCCAAAAAGTTGTTGTTGTTTAGTCGTTTAGTCGTGTCCGACTCTTCGTGACCCCATGAACCAGAGCACGCCAGGCAAAAGTAGACCTAGTCAAAATCAGCACCTTGGAGAGAACTCAAGGTTAGAATTCTCAAGACCACAGAGATTGCTTCAGATAGACACCCAACTTTTCTCAGTGAGATCCTGAAGCAACTGGCTGAGTTTTAGAGAATGGCTAGGTAGCCATTGCCTAGAAGCTGCTGGTCCAAGTGTTATGGCCTTCTGCACTTGTTGGATCCTTCAAGGTTTCCAGCAGTGATGATCTCTCCTCTGGGTTCTCTTGATCTCGCTAAGGGTCTGTGGTCAAGCCACCAAAATCTGACAGCAGAAGCATCTTTTTGGAGCTCAAGATTCTGGGGTCCATGGCCTCACATGGGATGGACCAGGGAGTGGGTCCGTTTCTTCTTCAGAGCTGAAGATGCCGGAGGAGTGCTGATCTAGGGCTATCATTGGATCTTAAGTTCCTCCTGCATTCATTGGAGCCCCCCTTCCATATACAGTTTCCCACCCCATTTTCCAAAGCACCCAGAGCCCTAGGAGCAGATGAGGGGCTGCGGAGTATTGTAGAGTGAAGGATGTGTTGAGAAAGCCCTATTCTGTGAATGTAGAGGAAAGCCACACTATGCTACCTCTCTGCCACGGAACTGTGATTATCTGTTTGGGGAACTCTTGCCAGCAACTTCAGGCTCCAGCTGGCTGAAAAACAGCTGTTTCATCAACAGAACGACAAGCCATTTCTTCTAAATCAGCAGCCAAGGCTAGAGGATGAGAAATTTAATTGAAAATTTCTTTCACATACAACAATCAATAGTTCCACATTGTGAAAGCTGTTGCAGAGATAAATCATCCTCTGCTTCATCTTTTATTACAGTCACGGTGTAGTCAATTAAATGTATTTTTTAAAATAAATAAAACAAAAAGCTTTGCAGCTTATCATAGTGTTGACTCAGTACTTGTCCCACACTAGACGGCAGGAACTGAGAAAGTAAATAGAGTGGATATGGGTATCTCTTTTTACAGGCCCCAGTACAATATCTGCTGTGAACATTGGCCTTCTAGCATCAGCACCTGCAGAGCTAATGACCTGGAAAGACAGGGGAGCATTGTGGGATGTAGTTGTGGCTGTATAGGTACAGAATGGGGAGATGCACGCTCAACATGAATCAAGCACCCCTCAAAACTCCCACCTGGATGCACCCAAACAGGCAAAGTGGTACTCTTGACTGCTGTTGAATTTTGTCAAAAACCCAGTTGTAAGTGGAAATTGTAACAGTGCTACTGGATAATAGTTTCTCAAAAAACAACAACCACCACCCAGGATGTGGACAAATGAGTACAAATGCACATGCACAGAAAATCAGAGAGCTCAATGAATGGGGAAAACTGCATTGTGAAAGGGGAAGTGGCTCCATTTCCTTTGTTACTCTACGGTTGCCCTGGCTGATGGGAGTTGTAGTCCAAAACAACTGGAAGGCATCGGATTGCTGAGAACTGGCTTGTAGTAACTTAATACAACTAGCTCAGTATTTTTTTTAACTAACTGGCAGCAATCCTCAAGGGGTTCAGGATGGGATTTCAGGCAACTCTACCTGGAGATGCCGAGCATTGAATCTGGGGCATGCAAAGCATGTACTCTACCACTGAGCTATGGTCCATATGTTGCATCTCTCCTCCATGGTCTGAGATTTGTATTTTCACAGTTCTAGAGAACTGCTGCAGATCATTATTCTGAGTCTCCAGTTAAGGGAATTTTTCCTTTTCTCCCACACCCACTTCTTCCCTTGCATTCTGCACATTCTGAGGAGCACAGGTGAATTTAAATCTTTCACAATGTTCAGATCCTTAATGCTGCCTATAACTCTTTGGTGCAATCCATCAGATATGCTGTTTGTATATATTCTAGAATAATTAATGCAGCTTCAAAAGTGCAGAGAAACAGCCAATTTGCACATCAGACCAGGATAAGCAAAGGCGGAATGCATTTGCATAATGGCTACCACTTGGCTAGATTTAATGTTGGCTCTGAATACCAACAGCCTATTAATGATCCTATTCCTGAAGCTGCTGCTGAAAACCGAATGGGTCTGGAGTCTCATCTGAACATAATTAAAGACCCTTGGAGAAAAATATTAGGGCATACCAGCAACCCCTTCCTTTTCTGAGCACGTCCCACTTAGAATATGGGAACATTTTTGGGAAACATCAGTGACGGGTGAAGCTCTTTGGCTTGATTTGAAATCAGCTTGGTAATTTTGAGGTTTGTTGGTCAGCATTTTGTGTATGTGTGTATGTGGGGGCCTTCTGTTTTCCCTTCTGAGAGTTCTATGCTGGCATGTAGTATCAGTATTACAGAATCATAGAATTGTATAGCTGGAAGGAACCACGAGGGCCATCTAGTCCAACTTCCTGCAGTGCAGGAATCTTCTGAACACAATTCAAAGTGATGGTGTTGACCTTTAAAGCCTTAAATGGCCTCGGTCCAGTATACCTGAAGGAGCGTCTCCACCCCCATCATTCTGCCCGGACACTGAGGTCCAGTGCCGAGGGCCTTCTGGCAGTTCCCTCGCTGTGAGAAGCAAAGCTACAGGGAACCAGGCAGAGGGCCTTCTCTGTAGTGGCGCCTGCCCTGTGGAACACCGTCCCATCAGATATCAAAGAGATAAACAACTACCTGACATTTAGAAGACAGCCCTGTTCAGGGAAGTTTTTAATGTGTGACATTTTGATGTATTTTTAATCTTTATTGGAAGCTGCCCAGAGTGGCTGGGGAAATCCAGCCGGATGGGCGGGGTACTACTACTACTACTACTACTACTACTACTACTACTAATTTTATTTTGCCCCATGTGGGGCTTGAACCCACAGTCCTAAGATCAAGAGTCTCATGCTCTACCAACTGAGCTATCCCATCAATACTGACCGAAGTCAGTCCCATAGGAGCATTCAGTTTATGCTCTAGTAGTAGACCAGAGCGAGAAGGTTCTCTCTCAGGTCCACTCCCAGTCCCTGCACCCCTGCCAAAGTCATCTGGCTAATCCAGTTAGCTCCTGGGAAGGGCCCTGTGTTGCAGCACAACCAGCCACCCTCCGGGTTAGAGAAAGATCCCAGAGCCCCATGGGGCATGCAGACTCTTATCCAGCTCTTGCTCTGAAAGATATCTCTAAATCCCTCATCTGGGTGTTTCAGCTTGATTTAGAATCATAGAATCATAGAATCATAGAATCGTAGAGTTGGAAGAGACCACAAGGGCCATCGAGTCCAACCCCCTGCCAAGCAGGAAACACCATCAGAGCACTCCTGACATATGGTTGTCAAGCCTCTGCTTAAAGACCTCCAAAGAAGGAGACTCCACCACACTCCTTGGTATGGAGGAAGTCTAGACAAATCATGCCTTTAGAGAAATGAAGGGGAGACACACGTCTTCTTGAGAATGAACGTATTTTATTTTTTTTGCAGCAGCAGACAAGCTCCTTCCATTTTCACATGAGAAGTCAGATCTATAATTTCCTTTAAGCGCTCTTTCTTTCACTGCAGCACAATGGTGTATAATTTCTAATGATGGACATGAATAAAAGTATGACATTAAAACTCTGCGATGCCCTGGAATAACTTATTGAAGACCAATTTAAGCACTTTAGATGGACACTTTGAGAAGGCATTGTCCCTGATGGAAAAGGGGAGATACCCCAAAATCAGCCGGAGATCGCTAATAAACTAAAAGCTGTAGCACTCATGTTCCGAGCCCAGAGAGCTCACAGACAGCAACCAGCTTCAACAAAGGTTGAAAGGGAATGGAAGCTTTTCAAGCTTGAGCACCCGACCCCAACTACTCATCCAGGTTCTATCCTCTTGTAAAAAATGGTGAAGATACTGTTTAAATTGTAATGGGTTGTATTCAACTATATCCTACTCGGATTAGACCCATTGAAGTGAATGTGTTGAATAGTGGGAAAGATGGACGAAGGACACAGCTCTGTTGGATTCACAGCTCTTTATTGCAGCAGTTACAACTGCTCCTGGAATCAGACTGACTGCAACCTAGCTGGCTGCTTTATATAATACTAAGTAAGTTGAAACAGTAACAACTCACAACTAGCTAACCAATCAGGAGCAACAGTTTTCAATCCTTCATTTACATACTGGTGGCCCTGAGGGAGAACTGCCACTAATCTTAATACATAACAGAGTGAACCTAAGTTGGCAATACCTATTAACTTCAATGGGTCTACTCTGAGTAGGTGTGGTGTTGTTTACCACCCTGTGTTTTTAACAATGTACATGAGATGCCTTGGAAGGGCTTGCCCTAAGTGAAATTATTGACATACTGGAAATGAGTAATATTTCGGGGCAGGATTAGCAATTACTTTAAATACGTTATAGAGATGCCCCCCCCCGCATAATGGCAGGGGGTTGCCTCTTTCAGCTAGTTCATATTTCCAGGTAGCATGCAAGTGAGACAAAGACCAGCTTTATATCATTTGCTTATTATCACACAATGGTTACAGCTTATTTACAAAGACAGGAGAGGTCTGTTGGAGAATAAGATAGCAGCTTTTCTGTGATTCAGCCCCATTTAATTCAACGGCACTCATTTCTGAGTCAATGGTGATAGGATTGCGCTATAAATGTTCTATCTGAGGTTGATGAACGAATGCTGGAGGCCAGGCCTCCATGCGTTAAGCATGGAGCTTAAGTTCAATGGAGGCTTGAACATTTTTATTTTCCTGACTGTAGAAATAAAATAAAATTCAAAACCAAAGGGGGAGAATCAACTAATGTGGAGAAGCCAGTGTGAGCTATAAAACAGGATTATCGGTTTGCAACAGATGTCACCAAGATAGCGGAACATATCCCTGAAGCAGATGCCTTATTATTGCAAAGACCTTTCTCTGAAGCGATCTTAGCAATAGGGTACTTCTTAAGATCAGGAAATACTTTCTGGAACGGCATATTAAAAAAACCCCTGAATGAATCAAGTAAGCTGAACTGAGTAAAGGATGATTAATGGAAAAAGACCTTATTTGCACTACATGTAACTTTTGATAGGAAAAAAGTATGCTCTCAATCAGCTTACTACACATTCAGTCTGTATGCAACCATGATCCCATGCATATTCATGTGCAAGTCATCACCATTAGTCCTGTGGTGCAAACTTCCAAGGATGCATGCATATAGAGCTGTGGCTTTATGGCAGACCTCTTGTGTTAAGGTTGATCGCTTGATTAATAGTATTTGATGGCTGGCGGCTATTAGATATAAGATGCCCTACTGCTTTTTTGGATGGGTGCCAAAGGGAATAGCTAAGCAAATCCCTTCTGCTTGGTAGCTGATTTCTGATCTTCCTGGTAGCTGATATTATTGTCGATCGTAATTTCATGTGGCTCAGTTGCATTGAATTAACTATTTTGTGGAATAGGTACCCTACACGGATATCGGTTGACATAAGGCAGGACAGAAATATTTTACAAAATATGAAATATGAAATTTGATTTCAGCTAGGGAAGGAGGAAGGAGGAGGAAGTTACCCTTTAGTGCAGGCTTCCTCAACCTCGACCCTCCATATGTTTTTGGCCTACAACTCCCATGATCCCTAGCTAGTAGGACCAGTGGTCAGGGATGATGGGAACTGTAGTCTCAAAACATCTGGAGGGCCAAGGTTGAGGAAACCTGGTTTAGTGTGCCTATCAGTCAAATAGATTCTTAGGAGGGCTAAATGCTATTGCTTTTAGGGAATTCGGTGTTGTCTACCTTGTTGTTGTCAGTGTGCATCTCCCTATTCAGCTTGAGTATTGTACATATTTCTCTCGAGGTTTTGAAGCAGAGGCTGGATGGTCACTGTTGTAGTAAGGGATATCCTGCATCAGTCGAGGATTGAACTACTTGACCTTTTGGAGCCTTTCCAACTCTATGATCCTGGGATTTCATGCAGATATTATGCACACAAAATGAAAATTTATTTACTGCATTTTTCGCTCTATAGGATGCACTTTTTCCCCTCCAAAAATTAAGAGGAAATGTGTGTGCATCCTATGGAGCAAATGCAGGCTCCTTGGCTTCAGCGATAGCAACGCAAAGCCTCTGAAGCACAGAGGGAGCGCTTCCTCCGCGCTCTGGAGGCTTCACGTTGCTTTTGATGAAGCCTGGAGAGCAAGAGGCATCGGTGTGCACCGACCCCCCTCTCTCTCCAGGCTTCAGGGATAGCCGCCTGAAGCCTTCGGAGCGCAGCGTGAGTTCCCGCTGCGTTCCGGAGGCTTCAGGTTCCTTTCACTGAAGCCAGGAGAGTCTTGGTCTCCTGGCTTCAGCAAAAGGAACCCGAAGCCTGAGGAGCACAGCGGGAACTCGCGCTGCGCTCGAAGGCTTCAGGGATAGCTGTGCGCAGCTCCTCTGGCAGGGAGGGGCTGCACGCAGCTATGGCTTCTTTAGCCGTGTGCAGCCTCTCCCGGCTGGAGAGGTTGCACGCAGCTAAAGAGGAAGCCAAAACAGCGAGCGGGATCCATCCCGCTTGCTGTCTTGGCTTGTGCCATAGCCGCGTGCAACCCCTCCGGCAGGGAGAGGTTGCGCATGGCTAAAGAGGAGCTCTGGGAGAAGCGGGCAGGCTGTGCGCAGCCTGTTCGCTGCTCTTTGGGGCTCAGAGGGAAAGACGATTTTTTTTTCTTGATTTCCCCCTCTAAAAACTAGGCATGCCTTATGGAGTGAAAAATACGGTACTTATGTTGGTTCTCAAGCATCTGTTGCAGGAGTGGGAAAACCCTTTGACTCCGTGGGCCAGATCCTTATCAGGATTAGCCTTGATAGAATGTCAATCACCTGATCTCACAATGATGGCACCGTTTGGTGCTTTGAATGCCCAAACTTGCAGCTTCAAAGCACTTTGCTAGCAGCAAGGTGCTGCTGAAACAAAGGTCTCCCCCACTGCCTGTAACCCTGCAAATTTGTTGCTTGTTGTACGCATTACCAAACTAGAAGGCACTGTTCATCTGACTCATTATAAGGCAGGTTCTTCACCAATATTGCCATTCATCGAATTACCTCAAAGGCATAAATATGATGAATGACAAATTAGAAATAATCACATCTCCTTTGCCACAAGGCTAGAATAGGCTTAGATAGAAATAATGGCAAAATGCTCCGTTCCAGTTGTACCTTACCAGCTGTGGCAGTTACCAGCAATTCCTGCAAACTAAAGGTCAGAGCCTTCACACTGCACCATCTAGTGTTTAGCGAGAGCATCTTCAGGTTGGCCCGCCAATAACTCAGTTTTCAAAGAAAGCCAATGCCCTGCTGAGACTGCAGGTTCTCATTCATTGGAAGATTAACTGACATGAACATAAGGCTGTCACCAGTATTCACTTGGAAACAGCAGATTGCCCTGTGTCTTTCTGAATGTTATCAATGCAGAAGGCAAGAGAGGAAAATGACACACCAGAAAATACGTTCAAGGCCATTACAAGCCGTTTCACTTCACAATGAAATGAACACACACACACACACTCCTTAACCCATCTGTTAATGAGACTGTCAATAAGCTTTTAGTATTGTTATATGGCAGGGTTGAGGAGGAGGTACTAATGAGATTGGCGGCTATGCTTAGGCCTGTTGAGAAAGAGAATGAAGGAAGGAGCATGAACAACACACATTCTGTAATCCATTTTGGGTCCTGCATCAAAAGACTGCAACGGCTGCTGCTTTTATGGCTAGGAAAAAAGTATGTGCAGGAAGTTGGCAAGCAATTGCACAGAAAGCAATGAATTTCGCTGTCATGGTTGCTCTTTAAAAAATACTGCCCTGTCTTTTTTATATATCTGGCATGACACGAACATTTAGCATGCAGGTTTTGCATATCTGCGAAATGCCTGGCACCTTGGGATGAAAATGGTATGCAAATGTGCAGCAAAGTGAGTTTGCCTGAGCAAACATTTAATAAGACTTCATAATTTCCCATTTCCGTTTTCCCACCCCAACAGCAATAATGGGGATTTTATTGACTTAATTTAGATGTATGTATCTTGGTTCAACAGCTAAGGATTTGCAAAACTTATAGGATGTCTGGTGTAGCGAAGGCTGCTGTGGAGGGCATATTCATATTGGGGTGGTTCACCCTTGTGAACCAAAGGACATGTATGCAGAATTGGAAAGGCAAAGCCTTTACTTTTTCCTTCCAGAGTTACTCTAGGACAGGTGTCAGCAAACTTTTTCAGCAGGGGGCCGGTCCTCTGTCCCTCAGACCTTGTGGGGGGCCAGACTATATTCTGAAGAAGAAAAAGAATGAATTCCTATGCCCCACAAATAAGCCAGAGATGCATTTTAAATAAAAGAACACATTCTACTCATGTAAAAACATGCTGATTCCCGGACCGTTTGTGGGCCGGATTTAAAAGGTGATTGGGCCGGAGCCTGGGTAGAAAAAGTGAGAAGGGGTATTTGTGCAAATTCTCCAACTGGCAGATTTTCCTTTGAAGGAATAGGAGTCTCTTATCAATGTTCAGTTCCCTTAACAAACTACAGTTCCCATAATTCTTTGGGGGAAGCATGCCTGTTTAATGCAGTATGATGATGCTTTAAATGTGTAGTGCAAAAGGGGCCAAAATCTCCTTCTGATCCTTTAAAGCCCTGCTTTTGCCTAGTGTACTGAATTAGCATAACCCAATAATATTATTTTTTATAGTACCTTCCTGGATTTGTGATGTGATGTCTTTATAACTGCGTGTGCAATGTTAAGGTAAAAATAACATAGCAGGGTTCGGTATAATGGGAGAGGATAGGCTGGTTTGAAAGGATTCCAGTACAGAGTAAAAAAATATACCATAATAGCAGAGAATGGTATTGCTACAACATGAATGTATTGAAAAACTTTGAGATGCTTACAAGGAAAGTATTGTGGATTAGATTAAGTATACCAGAATTTTTGTAGCAATATTTAGATACAACAGAAAACTCCCAATATCCTACCTGAACACAATGGTTGCTGGCTTTCTGGAGCAGCTCTATTTAAAAACATCTAATATTTATTTATCCTTCTTCAAGTATAATCCCTTAAATAAGGTTTGGCTTCTGTGGAGATAATCTGTTCAGTTCTGAGTGAGAAATCTTTCCGATTTTGTATCCTTGTTTGCATAATGCTTGCAGTAGACAACAAAGTTAGCTGAAAGTGTAGATAAAACTATAGGGATTACCTTCAAGCATTTGCAAATTGCCACATCCGTGCCCTTTATGTGAGATTTGTAAGAAGCTCAGTGACAACTAAACTGAAAAGCAACAGAGGATAAGGAATTTCCAGCACAATAAATCATCCTCACTTCTCAATTTCGAAAGCACTGAGGCAGGTTTGGGTGATTATAAAACCAGGAGGCTTAACCTTTTCCATAATGACAAGGGAGTTGAAGTCTTAACCAGTTCTGCCTCCCATACAGCTCTCATTATCAAATATTTACCTGCATTGCAGAAGTTAGATCCAGGTCTAAAATTCCACAAGTGGGATGGCTGAAGAAGATTACCAGGATTTTCAAGGGTGGTGCTGTGCCGAAAGCTGCCCTCATAAATTGCTGCTGTTATTATTTAAATTTGTATACCACCTTATACCCGCAGGTCTCAGGGCAGTTCTCAATAGTCTAAACACCCCCCCCCAATCCTCTGCAAATAAGCCTTTGTTTCCCCTCCTGTTTCTCAGGGCACTGACGAAAACCTCAGCCACCTCAAATGTAAAATAAGCACAACAAAACCTATGTACTAATGTTCAAATGCAATCCCCCCCCTCATGAATTGATAAGGGGGGAGATGCAGAAGAAACTTTCCACACACACCAGTCGTCCAAAGTGCCCCATCTTTTATTTAAGTAGATGGACACATGAAGAATTCAACCTTCATCTAATGCTAGTCACCTCTTGTCCTTCTGCTCCCCTTTGCATGCCCACTACTACGTTTCCGAGCACAATTCAAAGTGTTGGTGCTGACCTTTAAAGCCCTAAACGGCCTCGGTCCAGTATACCTGAAGGAGCGTCTCCACCCCCATCATTCTGCCCGGACGCTGAGGTCCAGCGCCGAGGGCCTTCTGGCGGTTCCCTCATTGCGAGAAGCAAAGCTACAGGGAACCAGGCAGAGAGCCTTCTTGGTAATGGCGCCCGCCCTGTGGAACGCCCTTCCAGCAGATGTCAAAGCGATAAACAACTACCTGACATTCAGAAGACATCTTAAGGCTTCAGGGAAGTTTTTAACGTGTGATATTTTACTGTATTTTTGGTTTCTATGGAAGCTGCCCAGAGTGGCTGGGGAGGCCCAGCCAGATGGGCGGGGTATAAATAATAAATTATTATTATTATTACTACATATGCCCGGTCCATATTTAATTGGCATAACAGAATCAACAAAATCAGCAACCAAATTTGCTCCTCATGAACAAATTCAAATATGTATGGGTGTGAACTAAAAGGTAAAGGGGCCCCTGACTGTTAGGTCCAGTCATGGCCGACTCTGGGGTTGTGGTGCTCATCTCGCTTTATTGGCCAAGGGAGCCGGCGTACAGCTTCCGGGTCATGTGGCCAGCATGACTAAGCCGCTTCTGGCGAACCAGAGCAGCACACGGAAACGCCGTTTACCTTCCCGCCGGAGCGGTACTTATTTATCTACTTGCATTTTGACGTGCTTTCGAACTGCTAGGTTGGCAGGAGCAGGGACCGAGCAACGGGAGCTCACCCCATCGTGGGGATTCGAACCGCCAGCCTTCTGATCGGCAAGTCCTAGGCTCTGTGGTTTAACCCACAGCGCCACCTGCGTCCCTGGGTGTGAACTATTCTGGTCTAATTCATATGGGGGAAATATGGTATAAACAGCTAAATGCTCTTAATTTAGGAAAGCCCCAAGTGGACTTCAAGCTTAGGAGCATACTCAGCACCTCCTCAATTTCTCCAATATTCTATTTTTAATGCATTTATATCCCATCTCATGGCTTTGATGCACAATTTGCACATTTGATTTATTTCATTCACTTGCTCACATGGATCTCTGTACATCTTTTTTTTTTTTGTTCCTGCCATATATAAGTACGTAAATAAAACTAATGTATTACCCCCAAGCTTACAGAACCTTTATAATGTTAAAGAATAACAAATGTGGTAACACCAGGAACTGTGCACCTCCTCTGGGTGGAGCAGACGCAGCAGGTGACAGCTTTAGAATCCAGCGTGCCTTGGTCTATTAGTTCAAAACGTCATTTTTCCACCTTTGCCCTTGGAAAATGAAGCACAGCATTTGCTGAGATCCAAAGACTGGCCTGTGGCATTTTCATTCAATCAAATAGCAAGGAATGTCAATCTCTCATCAGCCACTGGGAGCAGATAAGTTTTAATGAGCTCAAGCTTTGGAAAGCTTTATCGAAGGAACTGAAACCATTTGTGATATTGGCACAGCTGACAAATCATGTAAAACTTAGACTGTAACCCTCAAGTTGTTGTTAGGCTCCAACTGCCATCAACCTCAGCCACTGCAGCCACCATGGCCAACAATGAAGGGTGATGGGAGTTGTGGTCCAGCAACATACTGATGGCCGCAGGATCTCCAATCCTGCATTGTGCCATAGTTTAAAATACTGTAAACAATGGTTTCATGTGATGATGCAGCATGCTCTTTCCCTGTGGAAGTTCTTCCCCACTCCTGCTGCTGCAATGCCACATATAAACCAAGCCAGAGTCTGGCTTGTCGTGTTATCAAAACCTGAGCTCATACTTTGTTTCCTCCAAACAAGCTATGAGTGGTAAGCCATGAATGAACCTTGGTTACCACTCATGGTTTGTTTGAGGGGAAACTAACCATCAGTACAGGTATGGGTGACATGATAAGGCAGAATAAACCATGGCTTATTTTTAAACTCTGGTTTACCGTATGTGATATGTGAAGCAGGTCATTATCTGAAGAATTAGATATGTGCTTGAAGAACAGTTCAAGTAAAGCAGGGGGGAATTCTCCCCTGCAAACACACACTCCGTATGTCGTACTCTGCCCCAGATCACACAGCTTTCTGAATAATAATAATAATAATAATAATAATAATAATAATAATAATAATTTGGATTTGATACCCCGCTTTATCACTACCTGAAGGAGTCTCAAAGTGGCTAACATTCTCCTTTCCCTTCCTCCCCCACAACAAGCACTCTGTGAGGTGAGTGGGGCTGAGAGACTTCAAAGAAGTGTGACTGGCCCAAGGTCACCCAGCAGCTGCATGTGGAGGAGCGGAGACGCGAACCCGGTTCACCAGATTACGAGTCTACCGCTCTTAACCACTACACCACACTGACTCTCATCCAACCACTAGGAGCAGAGTTTTCTGGGGGCACGGGGAACTGCAAAGGGAAGGGAGTGGTTGGAAAGCTCCATTTCACAAACTCCTTCCTTTTATGGATGGAAAGTTAGGACACCAGTGTGCAGTTCTGCCTACACAAAACCCTCCATGTGGTATGTCTATTTTTGAAAAACTGGAAGTACAAGAAAATGTATTAACTCCCCCCCCCTTTACAGGCAGAACATTTTTTATATATACAGAATTTGACATTAGTATTATAAAATGTGAACATTTCAGTGCTTTTACATACAGGGAAATCAATAAATATTTACTATACACCAGTTAACAGAGCCACTATAAAAAATATAAAAACAGCAGGCATATAAGAGGGGAAAGTGGCAATTTGTAGATAAAACTATTATGAAGTAAGTGTGCACATTCTGTCTGTAGATGTGGAGACGCCATGAATCCACCTTGCTCCATTGGAATGTCCGCTTTGGTGAGTGACTCCTTCCAGGAGGAATTCATGAAACAGGATGTCTTCACACCTGAAACATGGCAATGTTACACAGGGTTATTTATTCCAGAAAAATTATTCTGGGTCCATAAAAGGAAGGTCAGCTAGGCTGCTTTTAGGGTGCTAAAACAAAATGAGCCCTGTTGTATCAAGCTGCAGTTCTAAAGCTCAAATTCTTAGATGGAGTTGGTTCATTTGCAGATATGGGCAGTACTTTGGAAAGATGTAAATTCCCACCACTCTATCTTATCTTAACATCTCTAGGACAAGTGAATGTAGAAGCCAAGTCCTTCCTAACCACAACCTAAGAACCAGTTGAGACATTACCTACACTAGGCACATCCAACTCCCAAGAGACTGCAATCTACTCCCAGTATAAAAATACTGGATGATTGAACAGGTGATTGAAGACTGCCCATTTGATGCAATGGAGGAACAAAGTGCAGGGGGCGGGGCTTTCAATCCATTGTTTTTCTCTTCCACCAATTGATAGAGATCCCGTGATCGACCAAGATCGACCGTGATCATCCGGGGATCGACCTGTCAATCGTGGTTGATTGGTTGGAGATCCCTAACCTACACCATGATAAACTGTATTCTGGTGACAAGTTTTCTACCTCCTGGTTGTACTGCAAAAAATTCATTGCATAAGTTGGGTGGGTCATCACACTTTGAATTCCTCCACCTGTGATTCACACCCATGCCATTGCCAGTGGGAGTGAAGAAACTCATTGTTTGATGGTCTCAGCTAAGTATTCTGCTTCATGATACAGCTGGGAGGTGCCATGTTACCTTTATGCAGTGTCTGAGGCCCAAGTTCAATTCTTCCCAGCTTCTACCTAAAACTTCCATAAACAACCTTCCATTTTCTCTCTCCAGGGCTTGTAAACCCCAATGCGCCAAAGCTCCAAACGGCACCATATCCACTTTGCCATTGTAGTTCAGGAACCCATAGCACAATTTGCTCCAAACCCTTTGAAGGTTTATCTAAGAAAAGGGATCTCTGCCTTTCCCAATGAAAAACATTTGATTAGCACTAAAAAAAAAGAAGTATCAAGGCCATGTTTAGCAAATGGAAGGTCCTGAACATACCCGTTTGTTGCCAAGGTGTGAAGAAGACGAATCATTCTGCTGCCGAGTTCTATTCTTCCCTTGAGAACCCTGATCGCCTAAGAAATAGGAAGTGCATGTCAGTTAATTGGGCACAAAGGCGTAATCACACCAGAGTTTGCTATATTAGCCATTGGCCATTGCAGTCAGTGGAGGAGAGCCACAGAAATGAGAGCTATCCAGAGAAATGTGGCCCACATATTAATCTAGTATGTCTGCATTGCATCTAGATGCATAATTAGAAATGAGTTCAGCTACTCATTGTAGTTCTAATAAAAGGGAGGGGCGAAGGTTAATCTTTTCCCAAGTATAGGTAGCTCAGAGATATGTTTTGGACTACAACTCCTATCATCATTTATAGTTTGTGATGCTAGCTGGGGCTGATGGGAGTTGTAGTCCAGTGCATCTGGAGGTCTCACCACATTGGCTTCCCCTGATGTAGCTCTACACACACACACACACACACATTCTACCACCACAGTAAGTGTCTTCTGGAAGTAACTTAAGCTCAACCTTCATGGCATCAATTTAGACCAATTTTTTAAGCACACAGTCAAATGCATGGACCTTGCCTGAAATCTTGTAACCAATGGGAGTACTCACATTGGTTTGAAGGGCTCCAAAGGTAATGACATGCCTAAAGGCAAGTCATATGAGGAAAGATTCAAGAAACTGGACATTCCTGGCCCAGAAGGAAAATAAATGTTAATGGGGAGTAGATATATATTGGAGATGTAAAGCATAGTACGAAATCTTACTAAACTATATTAGGTGAAAACCAAATCTGCTTAGCACCATCAGCATACAGAATGCCAGAGGCTACAGATCATGAGCAGGAAAGTGTTATTGTGCTAACATCTTGCTTGTAGACCCATCTGGTTGGCCATAGTGAAAACAGAATGCTGGCCTAGATAGGCCTTTGGTCTGATCCAGCGGGGTGCTTATTATGCTTACAAAGGCATTGCGCTGTCTCTTGAATCACAGTTAAGGAATTCAGGCCCTGCACAGATATTGGTAACATCACTGGTGTAGTAACAAGGTTTTATGGAGCTTTCTGGCAGGGCTCTTAATGCAGACCTGCAAGAGTTCTCACCATCCCCCAGATCAAGAAAAAAAGAGAGAGGATGGGTTGTGCTTTGGTTCAGGGGACAGTGCACAGTTAATTCACTGTCTTGAATATAAAACAGGTACTAGATGTGCCACCACTCAAAGATGACTGATGGGGTCAATAGCCTATGTTATCTTTTGCCAAAAATAGGGATGGGCAAATCTGTAATTTTTCTCTTCATTTCTAATACCTCTAATCTGAAGTTCAGTTCGCCACATTACCATGTCAGTTAGTGATTTTTTTTAAGTTATCACGAAAATTCACCATAATTTTTATGCTAATTTCTCCTAATATGCAATTTTG
Source organism: Podarcis vaucheri (assembly GCF_965113315.1). Taxonomy (NCBI): domain Eukaryota; kingdom Metazoa; phylum Chordata; class Lepidosauria; order Squamata; family Lacertidae; genus Podarcis; species Podarcis vaucheri. Next base: position 22,005,495 of record NC_138767.1, read on the forward strand.
CCTAATATATTTTGCAAAGCAATTTCTCCTAACATTTGTGTGTTCTATTTTCAAAAATACATGCATGTTGTTGTGCTTATTTACCCATGTATATTACTTGGTGGGAGAATAGCACTGCCAAATTCAGAGAAGTGCGAATTTCAAAGCACGGTTGTGTTCTGGTTCATGCTTTGCTTGGAAAATGTGGATGTAAAGATCACCTTTGCATGAGAACTGAATCGAATTTCATTCGCATCCCAAGTCAAGCAGCAACTGTGTGAACCAGAGCAGAGATAACCCATAACCATGGTTAAGTTTTCTTAAACCATGGTTATGTGTTAAATCTACACTTCAACACAGAACTAAGCGGTACCTTTTGGGCAGTTGCCCATCTTTCTGTGCATTTCCTGCTGTTATTGAACTGCTTTGACCTGGGTTGTGTACAGATCTCAAAAAATTAGCCTTGCTCCTTTAGAAGACACAGATAAAGGTGACTGTGATTACACAGATGAAAAAGGAACATCCAAGGAGGATTTAGAGGGGGAAGAACCTTTACTTTCAAGCCCTTTTCCTGGAAAAAAACCCCTCCCCTGAACATTCTATAAGACCTAAAAGGCAAGAGTGGATTTTATACTTATGGAAATGTGTGTGAGCTGAAAAGGTATTAAACTTCTGAAAATTCAGCTGCAAAGTGTATTAAATATGAATCAAATTAGCTGGAGTGTGAGAGGGAAGCGGGGAAAAATAATGTTTCTCGAGTGGTTATGACTCAGTTCTCTTCCAAATATAGTATGCACACAACATTGTTCAGTAACGAGTTTATCAAGCTTTTGCTCTGCAAAAAGAGGACTCAGAGCCAAGGTGGAAGATTCAGAAGCTCCCAGAGGCATTAGAAGCTCATTCCCAATTTCCTAAAAAAATAAAGAATCTGTCAGTGTGATTCTCCTGTTGCTGCAAGTTAGACATCACCAAGGCTAAGAGGAATACTTTGATAACTCTATAGTAGTGTTTTTTGAACTGCGTTCTACTGAGTCCTAGAATTTTGGGAAGGCTTTATTAGGGATTTTTCAGTGGGATAATCAATCCTAGGGTCTGGTCTGAAGGAACCATCTTGCTGGAGCTTAGGTGTAGGTCTGGTCAGTGCAGGGATGAGTGAGTCCCTGAGAACCACAGGTATACTGTCTTGTAGTGGTTGGACACAGAGGAATGGTAGGAGGAACCAGCTGGGGAACCCCCAAGGGAAGGAGGCTCAGAGTCTGGGGAGTGCTGGTGGGACAACAAAGAGAAGAAGAAGAAGAAGAGTTTGGATTTGATATCCCGCCTTTCACTCCCTTTAAGGAGTCTCAAAGCGGCTAAGATTCTCCTTTCCCTTCCTCCCCCACAACAAACACTCTGTGAGGTGAGTGGGGCTGAGAGACTTCAGAGAAGTGTGACTAGCCCAAGGTCACCCAGCAGCTGCATGTGGAGGAGCGGAGACGCGAACCCGGTTCCCCAGATTACGAGACTACCACTCTTAACCACTACACCACACTGGCTCTCGAGGTGAGAAGACTCGGAGCAGGTGTTGGAAGCTGAGGAGGCAACAGGGCTTAGTGAGCTGGGAAAGTCTGTCACAGAAAGAGATCCTGAATCAGAGGCAGAAGCTGAAGCAGGAGGATGGGAGGAGAGAGGCCAAAAGGCAGAGATGAATCAGGCTGGTGAAGAGTCACAGGTGTCTCCCCTTCCCCCTTGTCTCCCAGAACCAGGAGTGCCATGAAAAGGGTGGAGGAGAGATGGGCGATGCACAGACACAGTCTTTGATTGCTTGGGAAAAAATCCTAGCAAGGAAGCTGTGAGGAGACAGGGACCTTCAGTCTTAGCAACTGCTTCATGGGGGCAAGACCTACTGAATATGAGTTGCTGTGCTCATGAGGCCTAACACTTCTGTTTATAAAGAGTGAACTCCAAATTGCGTGGCATGATTTACTGCTGGCTAACTCCTGTTATATACCTACTTGAGTTCTGTAATGGAAGGAAGGAGCAGGGCTGACCCAAGATATTTTGTCGCCTAGGAGAAGGGCAAGATGGAGCCGCCTCCCACAGCATCCACCCACCTGAGGCAGCAGACTCACTCTGCCTCATGGTAGGGCCAGCCGTAGAGGGGAGGGATTGTAACGGTAAGTAAATAGAGAAAAGTATGACTGCTCTTCCCCTGTATTGGGGAGCCTCAGAGGTGTGCTGGGCATGTTGAGGATGTGCTGTGGGCATTGTTAGAGGGGCTGAGCTTCAGGTTTTTTGAGTTGGGCTCCAAACCTCTGGCCCCATTCTGTAGCTTTTGAGAAACTTACTGGGTGAGACTCTATTCACCCAGCGGAGGCACTTATACACATAATTTAGAATATGCAAATTTAATGCAAATTTGTGTCACATGGGTCTCTGCCCTGAGTGCCACAGGGGTACACTCTTTTCATGCCTAGGCCAACTATGACGTCTAATAATAATAATAATAATAATAATAATACTTTATTATTTGTACCCCGCCCATCTGGCTGGGTTTCCCCAGCCACTCTGGGCGGCTTCCATAGAAACCAAAAAAACACTAAAATATCATACATTAAAAACTTCCCTGAACAGAAATAGAAATGGTAATAGAAATGGTAATAGAAAAAAAGATGTTTCCTTTAAACTTAACCATTTTTAAAGAAACCCACCCTTTACTTCTTGCTAGTTCCCAGTACAGTGGTACCTCAGGTTAAGAACTTAATTCTTTCTGGAGGTCTGTTCTTAACCTGAAACTGTTCTTAACCTGAGGTACCACTTTAGCTAATGGGGCCTCCTGCCGCCGCCGCACGATTTCTGTTCTCATCCTGAAGCAAAGTTCTTAACCCGAGGTACTATTTCTGTGTTAGCGGAGTCTGTAACCTAAAGTGTCTGTAACCTGAAGCATCTGTAACCCAAGGTACTGTACCACTGTATAGGTAGTGATGAGCAATCATGACTTACCATTTTCTGGAGAAGCTGTCTTCACAGAAATAAGCTTCACATTCTCTTTATCCGATGGGGCTCTGTTGGGAGATGTTGAAGGTGTTTGGAGACATTTAAATCATGAGGGGGGGGGGAAAGTACATTTCTAGAAGAGGATTCAATTTAGCCGATCCAAGCAGTACATAAATACTGTATTTAAATAAATAAGTAAATGGATGACTGTGGTCAAGTTATTCCAATACAGGAATGGCCAGGACTGTCTTACCAACTGAAGTTGGTAAAAGAAACTCCTGGCCACTGAGGACACCTGCACCTTCTGGGACAGAGCTGGATGTTGCATCGAATAATAGTTATCTCACACTTTCAGTGTATTTTTCCTTATCAGAAAAAAATTATGAATTTTCTTGGGGGGGAGGGAGGGAGGGATAGATTTGTTGCTCAAGAGCATGAAATCAACATTAGTTGTGCAACCTTAATCTGCCAATCTACGGTTGAATACTGCCCCCAAATAGCAAGAGTCCGGAAGCACCCCTTGTGAAGGAAACAGGTCCTGTATCAATGCGTTTTCAAGGTGAATACTCTCTAAGTTACTGTAAGCAGCAATTGCATTCTCTGAACCAGATAGGGACAGTAGAATTTTGGAAAAACCAACTCTGTCTGAAAGAATAGCCAAACGGACTAAATTCATAATACTATTTGGCAAATGCTGTTTGAAAAAGATCTTCCAGCGGTAACAGTGAGCTGAAAAAAGTTGTCAAGAATTTTATTGTAGTTAGAGAGTATAGCTTGGTATTTGGGTCAGCAGCAGAGGAATGTGCCAAACCTCTCCAGGAAGTCCACCTGAATCAGCAAATAAAGGACTTAATAAAGAAAAAGGCAACTTCTTCCTGCACATAATTGATTTCTAAAAAAACAATATAAACAAGGATGGACAAGGTATGGGCCATTTGAGAACTGGGAACAGTCACTGCTGCTACAGAATTTAGGTGTGTATTGGTGATAGTAAGCTACCTGGGACTCTTTCTGCTAAATACATTTACAACACGAAAGTCATTCAAATTATAAGAAAGGGGATTTTGTGTGTTCAGACCCAGAGACCTCCCCCTAGTTTTGGTTTTTGGCAGAATTTAGGTCACAGCTTTATTGATTACAGAAGGTGAGTGGTTGCATAGCTTGACTAGCTCCCTACACTCTTGCAGGCAGCGCTGACCCAGGGCACCAGCATAGGTCAACCAAGGGTGAACACCTGGGTAGGCGAAAAGCCAGGAACAGACTATGTTCACCACCCAGATGCCCCCCTGGACTCAGGCACGGGCACAGCCCCCTCTTGCGGATTGATTAAACCAGTTGAGTCCCTGGATTCCTTTAATGAAATACCCTTCACAAAGGGATGGCAAGACTGTTATCCCATCCCTATCACCTGAGCCAGTGCCTATCCACAACCTTACAAGTTGTGACGATTTGCTATGTGGCAGGTGAAACCCAAATGGCAACTGCCAATCAGCCAAATGGGGAAAATTTCTACCGTGCCCCTGTCCTAACGACAGATGACACACAACGGCATAGCAAGGTCAGTCGCAAAATGCCCTAAAATTAGGGTGAGGTGGGCTGGTATTCCGAATGCACGAGCCAAAAGAGGAAGCTCTTGGGTATATATGCATGGGTATATATAGGTCCCTTGATCCGTTTAGACTGCACCTCATTGGCCAGACTGAACCCAACATCGAGGGATCTACCAACTGGGTGTTGTGGCTGACCAATCTTACCCACCCACAACACAGGTGGTCAGTCTCCAGGTCTCACTGCAACACGTGCCCTCTTTTAGGGAGGACACGACTTGTATTAATGTGAGGAAGGACTTCCTGGCAGAATAAACAGCAAAGGCATGTCTGTTAGGGCAAATGAGACACACTCCCAATAACTTCAATATGCCCTTCTGTCTGCCCTCTTACTTACTCCCATTCCAAGGAGTGGTCCTGAGGCTGCTGTAGCAGACTGTGAGGGTGGTGCTCACATGACCTTCTGGCAGCAGAGTTACTGCTGCTTACTGGGAGGGAGAAAGGGAGGGTGGGAAGGGTGAGGTGGTGGAGAGGTCCTGGCTGTCAACTTCCTTCTCCTTAGCCTTCTAGAACTCAACAGGGAGGAAGATTCACACTGATCAACAGGGGTCAAAGTGAGAACAAGCTGGCACTATCTGTTGTTGGAAGTGAGAGCTGGACCATAAAGAAGACTGACCGCCGAAGAATTGATGGTTTTGAATTATGGTGCTAGAAGAGACTCTTGAGAGTCCCATGGACTGCAAGAAGATAAAACCTATCCATTCTTAAGGAAATCAGCCCTGAGCGCTCACTGGAAGGACAGATCGTGAAGCTGAGGCTCCAATACTTTGGCCACCTCATGAGAAGAGAAGACTCCCTGGAAAAGACCCTGATGTTGGGAAAGATGGAGGGCACAAGGAGAAGGGGATGACAGAGGACGAGATGGTTGGACAGTGTTCTTGAAGCTACCAGCATGAGTTTGACCAAACTGTGGGAGGCAGTGGAAGACAGGAGTGCCTGGCGTGCTCTGGTCCATGGGGTCATGAAGAGTCGGACACGACTAAATGATTAAACAACAACAAATCTGTTGTTGGCCCTGGCGCCACCTACTGTCGGCCTCCTTGTCTTCTGCCCCACCAATCCCAACTGGGACTGGCTACCACAGGGTATATAGTGTGTTCAGCAGTGGGACTGAATAGCACTGAAAGTGGTAGAAGTTTTCAAGCAGAGGCTTAATAACCTTTTAAAAGGCTATTGAGGGATTCTGTAGCAGCCAATTTTCTGCATTTGCAGTTGACCATCCTAACTCCATGATTCCATGAAGCAGTTATGGAAGAAAGATGTTGCCTGGCTCTGTGTTGTCAGGGGAGTGATAGAAATCAATCTTCCCAGCTGCCCTCATTCTGAAGTTTTATCTCCCAAACAAGCCCACACTGGTTATTACAGAGGCTGATAGCTACTGAATAGAGGAGGCAGGCTGATAAAGCTGCATGAATCTGTGCAGACATCAGGTGTGTTTTGTTCTCACACAGTGACAAATATGAAGAGGCAATGCACACAGATCAAGAAGGACCGTGTCAGAGTGTATTTTTGTGAACGGACTTCTGCAAATCTCTCGTCTCTCTCTCTCATTTATGGGAATGACCCTGACCATGTACTGTAGAGATGTCAAGACCTTCTTGATAAGTCCGGATGTGTATCTCAAAAGAAACTGTCAGAAAGCCAGTGCCACAGTGGGGTTCTTCTGAATTTGAAGAACATGCACGCCTGGGTTGCAGGGACAGGAATTGCAAGATAGCTGAACTAGTGGCAGAATGGCCTAGTTATTTTCAAAACCTGGACCATTATAGCAGAGGTAGCCAACGCGAGGCTACGACTCTCATCATGCTGGCTGGGGCTGATGGGTGTGGGGAGCCCCACAGCATCTGGAGGGTACCATCCTGGCTCTCGCTGCCTTCAAGGGACTGCTTCCATAAGGCACCTTTATATTAACATAGGGTGGGAGGAAAGGAAAAAGGAAAACAACTTACTGTTCAGTTCCATTTTCTTGTCTCTCTGAAAGGAGAAGGAAATTCACATGATACGGATATCCCAACGCTAATTGTCAGGGAGTAAGATTCCTACCTAGTCTTCTCCATCACATGTAACTCTTTCACATGCCAGGATTTTCTCTTTCTTGCATATCAGAATAATCATGCAATGTGAGCTTTCACTGAATTTGGCAATAAGGAATGATTTACTTGCTAGGGTTATACAGTTGTAACCCATTTCTGGAGCAATAAGAATGGGAGCCTAACTACCGTCTCTTTTATGAGTACGGATGGGTAAATATGTGAATTACAGTTTCTCACAATCCCTCAGGTTTCAAATCTTCAGTTCTCTACCTTTCCATATTAGTTAACAAATGTGATTTGTAAAAGCCCTCATGAAAATAGATAAACATTTTTGTGAAAACAACTTCTTCTTCTTCTTCTTCTTCTTCTTCTTCTTCTTCTTCTTCTTCTTCTTCTTCTTCTTCTTCTTCTTCTTCTTCTTCTATTTATTACCGGCCTTCAGCAGTAAGCCCCAGAGTGGGTTAAAACAAATCAAAGTTCAGAATAAAAGTAGTTACACCCTTATTTTCTGTTTTCTGGTATGTACTTTTGCCTAATATACATATTAGTTGCAAAGTATATTTACCTAATACTTATAGTGCATTTTTGTATGTTATCTTCCCTAATCTATGCATGTTGTCACACACTTTACCCTAACATATGTATTGTTGTACACATTACTTGGCAGGAGAACTGCATCGCAAAATTCTGAGAAGTGTAAATTTTGAAGGCTGGCTCTGTTTTGGTTTGCATATTGTTTCAGAAAGTGTGAATTAGGCAGAAACGTCTTTAAATGTGAACTGAATTAAATCCCCCATTCCCCCTTGCAACTGAATATATATATATATATATATATATATATATATATATATATATATATATATGTTTTGGTGTCTTCGGGTGTCTTCCCGTGTAAGAGTCGGGGTGTCTGTGCGACGTTTCGACGAGGTCTCACTCGTCATCTTCAGGCTGGTGCTTTCGGCTTCTTGTTACTGGAACAGAGCAGAATCTGGTGTTTGAGTTCCTATAAATACTGTTGAGGGGTGTGGTGTATAGCTTCCAACGTTCTGGGCAGAGAGGAAGTTCCTAGATTAGTGTGCCTTTTCTTCTTTTGTTCCTTAATTACTTGAGGGATATCTTGGGTGATTTCATGAGTGATATTCTGAATACCACTGGGTGGGTCATTAAGTGTAGATTAGTTGCTAAAGCTTTCGTGTCTTGACCTCTTGAGCTTGTGAAGAGTTTTTCTGAGAAGATGGCTGTGCTGCATTTAGTTGTGCTCTGGCTTGGCTACGTGTATAGGGGCGAGCTGTGGTTTTGTGCCTTGTGCCAGCCAGATCTGTGTAGGGATTGCAGGGGGGTGCAGCATTCGGAGGTGCCACTATAGTTTGGCTACTGGATGGAGTCTGTAATATGTCTGTGGAGAGGGTCTGGGTTTGGGTCTGGTGTGGTTGATTGGTGACGGCGTTCTGTGTGCCTCTGGTTCTGGTGTCGGTTTTTGTGGGGAGGGCTAATTTCCAGATGTCTGGCAGGCGGGACGTGTCGTCACGCTTGTTCATGTTGTGAGGGTGTTTCTCTATCTCGATGGCTTCCATGATTATTCTCTTGTGGTGATGTTCCATGTTAAAGAGCAATTTGGAATCTGCAAAATTAATTTCGTGTCCTGTTTCTTTCATGTGTTGGAAAAGAGAGGAAGTTTTTTCTTCTTTTTTGACGGCATTCTTGTGTTCTGCGATACGTGCATTTATTCGTCTGTTTGTTTGTCCAATGTACGTGGCTGGGCAGACTTTGCAGGGTATTTCATAGACCCGTCACCAATCAACCACACCAGACCCAAACCCAGACCCTCTCCACAGACATATTACAGACTCCATCCAGTAGCCAAACTATAGTGGCACCTCCGAATGCTGCACCCCCCTGCAATCCCTACACAGATCTGGCTGGCACAAGGCACAAAACCACAGCTCGCCCCTATACACGTAGCCAAGCCAGAGCACAACTAAATGCAGCACAGCCATCTTCTCAGAAAAACTCTTCACAAGCTCAAGAGGTCAAGACACGAAAGCTTTAGCAACTAATCTACACTTAATGACCCACCCAGTGGTATTCAGAATATCACTCATGAAATCACCCAAGATATCCCTCAAGTAATTAAGGAACAAAAGAAGAAAAGGCACACTAATCTAGGAACTTCCTCTCTGCCCAGAACGTTGGAGGCTATACACCACACCCCTCAACAGTATTTATAGGAACTCAAACACCAGATTCTGCTCTGTTCCAGTAACAAGAAGCCGAAAGCACCAGCCTGAAGATGACGAGTGAGACCTCGTCGAAACGTCGCACAGACACCCCGACTCTTACACGGGAAGACACCCGAAGACACCAAAACCTGCATTCCTATACCCGTGAAAATCTACGAAAGCATATATATATATATATATATATATGTGTGTGTGTGTGTATGTATAATCTTTATTACCGTCCAACGACCCATAACATAGATACAGAATAAAATACAAACTCATATAGACAACCCCCCAGGGAAGGGAGACCAAAGCGTTATTTGTTTAGTCATGGGTATGTTGATCTGCAACTTAATATTGCTGTGAATAGAGCTGATGTTTGGGATTCTAGCTACCTTCTGCAGTACAGCTACCCTCTGCAATCAGTCATTACTCTGCAAAGACTGAGCATGCTCAGTCTTCATTGGACTCGTTTCCTGTTCTTCTGCAAACCGTGGGGTGTCCAAAATCCTGCTGACAGCTCTCTCTTGTGGCAAGGAGGCTGGTTGATGATGCGTAGGCTGGATAAGCAAGAACTCAATGCGACATGTTGAACATCACGATTACAAATCACAAAAAATCCCAATCAGTTCAAAAATATTCTAACAAATATGCTGCAGCTGAAATTACAACGGGAAATATAATTCAAACCCGTTTTATATATTTTTCAAAAAAAATAATATTTATTTATTTTTTGGTTAAAAGTTGAATAGATACCTGGAGTTGTCTTCGAGCACATTCTGTACAAAGTCACCAGAAGGAATACGGAAAGGGATATGACTATCAAGGCAATGATGACCGGCAAAATAATGGCTGCATGCAATGGAGAAAAACTGTTTTAATTCATACATGCCGACATCTTAGATTCTTTTTTAAAAGAAAAAACACGCAAAAACATGTTCCGCCCTGACCACTTTCTACACAGTGCCTGCAGTGGAAATTCTTACCTAATTTCCCAGCTTCCCTATTTTCCAGTGCAACCACTGGGTGGCAGGCTTACAGCCATTATGAAAGACCATAACCTGACTTCCTCCCCTGTTCCAAAGGCCTCTGCAGTAAACAGCAATATCCTTGCTGCGAGGCCTGAGTCCATATATACCCTTCCTTGACAGGCCTAAAGGTGTATAACACTTTCCCTAGGGGAATGAAGGGTGAGATTTCAAAAAAGTGTCAGCAGCAACTGCAGTAAAATTCCAATTTGTGTGTGCGCATTGCATTGTGTGTGCATGTTATGTTATGTTGTTATGCTATGTTATGTTGTTATGCTATGTTATGTTTGTGTGTGTGTGTATGTATGTGGGTTCCTTTGTCCGGGACTGAACTGCTGCCTTTGATAGGAGGCAAATGCCACACGTTGTTTTACTGATGATTTGTTAATTATTCTCTATGATTTCTGTTGTATTTGTGATGTTATCGGACAGACATATCCCCCCTGTTCATGCTCTCTGTAAGAATGACCTGATCCAGGGTTATCACTTGCATGATACTGAGGCTTTGACCTCCATCCTCAAGAATAATTTCAGGGCTCAGAGGGTGAAAGGCGATGTCAGTTCTGCTCTCATTATAGCCTGTCACTCTTGCAGGTAGGTAGACAGCTTTCTGTAATTAGGTTCACTGTCCATAAAGGACCAAAGTTAAGTTGCTGACAAATTTATTTCGGCAGCTGCCTTGAAACCACCACACTCAGTGTACTTACTGGTATAAGAGGGGTGATCCTGTTTTTCGGAGTGTGCATTTTCAGTGTTGCCTACGAGAAAGAAAAATAGTGATTAAAGTAAAAGATTCACTTGCATGGTTTCTGCTTTTTAAAAAATAATTCAGCTAGCAGCAGCAGCTGAAATAATAATAATAATAATAATAATAATAATAATAATAATAATAATAATAATAATTTATTTATACCCCGCCCATCTGGCTGGGTTTCCCCAGCTACTCTGGGCGGCTTCCAACCAAACACTAAAATACAATAATATATTAATCATTAAAAGCTTCCCTAAACAAGGCTGCCTTTAGATGAACACAACTGCAGCCTTCTTATCTCCCTGCATCCCACTGCTGTCCAGTTCCAAGTCACCAGTAGACTTAAGAGCAATTATTATGATACTATTCTGACAAGAGAAGCTGCTTTGGTTCCGCCTCTCTCCCTTCTCATTTTCCCAGTGTCAGTTCTCCACATATCCACAGTAGTTTGCGATTTACTTATTTTTGGAAAATTCACCAGCATTTTAATAACAAATTTCTCCCCAAAGACGCCTTTTTGTACGCAGTTTTGCTCAGTGCTATTTTTTTAAGAAAAGGAAGTGCCATAACTCGTCATAAACACCTCCCTTCTTATCTTAGAATGAGTTCTGGCTGAAAAAAGCCCTGGTTTTGCTTAATGTACACATTTCTGCAAATCTGTTTCCCCATTTTTGCATGTTATTTTCACTAATATATGGGTCTGCACATTTTACCCTAAAGTATACATATACTGCTTGAGCGATGAACTTCCTTGAAAAATTTGAAGAAGGATGGCTGTACTTCAGTTCATGTGTTGTTTTAAAAAGAGCAAATCAGGTAGATGTGGTTTTAAATATGAACTGAATCAAATTTCTTTTCCATCCCAAGCTAGGAACGATCTATAACTCAAATATTAGCCCAGTCCACTTGGATATAACCCAATTTCACTCCCCTGATTCTATTTTGTGTGCTTAGAATTTAAGCCAACTAAATATAATTTGCTTCCAAGAGATTTAGACTGAATTAAATCCAAGTACCTCAACTTCACAGATCTCTCCCCCCTCTCTCTCTCACACACACGCCAATAGTATATGGTTTATTTAATGCTTTTCAGGGATTTAGTTATAGCCCTCTTCATTGACATTGCTGGTCTCATTAAAACTAGATTACATTTTTTGCTGATCCAGGTTCAACCTTATTGAATTAACCAAAATCTTATGCTGGTCAGCAGTTTTCTGCCTCCCTACTATGTGATATTATTTATTTGAAAAATAATCTGGCATCCATTATTATGTTTTCTTGAATTTTCATACACACTTAAGAAACCTACATTCTAGGTGATGTTATTGTCTTAAAAATGCATCTGTTTTACTTTCTTTCTTGAGTAATAGCATTTCTCAGTCCACACTAACCTTTACCTTATTATCTGAATCCTAGGTGATTTTTTTAAAAAATAAAAAGCCCACATATTAACCTCCAAGTTTTTGAGATGCTTTAATTCCTATATTTCTTTCAGTATTTACCAAAATAAGGCATATCAAAGGATTGCAACCTTACTATAAATTCTGTTGTGAATCGTGACCATTATATTTATTCCTAGGGTTTCCTTTCCCTCCATTTGTGAAAGGTAAGTTTGCCATATGGCCGAGAATTGAATGCCCTATAGCATGGTAGCAGAACATAAACTTTGTCTGCAAAGGCCTGTAAAACAAGGGTGTGGAATCACTAAAATACATAACCACTGTATTTTAATACTTTGTTGGAAGCCTCCCAGGGTGGCTGGGTCTCCCCAGCCAGATGGGTAGGGTATAAATAATAAATTATTATTATATTATTATATAACTTGCAGGCCTTACAGAGCTCCTGCTGCCACCCTTCCCCCCACAGCCAACAGTCTCATCTGCCCCTCCCTGATGCAACAAGGCTTGAAGAAAGCCTTCTGTTGGAACCAATGGAAGGCTTTTTCCAAGTCTAACTGCAGTGTGATGGAGCCATTTTCAGGATACTCATAGCTTCAGAGGAAAGGAAGGTCTTCCTGGAAAAAGCAGCAGAGGAGGGAATGGGTAACCATCCTTCAGCAACAAGGCTTGGAAAAAGCTAAAATGCTCACATTGGCCACATTCACTGTTGTCCTGGCCACTGCCATGTTCCCCTGAAGGGCTGACCAAGAGGAAGTCCAATCCTTGGGCTGCAAAAACTCTCCCCACCCTTGCTATAAAGCTACAGGTTAAATTGTTGGTATCTCCCGAGGTCACATAGAGTAGGTGAAGGGGACATTTGGCCCTCCATGTGTTGCCGAATCACAACTCCCATCACCCCCCGTCATTGGCCATGCTTGCTAGGGCTGAAGTTGGTTGCAGTTGAGCAACATCTGGAAGTCCAAATGTTCTCCAGACCTGACTTAAAGGATCTCCTGTAGCCACTAGACTGTTGCCATCAGTCAGAATAAGCACTACTGTGCTTATCTAGATGGACAAGTAATCTCAAGCTGCTGTTTATATCCTTGTGCTGTTAGGCATATCTGGTCAACAGTATCATGGTTTTCAGTTTGCCTTTAATGAGCAATTTGCACTGCATCAGTCATCGCTATAGAAAGCCCAAGAAATTGACAATGACTGGCAGACTTATTGAACTTGTTCTATGCCTCTTCCATGTCAACCTCACACTCCTTTGGGGGCTGTGAGTTTAGAGGGGCAGCTGCCCTATAAAAAGAATCTGGGAAGACTTCCAGACTCATTACTGAAAAATGAGGAGGGCAATATTGTCTGGAATAAGTTGTTGTTGGGCAATGAGCTATGAAGCGGGGGGAGAGAAAGCCTCCTGTTTTTCCCCTTCTTTTTTGCATTGCTGCCTTGCCTCATTCTAGCAGGTGGTTAACAGACCAGCAGATGGCATGGGAGACAGAGACCCCAAACCATTCTCCCTCCATTGTGTCCTCAAATGGCCCTTTGACTAAACAACTGCAGTCTTCTTCCGTTTGTTTCTTTCCCCCCTTCCTTTTTGGATGGCAACCAAATGAAGCTAAGCTCAAGTACGCTCCTGACTGATTGCTCAAAGGGGATGCTAAAATACACAAAGTATGTTTTTGTAATTTGGAGGTGGGGGAGCTCAAACAAGATCTACACTTTTTCATTTTTTAAAAATGACACATACGTATGTTGTTCTAAACTTCCCAATTCTCCAAATTATAGAAATAAAACCTGCTGAAAGTGGTTACAAATGAACCCACTGCGGGAAAGGTCCTTTATCCTGAACACCTGGAGCTTTCAGGAGGCATTTGAAAACATTCCTGTTTACCCCGGCATTTGGTGGCACCCCTAAGACTGTTGGATGGAAGAATATTTTTAACTGTAACTATTTTTAGATGTTTTAAACTGTAACAGATTTTAAATTGTTTTTACAGTGTTAAAATGTTTTTGCTTTGTTTTTGTGTTTCTGTTTTCTGCCCTGGGCTCCTGGGGGCGGAAGGGTGGGGTAGAAATTCAATAATGAAAAAAGGACAAAAGTAGAAGATCTCAAGAACTTAAAGCACAGACTGGCTGCTCCGTATGTGACTCCTGATTATCAACTCAGATTTGTAGGGCAAGCTGAAAGTTTGCTGCTTTGTATATATAATATCAAATTATGGTTTGCCACAAAGCAAGAAGGGAAGGGGAGTGGAATCACAGTGTGAATGGGAGAATGGTGTTCCTGTTAATCATTTATTAATTCCACACATTTTAATGCATTTACCCCACAACTTTCCCTACATGCAAAACTGGTTTTTTGAAGTGGATTTGATGCACCAGGGGGATAAAGCACTTTAACCCATGTCAATTGCTAAATTTTCCATATTCGCTGGAATCCCTCCCACAAAATGCTGGCAGTCTGGAGGTAAAATAGGAGACAATCTTTACTTACTTTCAGTTGGAACTTCAGTTACTTTTTGAAGCGTGTCTTGTATGCTTCTCTGAGTGGCCTTCTCGCTGGGCAGTGCCCTTGTTGTCGTCACTGTCTTGTTATGTTGATCTGTAAGGAAGGAAAACTCATGTTAAACACAAACATCACTCTAAGGTTTAGACTCTTGTCTAGGTAGGAAGCACTGCTTGCAGTCAGAAACAAAGGCAGTTTCTCTCCCTCTCTCTTTCTGAGTGCCCATTCCAGACTTTTAATAAGACACTGAGAGATCTGGTGAGATAGTGTGGAAGTGAATCCGGAGGGGCAGGGTAGAGGTGAATCCCCTCTTTGCCAGTCCACCATTATGACGATCACACAGGGTCCCCAGACGTTTAACGGTCTATTGATCCCTGTGCCACCACTGTGCTCGCTTCCCCGCTGCCACCAACCAATTACTCTCTGGTAAAACACTGAGTCCAGACAGTTGTTAAAAGTGAACCAACCCCCCCCCCACCAAGTTTATTGTACAAAAATTAACAAGTTTATGGTTTCTCAGATAATATTCCTGTCAGTATCTTAACCTTAGTTTCTTTACTGGCCTATACCTTCCTAATACCTTCTGACTGATTATCTCAACTGCTTGACTGACTCCTCTTAATAAATTCTCTCACTCTCTCACACCAGACTAGCCCAACCCACAGACTTATCTTCCCTGTCTCTTCTAATTCCAGACTGTTTTTTCAACCACCCTAACTCTAATTCCTCCAAAAAAAAACCCTCTGTGCTTAAACCTTATACACAGTTAACTCTGCCCCTTGGGTTCCCATTGGTTAGTCATTTTACAATTAGTTAACCCTTTCCTTATGAACCCAGTATGATGTCACACACCTAGGAGGGCAAACGCCACAACTACCTTCCTAAAATAACTTCCCCACCAGCTCCCATCTGTAGAACATTTTCCTCTACTTATCTGGCTGGTGGGAGTAGCCATGGCACATTGGGAGAGGGGAGGAGGGGAGATAACCCTATCTCTTCCCTGCCTCATCATGCTTTGTAGCAACATGCCAGGACAAAAGGTGTAGCCTTCCCAAGGGCTGCTGCAAGATGACATATGAGCAGAAGAAACTTGCCTTATACCAAGGTAGAGCATTGGTCTATATATAGTTTAGGTTTGTCAACCAGTATGGATGCTTATGCATTGGGGGTGGGGTGGGAATCAGTAAATGCATTATCCATAAAAAAACACAGCTTTTCATAAATTGTGCACATGCTGCTTTGTTTTATGGGTGCAAAGTTAGAAATTGTCTTTTTTTTAAAATGCAATACATCTCATCACAGCAGGGAGGATAGTGACCTGGGTGCCTATTTACTCCCCTATCCTGATGACAACTGCTGGTGGGCAATTTAGACCAGGCTTGGGACTGGATGGCTTTTCAAGCAGAGCACTCACCTCTGCAAAGGAAGGCACATGGATGCCCCAAAACCGACCGAAAGGACAGCATCCCCTGAAAGGTTATTCTTTTTGTTCCCTGGAGCATGCTGGGAGATGCTTTTCCTTGGACCCATCCCCTGCAAGCCTTTCATTGCGTTTACCCGACAACCAGAAGCTACAGGGAAAAATCAACCATAAAAAACCTCTGCCTGCATCTACTGCGAGGAAACTGAAGCTTTACTCAACTTCGCAGCACAGAAGCAAAACCGCTGCTATAATACAGTCATATAATTGTTTAATGGGCCAGTTGTCAACAGTTGATTATGAATTAGATTATAAAGGGGATGTCTTACCAGGAGTTGTTAGAGCCAAGTGAGATGAAGTCACAGAGCTCGGTGCTGGTGATTCAGCTGTCCCTGCTGATATTTTGATAAGATAAATGACAGTGTGTTAACTGCTGTTCTCAAAACATATTTGTCAAAGGAATAATCAGTATGCAAGTGTGGGGAAAACCAGAGTAATCCTGCAGAGCTGTTGTCTCAACATCCTTAGGTCCCTGCATCTTTTTCTTTAAAACTGTGCCTATTATTATTATTAATAATAATAATAGTTATTTATTTCATTTATGAATCACTTCCCAAGAGGCTTCTTGAGACGATTTACAATACAATAAAAACATTCATGAAACAATTACACATATAAAAGCAATTCAGGAAAAAAATCAATTTAAACAACAATTTGAAAAATCAATTAAATGAACAATGAATGATTTGAAAAAATCATGTTAAAAGAGGAAGATTTTCAACAAGTTCCCAGACAGACAATAGGGATGGAGGTTATCTGATGGTGTGAATTTCAAAGAGTAGGCCCAATAAAGGCCTGATTCTGGCACTTGACAATGGACCTCACAATGAAATGCTAGTTGTATGATGCCATCTTCTGCAGAATATAGAGATCAGCTGGGTGTGCAGAGGGTGGGATTATCTTTGGGGTGTTTTGTTCTAAGCACCACAGTGTCTGAATACCTGAAGAACGTCATTCCATAGGTAAAGGTAAAGGGACCCCTGACCATTAGGTCCAGTCGTGACCGACTCTGGGGTTGCGGCACTCATCTCGCTTTAGTGGCCGAGGGAGCCAGCGTACAGCTTCCGGGTCATGTGGCCAGCATGACTAAGCCGCTTCTGGTGAACCAGAGCAGTGCACAGAAATGCTGTTTACCTTCCCGCCAGAGTGGTACCTATTTATCTACTTGTACTTTGACGTGCTTTCGAACTGCTAGATTGGCAGGACCAACCTAGAAAATATAAAGCCTAGAATATAAAGTTATATAAAAGAAAAAAGGGCCATGAATGCCTTGGTTTGAAATTCTGATTTTCAGAGGAGAGACTTAGATATGCTGCAAAGCACATCTTCCCACAGCAAAATCTGCCAATCCGTCTTCAGACTATTAGTAACTTTTATTACCCAAGGGAGTGCTCAAGCTATTGGGGGCAGGCAGATAGGGAAGGAGGAGGATTTCCTTTGATGCCTGTTTAATTATTTAGTTGGTACACTTTTATCCCGCCCTTCATCTTACAATCATGGGGCATACTGGCCTAATTCACCTCATCTGGATTAATACACTGATAAGAATGCAACTATTCTTCAATTTCTGCACTCCTCCGAATGTCACAATGCTGTTCCAGACAACGAAAAGTATCAAATTCATCTTTAAAAAGTGTTTTAGGATAAAATGCATATGGAAAGGTATATATTGAGATAAAATGCATTGATACGTATCTAAAAAATGGCTTTGGTACATTTTTAGAAGAGTCCCAAATTGGTATGAAGTAGGTCTTACGAATGAACCCACCTGAAACTGAAAGGCCAGAAACAGACTGTTCTGTTTATCCTGACTAGTAGTGACACAGTTATTTTTTTAAAAGAAGAAACCACTGACTGCTGCGAGCTGATCTGGGGGGGCGGGGTAGTTTGCTGATGCCAGAAAGGGTGAATAGTCAGCAGCTGCCCAACACTTGCACAGTGCTGACTGAGGCTGCATATACACCATATGTGTAAAACACATGACTTTCCCCAAAGAATCCTGAGAGCTGTCTTTTTTATGGTTGCTGGAAAGTGTGTAGTTCCGTGAGCAACAACTTTTATGCCTTTGCTAATCCAAATGCTGCAGCACTCCCAGGTCTTTTCTACAGCTGTTTTCCGCAATGTTAGTGCAAAATAAATGCGAAGAACCCAGGAAAAGGTCTGCTGGATTAGACCAAATTCCTATCTAGCATCCTTTTTCTACAGTGGCCAACCAGATGCTAGTGGGAAGCTTACAAGCAGTTCATGGGCATGGTAGGCCTCGTCTGCCATTGTCCTCTTCTCGAAACCACTTGGAATGGGTGGAGAAGCTCAGTTTTGAAGCTGATTGTAAAATCCATCATCAATGGTATTGTTCTAGGTTGGTCTACTATGGGCAAGGAAGTAGTCAACTTCCAGCATTCATTCAGGGCACTACCATGAATTAAGCTGTAGAGACAGGCCTGCCTTTGCTTATTAGCTTTTCCTTACATGCCACAAGCTTTAGCTTTCAGTACAGGTTAATTATAGGTGGTTGTGTTCTATGGATACCCTCAAGTGAGGAACTTCTCCATGACCTAAAAGAAAAGGAGTCACATTTGTGGGCTTTTCGTTTTGGTTTGTTTCTATCCATTAGGACTTCTGCTATAAAGTGGAACGACAAAAGCAAAACAAAAGCAAAAGCTTCTTCATAGCCTACAGCATCAGTTCTACATCAGCAAATCTTCATTTGGTGCAGTAACAGCAGAGACAGACAGTTCAGTATTTTAGTGCTGTAGGTAAGTATAAAATAAAAGATGTGCATCCAAAGACTAATTGAGATGCCTTTGTGTGCAATTATTTATGGGTACATATATTTTTTAATGTCTACAGTATCCACAATAATGGACACATTCACAAACTAAAGCAAGGATGGGGAACCTGTGGCCCTCCAGATTTGGTTGGGCTACATCTTCCATCAAAGGCAGGCCCAAGACATTTTGGCGCCTGAGGCAATCCCTAAAATGGCACCCCCTCCCCACCAGGGAAGAAGGGGTGAGGGAATATTTACATCAGGAACAAGAGGGGAAGAAAAATCAACACTAGGATTTGCTGCACTGGTGGATGCTGCCGCCTGAGGCAGTCACCTCACCTTACCTCATGAGTGGGCCGGCCTTGCTCCCTTCAGCCCTGAACATTGGCTATGTTGACTGGGGCTGATGGAAGTTGGAGTCCAACAAAATCTGGAGAGCCACAGTTTCCCCATAAGACACCCTTATGCAGAAGGCTGACGGTAGCTATGCTTGAGTTATGCGAGAGTCAACTGGCATGACCTTCTGCAAAGAACCGAAGGGTCAGACTTTCCCCTTCATTAGGGGCCTTTCATATTCAGAGAGGCTTAGGTGTTGAAAGTTGAGCTGTGAACCCAAAAGAACTGCTCAAAAGCCAAATAAAATGTCTTCATCTAGCCTGATGCACCATGTGCAAGAAAATTGGGTTTTATTATCACTTGATCCCCAAGACTGAGGGCCAAAAACAGAAGAAAGCAGTTCGAAAGCACATCAAAGTGCAAGTAGATACGTAGGTATCGCTCCAGCGGGAAGGTAAACGGCGTTTCCATGCGCTGCTCTGGTTTGCCAGAAGTGGCTTAGTCATGCTGGCCACATGACCCAGAAGCTGTACGCCGGCTCCCTTGGCCAATAAAGCGAGATGAGCGCCGCAACCCCAGAGTCGTCCGCGACTGGACCTAATGGTCAGGGGTCCCTTTACCTTTTATGGTCTATTGGTAGTAGATTTCCAAGATTTCACATAGGAGTCTCTTGCAAATTCTGGGGAATTGAACCTGGGAGGTTTTGGCGTGCAATGTATGTGCTCCATCAGTGAGTCAAGACTTTCACCACAAACCAATGCCCTGCTTCACAGCCATGATGGCCCTTTCTCACCCTCAGGTATGGCTTACAATGAATTCACCAGTGAGCCAGAGAAACACAATACTTACAGCTTGCTGTGTTGTTGGGTGTTGATAGTGACCCATGTGCAGAGGCCTGTGTTGGTCGGGCTATTGCTGAAGAATTCGCAGTAGTTGTCGTATTACCTGAAACAATGAACACACATTTTTTTTCCTGTTACTCTTCCTCTGCCAAATAAACATAGCCGATCTGCGACACACTTATGGTTTATTGCTAACACTGCTTATGAAAAGACAACAGAACTCCCAGCATTCCATGCTGTTTACTTTCCGTGTTCCTGATGCAGCTCCAAGCCATTGTCTGCATATGTAAATGACACTCCTGTGGCTATACCTGAGCCTATATAAACATCCTTGTCACAGACAGAAATATTGTCCAAAGAGAAAGAACAAGGAATTCAGATCTAATTTTTGTTGCCCTGTAGAGATGTCAGAAAATTCATATGAAAATGAAACTGGGAGTGAAAATTGACGGTGTCCACACATTCATGTTCATTATTTCATTAGTCATGTTCATTCATTTCAATAGGTCTTCCCTGTGTAAACTTAGCTGAATGCCACCCAATGTAAATCACGTAAGTTATGTAATTTTGCCACAATGGACCAACTTCACCCACTCCTTGTTGATGACGTGCTTTATTTCTGTTGCAGGATGCTTCTCAGGGACTTCTTCCCTTAAGCTGACATGAATAGCATAGCTTTGGGCAGAAGATGGAACTGCTGTGGAATGGGAGCAGTGCTGCATGTGGCAATTACAGAATGGAATGGAAAATGCTGCTTTCCTAAATCTCCATTTCTATTAAAGCTTTGCACAGTCAGGTGCTCTATGATTTCAACTTCACATGATGAAATCACTGTTTACATGTTCTAGAAAGCATATGGGGATTTTAATTTGAGGGGGGAAACATGGAAGTGCAGTAAATTGTGCCCATATTATATGGGTGTTCATTGATTCATAGCATTCCCCCACCCCCATGATTAAAAAATTAATTGTTGTTTTAAATACCCACATAAACAGTAGAGCAGCTTTGAAGTCAGAGCTATTGAGAAAGCTACCTCCATCTACAGCTTCCATTTTTGCCCTCTTTTTCTGTCGCTGACTCTTGCAATAGCTCTGGGCTTCTCTATAAAGCAGGAATGATGATATTATTACCCACTTACGTTGCAGAGGAGTTGCAAAAAATGAATTAGCAAATGCCGCTAAAGCGTTTTCGAAAATGAAAAAAGTGTTCACCTTCATCAGAGTGCAGCTCTTCAAAGGGAAAACACAGCCTCACTCGTAGACAGTGGCACAGAATTAATCACTTCAAGAAGAGTAAATGGCACTCTGAGGAAATCATTCCAAACATGATTTGCTTTTTTACTGCCACACTGTTCCGGATGCCAGCACATGCTTTCCCTTTAAACCAGTGTTTCCCAACCGGTGTTCCGCGGCACACTAGTGTGCCGCCAGACGTTGCCTGGTGTGCCGTGGGAGGGAGGCGGGCGAGTCGGGCGGCGAGACTCGGGGCGGCGGCGGCGAGCAGCGGCCGCCCAGCGCGGGGCTCTCGCCGTCTGCCTGCCTGGCTGCCTGCCTGACGCGCAAACCCCCGGCGCAGGCGCCCCGCTTGTTGACACGGGAGGGGAGGGGGGAGAGGAAACGCTGCTGGTGTCGCTGCTCCTCGGCGGCGGCTCCTCCTCTCAGCCCGCCCTGCCTATATTTGCACCAATCCCCGCCCACTAAAGCATTCGCGCCTCCCAATGGGAAGCCTTGCCGGGCGGCGGGTGCTGCTGCCTGAGAGTTCTGAAGCCACGCCCACTTTCCCAGAGACTGGCGGTTCTGAGGGATCCAGGGCAGGGCCGGCGCGCGCGCGCTTCTTGCTGCCCGGGCGCTTGCTCTAATCCCGCCTTCCCTGGGAGGGAGGGATGGCGGTGGCCGCGAGCGTCCGGGGTGGGGCGCGCGCTGGCTCTCCCTGGCGGCCCCCGTGCCTGGCGTTCTATCAGTGCGCCTCCTCTCTCTTTCCCCACCCATCCTCCACGTGCTGCGCTCTAACCCGGAGTTAGAAGCAAATTAGAACACGCCCCCCGTGTGTGGTGTGTTTTTTGTGCTGCTCCTCTTTTTTAAGGGCTTTTTGGCGGCTTTTGGGACGGCGTTGAGGGGTGGCCGCCTCAGCTGCCGCCGTCCCTGAGTCCCTCGTTCTGCTGCCTCCTCCCACCCCGGCAAGGGGGAGGGAAAAAACTTTCACTTTTGTGCGTCCCTCCCGGCGTGACGCTGTGCGCTGACGTCACGGGGCGGGGCTTTAATGGTGGTGTGCCGCGAGATATTTTTCCGGTAAACAGGTGTGCCGTTGCCCAAAAACGTTTGGGAAACACTGCTTTAAACTGGGGTGTGTGTGTGTATGTATGCAGTTCCCTTCCCTTCTTATGCTAGCAGCATTAAGTGTCTAAGACTCAGAATGGAAGAAGATACTGGGAAAGTCAACTAAAATGATAGAGTTGAGCCAAATATTCCCATCAAAGGTATGAAGATCATCTAAAAAGAAGAGGGCTTGATTAGTAGTGGTAGCCCAGTTACCGAATGGCCTCCCCAAAGGGCTTCACCTAGTACCAACCCCACTATCATTTAGATATTAAACTGAAACATTTTAATAGATTTTACTGATTTACAGTACAATCCTATAAGCTAAGCGGGACTTATTCCCAGGCAAGTCTGCATGGGATTTCAGCCTTAACTGTGCAAGTTCTAGCTGGTTTGCTGTTGTTTGTTTGTTTTTGTTTAATGCTCTGCACCACCCTAATATTGAAAGTCAGGATGAACATGTTTTACACTAGTAAATAAATACATCATCTCAATTATATCCCACCTTTCAACCATAATGCATTGGGTTTTCTCAGGTAGGTTTCCCAGACGGCTCCGGATCTGCTTAGTTCAGGAAGCGAGCTTATTCCAAGTCAGACCACAGGCCTCTCATGCACAGTACTGCCTACAATACTGTTGTCAGAGACCAGGCTGAGGAGTACAGCTCTGATGAGGAATCGTGGGAACCTCCCCCTCCCCCTGCTCCTGACCAGGATCCTGAAGTTGCCCAGGAGCAATGGAACAGTACAGATTTGGAACAGTGGTTTGCAGAGGGGCATAGTTCTGAAGACAAAAGTTGGGAAGAACTGGGGGGGGGGTGGCGGCGTGTTGAACATCAAAGTGAAGAAGAACAGGAAGAGAAAGAGCTAAAAGACTCTCTTTCACTGGAAAGTGTCCAGCCTATCACTCCAAAGTCAAGGACAGCAAAAAAAGGACAGTGGTTATGAGATCAGGTTGCAAGAAGCGGAAGTGACAAGGGGGAAAGTGGGTATAAACCTTAATTGGAACACCTTCATTCCGAGAATGGCTGTGTTGTTTTGCTGTGATCATTAAAGACTCTTTAAATGGTAAGTGACTCTTTTCGCTTTGTCCTGCTTATCCACGGCCAATGGGGGGGGGAGCCATATCCCCAAAGCCTGACAACTGTCTAAGCTTGGGTCCCTCCACAGATGTTGTTGAACTATAACCCACATCAGGCCTGACCATTGTAACCAGCATGGATGGGAATGATGGGAGTTGTAGGTCAACAGCAGCAGCAATAATAATAATTATTAATCATAATCTAAGTCCACACCTACACCCTACATTTGAAGCAGTATTATACTACTTTAAACAGTCATGATTTCCCCCAAAGGCTCCTGGAAGCTGCTGTTTGCTAAAGATGATGAGAGTCATTGTTGTTGTTGTTTAGTCGTTTAGTCGTGTCCGACTCTTTGTGACCCCATGGACCAGAGCACGCCAGGCACTTCTGTCTTCCACTGCCTCCCACAGTTTAGTCAAACTCATGCTAGTAGCTTCGAGAACACTGTCCCACCATCTCGTCCTCTGTCGTCCCCTGTATGGTGCAGATGTGGCCAAGATATAGAATGTGTTCTTCAAACTTCACTGTAACTCACTTTCACAGTGAAACAGGGTTTTATGTGCAGCACCCCATGCGGAAAGCATCTGATATGGATTAATCAAAGAGCAGAAGCTAGAAGAAGAAAATCACATGCAAAAAAAATAATTCAAATGTTGAAGAAATTACCTGCAGTTTCAGCTTTGCTTGTGGTCGTGGAAGAGGAAGTGGTTTCTTGGCTTGCTATGAGAAGGGTAAGGTAAAGCAAAATGAGTTTTATTATTAAAAACAACCTAGTCTGCTTGAGGGAAAGGAGAAGGTTCAGATATGTTGACCGATGGTCTTTTGGAACATGGTAATATCTCATGGCAATATATGCTGCATTTCAAATAAAAGTTACCTGAAAGCATATTTCAAATATACCATGCCAAATGTTCCATCTCGCAGCATTGCCTGTCCCTTTTGTGCTTGTATTCGGAAATGAAGAGAGCGGTTTTGGTATATGAAACCGCTGTGTCTTTACTGTTTTAATATACCTTTTAAAAAATAAAATAAAATCTATTCTCTTCCTGAGCTCAGCCAGGCATTTGACAATTTTTATTGGCCTCTGAAGTTACAATACCCTTCAATTTCGCTGTACTTTATTTGAGAAGTAAAGGTCTTCATACCATGATACTTGAGGGACAAGCTACTCCTGCACACAAATCATGATTTAAGTAGAGAACCTGGTTTTTTAAAATTTGGAAAAGTAGCCCCAGGAAGAAGACCTTAGTGACTGGACAGATCTATTTGAGAGAAAGTGTTCCCTAAGATATCCTAGTTAACTGCAAATTGGTATCAGCTTTATTATGAAAATATGAATGGTGGGTGTGAGTGCATGCTTCAAAATTCACTTCTGGATTCTTGATCATTATCTAAAGCAGGGTTGGGTGAACTGCCAACCTATAAGATCAGCTTCCCACCCACAAACCCAAATATCAGCTGTATCAAAACGTAAGAAGGGCATATATACACTTAGAATGAAAGAACAAAGGATCTCTCGGCCCAAGACTTTGTCTTCAGTACCAGAAATGAGGTCATAGTTCTTTCACAAAAAAATCATAGTCCCCCACCCCACAAATTAGAGGCCTAATTCGGGGAGAAAGGCTGGTGCTATTTTTGAACCACTGGGAGTCAGATGTTATTGGTCATTAACTACAAATAACCCAGAGATCTACAAATAGTACTTTCTGCCTGGACCTTATCTGGAGATAAGGACTGGTTGCAAGTCAGAAGGCAGACAAGTGGGCTTCATGAAATCAAGGTTAGTAGGGCAGTGCCCATTTGCCCTAATGGAGCAGACTCCATTGCTCTAGCATGTTTCACTTTTGAATATTATATCTCCTCTTCCATTGGATTCCTCTCACCTCCACAGTAAGGAGCCTGACACTAATTTCCAACTTCTCCATATATATATATATATATATATATATATATATATATATATATGCAGGTTTTGGTGTCTTCGGGTGTCTTCCCGTGTAAGAGTCGGGGTGTCTGTGCGACGTTTCGACGAGGTCTCACTCGTCATCTTCAGGCTGGTGCTTTCGGCTTCTTGTTACTGGAACAGAGCAGAATCTGGTGTTTGAGTTCCTATAAATACTGTTGAGGGGTGTGGTGTATAGCCTCCAACGTTCTGGGCAGAGAGGAAGTTCCTAGATTAGTGTGCCTTTTCTTCTTTTGTTCCTTAATTACTTGAGGGATATCTTGAGTGATTTCATGAGTGATATTCTGAATACCACTGGGTGGGTCATTAAGTGTAGATTAGTTGCTAAAGCTTTCGTGTCTTGACCTCTTGAGCTTGTGAAGAGTTTTTCTGAGAAGATGGCTGTGCTGCATTTAGTTGTGCTCTGGCTTGGTTTCGTGTATAGGGGCGAGCTGTGGTTTTGTGCCTTGTGCCAGCCAGATCTGTGTAGGGATTGCAGGGGGGTGCACACAGATCTGGCTGGCACAAGGCACAAAACCACAGCTCGCCCCTATACACGAAGCCAAGCCAGAGCACAACTAAATGCAGCACAGCCATCTTCTCAGAAAAACTCTTCACAAGCTCAAGAGGTCAAGACACGAAAGCTTTAGCAACTAATCTACACTTAATGACCCACCCAGTGGTATTCAGAATATCACTCATGAAATCACTCAAGATATCCCTCAAGTAATTAAGGAACAAAAGAAGAAAAGGCACACTAATCTAGGAACTTCCTCTCTGCCCAGAACGTTGGAGGCTATACACCACACCCCTCAACAGTATTTATAGGAACTCAAACACCAGATTCTGCTCTGTTCCAGTAACAAGAAGCCGAAAGCACCAGCCTGAAGATGACGAGTGAGACCTCGTCGAAACGTCGCACAGACACCCCGACTCTTACACGGGAAGACACCCGAAGACACCAAAACCTGCATTCCTGTACCCGTGAAAATCTACGAAAGCATATATATATATATATCCATTTCGATCTGAAATGGAAACCTTGAAGCAAAGTCCTTGCAAATGAACACAATGGAAACCAAATGCAAAGGCATTTAACCCAATCAAGTGGACCCTTCAATGGACACTGAAGTAAGCTAAAAACGATTGTTTACATGAATTAGTATAAATGATGTGCAGTGACTTTAAAATTCCAGACAATTGTATACAATTAGATAGCTTACCTTTAGTTGCTGAGATAGTTGTGGTTGATCCTGTACAAATAACATTAAGCATTCATTGTTGTGATTTATCTTGCAGTTCAGATTAATGTTACACTAAACAGCCATCTTAATAATAATTGTTGAGAAGGGATTTCATAAGGCAGGGGACCTATGCTAAAGGAAGGTTGTGGGAGCGTAAAAGGAATACCTGGAGAAATAAAACAAAAACTAACAGACAGGATCAGTGATGATATGAGCACCCCAGATTGCAAGAACAAGGGTTTCTGAAAGTTAGCGATCCCCTGGAGTTCTGACAATCCTTGGGAATGACAGAGGAAGCAAGGCATTACATATTTACTATTACTATTACTCCTGTTATTTACATTATACCCTGCTTAAGGTGATGTATATATGGTTCTCTCCTCACTCTTTTATCCCCACAACAACTCTGTGAAGTAGGTTGGGAAGAGATAGTGAATACTCACCCTGGGCACGAGAAGTGATTTAAACCAGATCTTTCTGATCTTAGCCTGACACGGTAACCACTAAGCTGACTGCACTGGCTCTCATGCACCATCATAGTTAAGCCCAGAATCAGCAGGGACCAATGATGTGCTTTGCTGATAAACAGCAACAGGGGAAAAGTTGCTTTTTCTGGAACAAAGCCACTCTAATGTATGGGCCTGTTCTCAAGAGATGGTTAAAAATAAGACAATAAAGGGTTGTTGCTTACCAGGAGTTGTTTGGGCCTTGCTGGTTGTTGTATTTATGTCTCCTGAAGATTTAAAAACACACACACATAAGTATGAGTGTTAATCATTGTTCTCAACAATCTCTGTCAAATGAAGAATTAGCACTCAGAGGCAATGCCATGAAAGCAGAAGTCATTCTGCTGAGCAGCTGTTTGAACAGTTGGTAATGCTTTCCTTTGATGGTTTATTGATTAACCTTTTCTGTTAAAGCTCATCACTTATTTAATGGTATAAGGCGCTACCATTCCAATCACCATTTGGGTGCATTTCCCTATTATCTACCAGTACTAGAATGTGTTCGGGGCAGCTTGTTCATTTTGGGGGGGGGATTTTACAACTTTGATCTTTTCCATCCTCCTTTCGTTAAAATGTGGGCAGTTGCTAGTTGTGTTTTGCTGATATTCCTTACTGAAATTATGATGATTTCACAGCTACAGTAGGAGATACCAGGTTTGTAATTTTAGGAAAAGACCAGTTTGCAGAAAGAGCAATAGTTTGCTTCCTCTTTATGAAAATTGTACTCTCTCTCTTTTTCTTCTCCAAAGCAGGAACAGGAATTGGGCGGTGCCTTTAAGTGGAAGCTTTTTCCTGGACTTGCACCTATAAGCAGAAGTCGATAGCATGGCTGCATAGCCAAAAGAAGCTAGGCTAAACATATGGAGAGCTGGGCTTCGTATAATTTCTTTCCAGTAAATAGACTTAAGTGCCCCTGTTCTCAACACATTGACTTTGCTGTGCAAGGGGTCAATCCACTATGAAAAGCTTAATTATATGGCAGTTATTACAGTGTGAAAAGCAAATTATAGTAGCAAACCCAGACACAGAAAAAGCCATTGCCAGTGATGACAGGTCTGAATTTTTCGGTGCAAATGTGCAATGTAAATTGCAATCCTTATTGCAGAAAATATATAGCAGCACAGGAGGAGATGTTTGGGGAAATCACATAGGCAGAGAAAATTATGTGACATTCGAACCATCTTATTACTTCATGAATGGATGAAAAGGCTGGTTTGCATCTATAGAAGAAGCTGAAGTTTATAGGATTTTAAGCAACTTTAGTTGTGAGCCTCTCCCTTCAAGAGCGTGTCATTTCAGAGACTTTGTTTATTGTTAAGGCCCCTGATTTGTTGGGGGGCAATTTTTAAGTTAACATTTTAATAGCTTATTCCCTCTTAAATGATGTGTAGAGCAATCCTGTGTATGTTTACTCTGAATAAAGTCACACTCAGTAAGATGGGGGTTGCTCCCTGGTAAATGTAGACAGGATTGGAGCCTAGAGGTAGAGATGTAAGAAGGCAGCAATTCCTGTTCCAACCTGTATTCATCACAATCGGTGCTGTTTCTGGTCTGCTGCAGTTCAGTTTCTTCCAAATTGCATTATTCATCTCACTGTCCACTATGTAATGTAAGTTACTTAAATTAAGTATTTATGGAACTTCTATAACTTACATTAATTTCAATGTAAAGGGAACATCAATGTAGAAAACCCCCCCATAGTTAATTATGTATGAACTTAAAACAATTATATCAATGAATAACAATCGTAGCCACTTGACTGATTTCCATTTCTAACTACAAATGTCAACTGCAGATGTGAACACACAGACAACAGCAATGTCTTTTTCTTTTGCATAATTCTCTGATATCTCTACCTGAAGCTTTCTGCCCTGTTTCCCTATCTTATCAGGCTTACTATTTATGTCAGTAACCCTTTCCTATAGGTAGTGAAGAAATGGGCGGGTCTTTCAAAAACGTGGTCCCCACTTCAGCCAGGACACATCCTGTGCAATGAGATCTGCAGATGAAGGACGGTATGCAGATTTAATAAATAATAATAGTAGTAAGAAAGTGAAAGATAGCCATTTACTCTCCCAGTGGTGCCACTTGGACTAGGTGCCTCAGAGTGGACCAGAGGGAGAACTTTACTCCTATGGTCCATTCCAGAGCTCCAAATAAAGCTCTCCATCCATGATGAAGAGCAAGGATGATGAGGAGCAAGCTGATGACAAAGAGCAAGGATGAAGGAAGGAGGCTTCCAAGGGGGGCTTCATATTGGAAATGTTGGCAACACACACACAGAGCGATAGAGATAGAGAGATAGAGAGATAGAGAGATAGAGAGATAGAGAGAGAGAGAGAGAGAGAGAGAGAGAGAGGTTTTCCCTGGAAGGGGTAGCTCTGGAATGGTCTGGGGAGGAATAGGGTTGGCATTTTGATGTCAGCAGTATTGTGTGGATGCTTCAAAAAACCCCAACAACAATTGCACACACGAGCAGCAGAATCAACAATGAATGTCTGTTTAGGAGCATTCACAGAGCGGTTACCAACAAGTCAGCTATTTTGCTTAGGGATGGGACTAATCCTTGAATCCAGGTGAGAGGAACCTGTGGTCTTCCAGATGTTGCTGAGCTGCAACTCCCATCAGCCCCAGCAAGCATGGCCAATGACCAGGGATGACCAGGGCTCCTCATGCCTGCTTTAATTCAAGGGTGGTTCCCCCAGATGTTGCTGGACTGTATGTATGTATCTAGAAGGCTCATGTTGGGGAAGGCTGTCATAGAAATCTAGGAAGCTGTCTTATTCTGAGTCAGACCATTGGTCCTTTAGCTCAGTATTGTATACACTGACTGGAGGCAGCTATTCAGGGTTTTAGATAGGGGTCTCCCCACCCTACCTGGAGATACCGGGAATTGAACTTGGGACCTTCCACTTGCCAGGCAGATGCTCTATCCACTGAGCTATGGCCCTTCCCCTCATTTGTTCCCCTTATTTGTTACAGTGATAGAAAGATTGCCCGTCCTCTCATGGCCTCCTCTATTTAGCAGTCACCTGCTTATTCCTCCCCCAGCCTGTGCTTTTCTGATATCCCTTTAGCTGCAACAGCTTCATCTCTTCAAGCATTGAGAGGAAAGGCTCTCTTGGGCTGGATTCGGCAGGGATTTGCCATCCCTGGTGGAAGTGACTAGCAACATTCCCACGGAAAGCTTCGTGTGGGAGTCCGTCTCTGTTCCCTGATCCCAATGCAGTCACTTCCAGGAATGTGTCAGGGGGAGAAGTGCAGTGAGGGTGTGGCTGCAGGGAGTGTGTGAAAGATAACAGGATATGCTAAAAATATGAGCATTACAGTCGCAGCTGCAAGGTCAAGCCAGCAACACACCGAGATACGACCGAATAATGCAAAAAGAACACCGCCCATCGTTTGCTACACAACAGAAGAGCTGTTTCCCCCACTCTATCCGCTGACTTCTCTTACATGCGCAAATCTGTCCATTTTGGTTCTTCTTAGTTTCTCCCACCACCCCAGTCTTTAGCTAGGTTCTGCACATTTCTACATCAGTTTGTGGCATTTCCTCACCCCCCCCCCAAAGATCCTAATGAAATTCCAACCGCATTTTAGTGCAAACGTCTCCCAATATACATGTTTTCAATGCACTTTTGCCTCATGCACACATTTTAGCAAAGCAAATATAACGTATTTTTGCACGTTGTTTGCACTGATATATGCATTTCTGTGCACACGTTGCCCTATATCATGCATTTTTGTACAACATTTGGAGAAGTGAAAATTTCAAAGGATGGCTGTGTTTTGATTGGCAAATGGTTTCAGAACATGTCAGTTAGTAGAAATGATAGGGTTGCCTTTACCTAACAGCTTCTCTGCTGAATTCCTTCACACCATCACACAGACATGTTCGCGGATATGGCAACCTTTCTCCATATGAGGAACAGTTAGTGTGAACTGAGGTAGCATGACAGGAGTTATTACTGTGGTTCCAACTGTATCCCCCCCCCCCCGAGATGGCTGCTCGCTCCTGTTTACAGACTTATTTATGCTCAGTTTTCTCCAGAAAGTGAAAACTTGAGTCTAAAGTTTAGTGGCTGCTTGGACAAAGAGGTGATCTCTGGGCTCTAGCGTGCTGGCTTGCCCCCATGATTGAGGGGGCTGGGGCCATGTGACATGCTGATGTCACTCACGTATGCCATGTGACATACTGATGTCACTCTCGTATGCCATGTGATGTGCTGATGTGTTGACCACATGCCACATGGCTTGCGTGAGTGACGCAAGCATGCCATGCGGTGTGTGTGAGTGATGCGAGCACGTTGCATGTCATGCATGCCCAACATGTGCACGGTCGCTGTGGAATATTGAGGGGGCTCAGCCTTCTCCTTGAATTTTTTGGGAGGGCCCTCAGCCTCTCGGCTCCCCTGTCTGGGCTCATCCTGTGACTGCCATTAAAATGAGTCTTTGAACAACGTATATACTATACTGGGCAAGAGACTTTGGGTATAATATACAATTTACAGCATGGGAGAAGTTATGGAATGGGGATTTAAAATTCACAGTATGTTACACGTTGAAAGAATTTTTTTTATGACAATGATGTACTGCTGGTATTTAAATTAGCAGAAATGTATAAAACGGGATCAAATGTATGCTGGAAATGTAAGGAAAAAGAAGGCACCTTTTATCATATGTGGTGGAAATGTAAGGTAGTGAAAAGAATTTTGGGAAATGATATATAATGAGTTGAAAAAAATGTTTAAAGTAACCTTTTCTTTTTTAAAAAACCCCCTGAAGCCTTCCTTTTAGGAATTCTAGGTGCTGAAATCCCAAGGGAGCAGATAAGACTATTTATGTATGCGACCACGGCTGTGTGGATGTTATTGGCCCAGAGATGGAAAGAAGATAAAGCCCCTACCAGAGAAGAATGGCAGATCAAGTTGATGGATTATGCCGAAATGGCCAAAATGACCAGAAGAATCAGAAATCAGGAAGAGAAAGATTTTAATAGGGAATGGGAAAAAATCACAACTTATCTTATAAACCATTGTAAACAGTTAAAATCATTAGTAGGATTGGAATATCACTTGTAGTTTAATGGTGAGTTTTGGACACAATGGAGAGGTAAAAGGTTTTGGATTATCATAAAAGGTGCAGGAGGAAATGATTAACAAGAGAACCCACAAAGGGGAGGAAGGAAGTCAAGGAGATTCCTTGGAATCTTGTTTTTATGTTGTAAGTTGGACATGTGACAGTAAAAGTTTAATTTGAGAAACCAAATAAACATTTTTTTTTAAAAAAGAACAACATATGTACAAAGTACTCTGAGTGTATATGAACAGCTGCATCACACGTCAACATATCCTAGATCGGGGAAGGGAATGTTACCGTCAGGCGGCATTTCTGCTTGTACACTTTTATGTAATACATAGCTACAGGTTACATCAAAGGTTCTGGCTGCTAATGTGCAATGGGAAACCTCAGCACTCCTGCAGGGACCCACAGGGAAGATGGCAGCAAGGCAGATGCTCTACCATGGTCCTTCCCTTGTAAACAAAGGAACGTAGGAACCTGCCTTGCAAGAGTCCATCTACTGGTCTATCTAGTTCTGTCTGGGACCTTCTGAATGCAAGCCAGATGTGTTGCCACTGAGCCATGACCCAGGTTAGTCTGGGTCCTGTCCCCCAAACTATGTACACAAATGTGGAATATGGCACGTTACAGGACACTGAAAATACACACCTAGAACTTCAAATCATCCAGATGATGATTACATGTGAGCAGCCTTTGGTAGAAGATAGCTAAATGAAGAAACAAAGTAATGTCTGATGGACATCAATGAGGTAGGAAGGACCACAGGTTGGTGACAGAGCATATGCTTTTCAAACCAAAGGTGCAAGGTTCAGTCTCTGATACCTCCACAGAAAAATACCAAGTAGCAAAGAAGGGGAAGATGTATGCTTGAGACCCTGGAGAGCTGATGCCAGAGCAGACTGTATTGAGCTGGGTGAACAAAGAGTATGAGGCAGCTCCTGACATTGCTTTGCTTTGCCCTCCTGGAAGAAAAAGGGTTCCATTGCATAATGAATCCAAGCTCTTGACATCATCACTCTCTCTCCCCCACCCCCATTGAAATTCTACGGCTTATACTGAAGTTTATTTTGATGGATGGTCAGGGCTCTCTCTTCTTAATTAAACTCGCAGAAAGATAAGCTGCCTGAAATTCTTGGGCAGCAGGGGTGAGCAGCCTTGATGAAGGAGCAGAAGGGGCACTTCCACCACAGTCTCTCGCGCTGAACAGCATTCTCTGTGTGCAACTAGTCCCCTCAGCAAAGAATCACTTGTAGTTTCCATATAAAAGATCTACTTGTTCAGGTGAGCACACTTTGGCCAGCCCAAAGGATTATGGTAAAGCCATTTCAAAAGCTGTGGAGTGCTCTTTTTTGTGATATCCAGGGAGAGGGACTTAGGCTGAGGGGACAAAACAACAACACCAAACTCACCAGATGCCCTAACCTGGGATTTAGCCTCGTTCTTGTACACTGGAGTCGTGTGTTTTCGGGACCCAGCCTATTCTTGTGACAGTAACCTAATTTAACTGTTTTTAATTCTGAATTTTAAATTATTATGACCATTTTGGGTCCTGTGCTCTTGTGTGCTTTCAGGATGCAATCTCATCCCCGAAAAGTACTTTTCCCAGGGCCACGATCTCATGCAGGTCACATGACTTGCATGGGAATGCGGCCCCAGAAGATGGCATCCTGGTTTTTCCCTGTGTCGCTTTGGAAGGTGTGGACTTGGTATCAGGCAGCTTCCAACATTTTCTATGCGGCTACTTAGAATAAAATGGCAGAGATGACAGCCTGCTGCATGCAGAGCTTTGTAAAGGAAGCCCATGCTTGTAAAAAACATCTAGTAGAATGTTATACATGGCTATTAAAAGGTAAAAGGACCCCTGACCGTTAGGTCAATTCGTGACTGACTCTGGGGTTGCGGTGCTCATCTCGCTGTATTGGACAAGGGAGCTGGCATACAGCTTCCTGGTCATGTGGCCAGCATGACTAAGTCACCTCTTGCGAACCAGAGCAGCGCATGGAAATGCCGTTTACCTTCCTGCCGGAGCAGTACCTATTTATCTACTTGCACTTTTTGGCATGCTTTCGAACTGCTAGGTTGGCCTAGGTTGGCAGGAGCTGGGACAGAGCAACGAGAGCTCACCCTGTCCCGGGGATTCGAACCGCTGACCTTCGGATCGGCAAGTCCTAGGCTCTGTGGTTTAACCCACAGCGCCACACATGGCTATTATTGAATATCAAAAGCAATGACATGTGGGGATGCAGTTGGGTCACCCATTCTTAGCAGGGTGTGCCCTTTCTCAATATGACTGGGTTGAGAAGCCCAGCTAAGGATGACAATTTCAAAAAAACCCCACAAAGCATCAGAATGCCAAAAACCAAAGAAGGGTGGAAACTAGATAAAGGGAAATGGGATGACCATTACACAGCAATAGGGTGGGTATTTATTTTTGTTAAACAGTCATAGCATTCGTTTAAATGGAATATCACCCAAAATAACCATGTGGTGAGGCCCATTACATCAGCCTGCAATGAAAAGAGAGAGAGAGTAGCTAAACCCCTTGGCATTCAAGACATATAAATTAAAAACCTTGATTGGACAAAGCTGTGGAAAATATATTCAAAGAAGGAATATGTGTGTATGTGTGTATTTTTATATATATATTGCCTTTCAAAGAGCTGGATAATATCCCTAAATAGGTCAGGTCATTTTAATCTCTAATTAATGAAAAATATGGAAGATGCTACTAGGTCAACACAAATAGGATTAGAGTAATTGTGTGAATGGTTTTGCTTATTAGCAGCATGTCTTAAGAACTGGATTATTCCTAAAGTAGTTTTAATATTTCTTTAATTTATGCCAACAAGCAAGAGAAGAACTGAGGACAATGGTTACTAATTGCTAGGGGCATTGTCCACACAATTTAAATATCTTTATGTACAATTAGGGATGGGGTATGTATTTGCAAGGGACGCGGGTGGCACTGTGGGTTAAACCACAGAGCCTAGGGCTTGCTGATCGGAAGGTTGGCGGTTCGAATCCCTGCGACGGGGTGAGCTCCCGTTGTTCGGTCCCAGCTCCTGCCCACCTAGCAGTTCAAAAGCACATCAAAGTGCAAGTAGTTAAATAGGTACCGCTCCAGTGGGAAGGTAAACGGCATTCCCGTGCACTGCTCTGGTTCACCAGAAGCGGCTTAGTCATGCTGGCCACATGACCCGGAAGCTGTATGCTGGCTCCCTCGGCAAATAAAGCGAGATGAGCACTGCAACCCCAGAGTCGGTCATGACTGGACCTAATGGTCAGGGGTCCCTTTACCTTTACGTATTTGCAGAGGGGAAGGGGCTTGAAAATGCAAGCCCCTCCATTCAAATAATAGCACAGGGGTGGGGAACTGGTTGCCCCACTGATGCTGTTGAACAACAACTCCCATCAGATCCAGTCAGCATGGTTAAAGGTCAGGGATGGTGGACATTGTAGTCCATCAACAACTGAAGAGTTCCAAGTTCTCCATCCTTGGTGTAGGCTGTTCGTTTTGGATGTGGGGTGTCATGAAACTCAGCATTAGGCAGTTTGGGTTAAGTCACTATCCAAAGTTGTCATTTGGCTACCCTTCCACTCTGAACTCAATTAGGAAGAAGCTCTAATAGAGAAGGCCTGCCCAGGCTGAAATATACCTCCCCAACCTGTAGTAATTACTCACCAGTTTGGGGAGGGGGGGGAAAGGTGCAGCCATTGATTTGGAAGGAAGAGAGATACGTAGAAAATGAAGCATGGCCACAGCAGGGGAGAAACATCAAGAACCAACAGGGGGCACTTTCCAGGTTGCAGTGGGGGATGGTGGGGGGAATTAGATTTCATTTGTATTTAAAGGTAAACCTATCTTTGCGCTTGCTCTAGCTGAAACAATACATGAACCAACGCAAGTCATCTTTCAAAAGCCATGCTTCTCTGAATTTTGCAATGCAGTTCTGCAGCCAAGTAACATGTACAAAAGTGCATATAATGGGGGGAATTGCTCAACAAAAATGGTATACAGTGGTACCTCGGGTTACAGACTCTTCAGGTTACAGACTCTGCTAACCCAGAAATAGTACCTCAGGTTAAGAACTTTGCTTCAGGATGAGAACAGAAATCGCACGGCGGCAGCGGGAGGCCCCATTAGCTAAAGTGGTGCTTCAGGTTAAGAACAGTTTCAGGTTAAGAACGGACCTCCGGAACGAATTAAGTACTTAACCTGAGGTACCACTGTATTAGGCAAACTTGCATACAAACACATGTATATTGGCATAAATTAGCACTAAAATGCTTTTGATTTTTTAAAACAAATTAATAATGATAAATAAAAATAAGAAAGTGCACCCCACCCTCAAGACCACGCCACTGTAACTATCCAACCTCCCGAAATTTCAACACCTCTTGCGATGCTTTGACTTTTGATTTTCTTGAGGATTTTTTAAAAAAAGAGTTTGCAAACTGATGAGGAAATGTGGAAAGCTGAAGACTGGAAGAAGTGAAATTGACCAATCCCCCCCCCTACTTTCTCATAACCAGGACACCGAGCTGTGTCTGCTGCTATTGACCCCTTTCCATCTTGAATTGCAGAAGTCACACAACCCCTTCAAAGTTTAACCATGACATTAGGGCTCCTTCTTCTAAATGCTTAATCCAATGAGGATTTTCAGAGTATATGCTGACATGACATGGGTTTGAAAGCAGATCTTTCAATGATGATACCATTGGTGCCAACCTCCTTGTCAGCATTTTGAACAGCAGCAAGCCTGCCCAACAACATGGGTTATGCCACACCAAGCTTCTGTTTATTTCCATTCTAATGAGTAAGCCGAGGAAAAGACTTTGATCCAATACTTGTGATTACTTAGCAGCAGGCATTCGGCTACATGGTTAGTAACCATTCAATCAACTGGTCTATTTATAATATATCTGTGAAAGGGTATAGACTTTGCATCTTTTTAAAGGAGACAACTGCACAAAACAGCACCTTCTGCAAAAAAAACAACATTTCCTAGCGTCAAATGGAATTACTGTCTTTTCAAATAACAGCTCCAGTTGTTCTCTGGTTATCAGCCTTTGTTTTGCTTAAAAATTGAATACTGTGGACTGTAAAAAACACAACAATGCTGTACTACAGACTGCAAAAACGGATTGAATGATATACAATGATTAGAATCCAAAGTTAAAATAAGAGAGAATCCTAGATCTGCATAGTCCCAATGATATCTCTGTGTTAATCTGTGCGTTTATTTCTTATTCTCCTTGTCCCTTTTCCTTCAAAATTAAAAATTGAAAAAGAACAAAATTAGAAAATGACACTGCAATAAGGCAACACTCCCCTCTCAGTTTTACTCCTCTACCTGTTTCAATCTCCTTTGAACAATACTTACTGCTCTTAAAAGTACAGTACAAATATCTGCATGTGAATTCAGAAGCAATTTCTGCTACCTTCAAAGGCACTTAGTTCCTAGTAAGTGTGCTTAGAAATGCAGCCTTATTCTTTGCTTATAATAAAAGGTCTGATGGGGTTAATCTCCAGGTGGTATGATGTGTTCAAGGAGCTACCAGTTGTGGTGAATTAAGCTAAGTGACCATGCCTAGGGGCCCTATGTAATAGGTAAATAAATAAGATTTTTCTACCCACTCTCAAATACTAGAGCTTCAGAAGAGCTGACCAGCAAGAGATATTATTCTCTGGATACACTGAGATCCATAAGAAATAACCTTCTTCCTTCCTTCTCTCGTCATGCAATCAGCCAGTCCATGCATGTGTGGCAATGAAGCACTCTCTAGTATAGCCCAAGAAAAAGCAGTATAGCAGGCAAACCTTTTCCTAGCCAGGAACCTCTACTTGTCCCCAGCTGCTCTGAGCGAGCAAGCGAGCAAGCAAGCCAGAAAAGAGTAGTAAAGAGGAATGTACCATTACCGCGGACACAGCAGGTCAACAAAGCCACAGAGAGGAGGACTCTGCCCAACAGCTCCATAGTGCTTGTTCTCTGTGCTGCAGGCATTCCTTTTCCAAAGGCAGTAAAGCACCAAACTCTTTCCCCATATGAATGGCCACTGCCCAGTCCTGCTTATTTTTGGGAGCTTGATAAAGAACAGGAGGAAATACGACAGACTCCCTCTGGGAATTCAGATTTATTGTTTCAGCCCTTTAGCAGGAACTCCTTTTCCTTGGCAGGCAATCGTGTTTTTGTTACTACTTTAGTTTGTTCTTCTTCAGCCTCAGAGGTCAGGAAAGGTTCCAAAGGGAGCAGATCTTGCTTGAGAAGAGGACCAGATTCACAGTTTTTATATATCTACAGTCTATCTGTCTCTATCTCTATCTCTATCTCTATCTCTATCTCTATCTCTATCTCTATCTCTATCTCTCTCTCTCTATCTATCTATCTATCTATCTATCTCTATCTCTATCTCTATCTCTATCTCTATCTCTATCTCTATCTCTATCTCTATCTCTATCTCTATCTCTATCTCTATCTCATCTATAGCTATAGCTATAGTTATAGCTATATCTCTGTTTATCTATGCTCTAACACACCTTCAGTATGTCCTCATTCAGGTAACATGCAATTTCAAATTGATTTTTCTTCACTCCTCATATTATTTTTTATCATTTTGGGGGAACAGCTTATTAAAGCAACCGAGAGGAAGAAATAAGCTGAGCACTTCTGGAAATAAAGTGATGAAAGACAAGCCATCAGTTTGCTTTCCTGCCTTCAGACAAATTTTTTGTCTTCCTTTCCTTAGCCCCTGCCCTGAGGACTGAACCAAGAGGTTGGAAGGGAGCAAAAGTAGTTTCAGAACCAGATACAGTGTTACCTTGGGTTATGTACTTAATTCGTTCTGGAGGTCCGTTCTTAACCTGAAACTGTTCTTAACCTGAAGCACCACTTTAGCTAATGGGGCCTCCTGCTGCCACCACGCCACCAGAGCACAATTTCTGTTTTCATCCTGAAGCAAAGTTCTTAACCTGAAGCACTATTTCTGGGTTAGCGGAGTGTGTAACCGGAAGCGTATGTAACCTGAAGCGTATGTAACCCTAGGTACCACTGTAATCTAAGGATTAGCTGGAGGAGGTTCACAGGAGAAGCTAAAGGTGATCTTCAGCCAAAGCAACTGATTGGCCAGTTACTGCAGTCATTGTTGTCTTCATGGCCTGCCACAAGCAACGCTATTTCTTCCTCCATCATCTCTCCTAGGGTGACAATCATATGATGTATTTTCAGTCCCATGACTGAGTCATTCCCCACCTTGCTGAAACCCCTCAGCCCTTCCACATAATCCTCAACGCAGCCCATTCCCGATTCTTCTTCTTGGCAATAATGTACATCATGGGCAAGAACTGCTCAAAGCTCAGTTGCCTTCCCTTGTCAGATACAAATTTAGTAGCAGGGAAGTATGAGTTGCATGGATTGATTACATTTCAAGTCATATTAATTGAATCTTGGCTTGTTTTCATGGCTCTTTTTGTGGAAATGAGTGCTTGAAGTCTGCTTGATACTCTAAAGCAGGCACCCCCAAACTCGGCCCTCCGGCTGTTTTGGGACTACAACTCCCATCATCCCTGACACTGGTCCTGTTAGCTAGGGATGATGGGAGTTGTAGTCCCAGAACAGCTGCTCTAGAGGACTGTAGGAGACATTGTGTAGTATTCAGTGCTAACCCTATTCAGAGTAGACCCACTGAAGTTAATCATCATGACTAACTTGCATTTCTAATTAAAGCTAGAAATAAATCCTGTTGGGGGAAAGACAGGGTATAATCAATCAATCAATCAATCAATCAAACAAACAAACATTTTTTAAAATAAATAAAGTAAATTCAATGTTTAATTATTAACTGAATTCATTGTATTTTTAAAATAACAAACATAATAATTTAATGGCTAGCCAAGTTATACATAATACTTTGTTACTAAAGTAACAAAATGCCTTTCAATCTCTAAGGGCGCTGGAAAAAAACAGCAATGGCATATTTTTCAATTTCAAAATTTTCATTTCCCCCTGCTTTCCCTAAAGGATTCTGGGAACTGTAATTTGGTAAGAGTTATGGAAATTGTAGCTCTGTGAGGGGTAAGCTTACAGTCCTCAGGATTCTTTTGGGGGAGCTATGTACTATAAATGTGCTTTAAATGTATGGTGTAGTCGTGACCTTAGTTCAGAAGGGTGTTATTGTTCATTTCTCTGTGTGCCAACTGGCTTGTTCTGTTTTAAGATGTGCTGTTATT
Source organism: Podarcis vaucheri (assembly GCF_965113315.1). Classification (NCBI taxonomy): domain Eukaryota; kingdom Metazoa; phylum Chordata; class Lepidosauria; order Squamata; family Lacertidae; genus Podarcis; species Podarcis vaucheri. The sequence continues at coordinate 22,045,807 of NC_138767.1, forward strand.
TATTTATTTATTTTTACTGCTTTGCTCATATTGTTGAATTTATAGTTTTTTATGACAATTATCTGTAAGGTGTCTTGTGGTGTGTGTGTGTGAAAGGCAGACTAGAAGTCTGTAAGTAAGGAAGTAAATAATACATTGTTGCATAGCTGTCAACGTTTCCCTTTTTTTTAAGGGAAATTCCCTTATTCCGAATAGGATTCCTCCCAAGAAAAGGGAAAAGTTGACTGCTATGCATTGTTGAAAAGAGAAAGTGCCAGCCCATATCCATCTTTGGATCAGGCAAAGAGCAATATTCTTGGCATTGCTATGTGTAAGGTTTGGAGGAGAATTTAGCTAAGTCCATATTTTAATGCTCACCTAGCTAATTTGCAGTCCCTGGACTTATCTGCAAATCAGAATGCACTTCTTAATTAACTTTGTGCACTGCTCCAAAGTTTGCAATACAGTTTGGTTAAGGATATAACCTTATCCTACTCTCCTTGCAGAAAATGCATTCAAAGGTGCTTATTTTTAGGGAGGGAAATGCATATGAAATGTATATTTTAAGGGAAAGTGCACACGTAAAGGAAAGCTCCATGCAATTAAAACACACATTTTAAATGTTGTGTCTTTTTTAAAAAAAGGGGGGGGCAGAGCAGACTTACGAAAGCACGCAGAGCTGACATGGGAATAGGTTGATTTGTTCATCTTTAGCAGCTCATCAGAAGCAAAACCTGATACACCATTAAGGAAAAGGTTATTGGTTGGCTGCAGCCAGACAAAACATCATGCTTAGGAGATTGGAAGTCTGAGACAAGGCAAAGCAAAACTGAGGCCCACGGACTGTGAATAATTGTGTCATATAAAGTCCCCCTTCCCAATATGTCTTTATGAGCCCCACATCCTGATCCAAGCTAATTAAATCGGAAACAGTGAGTCAGTCTCCTTGGCATCTTTTGTTATTCAAAATGCATGCTCTGATTATACTCTTGGCTGTCTCGCACGAAGCAAAACAGAAGCTGTGTGTCGGGGCCAGGCCTCAATTTTCCAAAAGACTGTGCAAGCTCAACCGCTATCTATCTAAGTACAAATCACATCCTAATGCAAATGACATGCGACGTGAAAACAGGAATGGAAATGGGGAGGAGAGGATGGGCTGGTTGGGTGAAAAAATATTTAAGCTAAATGGACATGGGTGATGATAACTCAGTTATCTTGTAAACATTTCATCCCTTGTGGTGGTGGAATAAAATCACAAAATCATGATGGTGCTGTGGCCTTTGGGAAATAAGAGATAGTTGATGTCGTTTTTTTGTAAGCCCCTAAGCAGTTGATTGATTATTAATTACCTTCTGGCTCACAAGAACACCATCCCCACCCCCGCAACCTGGCAATATACAGTAATAAAAAACACAGGAATATTTTTTTTTAAAAAAACACACACCACTTAAACAGGACAAAATCTTTATTGAAACAGAACTGGAGGGCAGGCAAAAGAAAATTTTTTTTTACAGCCTGCTGAAAGTTTTGCAAGTTCAGGCCAGCTTGAACTTCCAAGAGAGGAAGTTCCACAGTGTGGAGGTGTGCTGCAACCAAAAAGGCCCTGTCCCAAGTACCAATGAGCCTAGCTTCTCCTAATTGTGAGACATACAACAGGGTTTCTGATGGAGAGCATACATTTAAGGCATGCTCGCAAGAGACGGAGGTGGTCTTTCTTGGTCCCAATCCATTTAAGGCCTTATAGGCAAGAATGAGCAACTTGGAAGCCAGTGCAGTGGATAAAAGATTATTCTTCAATAGTTCATAAAGCACACATCAGACAACCATCTGGTGGCTGCATTTTACAACCCCTCAAGTTTCCAAACAGTCTTCCAGGGTAGCTCCATGAGAGTGCATTGCACAAATTGAAATGAGAAGCATGTATCACCGTGGCCAGATCTCTATTCTCCAGGAAGGGGCACAGTTAGGGCATCCTAGCCAAAGCTCTGCAAAAGCACTCCTGGCCACAGCACCTTTTACATACCCAAGATCCAATCCTGCCCCCCCAAGGGTGACTTGCTTTAACCACTCTAAATATTTCTGAGGTAGGGCTGTTACGGAGTTTATATGCAGTCCCTGAGCTATCTGGGGCTTCCTGTGAGCCGAAGATACTCTAGCACTGGTTTAGCAGCCTTGGTCTTCATCCAGCTCAGCAGACACCAGGAACAAGTGAGGATTTATTCAGTCTGCCTTTTAAGCAAGCCAACCTGATGATAGTTTGTGCATTCCATTGCTGCAATGACTTCTATGCCATTGTGTGTGTGTGTGTGTGTGTGTGTGCGTGTGTGTGCGTGCGTGCGCCCAGACTCCTGTTTGTTTGTTTGTTTCAATTCACTGGGTGTAGCTTTCCACTTCAGAATACAGCAATTCTGTGAGTCAGGAAATGATGCCAACACCTTCCCAGGGCCAAAACCCGTCAAAGCCAAGTTTATGTCATAGAGCAGAGGCCTTAGCAATGCAGATAAAGAGGTACAACTTCCTTCAGTTTAACATTATTAGCCGTGCCTATCAGCTGTCTCTCCTTTATTTTGGTGCACAAACCAGGCTTACATTGATAGTGGCTTAAATTGTTTTTCCACAGCTGCAAATCATTGCATCATTGGATCTCTTGCCATTGCTTCTTTCACACAACAACAACAACAACAACAACCCCCTCTTGAATCTCACACTTCACAGAGTTCAATCAGTAGGCATGACTTGATGTTTTATTAATACCCCGCCTTCTTCTCCAAGGTCCTCAAAGTACAGGGTTCTACCTCTCCTCACTTTAGCCTTACACTGACCCTGCCAGGTAGGTTAGATGGAGAGACAGTGACAGCCCCAAGTCACCCAGTGAGGTAATCATGGCTGAATGGGATCTAGATTCCTAGTCTCTCAGGTTTTAGTCCAACACTCCAAGCACCACACCACACCACAATGGCTCTCCACAAGTGTCCCATCGCCATATGGGTTAGTTAGCAGTTCCTGACTCCAGTGCACACTGTTCAGGGATGGCTTGAGGCATCAGCCAGCTGGCTGGCCAACCATCTGGGATGGAGATCTGGACTGTTCAGGGATGGCTTGAGGCATCAGCCAGCTGGGATGGAGATCTGGACTGTTGCTTCCCAGCTGTTTTGCCTCCCCCTTGAAGGAGGAGTCTAGTTATCCTGGAACCTCAAAGGCTAAGCCATGCTGTGGCAGTGAGCAAAAGATCTGGGATACCTAGATTCCAGTTCCCATTGAGCCAATGGCTTTGGACCAGCCACTATTTTGCAGCCTAAAGATCCTCACAAGGTTGTTGAAAAAAATGAAATGATGTTATGTAAGGAAAATCTCGTGTATCTTGTGTTCCTTGGAGGAAGTGTCGGAAACAGTTATGATAGATAGAGATATATATTTTTCCATCCCAGTGCCCAACATGGGAGGCTAGGCTTCCCCTCCCTAAACATACACATATACAGGATGCTTTGAGATTTTCAGACTCCTGGTCTACCTCTTGAAAAAGCTTGGGCGTGTAATGTATTTTTCCTGTTTTGTTGGAAGCCGCCCAGAGTGGCTGGGGAAATCCAGCCAGATGGGTGGGGTATAAATAATAATAATAATAATAATAATAATAATAATAATAATAATAATTTATTTTGGATGCCAGGTCTACTCATTAAGTACTTATATCATTAGTCCACCTTGGTAGCATTAGAATGGTATGTGGTGGGGGAGGGGGAGGAAGCAAGCAAGCAAGCAAGAAATAGCTTATTTTCTGAAATTGCCGTTCTATCTCTTTAAATTTTATCAACCTGCATTTTAATTCAAATGGAATTCACATTAAAAAAATGTATGTGGCAATTATTAGGGCTGCAACAGTTTGTGTATGGGGAATTGAACCCTTCAATTCCCCTGCTAAAATCATGAAGAAATTCCCTCCCCTGAAGTGTTAGCCTTGAGAGCAAGTGCCCTATTAGTGCTGGGTGGGGTTTGCAGATTTCTTCCCAGTGCAAAGTTTCAGAGGAGGGATTTTCCTTAGGACTCCAGCAGGGAAGGAAAAGGTTACATTCCCCCATATGCCTGCTGCAATCCTCATCATTGTCACCCACCCACCCCTTCAGCTGATGTTATTTGCATTTTTTAAAAAGGCATATAAATGCAAATATGCACTTGTCATGTCTCGTTTGGCCCTCAGATTGGAAGAATGTGTATATGTGTGTGAGATGAATATTTTAATTTACCATGCATAGTAAAAAAATAAGAATAATTCAGCAGGTTCCACAAATTTCTAGCAGTTACCACACACTGGTGATTGTGGAAATCAGCCCAGAAATCCTAACAGCAATAGGCAGAAGTTCTGTCGGTGTTCAAAAAACACACCCAGATACTACAGCTGCTTGGTGATCAGCTTTGTATCTGCTTCCTTCCAGCTATCACACCTCCCCTCCCCCTCCCCTTGCTGTCTGTGTTTCCACTTTCCAATTTATATAAGACATATAAAGCAGGATGAAATATTTTCCATGCCACGGAAAGCCATCAATTGTGCCAGTAAAGTAACCAGCCGAAAATCAAAAGTGTTCAGGGCAACTTGCTGAAAGCCAATATTTCAAATTACCCATAGAAAGGTTGAAAGTAGAGACGATTTTTCACACATGCACACTTATAGTAATTTATTACACTGCTGGGCTTTTCATCGTAACAGTATATTCTAGCATGCACTCATCTGTTGTTGTGGCATTTCTAACTAGCCAGGGTTGGAAGACAACCTTTAAACTAAGCTACTGGGTAAAAGAAGCAAGGAAGCAAGCAAGGAAGGAACGTTTTGCCCAGAATAAATAATAATAATAATAATAATAATTTATTATTTATACCCCACCCATCCGGTTGGGCTTCCCCAGCCACTCTGGGCGGCTTCCAACAAAATATTAAAATACTGTAATGCATCAAACATTAAAAGCTTCCCTAAACAGAGCTGCCTTCAGATGTCTTCTAAAAGTCTGGTAGTTGTTGTTCTCTTTGACATCTGGTGGGAGGACATTCCACAGGGCGGGTGCCACCCGCCCTCTGCCTGGTTCCCTGTAACTTGACTTCTCACAGTGAGGGAACCGACAGAAGGCCCTCGGCGTTGGACCTCAGTGAATGATGGGGGTGGAGATGTTCCTTCAGATATACTCTCCTCTATGTGATGGGCTCATGGGATAAACCTGTCACACGAACCCTTGCTGAAGAGAGGGAAGGAAAGCCTATATAAGGCTGCTTCCCCTGGAGCTTTGAGAGCTTTCCACCCACCCACCCTCAGGTTAAAGCAATTTTGGGTCATTGGTTGACAGGCTGGAAAGGAATTTTCTCTCTCTCTCTCAACCTGATTGGCAATTGGTTGGAGTCCCCCCCCCCCGCCCTTCCGAAAGTGAAATTATGGCTTTCCTCTGTTAGGCAGAAGAATGTTGTTTGTATGAGGGCAGAAATGGCATTGGACAGGATCAACATAATATAGCCCCCCCCAAGGGCCCTGAGGGGATGATTGACCATTGCACGTCCAAGCGTGGGTTTGGCATTTGCCTGGTTGGAATCTGCACCTTGGTCCCACCCTGACAGCTTCCTTGCTTGGCTTGTACCATGGCAAGGTTCAACACTGACTGACTCCCATCGTACAGGTTTGGAGCGCTCCATACCCAGCGGATCCATTCCATCAACATGGGGCTTGTGGAATGATGAACTGAACCTGGGACCCAGTGCCATGCCAACCCTTGCCCTGCCTGCTGCTGTCAATGGAGATTTGGCCTGATTTTATCCCATCACCGTTGTACAATCTGGTTATTTTGCTGCTCTCATGGGTCACATAATGCGCCTGCCTGGGCAAACGAGTATCAGAGGACAAGTTATTTCATTCCATTTTGTAGAAATGGAAACTAATTCTAGATAAACTATGGATCTGTCACATTTACCTGGGATTAAATCCCATTTAACTCAATGGGGCTCTCTTCTTTATAGTCCTGTAGAAGGCCTGCAGTGTAAATCCTTTACCAGTGGCGTAGCGTGGGGGGTGCAGGGGGGCCCGGCCGCACCGGCCGCAACATCTGGGGGGGGCGCGTTCGCACTCGCAGCTCTCTGCCCCTACCTGGCTCACTCACTCTCTCTCACTGCAGTGCTGGCTGTGCGAATCCGATCCGAGCCGCTGGCTCGCCGCCCACTGTGGAGGGGGTGGGTGCCAGGTGTGCGGTGCAGAGAGAGAGTGAGGGACTATCTGGGGGAGGGACAGTGCAGCGGCCGCCCAGCGCAGCGCTGAGCGCGGGAGAGAACCACACCAGACCAGACCAGGTAGCAGCAAGAAGAAGCTGGCAGCGGCGGCAGGTTAGGGGTTAGGGGGCGCAAATTACTTGCCTTGCCCCAGGTGCTGACAACCCACGCTACGCCGCTGTCCTTTACATCCTTATATTACTCAGACATTTTATGTTGTGTCCATGAATGGAGAGCATTGGCTAAGTCCACAGCGGACTTTCTTGATGTCCCTGTGCACTAGTATGGCCAATATAAGTTGTGCAGTGGTTTATCAACACTCAGATAAATCTTATTGAGCAAATAAAATCCCTGCAGGCCTTTTGCAAAAAGTGGCAGTGGGCTGTAAAAGCGATTCACTAATTTGATCAAAGAGAAAGCTTTTGGAAGCTGTTGTATTCGTCGTACTTTGTCCTGGTAGCTTAACTGGTCATGCTGTATGCCTGTGTTTCAGACATTTTTCTTCTATCTGTACTGTAAGCAATGACCTATGGCTGCAAGCAATAACATTTATTCAATTGTGACTGCACATTCACTGTACCAAATTCGGAAATCAAAACAAAAAATTGAGATTTTCATGAGACTATTTGAAGAGCACTGCTGGATCACATCGACCAATGATTTAGATGCCTCTGGAAAGTCTATAAGCAGGACATAAGGGCAAAAGTCCTCTCCTGCTTTTGTTCCTCAGTGACTGGTTACCTGAAGGTAAAGCAGAGTATTTTGAGGAAGGGAGAAAAACCCCCATCTCTGCCCAACATCTTCACACCGTGCCTCACAAGATTGGGTAATTCACAGACCTGCAAAATCCAGGAATAAATACACATCTGCATGAGCATTGGTTAGAAATCTTGTGTTTATGAAGGTGTAATTTTGAGGGAAACAAGCTTTTTAATCACATCAAAACACTGGGATCATAATTGCTCTGAATTCAGTTCACATTGTTTTAGCAAAAAAATGAACATTCTCCTCTGCAATCTGCAATCATTCTTCTTGCTGGGCTTTTAGAAACTGGGTGTCTTGTGCTCTGAAAGACGGATAATTTAATCCATTCAGGTAAGTATGATAACAGTACATTACAGACCTGAGCCTATCATGTGTCATTACAAGAGCTGAGGAAGCTTCCATAATAGCTTCATCCATCGAGCATGTCAAGCTTATGAGTTAACAAAGGATGGATGGATGGATGCCCCCAAAGAGAGGTTTAATGCAGTAGAAAAGCCAAGCTAGCAATGATTTCTGTGTTAAATGAATTAACTGAGACACACATATGCTGTTTCTCCTGCCACAATAAACAGTTAAAAGAACTGAACAAACTGCAAGCTCAACACCCTTGTTCTCTTATTGAGATGTATCCACAATTGTAGTTAGCATCATGATTTTAAATGCTTGAACCAAAACTTTACTGAGTTGTGTTGCTGAGCTGGTATTTAATAATATTACAGGCAGTTGGCTATGCCTGCATTCCCCCACCCCTCCAGAAAGTAAAGGTAAAAAGGTAAAGGACCCCTGGATGGTTAAGTCGAGTCAAAGGTGACTATGGGGTGTGGTGCACATCTTGTTTTCAGGCCGAGGGAGCCGGCATTTGTCCACAGATGGCTTTCTGGGTCATGTGACCAGCATGACTAAACCACTGCTGGCACAATGGAACACCATGACAGAAGCCAGAGTGCACGGAAACGCTGTTTACCTTCTTGCCACAATGGTACCTATTTATCTACTTGCACTGGCATGCTTTCGAACTGCTAGGTTGGCAGGAGCTGGGACAGAGCAACAGGAGCTTGCCCCATCACGGGGATTCAAACTGCTGATGTAATGTACTGAGTTGAATAGGATCCAAAATGCAGCAGTCTGATTGGTCCTAGAACAATAGGACCCAGAATGCAGCAGTCTGATTGTTCCACAGGAGCTACCCAATCCAGCTCCAGGAGGAAGTGAATCCGCAATCTGATTGGCCTACAGGAGAATCCCAGAATTAGCCAATCATGTGGGGCCCATTGTGCAAATAGAGTATATTTCAGCTGACCTTCTGATTGGCAAGCCCAAGAGGCTCAGTGGTTTAGACCACAGCACCACCTGCGTTCGCCCACCTCTCCAGAAGGGATGAAATATGTCTCATTGGTTTATGTAGGAAATTAAATCATGGAAATGGGGTGTGCGTGTGTGTTCAGTGGACAAATAAGGGGTAGGGCAATCCAGCAAGTAAAGTGGCCCAAAACCGTTAAGGGATTTATACACTAATAGTAATGCCTTGACCTTGGCCTGGAAGCAAATGGGCAATCAGAGGAGATCTCAGAGAAGACCTGAAAGTTCCCTAAATAATCAGCCCAGTTCCGGTAGGCAAACCAGGCACTAGACCTCAACATCGCAGATCCAATTCTAGCAACAGCCTAGAAAGGGAGAGTGGGGGGTGGTGTGTGGGGGGGAGAAGAGGCTTCTAACTATGACATCATGATTAGTGGATCAATAAGCAAGAGAGATTAAAGTGCAGGAAGGAGGTTGAAATTTGATAATAGCTATATGAATCCATTTTCATGTTTGGCTGGAGTGAATTTCTTCGCTGTTTCTCCTAGCAAACGCAGCAAAATTTTACCCCCAGGCAAAAACAGTTTATAATTATTTCCCAGGCTCAAGAAGACCTGTCATATTGCAACCATTTGGGGAGAAAAATCAAACTTTATCAAATATGTGTGTATTGCTTTCTTTGTCCATACCATATGGCTGCCAGGAGTACATTAGTATGCAAATTAGTAAGGGTCACTAGTGAAAACAGACAAAAAGGGAAGGAAGAGATGACTCAACAAATTACTTCATTAAGCCTGCAAATAAAGCTGTTTTATAAGATGTAGATTCCTGTTTTTTTGTTACAACACTTCTAAGAAAACATCCTTGGCAAATGCGCAAGGGCTTGGTTCAAAGCTTTGTCCATTAGAAGCAGCTTTTCATTAAGGTGTGAAAGCACTTGAGTCAAGAAATACAAAGGGCTCTTTGTCACTGTCCAAATTAGCCACTCTCCCCTGCCGTGCGGTCCCCTGTGTGCCAAAAAATTTGTTTCTTTAAAAAAAGAGATTTGGATGTTAAAGACAGGTGATCACATTATATACAGCCACTATATTTTGTTCACTGAGATCCCCTCCCCCCAAGAATAAACATTTTATTCTCACTTTCTTCGTCTGCTCCAAAATACACTTCTTTGGAAGTATTTTATTTCTAGTTTATCCATTGCATCAAATCCTTCATTCCTGGCTTCTCCTGGACATGTCTCCTAACTCTTGCTCAGTGGTTGCCTATTGCCCAGCAACCACAACAATTTGTCCTGGCATAGAGTTGCTGACGTATCATGATGGCCACACAAACAACCTTAGTACCTTACTGGATGGATGGGTGATGGTTGCGTGTCAAGACCCTGAAGCCACAATTTCGTTGAGAAATAACACACACAAGGACACAGATATTAGGTTAATGTTATTGGGCAAATTTTGGCCACAACTTTATTGATTACAGAATGCGAGCTGTATTGGCTTAGGCATTGAATGGACCCGACTATATGTGACTCCTGCCCGATGCGCAGTAAGTCCGGTAAGTCCAGAAGGGGGAGCCCTGTTGATGCAGACCAACTCGAGCTCCCCCTGGTGTTCCCATCGGAGTCGTGTCATTGCCCTAGCCCCACCCTGGGCGTAGGACAAGATCAACACCCCTGGATTCCTTTAAGCTTGGAGGGGCAGGTGATGGCCACACCTCCCCTCCCCCATCACAAGGTTAAACAATGCCTAACCGCAACCCTAAGAAAGTTGTGACGATTGCTACAAGGTAGGCGAAAACCAAATGGCCAGTGCCAATTTGCCAAGTGGAAAAATTACTACCAAGCCCCTCAACGGCGACCAACTGAGGTCCATAGCAAGGCCAATGCCTAAAACCTGCAAAATAGGGAGGGAGGGTGGGTGATTGAGGAAGCGAGCCAAAGAGGAAGCCCTCCGGCTGGCGCCTCTGTTTAAATGGTCCCGGCCACCCCCACCCCCCCAGCCAGCGGATTGGCTGTTCGGGCTCTCACGTGACTAAGTCCCTCGCCCCCAGAGGGGAGTGGGTGGCCACGCGGTCCACCGCAACTCCTCCCCACGGGGAAGTGGAGCGGATTTGCTAATATCTTCTGATACGTTCAGACCCTACAGTGGGTTTGGAGCCTTGATATGGTGCTATATAGCCTTATTGAAAAAAATATTTGAAGATCAGAATGTTATATATACATTAGGGGTGTGCAACCCCTTCTCTATGCCAACTGTGGGCAGGCATTATCTAGTCCTCCCAAGCAGCAGCTGTTCCGTGGGGAGCAGCTGAGAGAGAAATGGATTTTCCTGGTGTGAGAAATGTGCTGCTGCCGAGTTTTCCTCTGCAAGAAGGTTAAAGCAGAGAGGGAAATTTGGGGCGGATCTACACTCATGGTTGATGAAGTTAAGGAAGGGTTAAAGAATGATTTTCATAACGTAGATTGACACATTACGTTTTGCTTGTAACATTAATAATGCGTTATTAAAATGTGACACCAGAAGGCACTGCAGAGCAACCAGGAACCAGCCGTAGGGAAACTGTGTTTGGATGGAGAAAACAAGGTAAGGAACATTCTTAATTTAACAGTATGCCCTGTGACATTTTAGAACGATATATCTAACATTGTTCTGATAATGTTACAAAGGTCAGTGTAGATCCAGCCTTGCACTCCTTGCAAATCTGTAAAATAGAGCCCATGTGTTTTGCAACTTCATGGACACAGTTTTTCAAAATGCAACTGTATTTTTATGTTTGGTAAAGAAATGCAACTACCCGGACACTGAGGTCCAGTGCCGAGGGCCTTCTGGCGGTTCCCTCAGTGCGAGATATTACAGGGAACCAGGCAGAGGGCCTTCTCGGTAGTGGCACCCTCCCTGTGGAACGCCCTCCCACCAGATGTCAAAAAGAACAACAACTACCAGACTTTTAGAAGACATCTGAAGGCAGCCCTGTTTAGGGAAGCTTTTAATGTTTAATGTATTACAGTATTTTAATATTTTTTGGGAAGCCGCCCAGAGTGGCTGGGGAAGCAGAGCCAGATGGGGGGGTATTTATTATTATTATTATTATTATTATTATTATTATTATTATTATTATTATTATTATTTTTTCATAAATAACTGTAAGACAGGGCTTGCAGTTCCACAGTACATTGGCCTTGTTTGTGTTCTGCTGGGATACTTGAGTACAGTGGTACCTTGGGTTAAGAACTTAATTCATTCTGGAGGTCCGTTCTTAAGCTGAAACTGTTCTTAACCTGAGGTACCACTTTAGCTAATGGGGCCTCCTCCTGCTGCCGCACGATTTCTGTTCTCATCCTGAAGCAAAGTTCTTAACCTTAGGTACTATTTCTGGGTTAGCGGAGTCTGTAACCTGAAGCGTCTGTAACCCAAGGTACCACTGTACTTTTGCAGAGCCAGGAGAAATAAAGGATGTTAGATGGTTGATTCCCCCTTCCCAAACTGTCAAAGAAAAATGTCTGCAAAGAAAATGAAAGTGAAACTTGAGTGGAGTCATTTAAGACCTGTATGCTTCTGTTTCCATGGAAAATAGGTGTGGTTTTATATTTGTGTGCATGTGAAAGGTGTGTGATTGTATGTTGGTCTGGATCTGCCCAGAATGGGAGCTGGCTTCACTCTGGAATGTGACTCCTGACACTTTCCACTAGTGTAATTTTATTCATTGTTTGTTTCATAAAATGTATACACTGCTTGATTGTAAAAAAACCCTCAAAGCCATTTACAAAAGATAAAACGGTAAAATCAAGAAAAATTGATTTTCAATGAGACTCTTGGCAAAAATAAATAAATGCCCCCATCCCTTTTATAATATCAATATTTATTGATAACTTGTCCAAAGATATACAAAAGTTCATACTCAATACAAAGTGTCATTTTATAATACGCCAGAGTAAAATATACATTTCTAAAATCTAACCTAAAGAAGAATGGGGGCAGAAAGATGGGAAAAGGGAAAGAGAGGGAGGGGGAAATGAAAGGAGGGGGAAGAGAGAGAGAGAGAGAAATGGAAAAAGAGCAAAAGTCCTCTGGTTCTTTGTCCTGCAGCTAAATGTAGTAGAATCATAGAATCATAGAGTTGGAAGAGACCACAAGGGCCATTGAGTCCAACCCCCTGCCAAGCAGGAAACACCATCAGAGCACTCCTGACATATGGTTGTCAAGCCTCTGCTTAAAGACCTCCAAAGTAGGAGACTCCACCACACTCCTTGGCAGCAAATTCCACTGTCGAACAGCTCTTACTGTCAGGAAGTTCTTCCTAATGTTTAGGTGGAATCTTCTTTCTTGTAGTTTGGATCCATTGCTCCGTGTCCGCTTCTCTGGAGCAGCAGAAAACAACCTTTCTCCCTCCTCCATGTGACATCCTTTTATATATTTGAACATGGCTATCATATCACCCCTTAACCTCCTCTTCTCCAGGCTAAACATGCCCAGCTCCCTTAGCCGTTCCTCATAAGGCATCGTTTCCAGGCCTTTGACCATTTTGGTTGCCCTCCTCTGGACACGTTCCAGTTTGTCAGTGTCCTTCTTGAACGGTGGTGCCCAGAACTGGACACAGTACTCCAGGTGAGGTCTGACCAGAGCAGAATACAGTGGGACTATTACTTCCCTTGAGCTAGATGCTATACTCCTATTGATGCAGCCCAGAATTGCATTAGCTTTTTTAGCTGCCGCGTCACACTATTGGCTCATGTCAAGTTTGTGGTCAACCAAGACTCCTAGATCCTTTTCACATGTACTGCTCTCAAGCCAGGTGTCCCCCATCTTGTATTTGTGCCTCTCATTTTTTTGCCCAAGTGCAATACTTTACATTTCTCCCTGTTAAAATTCATCTTGTTTGTTTTTGCCCAGTTCTCTAATCTGTCAAGGTCGTTTTGAAGTGTGATCCTGTCCTCTGGGGTGTTAGCCACCCCTCCCAATTTGGTGTCATCTGCAAATTTGATCAAGATGCCCTTGAGTCCATCATCCAAGTCGTTGATAAAGATGTTGAATAAGACCGGGCCCAAGACAGAACCCTGTGGCACCCCACTAGTCACTCTTCTCCAGGATGAAGAGGAACCATTGATGAGCACCCTTTGGGTTCGGTCAGCCAGCCAGTTACAAATCCACTGAGTGGTAGCATAGTCAAGACCGCATTTTACCAGCTTCTTTACAAGAATATCATGGGGCACCTTGTCAAATGCCTTGCTGAAATCAAGGTAGGCTACATCCACTGCGTTCCCTTCATCTACCAGGCTTGTAATTCTATCAAAAAACGAGATCAGGTTAGTCTGACATGACTTATTTTTCAGAAATCCATGCTGACTATTGGTGATCACAGCATTCCTTTCTAGGTGCTCACAAACTGTTTGCTTAATGATCTGCTCCAGAATCTTCCCTGGTATTGATGTCAGACTGACTGGGCGGTAATTATTTGGGTCCTCTCTTTTCCCCTTTTTGAAAATAGGGACAACATTTGCCCTCCTCCAGTCTGCCGGGACTTCGCCTGTTCTCCAGGAATTCTCAAAGATGACTGCCAGTGGTTCTGAGATCACACCTGCCAGTTCTTTTAATACTCTTGGATGCAGTTCATCTGGCCCTGGAGACTTGAATACATCCAAACTAGCCAAGTATTCTTGTACTATCTCCTTAGTTATTCTGGGCTGTGTTTCCTCTGCTGAATCATTTGCTCCAAATTCTTCAGGTCGGGCATTGTTTTCTTTATCGGAGAAGACTGAGGCAAAGAAGGCATTGAGGAGTTCAGCCCTTTCTGTGTCCCCTGTTTGCATTTCACCATCTTCTCCTCTGAGTGACCCCACTGTTTCTTTGTTCTTCCTTTTGCTACGAACATACCCATAGAAGCCTTTTTTGTTGCTTTTAACCTCTCTAGCAAGCCTGAGTTCATTCTGTGCTTTAGCTTTTCTGACTTTGTGTCTACACGGGCTGGCTATTTGTTTGAATTCCTCTTTGGTGGTTTCCCCCATTTTCCATTTTTTGTACACATCCTTTTTTAATCTTAACTCAGTTAAAAGTTCTTTAGATAGCCACCCTGGCTTCTTTAGGCACCTTCCATGTTTCCGTCTCACTGGTATTGCCTGACGTTGTGCTTTTAGTATCTCCCTCTTAACAAACTCCCAGCCATCATGAACTCCCTTTCCTTTTAGTATTACTGTCCATGGGATCTCACCCAGCACTTCCCTAAGTTTTATGAAGTCGGCTTTCTTAAAGTCAAGAAATTGAGTCCTAGTATGCTTGGCTGCTCCTTTCCGCTGTATAGTAAACTTCAGAAGAGCATGATCACTCGTGCCTAATGATCCTTCCACTTCTACCCCACTAACCAGGTCATCAACATTGGTTAGGACCAGATCTAAAATGGCTGTTCCTCTTGTTGCTTCTCCCACTTTCTGGACAATGAAGTTGTCTGCAAGGCCAGTGAGGAATCTGTTTGACCTTATGCTCTTGGCTGAGTTTGACATCCAACAAATATCCGGGTAATTGAAGTCCCCCATTACTACTATCTCCCTTCCTTTTGCATGCTTGGCCATCTGTTCCAGGAAGGCATCATCTATGTCCTCCGTTTGGCTTGGGGATCTATAGTAAACTCCCACAATGAGGTCTCTGTTATTCTTCTCTCCCTTAATTTTGACCCAAATGCTCTCACTTTGGCTTTGAGGTTCATATTCATTCATACACACACATACAACTATTCTATTTTATATAAGACAATATTTTTTAAGTCTTCAAATCCAGATATTGCAAGTGCATTTTCTCTTTCACCAAAAAGTCAATAAGAAGTTTCCAATCCTTAATAAATGCTATTGATGATTTTTCTCTAATTAAACACGTTAACTTTGCCATCATAGCTAAGTCCAATAATTTTATCAACCATTCCTTCCTAGTAGGTAGGGCTGTATCTTTCCGTCTTTGTTTTTAGAGCCATCTCTCCACTGTAATCATAGATTGTCCCTCTCTCCTTTTACATGGTGGCAGCTTATGCACAGAAAATGTCAACAACAACTCTTTGTGTGTGTTTTTTTAAAAAAAACAAATTCTGTCAAGAATGTAGGTAGGTAGTTCAAGCAGCTGTTTGGGGATTGCAGCCATGAGCTATTCAAACCAGGAGATTACAGGAAAATCAGGCTGTTTGCACAGTGCTGTAGCCTGTATATTATCCACTCAACAAATTATATTTCTCCTGCTTTTAACTTTCCCTCCTCTCCTCATGGATCTCAGGAACGATGGTGTCTATGAAGGGAAGTCTGCCATGCTCAGGAGTTATGCAGCTTGGAAATGAAATTGTTCCAGTGAGTCATCTTCCTGCTCCAATACAGGAAAAATAACAACATTCCTTCAAAGAAGCAGCTGGATGTTTGTGTGCCAGAATCCCAGCGATTATCTCCTCTGCGTTCCATCTTGATCACTGACCACAGTCAATGCTTATGGAGATGGGTGCCTTCATAATATTAGTGGTTTATTCAAACCATCTTCTAAACTTTGTCTCCCTATTGTTTTACTAGACAGCAACAAGTCAGCACTAAATCTGGTTGTACTTTTAAGCACCAGGAAAAACCTTTCCTTATTGAGTAAGTTCATTAGATCATCACCTCTCAGCATCAGCTACCTAATAGGGTTTTTGTGAAGATACAGGGGCGGAATGGAAACCATGCACAGCACCTTAAGATTCTTGGAGGAAATGTAGGAAATCAATGTAATAAAGAAACAAACAGAAAATAAACTAGGATTGCAGCTGGCTGGGTTGGCTGGTTTGGAAAGGTGCCATACTCTCTTAAGTGATCACAAGTTTCTCATTCATAACAATTTCTCATGAGCAGATATGTGTGGATGGCTTTCAAATAGGAGCAAATGAAGACTCAGTGAGGTTTGGTGGAATATGACCAAAACCAGACAACAACATGAAGTGCCATTTGTGTTCGGTCACTGTGCATAGGATAAGTTTAAAAATAGAGCTTCCACTCCATGGAAATGGCTAAGGGTCTTTCTGAAACTCTTGGCTCTGCAAATCAATGACTAAGCAGAGAAGCTGGTGAAACCTTTATGAAGACAGGCAGGCAAGCGGAGAGCTGCGAAGCTTTTCTGATTTACTGATTTGCTTCGTACACACCTGCTAAGATTACTCAGAGAACCCTGCATTGCATACATATTTTCAGGATGGGACTCTAAATCGTTTCCAGGTTTGTGTATTCATTTTGGACAGTCTAAGTTGATCACAGTTTTCCAAGATTTAAGAAGCTGCATTTTTAAAAGGATGGAGGGTAAGCAGGGCTGACCCAAGATATTTTGCTGCCTGAGGCAAAGGACAAGATGGCACCTTCTCCATTCCACATCCAGAAGGTATCTGGACTGTTGGTTGACTCTTACTGTAGTGTCCTCCTTGTTTTCGAGTTTCCTCCCAATGAGAGCAGTCGACCCAGAGCCCCCAAACCCAACCTTTCCTTCAGAAAGGCCTGAATGAGTTCTGGTATCTTAATATTATAACAACAACAACAATAAACAGCCATGATTGGTGAAGTTCATGCAGAGATGCTCAGAGTTCAATGAGAGTTTGATCCAGCATGTGGCTTTCTTGAGAGCAGAAAGAACAAGAACAACAAAAATTATAATCTCTGTACTTTTAACCTCCAGCTTCCCAGCATTTTGGAAGCTGCAAGGCATTGTAACTCGGATGGGTGAATAGGTGGGCCATAAACAATGATCTCTGTTTCCATATTTACTTAAGAGTGTTATACTTGGCAACGCACGTTTCCACTGGCTGAGGGCTAATTTCCTAATAACACAACTGGGCGGTTAATACAGGCTCCTTGATGAACATCTGAGCACGGTGTGAATGGCTGTGGTCAAGGTTTGGGCCCAGGACTGGGAGAGGACAGAAGAAGTCAGAGTTGGAGCCCAGAGCTGCTCTGGAAATTCTCCTAAACTGCCCTAGGTTTATTAAATTGTAGAATTTATTAAATTTATTTCCACTATTGCAAAGGCCTTGTTGTGAGTTTTGCTGCTATTGTAGAACTACAGTGGTACCTCTGGATGCGAATGGGATCCGTTCCAGAGCCCCGTTCGCATCCTGAAGCAAATGCAACCTGCGTCTGCGTGTGCGTGGGTCACGATTTGCCGCTTCCACGCATGCGTGTGACGTCATGATAGTCATGACGGTCCATGCATGCGTGTTCCATTACTTCCGGGTCGCCGCGGAGCACAACCCGAAAACGCTCAACCTGAAGCATATTCAACCCGAGGTATGTCTGTATATAGCTTGGTCGTTAACTAATATGAGATGATTAATTTATCAGCTGAGTTCCAGTGCAACAGCATTAGCTATCAATATGCAGGGCTCTAAAACAGGGAAACTTGTGGCCGTCCAGATATTATTGGACCCCAAACTGACTGATTATTGGACCTCAGCTCCCATCAGCCAGCATTGCCAGTTGTCAGGGATGGGGATACTTCAAGTCCAACATCATCACAGGTTCTCCCTGCCTGCTTTGGAGACTTATTCAGATTGGGTCCAGCTTGCCTTAGGCAACGCCTTCACCCCTAATATGCCTCTTTAGGATGATACGTTGTTCCATGTTATATCCTTTTATGGCATGGACAGTCCTCCTGAATGCTGTTGGACTCCAACTCCCATCAGCCTCAGGTAGCATCATCAAAAGGGACTTGGAATGAAAAATAATAATAAATAAATTAGAAAGGTTACCACAACTGTTGGCTCCCGTATTATGGCAATATGTTTATTTTATGCATTTGTTGCAAGTATTTCTAGTCTGCCTTTCAAGATAGAAATTATTCCAAGGTGGTCAATGTTATGTACTGAAGTTCTCACTCTGGGCCAGTAGGGGGATACTGTAGATAGTTATGCAAATAAGGGATCGAAAGTGACGTTCAGTGATTGGATAGTTTTAGAAAATTGTTACAGTTACGTTGTACTGGAGCTCTATATAAGCAGGCTGACTGAACCCTTCAGTTAGTTCTGTTTTGGCCTGTGAATAAATAAGAGCTGTTTGAAGAATCACTGTGTCGTCTGATATGTTCACCCACAACTTAACAGTCAACAAGTCTCTCTCTCTCTCTCTCTCTCTCTCTCTCTCTCTCTCTCTCTCACACACACACACACACACACACAGTATATATGCAGATTAAAGAAAACCACGATGCAACAATTAATCAAAATTCTGATTAGTAGGGAACGTGGGTAAAGGGAGGCAGGAGGGGAAGCCCAGGTGGAATGGGACTCCCCCCCCCCCCCCATTTCTGAGAACACCAGATTGAAAACTAATTAAACAATGATGAAGTCATGACGGTCCAACACAATTCGCAAGCTCAAGCACCACTGTAACCGATGGTTCCGAATTGTGGACAACCCTGGAGCAGGTGGTGGACCATGTTCACACAGCAAGGATTGACCAGGTACCTAGGCTAGAAGAGGCAAGGGCTTTTACGAGAAAAGCTGTTTCAGTTATATGTGTGCCAATGTTGCAGCTTTCTTGGGAGAAGCCACGTTTTAATTTTGCTCTGTGTATTTATTTTTCCTTCCTGGCAGATGTGATAAAAAGAAGCATCTCCACGTTTTAATTTTGCTCTGTGTATTTATTTTTCCTTCCTGGCAGATGTGATAAAAAGAAGCATCTCACAATAATTTTGTTTGAAGTTCATGTCCTTCCCCATCTCAGGTTACAGAAACAGAAAGGCACCCACTGAGGGTATACCCTGCACTATCCACTCTGATGTACCCCGATAAGTTAAGAAAGAAAAGTGTGTATGGTTTCCCCCTTCTCCATCATCTTTCCCTGCTCAGTAACCTGGAGTCCTCATGAGTGGGTGTGCTGGCTCTGTATTGTACTGCACATCAGGATGCCGTTTTTGTGTCATGAAAGACTGAGTTCTTGTCTCAAAGAGGGAAGCCAGGATTTTTCTCCAGCTGAGATTTTAGTTTGGGGTTTTGGAAAAGCACCTGTCGAAAGCTTTCCTCTTCCAATAAGTCTTTTGATTAGAGATCTTTCACACTGTGCATCTGAATTGCAATTGTTTTTAAAGATGTTATTGTTTGTTATTTGCAGCCCTGGTTCCTTTTAGGAGGAAACGCAGGATATTCATTAAATAAATAAATAAAGTTGTTGTTGTTGTTTCCCCCCCTGAGGCAGATTGTTAAGGACTCCTAATTTTTTTTCCCAGAGCCAGGCCAGGGAGAAAGCCACCAGCACATTTAGCTGAGGCATCAAAATCTGCAAAGGTTGTTGAAATTGCTAGTTTAACTCTCAACACTTGCCAGGAGTCTGACAGGTTGTAGGTGGCTTTTGAAAAAATTCTTATTAAACGGTGGTTTACCTCCAACAAAAAGGTGTCAAGACATTTTTAAAATCTCTGAAGAGGACAGAAGGACAAGATTTAAGGAGGAATAAAAGGTCACCCATGCGAGAATAAGTAGGGAGGGAAAACACAACCCCATCATTGCAATAACATCATTTTCTTTGAGCAGGTATTTACAGATTGCTATAATATTAAAGACATCACTTTTTAGGTTGTGTTTTTGTGGGGGCGAAAACAAGCAAAGGTTTAGCAGAGCTACCTGAATGTAAACAACTTTAAGAGTGTAAAAATGAAAAATGGGTAAGAGGAGGAGCTTGCCCTGTTGTTTCACACTGTCTCACAGCCATGGCTTCCCCCAAAGAATTCTGGAAACTATAGTTTGTTTAAGGGTTCTGAGAGTTGTTACGAGAGCCCTTCTCCCCTCACAGAGCTACAATTTCCAGAACGCTAGAACGAGCAACCCCTCTTCCCCGGGAACTCTGGGGCAGCCATGACTGTTTAAAGTGGCATCACGGTATTTTAAATGTATGGTGTGAATGTGACCTTAATCCACTTCAGATGTGCTATTAATGTTTCAGTTACATGTTGTATACACATTGACAATTAAACAACCGCCTGCATGTGTCCTGGGTCTACATGCCCCACTTCCCTAAGTGGGAGATGCTCCTGTAGGAAATGTGTGCATTTTATCTTTTAGCCTCTGCAAATTCTTGTTGCCCTTTGCAGTACAGTGGTACCTCGGGTTAAGTACTTAATTCATTCCGGAGGTCCGTTCTTAACCTGAAGCACCACTTTAGCTAATGGGGCCTCCTGCTGCCGCCACGTTCTCATCCTGAAGCAAAGTTCTTAACCTATACAGTGGTACCTCGGGTTAAGAACTTAATTTGTTCTGGAGAGCCATTCTTAACCTGAAACTGTTCTTAACCTGAGGTGCGATTTTAGCTAATGGGGCCTCCCACTGCCAACCACGCGGCCACCACGCGATTTCTGTTCTCATCCTGAAGCAAAGTTCTTAACCTGAGGTACTATTTCTGGATTAGTGGAGTCTGTAACCTAAAGCGTCTGTAACCCGAGGTACCACTGTATAGATTTATTACATGCTTTGTTCTTTGTGTGATCAAACTGCCAGGACCAGTGTGCACTTTAAAATTTTAGCCTCTATGAAAATGATCATATGCTTTGTAAGTTTTTGTAGTGTTTGGTCTTGTACTGCCAGGCATTGGTGGTGGTTATATTATTGCTGGCCTGCTGCAACATTGGGATGCTTATTTTATTTGTTGTATGATGGACAGTTTGGCTTTTATGATGACTTTAAAATATTATCACATTCATATAATCCAACTGAGTCATTTGTTGGATCTTTTGTGTTCTGTTTTGAAGTAATTTGGTATTGGGTTGTTATTGTAATGATGCATTGATTTGCTTTTTTTTTTGCTGTTGTTCGGTTTTGAACCTTTGAGCATATTTATATGGCAAAGTGGCATACAAGTGTAAATAATGAGCCAATAATAATTAATTAAAGGCGCTTGTCTCTTTCACTAGCCTTAGACTCCTATGGCACTGGGGAGATGATGCTGATTCCATTGGAATCCTCAGGACTCGAATGTGGCAGAGTGAGTTTCTCAGGCTGAAGAGACATTGGCAGAATGGGCTCCTCCTGTGCTGGTACTGCCAGCACAGTGAGGATTGTTGCAATTGTGAACAATACCCCCTCACTCTCTGGTGGTTCCTGCAAGCCCATAGCTTCATCCTCTGAAGTGGGGAAAGAATCTCTGTTACGATTGCCAGACCTCCAGGTCTGACCTGAAGTTTCCAGGTTTGCTTGGCTCCATCCAGGTGGCAGATCGAAGGCTTGGATATCCAGATGGGTGAGAGCAAGAGTGCTTTTAATTAAAAAATTGAAATTATTAAGGAGACTGTGCATGAGGTGTGCGAGCTTCAGCTTGGCAGGAGCTGGATGCAAATTATAGCATAAGCACTCGGCGGTGAGGGTCTTCGCTGCTCCATTGCCTTCTACCAATTAACCTCCATCTCCAGGACCCCAACATTGTGACATCATCAGGGGTCTCCTTGATGTGGGCTCTGAAATCTCAGGGTCTGAGATGCTCTTGGCGTGGCAACCCTAGTTTTGATGTTTGCCATCTGGAGACACCCATTTCCACCTGTCTTGCCCAAGCATTCAGCTGTGAAAGCAAGACACCTGCTTCCAGTATAACTTTTAGGGAATTTGCTGGCCTTTGGGGTTGAGGCATAAAAGACTGGGTGGGGTCAGCATGACATTAATGTGCTTCAGGGGTGACAACTTGAATAAAATATTGTGGGGGCACAGGTAAGCCCCACATAATCGATCACATGACACGGTGCACACACACCATTTGAATGGCAATGCCCATCAACCGGGGGGGGAGGGCGGTGACCCCTAGGAATTGGCTCCTATGATCGGTTTTAGGGCTACTTTTGGATGGAAAGTTGTGTGATATTTTTATTTGACCTGCTGTAAAAGATTTTGGCAGGTGGGCAGGACAACCCATCTGTCAATCATCTTCCATCCTAATGATGTCATGTGACCGGAGGTGGGTTGCCCACCCACCTTTCAAAGTATTGGCCTGCAGGGCCAAATAGCTGCTTTGGACTATCCTGCTGCAGGTCAAAGTTAAAAGCCCTGCCAGGAAGACTGGGATATTCACAAAGCATGGCTCTTCGGCGAAAAGACTGTAGGTCATCGATCCCTCCACCGTATAGCCTAAAGCCAATAATCAGTGCATTGGTATAATTCAGTTTCAATGATTAAAATTAAATAAATGAATGCAAATGATGTTTGCATTCAAGTCTCCATCAGACTTGGCAGGGGGAGGGGGGAGACACAGCAAGCATTCTATTAAATTCCAAGGCGGGTTCACAGGGGAGGTGGGGTGGCTTATGTAACCTGGGCCTCAAACCATTTCAGTCATTGTTTTGCATTCAGAAATAGACAGGGATGGAGCCAGTTGCAAATAGCCCTGCTGCCGCTGTATTTTGAACTAATTGCACTTTCCTGACAATCTCCAAAGACATATGAGTGCATATGAAGCACTGAAGAAGCCCAGATAAAATCCTACCAGAGTGTGGATAGCTGTGGCCAACTCATCTCTGTTCCTACATCCTGCCTTAATTGTCTTCACAGTCAGTGAAAATTGCCAGGTTTCTCAGCCTTTCATTATATGCTCTGCTTGTTGTTCTGTTCTTTAATTTGCATCTCTCCAAACCAAAGCTTTGCATGGGTAAGTCGTATTATGGCTAAAGGTTTCATATGATTCTGGGGAAGTACATAATGCAACTCCTTTTAACTTTAATGAAAATAGAATTTGGCCAACACTAGTTAGCTGTTCCACCATCTGCATCGCAGCGTAGGGGGTATTATCACTGACAATTATAATTCTGACTGATGTCTTGCCAGTGCAGATGACTCATCTAGGATGATGCTGATCAAAGCAAAAAAGCAAACAGGGAATACCTTCTTCACCCTTTCCCGGGCTGGAGAAAGTAAAGCTGATCTGGTTTATTTGCAAGCTTATACCAGGATTACAGGCAACAGGTTTAAAGCCAAGAAAAACAAATAGCCTTTTAAATGCCAAGCCTAAATGGACGCATGGAATTTGCGGCACTGGCAGACAAGGTAGCACAGCTCAAAGCTGGATAAGAAAAGTGTATGGAGGATTAGAGGATAGATAACTACTTAAGAGTAATGATTAATCCAAGGGCATGAGAATATACATCTATGTAGAGGGCAGGGTCAGTCCAAGACATTTTGCCACCTGAAGCAAACCACAAAATGGTGCTACCTCCCACCAGAGAAGAAAGAGACAGTGGAGATCTACACTGGCAACAGGAGGTGGTGAATTAAATCAAATTTTGCCCTGATTTAGTGGGAAAGGGTCTGAATCAAATCTCAAGAGACCCCAGAGGGCAGCCCTGCCCTGCCATTTTCTCCCGAGGGCTGGGAGGAGATCTGCAGTGCTTACTATACACTGAGAGGATGCTGCAGAGATGGCATGGGGGGGGGCTGTTTAAGAGGCAGCAGATCTGGCCTCCAATGGCGCCCCTCAGCCATTGCTGCTACTGCAGTGGTGGCGGCAGCAGGCGATGTATTCCTTTGAGGCCAGATCTTGCTGCCTTTGTGGATCCTGCCACCTGAGGTGGTCACCTCAACTTGACTCGTAGGTGAGCCAGCCCTGGGAATAAGGACTCATGGGGTGCTTTTTCAGACTCAACGGGTAATTTCAGTGTGGAGGGCCGAGAAGGAAAAATCCACAGTCAAGTTCTTGTCCTGCTCAGTAAAAGTGAGGAGATGTTCTTCCAACTCTGCTCCTGTTCGCACTCTCCTATATTGAACATCACCCTTTGAACATGGTCACATTTGCCACAAATGGATGTCCACCCTGCTACCCAGAGGAGGAGAGGTGGAAAGAGCTCCTCTACACAAGACAGTACGGTGGTAGTTTATGTTACTGTAGTAGGGGCTGATGAGTGATCCTGGCTCTTTTCTTGCCCTTTTGGAGGTAGCAGACATTTCTCATGGAAGCTCTTCTCCTCACCCACCCACCACCTGCAGCCATTTTGTGACTGGTACTCACATCACTGGGACGCAGGTGGCGCTGTGGGTTAAACCACAGAGCCTAGGACTTGCCGATCAGAAAGTCGGCGGTTTGAATCCCCGCGACGGGGTGAGCTCCCGTTGCTCGGTCCCTGCTCCTGCCAACCTAGCAGTTTGAAAGCTCGTCAAAGTGCAAGTAGATAAATAGGTACCATTCCAGCAGGAAGGTAAACGGCATTTCCGTGCGCTGCTCTGGTTTGCCAGAAGCGGCTTAGTCATGCTGGCCACATGATCTAGAAGCTGTAAGCCGGCTCCCTTGGCCAATAAAGTGAGATGAGCGCTGCAACCCCAGAGTCAGCCACGAATGGACCTAATGGTCAGGGGTCCCTTTACCTTTACCTTTACTCCCATCACCTACTCAAAATTCCAAATGTGTCTACTGGCCCCAAAGAGTTGGTGAGCTCTGCAATGGGGGACCCTCAGCAAAACACGTTTTGGTGGGTCTCCTCATGCTTTGATGAGCTTTCTCAGCCTCATCTGACAGTTGTGATAGCAACAACACATCTGATAGTTGTGATAGCAACAGCACTTCAAGATGGCTGGGAGCCACCATTTAAATTTCCCTGGAATGCCTGAAGTAACGTCACTCGGGAACATGGTGAGAAATTAAAAACTCTCACAGACACAGCTACCCAGTGTGGAGGACCCTGAGAAGGTATCAGCACTAGTGGGCCCTGACAGCTGCCCTGGGATGCCAGGGGGATGACACCAGGCCTGGTATGTATTTGATGAATGTGTTACACATGCCTTGGGCTGCTGTTTTGCTACATGGTACTTCAAAGTTGTAATATACAGTGGAAATGAGGGGGGGAGGAGCTACAGTTTGGAAATACAAATGAAGCAATTCGAAGTACATGGGCTATTCGGCATTCAGGGAACACTAGATGGTGCTAGTACTTAGCAGAGATCAATAATAATATACTGTTTTGTTCTGGGTTTTGTGTGGGCAGAAGAAATGCCTTGCCAAGGTGATTTGTGTGACCTGCTGGTGAGACTTTGGTCTTGGCAGAAATTAAGTTTCTGATTTTTTTTAAAAAAACTGCCAAACAGTTGCACTCCCACCATTTGCAAAAAGGAAACTTTCTAATGGCAAATGATTCATGGTTCTGCTTCTTCATCTCTCGGCGTGACAGATTGAAATGATAACTCCTGGGTGAGCGGCCCACTCTCCAGCTTGTGACACCATAATTGTCTGAGCAGAAGGATTGAACAAAGGGATTGTGCAGGTAGAGCAGCCTTCGACAACCTGGAGCCTTCCAGATGATTAAAACCACAATTCCCATCAGCCCCTGCCAGCCCAGGGAAGCCACCCAGAGCAGCTGAAGCAACCCAGTCAGAAACAAGAGTCACTTTCTCTGGCCTCATCCTCAGTGATGTGTAGTGGGAACCTGGTGATGACCTCCCATGGGTGGTTGCTTATCTTGGATAGCAGTAGAGCCAAGAAAGACACTGCTAATTAGAGATAAGGAGAAAATCATTAAAACGTGAACCTACCCAATTTGCACTTCACAAAACAATATACGAATCACAACACAGCAGCCCTTTGGAATTCATGCTTGTGAGTTTTGTGTTGCTTTCTAGCAAAACAAGTGTACAACATTTGCCTGCAAAATGTGCGTCTCTTTAGTGTGCATAAAAATTTGCAGTGAAAAGAAGAAACAAGATGCATTATGTGAAGGATAATTGCTTGCAGAAATATGTGTGCATAGGAAAGGTGCATATGAAAATGTGTATATTAGGACATATGCACACTAAAATGCTAAGGAAGTTTTTGTGTGATGACTTAAAAATACATATAGAATCACAACCTGAAGTAGAAATGCGCCAAACTGAATTTAAGATTGGAAAACAAGAAACCAAAATGCACGGGTCTATCTCTCCCTATTGTTTGCTTTTGCTGGGAGAGAAGAAATATTATTCTGCCGCCCAGGGCTCAGTTGCATTATGTTCTCCACCATGAAACTGAGAGTCCATCCTGCCAGTCACTTGCCTGTCCTATTTGGCAACAGCACAGACATGATGAAGTTCTATCTGGGCAGGTTTCACTGTTGCAAATCCTCTTGGCACAGTGTCGCATAGAGTCTTGAGTAAATTTGATCTGCAGCACTAACCTGGAGGTTAAGGAGAGGAAGCTACTGTTATGTACTGAAGTTCTCACCCTGGGCCAGCAGGGGGATACTGTAGATAGTTTTCACTCAGGTCCACATATGCAAATAAGGGATTGAAAGTGACGTTCAGTGATTGGATTGTTACAGAAAATGGTTACTGTTGCATTCTAGTGGAGCTCTATATAAGCAGGCTGGCTGAACCCTTCAGTTCAGTTCTGGCCTGTGAATAAACAAGAGCTGTTTGAAGAATCGCTGTGTCGTCTGATATGTTCACTCACAACTTAACAGCTACCTTGAGGAAGAGAGAGCACAACCATTGTGGAGGTTTCAGTTATGGATTGGAACTGCATTACCTCTGCTGATCTTCCTAATCGATTTAGACCAGGAACAATCAGCATAGCAAGCATCACAGACTTTCCGTGGTTCGAGGGCGTCAGGCACTCTGATCCAAGCTGGTTGACATTAGCAAAAAACCATATGGAGGCATCTGCCCAGCCTCGTGGGAGATGAGTTTTTCCTCTAAATAAACAAACAAACAAACAAATAAATGCACCCAGCTTTGCCGCTGCCACTGTCAATAAATCCCACATTCGGTGAAAGTACATCTACCATAACAAAGCAGGCTTTTCTTGGGGTGGGGAAGAATAATTCATAGTCAATACAGCCCTTGTTAGACAGCTTCTTGGTTTCCTAGCAACAGCATAGGGAAATCCATCAGAGACTTTGAATCGAAACTACAAAGTGGGAAGGATGCCTTGAGCGTGCTCATTTTCTTCCAAATAAAGTAACTGATGCAACTTCATCTGCTAGAGGAGGTCTCTGCAGCTGTGCAACCACACTCACCCACATAAGTGCATACCCTCCAACAATTCTCTGACGAAAATACGGACATCCTATTTTTATTATTTATACCCCGCCTATCTGACTGGGTTGTCCCAGCAACTTGGGGAGGCCTCCAACATATATACAAAACATAATAAAACATTAAACATTAAAAAAGTTCCCTATACAGGGTTTCCTCCACACCATGGAAGAAGGGGTGAGTGAAAATTTGGTTCTGAATGGGGCAACTGTGCTTCTGAAGGAGCAGGTGTGCAGCTTGGGAGTCATTTT
Organism: Podarcis vaucheri; assembly: GCF_965113315.1. NCBI lineage: Eukaryota > Metazoa > Chordata > Lepidosauria > Squamata > Lacertidae > Podarcis > Podarcis vaucheri. The sequence continues at coordinate 22,073,280 of NC_138767.1, forward strand.
GGACTCACAGCTGTCCATGGAGGTGCAGGTCAATTCTGTGTCCAGGGCAGCTGTCTACCAGCTCCATCTGGTACACAGGCTGAGACCCTACCTGCCCGCAGACTGTCTCGCCAGAGTGATGCATGCTCTAGTTATCTCCCGCTTGGACTACTGCAACGCGCTCTATGTGAGGCTACCTTTGAAGGTGACCTGGAAACTGCAACCAATCCAGAATGTGGCAGCTAGACTGGTGACAGGGAGTAGCCGCTGAGACTATATAACACTGGTCCTGAAAGACCTACATTGGCTCCCAGTACGTTTCCGAGCACAATTCAAAGTGTTGGTGCTGACCGTTAAAGCCGTAAATGGCCTTGGCCCAGTATATCTGAAGGAGCATCTCCACCCCCATCATTCAGCTGAGGTCCAGCTCCGAGGGCCTTCTGGCAGTTCCCTCACTGTGAGAAGTGAGGTTACAGGGAACCAGGCAGAGGGCCTTCTCGGTAGTGGTGCCCGCCCTGTGGAACGCCCTCCCATCAGATGTCAAGGAAATAAACACCTATCCGACTTTTAGAAGACACCTGAAGGCAGCCCTGTTTAGGGAAGTTTTTAGTGTTTGAAGTTTTATTCTGTTTTTAGGGTTCTGTTGAAAGCCACCCAGAGTGGCTGGGGAAACCCAGCCAGATGGTTGGGGTAGAAATAATAAGTTGCTGTTGTTGTTGTTACATCAGGAACAAAGGAGGAAAATAATATCTACATTATGGATGCTGCTACCTGAGGCAGTTATGCCAACTTGCCTCATGGTTAGGCTGGCCCTGCCTCCAAGGAACCTTGTGGAAACAAAGGCTGGCCCAGTGAGACGTAACATGGGAAGCATGGAGAAAGAGGGGGGTTTATGCTTGAACAAAACTGGGGCTTTCAAATATGCTCTGACCCCTTGGGATACCATGGATGCAAAAACATGACTCAGAAAGATGTGGGGAGTGCCATGCTGTCCCATGTACTGATAAAAGTGAGATGAGAAGGAAAATGAATTACCATGGAAAGCACCCAGAAATGTCTTTCCCAGAACTGAGGAGGTGGAAGACATAGGCAGTTTCAAGTGCTATTCAGATGTTGCTTTCCAGATGTTGCTTGTCTACATCTCTCATGGGCCCTCACCAGTTACCATGTTGTCTGGGGCTTATGGGAAGGGAAATGGTGAGCGCCCAATGTTTTATGGATTCCACCTGCCGCCATCCCTGCCCATTGGCTATGCTGGCTGGGGCTCATAGGAGATAGAGTCCAACAATGGCTGGATAACAAGAAATTTCCAGTCACTATACTAGGCCTTCTACATCCCTCCTGCTGCCCTGCCTCTTCTAACCTAGTCAACTGATGAGTTCAGCCGCAGGGAGAGCAACAAAAGGATCTGAGGTCTTACGACTCTTGATATGATGCATGCTGGGCAATCCGCATGTACCTTTCCTGCATCTCTCTCATTGATTTGCACACATACTCAGTATGTTCAGCAAGCAACTCCGATGTAAAACAGCATCATACACAGTGAGTCATCAGCGCCTGGTTTCCATCCCACAGAGAGCCTGCACTGCCATTCACGCTGGCCTTTGCAAACATAGCTACAAATACACATAATCGAGTCAGTTGTCTTGTAGAACACTTTGCAGATAAATCCTCCTTCGCTGCACACAATAATAAAAAAACAAAATTTGGGCGCAGGGCATTTTGCAAAGGAATCAGTCTAGGGTGACTTCAATCTCTAATGACACATTTTGAGTGTATTCACTTTATAACCTTTGATTTATGGATGAGCTCTTTCTAGTTTCTATGGCAATGTGCAACTATAATCAGTCATTAGCTTCTGCTGCATGGGGTGGGGGAATCTATTTACTCATACCAGCAAAGTGTGGTAAATGAATTACTCATATTAATGCCAGAAAGCTCTGTTGTCCTGTATCATTGGCTATTTAATCTTGTGTTTCTTCACTAGGTGCATCTTTTAAACACCAGCACAAAAGCCAGTCACTAGTGGAATAATAGAGGAAGATAGTTGGCTGATTATTACTGCTGTTAAGCTGCTTACAAAATGTGACAAGTGTGAAATTTGTTCTTATACAAAGATGATAGAAGCCTAATGTACCTGTTAAAGCCTTTATTCAAGACTAAAAGAAGACTAATTCACCCTTATAAACACCCCATCATGTGAAACATGCGCTTGTTCTCTTAATTGTATTCAGGACCTGTCCAAGACATTTTGCTACCTAAGGAGGATGACAAGATCTGCATGCACAGAAGCCAGCCAGATGAGCAGTTGAATCTGATTTCACTGCTGGACAAGAACCCTATTGGATCAGAAGTTCATACTCCCTCTGATGCGTGGAGTGGACTGAGTTAGCATCTGTTGTTTGCATCACTCCTCCAGGCACGCACCAGCTATTGAACATGATCCCACTGGCTTCTACATGTTCTGCCTAGGTGAGAGGTGGGGAATCTCTGGCTCTCCAGAGGTTGTTAGCCAGGGATGATATTTAGTTCAGCAACATTTGGTGGGCCACAGGTTCCCTGGCCGATGTATCCTGTTTGACCATGTAAGTGTTTGTGTAAGACTGTAATCCTGTGTGTTTTTAGGAGTAAGTCTTCATGAACACAGCTGGAATCATTTCTAGGTGAACATGCACAGGACTGGTCCACCTTCGACATCAGTTTTGAGATTTGGGGATCCATGGCCCCTCTGGAGTGTGCCTGAGCTTGGACTCAGTTGAGTCTTCTTACCTTGAAATATTTGGATTAGAGTAACAAATAATGATGAGTTTCCCAGCCCCCTCTCCTTTTCTTAAGTCACTGCTCTCGCATTATCAAACTATCTAAATAACATATGCCCTTTTATTGTAAAATAAACTGGCAAGATCCAATTACCCGATACTGTACCAGGATCTGAATTAATGCAATGTGGGTAGCTGGGTAATAAGACCTTCTGTGATTTGAAGGCCTCATTTTTCTTCAGAGAAATGTACAAATATTAGACAAAGGGAAGCCATTGACCTACTTGCCTAATGTCAGAATGTTGTCAGGAAGAGCATTTTCTTTAATTAAGTAGAGTGTATTAAGATCAGGACTATCTAGCTAATTTTGCAGAGGAAATTATGTACACATTATTAATTAAAAAGAGACGGTGGCATTTTCCTTGCCCTCTTTGAATCCCACATCTTTGCTGATTAGAGAAGTCAGAATGATGTCAGTTAGCCCTGTCATTGCAAACAATTTCTAAACCTTCTGCTGTTTAATAAAACAACCCGTCTAGACAAACCTCAAGCCAAGCAGTAAATCCGATACTGCACTTGAAGCCATCGCATATATTAATAACCTACTCGGTTGCCTGTCAAGTTTTCTGACTGGTAAAAGGACTTGAGATTACAGTTTCAGGCAAAACAGCCTTCAAGATGAAATGAACTGCTATCTTGAGCCCTTCGCTTGGAATAAAAGTTCCCTAAGAGATAATTAATAGTTCTTGCACTCCTTAATGGGAATGATAACTTGGCAAATTCAGGGTCTGTTTTGACATTTTAACTCTTCACTTTGATAGCTAGATCAATGTCTTGATGGCCCTGCTAGATTCAAGATGAAAGCTGGCTAGTAGTCAGAAATATGTTTGGCCTCATGGGGTCTTGAAGGATAGCCTTCCCTAGCCTGTTCCTTTCCAGATGTGCTGGACTACAAGAACTGCCATCCTTGGCCATTCGCCTTGCTGACATACAGAGGCTGGTGGTATCTGAAGTCCAATAATAAAAAAGAGAGTTTGGATTTGATATCCCGCTTTATCACTACCCGAAGGAGTCTCAAAGCGACTAACATTCACCAGGTTGGGAAAGGATACTGTAGGATGAGGATTCTGTGGACTCAGGTTTTGACTTGAAATGTCAGGGTTTTCTTCCCCTCCTCAGAGTCTAATGACAAGTTATGTTAATGACCTAATTGTGGGTTTTACAAATAAATAAATGCCAGATGTTTGGTGATGGTGATTGGCATGAATTAGGTCCCGGTTCCCCCTCCCCAAATACTAATTGTCACATGCAAGATTTTTTCCTAGATCACTGCTGGGTAGGAAAGGCTTAAATCTCCCCTCCCCGCATACTGAAAGGCCAATGCCAATTTCTGCTATGAATTTAGCATTTATTTATTTTTTTAAAAACCCATGTTACTGCATATTGATATCATTTATATAACATGGAGTTGGGTCCTCGGAATATAATCTTTTTTGACTTGAAGGTTACATGCCACTACACATGGTAGGTAAAGGTAACTGGGCGGTTAAGTCCAGTCGAAGGCGACAATGGGGTGCATCACTCATTTTGCTTCAGGCCAAGGGAGCCGGCATTTGTACACAGACAGTTTTCCGGGTCATGTGGCCAGCATGACAAAACCACTTCTGGTGAAACGGAATACTGTGACGGAAACCAGAGCGCATGGAAATGCCGTTTACCTTCCTGCCACAGCGGTACCTATTTATCTACTTGCCCTGGTGTGCTTTCGAACTGCTAGGTTGGCAGGAGCTGGGAAAGAGCAACGGGAGCTCACTCCGTCGCATGAATTTGAACTGCCGACCTTCCGATCAGCAAGCCCAAAAGAGAAGTATCTATCTCATAAGATCCAGCTGTGCACCATTGAACTACAGCCCTTCCCAAGGTTTCTTAAGTGCAGTTTTGGCTTTTTGTACTTAGAATTTTAATTTTTTATCTTTGTAGACTGTCCCAAGGACCTGATCAAAGGGCAACATAAAATATTTACAATACATGCAAATTATATGTCACCCTGAAGAGTCTGCGAGTTAAGAGAGCACACAATGAAGTGTGGACTATAGCTGTAGGTTTACATACCAGACTCATGAGAAATAGTTTCACAAATCCATTTTAAAATCAGCTTGGTTTTTTTTTATAAAAAAAGTTTGTTTGTTGTGCCCATAGTGGCTCACAAGGTGATGGTGAAAAATACAAAATCATTACAACAGTGGTCTAAATATTAATTCATTTCAAAACACATGACAATCAAAACAAGCAATTCGTTTATAGTCATACTGATGATTTTAAAAATGGTTAATTAAATGTTTTCCTTTAGTGAGGGTAGAGATGTAACCTCCCCTTCTTAAACTATTCCAACATGCCCACTTCTGATTAAAACTGCTAGCATCACCACCCTGCAAACCTGTCAACTTTATGAAATTAAAAACATCACGGAGAACATCAGGGTGACAGTTCTGGCCAGACATTAACTAATAGCTAGAACTGGAGAAAAATGAATACTGATCTCAAGTGACAACTTGCCTTTTCTTTACCAAAAAAGAGGACGGTGTTCCATACAGATGAAGGAGATCATATATTTTTAACGAAGTATACTTGCCACTTTACCCCTAGAAGCAGAAATCCTTTTGCATGTATTAATTTGTTTAAATATATTCTCATTGCACATGCCTGTTGTGTATAAATGCAGTTTAGTTTTCTTAACTTTCAGATTTGCACTCTCTCTCTCTTTTTCTTTCTTTTTTAAAAAAGGCATCGAATTTTTTTCTTCATATAATATATCTTTGTATGTTATTTTCTCTAATATATTCATTTTTAGGTATGCATGCATCTTTGTAAACATCATTTGGTTTGGAGAACTCCATCGCTAAATTCAGATAAGCATGAATTTCAAAGGATAGCTGTGATCAGTTCGCATATTGTTTAGGGAATGGAAAATTTGATAGATTTGGCTTTAAATGAATCCAATTTCTCCTCCATCCCTAACCCCAGCACCTCAGAGAATCCAAATCCAGAGTCAACTCTATAAAAATGTCTGTAGGAGGGTAAGAGGGGAAAAAAGAAGCAAAGAAAAAAAACATAAATTGTGTTTGCTTGATAGGCTGGGTCTGTATCTGACTGTATCACAAGCTTTCCTTCCAACTGTTGCCATGGCAATGGAAATAGCTGTAGATTTTAGTGATTCCCCCCACCTCTCTCTCGGACAATGAATGCAGAGTTTGGTGGCAACATGCCACCAAAGGTGGAGGTTGGAGACTAGAAAGTCGGAGCTGCTCTCTGCCCACACTCAGACCTCATGTCACTCCACCTCTTCATAGCTCTGCATCCATCATTGCCCTTCTGTTCTTAAAGACGCCCCTCTTGAAAACAGCAGAACTTGCCTTCGGAGTGTGTGTGTGTGTGTGGGGGGAGATTCACTTCCCACCCTCTGTTAAAAGCCAAACGCTTCCTCCAGGCATGTCATAAGATGTGCTTCTTCTTTTGAGCAGCAAAAATAGAAATAAAAATTGACATGACATTTAATTCGGATGACACCCTTCCAAATTTCTAATCAATATTAATTTGCACTTCACTGTTCTTAATCCGACTAAATGAGATATTATTCTGTGGAAACAACGGCATGGTCAGTGGGTGATGTTGGAATCCTCTGCTGTCATGTCATTAGGGTAGGTGATTTTTGCCTCAAATTATATAAATGCTATGGAGTGGCTCTACAATATGATTATATCCTGTCCCCCGGTCCAGTGCTTGCCCTTATTTGCCCTTCAATGTTAGTTCAGTTTTTGCAAACGAACAGACCCTGCCTATCTTTCCTCTTCCATTTGTCCACTCCTGTTGTCCTTCTGAGGCCAGAAGCTTCGGGAGAGAAATGCCTGGTCCTACCGACCACATTCAATGTAAACAAAGTGGCCTTTTTAACAGTATGCCTGTCTGGGTCCAACTCATTGTGGCAATCACACAGGGTCCCCCGGACATTTCACCGTCTATTGATCCCTGTGCCACCACTTTATGCCTCGCTGCCACCACCCAGGCCCTACTTGGTACAATACTGAGTCCAGTCAGGGTTAAATTGGAACATAAACCTCTGTTTATTTATTGCATTTTAACAAGTGTGTGGTTTCATAAACGGTATCAATTACAATCCAAGGGTGCCTATCCAGACCTATAACTTCCACTACCTGCTCTCACTCACTAAACCACCTCTCAGATATTTACTTGTCTTCCTGGTTCCTAACTGTTCCTGACTCAGCTTATTTCGCTACACTAACTCAACCTCCCCACAGACTCTATCCCAATTCACTCCCACTCCAACCAACCACCTGACTCCCAGCGAACTCCCCTCTTCCACCCCTCCCAGAGCTGGTTTTATAGTCCCTCTGGCTCCACCCCCTGGGTTCTGATTGGGTAACCTATTTAACTATTTCACCTCCAGCACTCTCATATGTTAACGTCACACTCATCAAGCATTTCTTTCCAGCTCCCTGAAAACCCCCCAAAAGGAGAACACAGAGGTGGGGTGGATGGAAACCTCTGGGTATAGGGTGGTATATAAATTCAATAAATAAATAATAAATAAATGGAAAGGTGTGTGTGCTTGCACATGTGAGAGTGCCGTGTGGGCATACTCCAACCACTTCAATCTTCTGAGGCCCTTCTCTAAGGTCCTCCTCTGAGTGAGACTTGTAGGGTGGTGCCAAGGTGCAAGGCCTTTTCAGCTGTGGCTCCCCATCTATGGAATGCTCTCCCTAGTGAGGTCTAGCTTGCACCTTGGTTGATATATTGTTGGCACCAAGTAAGGACTTATCTTTTTTCTCAGGCTTTTGATAGACTGAGATTGTGTTGTTTGGTTACTAGTGTGTAGGGATGGAAGGCGCTATCGATTTCACATCTCTCATATTTCCCACCTTAAATTCAGTTTTCCATATTTCTGCAGCAATTTGCATATTTATAAAAAAAAGGGCATGAAAATTCTTCAGCATTTTAGTGTAAACTTCTAAGAAACACATTTGGGTAGGGAGTTTTGACTAATGTATACATTTCTGTATGGGTTTTTGAGTAATACATTGCATTTTAATGTCCTTTTCACAGATGTATTCAATTTTTATACACATTCCACCCCAATGCATGCATTTTTATAAACATTGCCCAGATTTTTAACTGCATTGCAAAATTCAGAGAAGTGTGAATTTTGAAGGGTGACTGTGTATTGGTTCTAATATTGCTTTTAAAAATGAAAATTTGACCTATTCAACTTTAAACGCAAACGGAATCAAATTATCCCCATCCCTGTTAGTGTGCCGCCAAATTTTCCTTTGTGCTGTTTCTTATGTTTTTAAATCTGTTGTATGTGGCTTGGAGACTTGTGGGTAATAAGTGACTGGGGAAATCCAGCCAGATAGGTGGGGTATAAACAATAAAAATATTATTATTACTAAATCTAAATAAAAATACAACAACAACAATAACAACCACTGCTGTCATGTGGGCCTTGGAGGGTTGGCCAAAGGTGAACATGGCAAGAAAAGGTTAGCCACCCCTGTAACGCTGTAGCTGAACACACACTATTTCCTTAGTGAAAGTCCACAGACTACATTAGCAGGGAGACCAACGCAAGGACCACACCCAGGAATGGAACCTGTGACAGGCTCAGATGCCAACTCTGTCTCCCTGTCTAGTCTGGTGACACTGTGACAAGGCCGAATCATGTCATCTGCAACACTAGAGATTCTTTCACTTCCTCAGCTTCCAGTACTGCATATGGCACCAACTGCCAGCCATGCCCTTCTGCGTTCTACAGAGGACAGACATGCTGGCCTCTGCACAAAAGAATAAATGAACGCAAAACTGTAAAATATCCAAAAACTAGGGTGGGAGCACTTCAAATACCTAGGACACTCTGTGGCTGACCTGAAGGTAGTCATACTGGAAGAAAAGAGCTTTCAAGGACATGAAACCACTGAATTGCAATTCCTCAAGAGGTTCAGTGCTATGAATTGGGACAATGGGTTTTTCTCTCACTCAGCATGTGTTTCAGGGTTTATTAATACCAGGATTCCAATGTTATCAACAACTGTGTTGTATGTGTGTTAATGATGTGATTATCACTGTCTGTACTTGTCTGGGTGTCATGTCCTTCTGACCTCACTGTTTGCAACTGCTCCCTCCAACCTGCACCATTCAGCTCAGGATAACACTTCATGTATTTGACGAAAGCTGGTGCCGTAATAATTGTGTTTGTCTTTTGAGGTGCCACAAGTCAATTTCTTACTTTAGCTGCTGCATCAGAAATGCCTTTTGCAGAGCCAGCTTGTTGCCTGTTTTCCTTGTACAGTGGAAATGAATCGGAATCACAAGAAAACATAAAACAACACTGACCCTAACACTAATTCTAATCCTTGCCCTAACACTAACCAATCCTAAAATTAACCTGAACCCAAAGCCAGAAATGGTCTTGTTAGATAGTAAAATTCATGTTAAATTGGGGTTATTTTTTAAACCTGGAACAGATTAATCCATTTTGCATTACTTTCTATAGGGAAGTGTGCCTTGGTTTTGGAACACTTTGGTTTTAGAAAGGACTTCTGGGACAGATAAAGTTTGAGAACCAAGGTACCACTGTACTCAAATTACAGAATGGCCAGAGCGATCTGCCCCCTATTGTATTTTGTACTAGGTACAAGTGAGAACAGCCTTTGTTAACCTGGTGCCCTTCAGATCCTTTAGACTACCTCATCCATCAACTCCAGCCAGCCTTGCCATGTTCAGGAAGTAGAAGAAAAAATTTGGAACTCTGTAGTGAAAATCTGATTCCAAATTCTTGTGAGCCATGTCATTCCTGGATGCTGTAGAGCAGGCTTCCTCAACCTCGGCCCTCCAGATGTTTTTGGCCTACTACTCCCAACATCCCTAGCTAGCAGGACCAGTGGTCAGGGATGATGGGAATTGTAGTTTCAAAACATCTGGAGGGCCGAGGTTGAGGAAGCCTGCTGTAGAGCAAGGATGAAGAATCAATGGCCTTCTAAGACATTTCTGCACAACAATTCCCATCAACCCTGCTCAGTTCAGACTGGGGCTGATGGGAGTTGAGTCCAATATCTGCAGGTTCCCCATCTCTTCTACAGAGTAAGTAGTATGTGGCACATCTTAGAATAATTGCAGCTTGCAATTAAATATTTTTTTAATAAGCCTATCGGTTCAAAACTAGCAGCCTCCATTAGGCTTCTGATAACATCATGATGACTCTTTCCCAATCATTTTTTAATTAGCACAGACGCTGGGACCATGATGCAAAATGTCATTGGCGCTGAAAAGAAATTCACTTCTCAATGATTGTTTATCAGTGTGTAATTGCAATGCGGTAGCAGCTCCTCTCTTTGTTACAAACAGTCCCCTTTTCCTGCCTGGGATCTAGAGGCTCTTTGTTTTAATTTATTTTGTTCTTAAATACCTCCCGCTATTTAAGCAATAATTCCCTGCAAATCAATTGTTAGCAGCAGTTAATGACTGGTTGGGTAATTAGTAGCTGAAAGCAGAGCTGAGGGTGTTCGGTGCTGCAAGAATCCCACAGACACCAACTGTAGTATTACTGCTAATGTACCCTTTAATCAATGGATTCTTCATACGTGTGTGTGTGTGTGTGTGTGTGTGTACACACACATGCATACCCACTTTTCAGAAAAAGGACCAAATGCAATAGCAAATGGCATGGTGAGGGTGTCCCATTTACCTGACCTCTCACTGGCTGAGTCATTGCTGCAAACTGGGATGGAGGGCAGTGGTGAGGCCAGCATGGTGCAAGCACTGCTTCTGCTGGTGTCTTTGCAGTGCCCCACCTTGCTGCTATTTCACCTCTCTCCCTCTCCATACTGATATGTAGCAACGACTCAGCTGGTGGGAGGTCAGGGGAGCCGTGCTGCCCCACCACAATGTCAGCTACTGAGAAAATGCAATGTAATAAGTAGCTGTGCTTTAGAAAAGTCAGACAGTGGTGATTTGAATCATTTCCCTCCCCCCTCTTGTAGTCAGCATGAGGACCAAACAATTTATTATGGGGGCTTGCCTAGAGAACTCTGGGGTCTTTGGACACTTATTCCAGGTTCCTCCATGCAATGGCAGGAGAACTCTCTCGCAAACTACTACTGTTCTCTTGCAATGGAATGGGGCAAGGGAGCATCGCTGGCTGGTTTGAGAGTCTACTTTGTATGTCAGGTGTCACGAATGGTGTCACAGACCTGGCCAGCTGAAATATATCTGTGCCTTAGGTTCCTTTGTGTTAGGTTCTCAGTCATGGAGGTTATCTATGCACATAGTCCAGGCTCCTCTGTTCAAGATGTCCCTCTAAATGTGTGGAGTGAGAGGGAATAAGCAGGCATGGTCCCACTCACCCCCTTATGTGATTAGGGTGTGGTTAGCAGTCGTGTGGGTGAAAAGGCTCTGCTCCTAGTAGATGTTTGCTGAGATTCATCCAGAGAAGGGCCTCTGATGTTAAATGAAGTGTTTGGGCTGGTATACATGGGAGAAGGTGATCTATCATCTATCTATTTCTATCTATCATCTATCTATCTATCTATCTATCTATCTATCTATCTATCTATCTATCTATCTATCATCTATCTATCATCTATCTATCTATCTATCATCTATCTATCTATCTATCTATATCTATCTATCTATCTCTATCTATCTATCTATCATCTATCTATCTATCTATCATCTATCTATATCTATCTATATCTATCTATCTATCTATCTATCATCTATCTATCTATCTATCTATCATCTATCTATCATCTATCTATCTATCTATCTATCTATCTATCTATCTATCTATATCTATCTATCTATCATCTATCTATCTATCTATCTATCTATCTATCTATCTATCTATCATCTATCTATCTCTATCTATCTATCTATCTATCTATATCTATCTATCTATCATCTATCTATCATCTATCTATCTATCTATCTATCTATCTATCTATCTATATCATCTATCTATCTATATCTATATCTATATCTATATCTATATCTATATCTATATCTATATCTATATCTATATCTATATCTATATCTATATCTATATCTATATCTATATCTATATCTATATCATCTATATCTATATCTATATCTATATCTATATCTATATCATCTATATCTATATCTATCTATCATCTATCTATCATCTATCTATCATCTATCTATCTATCTATCTATCTATCTATCTATCTATCTATCTATCTATCATCTATCTATCCTGATCCCACCTTTGCACACAAATGGTGCCGAAGGCAGCTAACAAGAAATAAAATAGGCAATCAAATATAATAATATAAAAATCATATCCAATAAAACACATCAATAAAACTATGCCCTAATAAAACCAGTTTTTTTAAAAAAAAAACAAAAACAAAAACAAAGAAGCAAATAAAATCTTTTAAGTGGCTTGAGTGTTAAAACTAGCAGCTTGATTTGAGCCCAGAAATAAGCAGGTCACCGGTGTAGTTAGTTCAAACAAGATTGGAGTGATGTTCTCTGACAGATGAGCACCAGCCAGCAACATGTTGCACCATTTGAAGGTCCTGGAACCTTCTCAAGGGCAGCCCCATGTAGCTAGTGTTACAGTAATCAATTTTCAGCAGCATCGATTCATATGTTCCTTTGCAAATGTTGAGAAACCGAGTGATGGGAAATGCGCTGTATGTTCTGGTGTTTGTAGATTCATTCATCCACCCCCCCTCCCCCCAACACACACACATCAACTGTGCTCTTTTGTGCCTGTGCTTTTGCACTGAAGCTATTCGATCAGCATCTGAGGCAAATCCAAAATGAAAGCAGGAGGGCTTAATTATTGCTGTCTGCCAGAAAAGAGTGGGAGACGGGTTCAGCGCAGAGCTCAGGCAGATGACGATGGCATCCAATTACTTGTTTTCATTCCCCCATTAACGAACGGTAAAAGAAAATTAAGTGTATTGATTTGCGTATTGATTGGCATAACCGGCTTTCGTTTCGTGTCGGGTTGCCTCTAGGACTGAAGCATTGCAGGAAGCAATTATGCTGTGGTGAGTAGGCGATGCGGCAGGTAACATGACTGCAAATCCGTGCCCTCGGTGCCTGGTCACTCCCACACATTGCTGCTATGGATTAGTGCAACTCTTGTGCGTCTGTTTGGTGGCAGAGGGCCTGCTTTAATTCATTCTGCCATAACACGGCACTTGGGACAGGCAAACATTTGCCAAAGGGACCAACGCCGCTCTCTGAAAACCTGTATTGTGCATCTTGTCTTCGTGAAGGTCACACCATAGAGATGGCTTATAGATCTTGTGCTGCTCTATAGTTAGCAATCTGTGTCATACTGAAATACCGTGCTCTTAAGAGCGTACGATGAGCCCTGATGGAGCAGGTCAAGGAGCCATCTGGCCCAGCTTTGTGTTCAATTTTGTGTGCAATTAATCCAGAATGCGGCAGCTAGACTGGTGACTGGGAGCGGCCACCGAGACCATATAACACCGGTCCTGAGAGATCTGCATTGGCTCCCAGTACGTTTCCGAGCACAATTCAAAGTGTTGGTGCTGACCTTTAAAGCCCTAAACGGCCTCGGTCCAGTATACCTGAAGGAGCGTCTCCACCCCCACCGTTCAGCCCGGACACTGAGGTCCAGCACCGAGGGCCTTCTGGCAGTTCCCTCACTGCGAGAAGTGAGGTTACAGGGAACCAGACAGAGGGCCTTCTCGGTAGTGGTGCCCGCCCTGTGGAATGCCCTCCCAGCAGATATCAAGGCAATAAACAACTATTTTACTTTTAAAAGACAACTGAAGGTGGCCCTGTTTAGGGAAGTTTTTAATGTCTGACGCTGTATTGTTTTTAATATTCGGTTGGAAGCTGGCCAGAGTGGCTGGGGAAATTATTATTATTACTATTATTATTATTATTATATTCTCACAGTAGCCAAGAGATGCCTATGGGAAACTCACAAAGCAGGACATGAGTGTGACAGCACTCTCCCACTTGAAATCGTTCCGTGTGCTGCTCTGGTTCGCCAGAAGCGGCTTAGTCATGCTGGCCACATGACCTGGAAGCTGTACGCCGGCTCCCTTGGCCAATAAAGCGAGATAAGCGCTGCAACCCCAGAGTCTGTCGCGACTGGACCTAATGGTCAGGGGTCCCTTTACCTTTACCTTTATTGAATTGTTTGCATTATGTTTATTAAAACCTGTAAAGGGAATTGGGGTTGCTTGTGCGTAAAGGGTGCGGATGCTCTAGGCAACGTTCCCTGGCTAAACCTTTCCCTGGCTGGACAGCCTTTACTCCGTGGCTGTGTCAGTCACTGGCAGAATTCGTCAGTGGGCGTTTCCTGAACTTCTTCCAACATAAAAACTCCTTGACGCCAAGTCTCTGCCTAGACTCCCTGCGCGGAAGTCTTCTGCGCAGAGTGGGCGTGGCCAGCGGAGGTCCTGGACTCTCCCCGCTGGTCTCTGTGGAAGAGTCCTGGAGCCCTCTCTCCGAAGTCCTTCCCTGCTCCCCTTCCTCCCAGGTGTCACGCTGATTTCCTTCCCCAAGGGAAGTGTTCTCTCTCCCTCTGCTGGTCCCTTCTCCTGCATCGTCGGGGAGCCTTACCTCCACTCTTGGCTCCGATGGCACTTCCCTGACAAAACCACTTCAGGAAAAAGAAAACGTGCAAGGCATTGCCTTTCAGATTTTACCACCATGCCATCGCCCACTCACTCGCTCACTTTCACCGGATGCACAACATATCCCTTCTGCCACGTGCAAGATTTCTGCCTGATGGCCAGCTTTTCTTTTACTGACCAGCTCCTGCTATTTTAACAGCTGCCTGGCATTCAAAACTTTAGCAGGTACAGCTTTGCCTATCATTTTCTAAAATCATTTCAGGAAAAGGTTTGCCTGCTGGATTCCTGCACGACCGGCAGCTGTTAAACACAAATGACGAGGCCCATAAAAATATAGGAAAGGAAATGTACTTCCTCAAAATGAAAAACCCAGACAGATACTCTTGCTGCCCCTTCCAAACTCCCAGCTGCTTACAGAGAATTGTCCTTGATTTGTGATATATTGCTCTTGTTCACCCTCTCGGTGTCAGCACAGTTAGCAAAAATATCGCCAATCCTTATTTATATACATTTCCAGAAAAATGTGTTGACATTCAGTTTTGTGAACTTCATAATATACAGCTCTCAGATGTTTGGCAGTTCTGCGTTCTAGGATAGGAATGATAGCAGGCTGGTTTTAAATATACATTGCCTTTGCTGTGCTGTAAAATATACTGGAATTCTCTAAAAAGTGGTGATCTGAAAGCTATAGTTGCATTCTTTCCTGTTCTGTGCCCTAAATCAGAACCATTGGTACAAAATAACTTGTGTGTATCAAAATCAATCCTAATCTAAACAGAACATTCTATTGCTTGCAGCTTTCCAGCACTGATATGCTAGGAATAGGGAAGGAATTTGATTCCATTCACATTTTAATATAAACTTATCTAACTGGCTCTACCAAAACAATACCTGAAATGCAGCTCTCCTTTGAATTCTCCAAATTTTGCAATGCAGTTCCCCAACCAAATCATGCGAACAGAATAATATGAGGGAAACATGTGCACTAAGGTGCATACATAAGGGAAATATCACAATGCCATTATACAAATTTATGGTGTGAGCACATTTGGAAAAGTTGTCTCCGCAAGAAAGCAAAACAGGAGATTTTTCCAGCAGATAAAAAGTCCTGTGCCAAGCTGACCAGAGGCAGGGCTGAGGACAGGATGGCTCCATCTCCTCCTTGCTTAAGCGCCACAAAAGAATGTCCCTCACCCCACAGAACTCGCTCCACTAAAGGTGGTCAGTGGAGTTTGGACTGAGTCAGAACCACATGACATAGACAGATGCAGGCAGAAGAAAAAGGCTGGAATGAATCTGCTGCTTCTGTCGGCAAAGGATGGATGCCTCTATTCCTCTCCCAGAGCTACAATTCTCAGATTTCCCTGTGAAGAGCAATTGTTGGTTAGAAAACCAGAGTGGGCTAACAACTTTCAGCACCCTTAACAAAGCACAGCCCCCAGAATTATTTGAGGGAAGCCATGATTGTTTAAAGTGGTGTCATAGTGCTTTAAATGTATGGTGTGATTGTGGCCTAAGCCTACCTGTCCTGGACCCAAAGGGACCCCTTGTTTGAGGGCAGCTTTCCCAAAGCTTGCAGCAACCACATACAGATGAGGTCCTTGTAACTTCACCTTGCAATGATGAGCCTTCTCAGGCTACTACCCAAATCTTCAACTCCTGTTTTTCTCCAGTGTTGTTGTTGTTTAGTCGTTTAGTCATGTCCGACTCTTCGTGACCCCATGGACCAGAGCATGCCAGGCACTCCTGTCTTCCACTTCCTCCCAGAGTTTGGTCAAGCTCATGCTGGTAGCTTCGAGAACACTATCCAACTATCTCATCCTCTGTTGTCCCCTCCATCTTTCCCAACATCAGTGTCTTTTCCAGGGAGTCTTCTCTTCTCATGAGGTGGCCAAAGTATTGGAGCCTCAGCTTCAGGATCTGTCCTTCCAGTGAGCACTCAGGGCTGATTTCCTTAAGAATGGAGAGGTTTGATCTTCTTGCAGTCCATGGGACTTTCAAGAGTTTCCTCCAGCACCATAATTCAAAAGCATCAATTCTTCAGCAATCAGCCTTCTTTATGGTCCAGCTCTCACTTCCATACATCACTACTGGGAAAACCATAGCTTTAACTATATGGTCCTTTGTTGGCAAGGTGATGTCTCTGCTTTTTAAGATACTGTCTAGGTTTGTCATTGCTTTTCTCTCCAATATACCCCCCACTATTAATTCAAAAGACAGATGAAGCTATTACAAAGAAAAGGGGCTTTCCTGTTTTGACATTTAACATGGACGCAGCTCACCACCATGCAACCCCTGAAACCAACTTGACAAACAAAGTGCCGACAGCATGAAGTGTCTAATCTTCTTGGCCATTTGCAATGAAGCCAGATGCAATTTTGGACAAACATCGAGTCATCATCAAGATGAATTAATAAGCAAAGGCACGGGTTGCCTTTCCAACACAATAAAAAGCAACCAGTGGGATTTCTAAGGCTCCAGGGGAGCCCTGCACATCGCTGTCTGTTCATTATCACCAAGGCGTTCCCACTGTTCTCATTAGGCATCATCTCTGGGCGATGCTAACTCTTCCAGAACCGAAGGTTCGCTCTCCTTTAGTAACGCATCATCACTGATTTTCAGAAGTAGCTGTCAATCTGGCCTGTCTCCTAGGGAGATGTTTATGTATGACTGTGTTTGTGTACTCTGACTAGCCTAATAAGAGTGATAAAGGTGCTATTAGCTCCCAGTGAGCCTCTCTCACACCTTTAATTGAGCATAGCACTTGCAATTGGTCACTTACTCTTTTATCCCTGCAGGATCAAAGAAGTGTGACGAAATATGCAGCGATCTAGTATTTCTTGCGAAAGGCAAACTGCCACTCCGCCTTTCATATAGCTCACCAGCCTGAAGAGCCACATGCCTCATCGCTGCATGAAGCAAATCTCACGATATGTCACTAATGTCACACATTTGTGGCACAAATCCTATACATAAGAGCCACTGGGCTCAATGAGGCTTACTCCAAAGTAAGTGTGCAGAGGATGGCAGCCTTTGTGTACAAAACACCGAGTTGCATGCAACAAAGCCACTAGGACAAGGCCTGCTGAAATCAAGTGGACCTGACTAACTTCACATACTTTGAGGATGACTTTGTTGGAGACAGTCCTCTATATCATTCACCATTCCCACATCAAACATAGAAAGCTCCCTCATACTGCGTAAGATCATTGGTCCAGCTAGCTTACTGTCTACAATGACCAGCATGTGTTTCATTACTGAGCTACAGCTTCTCTGCAAGGGACTATCAAGAATAGTTGATAGCAAGTGTGGAGAACCCTCAGCTCTCCAGATGTTGCTGGACTACAACTCCCATCAACCCCAGCAAGGATGTGCAATAGCCAGGGGTGGTGTGAGATGTGGTTCTGCAAAGTCTGGAGGGCCAAAGGCTCCCCATGCTTAGTCTGTCATACAGGTAAGGAGCACACACAAAACAGACTCCGTTGCTTGCTACTGTTGTGGAAAAGAAAACTGCCTTGCGAATTCTAAGCAACTTTGTTGGGAATGGATATGTCCCACTGTCTGAAAATGAAGATGGGCAGAAGACAATTGGTTTGAGGAGTGGTAGGGACTGTTGTGCATGTTGACTTAGGTAGCCATCAACAGTCAGAATGAGAGCGAAACGTTTAAAAGACCTAATAACATGTCTTATTGTTTCACACTTTCCCAAGTTTTATATTTATAATTAATATTTTTATAGCAGCATGAATACTGGCATTATTATTTTTTAAAATACACCACAGCTAGTAAAACTGGTAGTATATTGAATGTGTGAACATGACACACAAGAGATGAGCATTTCTTAAAATTAAAATTAAAAATGCACTTAAAATTAATGCCAAACTCTTCCCCAAGGTTTCGTTTCTCTCTTGCGGGTACATTTTGCTCAAAAAGCCAGACTGCAGAGTTGCCTGTTGACAACCCTCCTGGGAATAAGGAACCCACCATTAACTGAGAAAGGCCCTCTGTGAAATTGCTTATATCTCCTTCGGTGTTAGCAGCATGTGATACAATTTTCTCCAAGAGGCACACTGGTTGCATCTGAACCAATTCAAATGCACTCAACACCATTCATCAGTAGCTCTCCTTGGTGCTAACGTGAAGACTCATGTGAAGCAAGAAAGGAGACAAAATACACATACATTTATTTTTTAAAAAAAGAAATCCCGGTTGTTGTTTTACAAAATCTATAATACAGTGGTACCTCGGGTTACAGATGCTTCAGGTTACAAACACTTCAGGTTACAGACTCCGCTAACCCAGAAATAGTACCTTGGGTTAAGAACTTTGCTTCAGGATGAGAACAGAAATTGTGTGGCAGCAGTGCGGCGGCAGCAGGAGGCCCCATTAGCTAAAGTGGTGCTTCAGGTTAAGAACAGTTTCAGGTTAAGTACAGACCTCCAGAACGAATTAAGTTCTTAACCTGAGGTACCACTGTAAAGCACACGTAGGGTTGGAAAGACCCTGGTCTGAAACCCTCCAGAGCTGCTGCTGTCAAGGCAGAGCAGTCTTCCCCAATCTACACATCTTCTGGCATAACCTTCATCTTCCTTGGCCATGATGGCTTTGACTGATAGGAGTTGTACTTCAAATTATCTGGAAGGCACCAGGATGAGGAAGGTGTCTCTAGGCAATACTGAGCTAGATGGGCCAACACCCCACCCCCAATTTTTGTATGCAGTTTTGCCTGTTGTACACAATTTCACAAGCAATTTTTCATAATCCAAAGCATTAAAAATTTTTTTTACTAATATATTCATTATTATTTTTTACCTTTGTAAATATTTTTTTATTAATTTTTCACAGTTACGTTTTCACAACAAAAAATTAACTCACATTTCTACCAGATCTAGATTTATATAAATACATTTTCATGAACCTTCTCTTTGAGATTCTTTGAATCTCTAGATTTCCCTCCATACCCTCTTCTGGTTCCTTATATAAACCAAGTTCTTCTGCATTTCCATACTGGGAGAGATCATCAGGAGGTTTGGGCTGGGTGTTCATCAGTATGCGGATGATACCCAGCTCTACCTCTCTATTAAATCAGAACCAGTGAAGGCGGTGAAGGTCCTGTGTGAGTGTCTGGAGGCGGTTGGAGGATGGATGGCGGCTAACAGATTGAGGTTGAATCCTGACAAGACAGAAGACAGGAGGCGGGCAGGTGTGGGGGATTCCCTGGTCCTGAATGGGGTAACTGTGCCCCTGAAGGACCAGGTGCGCAGCCTGGGAGTCATTCTGGACTCACAGCTGTCCATGGAGGCACAGGTCAAATCTGTATCCAGGGCAGCTGTTTACCAGCTCCATCTGGTACGTAGGCTGAGACCCTATCTGCCTGCAGACTGTCTCGCCAGAGTGGTGCATGCTCTGGTTATCTCCCGCTTGGACTACTGCAATGTGCTCTACGTGGGGCTACCTTTGAAGGTGACCCAGAAACTACAACTAATCCAGAATGTGGCAGCTAGACTGGTGACTGGGAGCGGCCACCGAGACCATATAACACCGGTCTTGAAAGACCTACATTGGCTCCCAGTACGTTTCCGAGCACAATTCAAAGTGTTGGTGCTGATCTTTAAAGCCCTAAACAGCCTCGGTCCAGTATATCTGAAGGAGAGTCTCCTCCCCCATCGTTCTGCCCGGACACTGAGGTCCAGCTCTGAGGGCCTTCTGGCGGTTCCCTCACTGCGAGAGGCCAAGTTACAGGGAACCAGGCAGAGGGCCTTCTCGGTAGTGGCACCCTCCCTGTGGAACGCCCTCCCATCAGATGTCAAAGCAATAAACAACTACCTGACATTCAGAAGACATCTGAAGGCAGCCCTGTTCAGGGAAGTTTTTAATATGTGACATTTTAGTGTATTTTTCATCTTTGTTGGAAGCCGCCCAGAGTGGCTGGGGAAACCCAGCCAGATGGGCGGGGTACAAATAATAAATTATTATTATTATTATACTTATACTTTCCCAATTAATATTTCCCATATTTTTTTTCCTAATTTTCTACTAATTGTAAGCATTTATTGAAAATCCTGCCAATGTATCAACCTGTTTACAGTATTTTTGGAATATATTCATTTTATTTTATTTTTTTAAACACATTGGGTTGGCGAACTGCATCACAAGCTTAGGATAAACATTGTGTTTTGGTTCTCATATTGTTTCAGAAGGTGTGGATTTTAACTCTACCCCCATTCAGGCATTTCCTGTTCTGTTCTTGTTTGAGGCAGGTGATAATATTCTTGTCCATTGGTGGGTGTGTCCACTAGGCCTTCCAATGTATGTCACATGGTGTAGCACGCCAGACCAATTACTAGAGGTCAGGATGGAAGTTGTTTTGTTGTGCGAAACAGGGTCTTGTATGAGGCAGGTGTCTTTCCATCCTTATGACCTGGAATTCTTTAGGAAGTTGACCATGGAACTTTCTAACACACAAAGCATGTCTATTGCCACCAAGTTATGGCCCACTGAACTTTCAGAGAATGACTAATAACTGAAATCTTCTTATACACAAAGTGTGTTTCTCTACCACTACGAGTTTGTTCACTGGTATCTCTACACTTGCTTCTCAGGTTAAGCGGACGTTTCAAAGCTCAAGAGCTTCTTCACAACAAGCAAAGCCAACAGGTTAAGTATGACTTTTTGAAACGAACTTCTTCTTTGCTGGGGGGGGGGGAGAGAGCAGTCTTTGAATGGGGGGGGGGGAGAGAGCCAAACATGCTGATGAAATATAACGTGCGCCATAATAATTTGTTGCCACCTCATGAAAATGATGCTGCAGCAGAACTTGCTGTTTGCGCTGATTCTCATTCCAAAGAAGTGACAGAGAAGGCTATTTATCTCAGTGCTGTGAGAGCCTTGTTTTTCAAGCGAGTCAGAAGGCCTGACTGCTTTGGACATCTCATACTTCAGTTAAATCCAATTTTCCCTCAAGGGTTCCTGCTTCTCTTGAACTTTACCTTGCTCCACAGCAAGAACCACCTCCAAGCTTATTCTGACACAACAGGAGTTGATTCATGCCAAGGTTTAGTTTCATTACCACATCTCAAATTTAAGAATTCATTCATCAATAATAATTGAATTTGCTCCTGAGCATATGAAGAGTACTTTACCTTAACCATTAAATACACCAGCCAGTCTCCATTAGGGATGTAAGGAGGCAATGATTTCCATCCCAGCCTGGGTTCGTCGTAATCAGCACTGTTTCTGTACTGCTACAGTTCAGCTTCCACTGAAACTTATGTTATTTGTCTCACTATCAAGCAATGACCTGCAAGCTTCTTTGAAGTGGCATAGTCCCAAGAAACGTCTCCCTCTCAGACACACCGTAAGTTCTTACAAGAGACTTCTTAGAAAACCAAATTAGGTTGTGACTTATTTACAAATGGACATCCCTGAAAGAATTAACAATTTACATTTGGAGTGCTGAAGTTTATGGTATCAGGAAACAATACAGAAACCAGCAGTCTTAACTAAGTATGGGAGATGTAATCAAGGCAGATGTAGAATTTTGCAGCCTATTTTGGGCTAGTTTCAAACCCCGGGTTGTGAAAGGAGTTCAGACAGGACAGAGCATGGGAGAGTCAGGGTTGCAAACAAAGCTACACGCTTGCCTGACATTATCCAGGAAAATGACGCAGACACAATGTTCACACTTCCAGATTCTGACTAAATATCAGGAAAAACCATTTGACAGTAAGAGCTGTTTGACAGTGAAACGGACTCCCTCAGGAGGTTGTGGACTCTCCTCCTTCTTTGGAGGTTTTGAAGCAGAGGTTGGATGGCCATCTGTCATGGGTGCTTTAGCTGAGATCCCTGCATTGCTGGGGGTTGGACTAGATGCCCCTTGGGGTCCCTTCCAACTCTACAATTCTATGATTCTACTTTCCCAGGTGTGGGGACCTGCAAAGAACAACAACAAAACAGCTCCTAACATTTAATATTGAAAAGTGCTGAAATAAGACTGTTCTTCTGAATACAGAGGTTCTCACACTCCATTCCCAACACTAGCATGAAAACTGGAAATGGTTATGTCAGAATCCGACCTTAGAGCTGTAAATATTTCAGGGTTCTTTATGTTTCACTCCTAGATCCGGAAACAAAAGCGCTTATCAGCCAGCACCAACAAACACATGGTCTTTTCCATTGCTTGAACAGCTGTGGCCTCTTCCTCTTTCTGCAGACCCCTTCATCATCCTTTCCTGCTGCTAGAGGGATCTGCCAAAGTGTGGATGGCCTAGCCTGCTGGCTGCGGGGCTCAGCCACTGAAGAACGAAAGAATGAGAGAGAATGTGTGTGTGTGTGTGTGTGTGTGTGTGTGTGTGTGTGAGAGAGAGAGAGAGAGAGAGAGAGAAAAGAGAAGATTATCACCATGTTTGGCATAGCAATTTCCCATAGGATGGAACAAAGCAAAAGGATTCTTATGAGCTACATTGTCAGAACTTCATGGAATTAAACACAGAATAATCTCTTAAATGTACATCTAGATCAGGGGTGGGCAGCCTCAGGCCTGGGGCCAAATGTGGCCCTCCAATCTGGTCCTCCAAACACTTAACAGGCTACACCCTTCCCCAGCCACAGCCCTGGTTAAAAATCTGGGACATTTCCTAGACACCTAATAGCACCTCTTTATTTCCTGGATGAAAGGATAGAGAGGAGTGTCTGAGCATGTGCAGAAAACAGCCTGTAGTACAAAGGTAGCGCAAACACTCATTTGTGCCTCTGGCCTCACCTGCCCCTGCCATGTGGCCCCATGGAGATTGTTCAGAAGGGAATGCAACTCTCAGGCCAAAAATGCCCCCCCCCCACTTTTGATCTAGATGCCAGTTTCTGCACACATCTCCAGGTTGTTTCACATTTTACAAGAAGTGTTGAAAGTGGAAATATACAAATGGTGAACTTCTGGGCCTTGACGAAAACAGGTCTGTTTAAAAAAATATTTTGTGGAGAATTCAAAGTGTGAGAAGACCGGGAAGGGCTGATGTTCAGACACACCTCTCAATTCCCTTTTGCACATACGAAGATACGGAGTTTCTTAGGATTTAGGAGCCCAGGAGGTGACTGTTGGTTTTAAAAAGCCCTTATCAGCTTAGGAGCAGGTGACCTCAGGGATCAGCATCTTCCATATATGCCTGACCAGCCCTTAAAACCCTCTTCAGAGGTCCTACTCCCCATGTCTCTCTTAGTGAGATGGGCCTTTTTCATTGTTGCACCCTGGCTATGGAATGGCCTCTTGGCTATGGAATGGCGATTGTGTCATCAGCATAATGTTAAGCTTTTTTTATTCACCCAGGCCTGGTGTTTTACCATCTGGGATTCTTAATCTACCATTTGTGTTTTATTTTAGATTTAGTTTTATTAATGGGGTTTCCTCCAACCCCCTTTCTTCTACTGGAAATAACCAATTTTTATGTTGCTTTCTTCTGTTTTGTTACTGCATTCCAATATTATACCTTACTCTTTTGCATTTCTGCAAGGTTCCCAGAGAACAAACATTACTAGGCAGCAATGGAAGCATAATAAAACAAACAAGCAGAGGAATGAACAAACTAAAAAAAAAAAGAAGCCACTAGGATCTCTGAAAGAATTGGCCTGTGAGAGTGTGCATTTATTTTCTGTGGTATATTGGGGATAAATGGCTCAGTTAGCCACTTAAAATGACATTAATTGGCTAAATTGTTTTAATTGCTTGGCTGCCTTAGAATAAACTATTTGAAATCTATTGAAATTGTTCTGTGCTCTCCTGGATTGTTCCATAGTAATGGCAAGTTTGCACATTAGGGTTTTGCAAGCACTAAAATAATTACACACCTGTACATTAGGTACATGTGATGCATAAACTGGCTGAGGCTGACAGACAGCCCCTTGGCATCCAAAGCAATTTGCACATTCAGGAAAAAAGGACGACTTCTACAATCTTCAAAAACATGGCCCATAGCTACTCCTAAAAGATTAGAATTGATTATGACAAAGATCCCTCAGGCATCTAGTTGACCTCTGCAAGAAGAAGATGCTGGCCTAAATGGACCATTGGCCCAATCAAGCAGGATTCATCTTCAGTTCTTAGGACCATTGTTCCATAGTCAAGGAAGCAAGCTTGCATGTTCTTCTCCACCAATACAGGACAATCCTAATAGCAGTTGCATGCCATGGCTTCAAGGTCCAGCATCTCCTTTTGGGAGAATGAGGTCATGGACTTGGATGGAGAATCAGAAACTGAGAAGGACCTGTCCACAGCTGTCCTCATTGTCACAGAAACTCCAGCAGAGGAGGAAGCCATTCGGTCAACACCATTCCAGCCTGAGGCGGTTTCCTTGCCACGCTCTCACTCTGAGGACTCCAGTTCCAACAGAAGCACCATCTTCCCTGTTCTGCAAAGGTCCACATCTGCTGAAAAGACTAGACCCCTTTAAGCAACGTAGCTTCTCCCACTGCAGTGATAGAACTCATCTCCTAGCCTGAGCCATGTACTGATTTAAAGCAATTCTGTCATGACCTTCCTTAATACATCTTTAGGCCCACATGAAAAAGCTCCTCTTCAACCTGGCCTTTGGCTGATTGACATCGTTTTAAATCTGTTGTGGATTGGTTTGTTTTTGTTCTCATTTTTATTATGTATTTTATTTTTTAATATTGTGAATTTATGTTGTGAACTGTCCTGAGATCTACAGGTATGTTGTTGTTTAGTCGTGTCCAACTCTTTGTGACCCCAAGGACCAGAGCACGCCAGGCACTCCTGTCTTCCACTGCCTCCCGCAGTTTGGTCAAACTCATGCTGGTAGCTTCGAGAACACTGTCCAACCATCTCGTCCTCTGTCGTCCCCTTCTCCTTGTGCCCTCCATCTTTCCCAACATCAGGGTCTTTTCCAGGGAGTCTTCTCTTCTCATGAGGTGGCCAAAGTATTGGAGCCTCAGCTTCATGATCTGTCTTTCCAGTGAGCACTCAGGGCTGATTTCCTTCAGAATGGAGATCTTTGATCTTCTTGCAGTCCATGGGACTTTCAAGAGTTTCCTCCAGCACCATAATTCAAAAGCATCAATTCTTCAACGATCAGCCTTCCTTATGGTCCAGCTCTCACTTCCATACATCACTACTGGGAAAACCACAGCTTTAACTATACGGACCTTTGTTGGCAAGGTGATGTCTCTGCTTTTTAAGATGCTGTCTAGGTTTGCCATTGCTTTTCTCCCAAGTAGCAGGCGTCTTTTAGGGTGGAATAATAATAATAATAATAATAATAATAATAATAATAATAATAATAATGTGTTTTAATCTCTTTTTGCTGAGAGGGTTAGCAACAGCATACTGATCTCCTAATGACAACTCCTGACAGCTCACAACCAAAGGCTTCATATCAATGGTAAACAGCAATGGAGACAAGGTAATCACCCCACATAACAGCTGCTTTTGCGCATAACTGCCTTGTCGCAGGCTGAGAGAGCTGAAAGTCAGGCCAAGCAGAGCGGGTTGTGTGACTCGTAGGCCAATGTTTCCCTACACAATCAGGCTTGCATTCCAGCAAGGCTAAGGTACAACCAGCCAACTTTTCTTTTTCTTTTCTTCTTTTTTAAATAATATTTATTGCTTTTACAACAATTTAAACACTACAAAAACAAACAAACAAAAACAATACATTACAATACAAAGACACTGCCTTACACTAAAACATTAAACAAGACAAAACAAAAACAATTTAAAAACACACCAACAAAGAAAAGAAAAGAGAAGAAAAAAATAAAATAAAATAAATTTCAATGTCTTATCTTTCTTTCACATATTTCCACGACCTCCTCACACCTCCCTTTTTGTATTCCACTTCTATTAATTATTTCAGCAATTCCTTTCCATCTTCCCCTGTTTCCTATCCTATAATTATCTTAACACATTTCAACCTTATCAGTGTACATAATATTTGCAACCAGCCAACTTTTCTACAACACAGCAAACCATACAGATCGCAGTTCCATTTCTGCCCAGCAGAGGCCAGTTGCCATCTATGCACCAGCCAGTGTTGTTTATACCAGGATTGCTAAATATCAGTGGAACACCCACATTTGCTCAGATGAACAAATACAGATCACAGGTTTTAAGCATGCAGCTTGCTGAGCCTGCTCTAAATGTATGCTGTTCTAATAGCACTGCCACAAGAATAGCTCCCAAGTGAGATAAACACGTTAAGAAAATTAAGACCTTTAGCTCTCCTGGAAACAAAAATGTATCCCTTTGTCACTTCTAAATAATGAGAACATTAGCAGAAACCACCAGGAAGCATTTAATAGAACCTTAAATGGAAGACCTGGTAGAAAACGTGTCGGGGGAATATTTTCCAACCCCTAGGTGGGGAGAGAGGCATTTGAAAGGGTTGGTTGCATCACCAAGAGATGCTCTCAGTCACTGCCATTGCTGCATCCCCAAACATGAACCTTGTCTCAGGAAAGAAGCCACATCTATGTGTTCATTCGTTTATTTATTTATTTTAAAAGCAGGTCAACTGCTGAACGGTGGGAACTGCTAGAGCTTGTAGTTTTGTTTTATTAATCAGTTTTCATGCACTTAGCTGTGGATTAGTATAGGCTGCCAGCTTTATCAGCTTACATTTGCAATTCCTGGATGAATCAAGGGCAGAGCTATCTAGTGCGCACACAGTTATGAGGATTCTACCCTCCTGCTGCTGGTGGTGCTTCTCCTTCTCTCTCTCTCTCTCCACCATTTCCTCCTGCCAGCTCAGAATTAACCAGCCATTAGTGCATACACTACACTTTGCAAAGGTTGCAGCAGTTTTCTTTCTAGGCCACACGGACAGACCAAAAGGCAGCGGTGGCGGTGGGGAATTAAAAAGGTGTGTGGGAAGTCATATCCTCAGCACTAAATTGCATCACTGTGGCTGTCCTGTAACCATCTCCATATCTGTCTCAGTAGAAACCATCTCAGGCCCTGCTGCCACCACCTCTGACTACTGCCCGGTTGGTGTTGACTCACTGTGTGGCAGGGCCTTCTCCATGGTGGTTCTCTTTTTGTAGAATGCCCTCCCTTGTGTGGTGCATCTGCCTCCCTCCTTATTGACTTAATTTAAAAGGTTCCTGTTTACTGAGGCATTTGATGGCTGATAGGCACTGATCATGACCATCATGAAATTAATGACTGTGATTGATTTGTCATGTTTTCAGATGTTCTAAATGTCTCAAGAGACTGTGAGCTACTCCCAGAATAAAAAACTGGCAGTGATCTACCCTTTTTTTTAGGAGGGGGGTTCAGGTCTTCAAGTTATTGCGCTTTTTTGAGAGAAGAATATCCCGTTTTTTTGGGGGGGGGTTTCAAGTCAGAGTGAGCTTTTTAAAGAGAATAATATCCAGTGAAAACTCCATCTTCCATTCAGGGCCAGATACAGGAGCCAGTGATCAGCCGTGATCTTAAAAATTACATCCCGGGGATTGAGCAGGCGAACCTGTTGGACGTCGCTGCCCTTTGGGATTCAAAGGAGCTCACTCTGAGGGAAGTGGTTTTGGAGTGCAGCCTTTTATCTCGGCACTGTGCTTTCTAGAGAGGAAGTGGTCATTCCTAGCATGCTGAAGAGGGGGCAGCAAGCTGAGGCTGAAACAGGATTGGGTATGAGGAAAATGAAGACGCTAAGAAATATGACAAGGCAGCTGGGACATTCTACCCAGCAAGAAGTCAAAAGCAATTACTTCGTAGGGATTTTCTGACAAGTGCCAGAGATCTGCGCAACAAATATTCGTCACATTTGGAAACCATCTGAAAAAAATAAAAGAAGGTGAAGAAATTGGGGGGGGGGTTTAAAAGTAAAACGAAACACTAAAGGATTCTGTAGGTTTTGTTAGAGGTGCGATTACAAAGGCCTGAGCCAAGCTGAGCTCCGATGTTGTAAACGTCTCACCTGGATCTCGGAACTGGCAAGCCGCGAGAGAAAAAGAACAGCCCTAAGCAAAGTTGCATAATCCGGATGTCAGGGCACATTAAGTTAAAGGTAGGTGCTCTCAAGTGCAGAGCCTCATGGTGAGTGTCGCCCTCCCTTCTCCACACCGCAAGGCAGGGCTGCTGGGCCTTTAACAACATGACAAGTGGGGAATTTACCCTGGCAAGCTTCCTGCATCCCAGAACTGCTGCTGCTGTGGGGTGTGTGCGTGTAGAGAGAGAGGCAACCTTATCTGCAACCACTGTGAGCATTTTCTTCCTTGGAGGAAACTTAGCTACAGACGGCAGGTAGGAGGGAGGCAAGGAAAATCCCAGGGAAGAACAACCCATCACGAAGCATCCCAAAGCACTGGGGGGAGCTGGGATGAGTAAGCGGCAAATGATGCCTTTTGAAAGGAGCAAAGCGAATCTCTGGATTGCAGTCTGGCAACCCTATTCATTTCAGCTGAGGGCACAGTCGTCTGGAGTTGACTCATGCGAGCAGCGCCTGCAAAACCCCTTTCAGTCTGGCCGCTGCTTTTTATTCTCAACATCTGATGTCATATAGGGTAGGGGGTGCTGCCAGGTGGGCCAAATGGCAAGGAGGGATGGGCCTCATGCGGCCTGCAGGCTGGAGGTTGCTCACTGGTCCTCCTGCCTAGCCCAGTGCCCCCTACATCAGCATTACCTCTGCCAATGAGGGGTCTGCAGCTCTTTGTAGAGGCAATGTCTAATTCTCCTCACGCTAGTCTGTTTACTGCAGCCTCCCCCAACGTGGTACCTGTTAGAATTCCTGCTCCATGATTGCAGTCATAGGATTGTTGTCTATCACATGATGGTATATGTTTTGACTCAACAGAATGGGAAGTGACGGAGACAGGATGTTTGTGTTACTGTGTTCCGTGAAGTGGGACTATTGTCCTTTGTTCTTTTTCTCTTTGCTATCTGATGCTAGAGAGAGAGGGAACCATGTTGCAGTGCTCCATGTGTGTTTATATGTAAATAAAGTAGATTAGCCAAAATGCTGAGTTGCTGAGGTCTATCCCGCAAGGTGTGCAAACTCTGCAGATCCCTAAGTGTGCTGGTGTCGGCTGGCATTGGTCACTGTGATGTTCGGGCAGAAGAAAGCTCATGAAGCTCCCAAATGAAAGACCAGGAGGGAGAGAACATGCCAGTCGGGCATGTGTCTCTGCCAGGGTCCTACTCGAGTGTAGGCTGAACTCCTGACAACACCTTCCCAATGTTGTTGGAATCCAACTCCCTTCAGCCCCAAACCAGCATGGCCAATGGTCAGGGATGACAGCAGTTGTTGTCCTAAACATATGGAGAGCACCAGGTGCAGAGAGACTCCTTTACTGACATCTTGTATTGACCCACAGTCCAGCAAGTGAGATTTGCAAATCTTACATACAGTAAGAACATAGAAAACTGCCATAGAACCATAGAACTGTAGAGTTGGAAGGGAGTGTGGGGGTCATCTAGTCCAACCCTCTGCAGTGAAGGAATATTTTGCCCAGTGTGGGCTTTTAACCCACAACTCTGAGATTAAGAGTCTCATGCTCTACTGACTGAGCTATCCCAGCTAACAGGCCATTTATATATAGATTAGAGGGGGCAAGAAGACACACCAAGCTGGCTTGTGTGTGTGTGTGTGTGTGTACCTGTAGCACGCATACTTCAAAAACTCATTTCCCATGCCAGCTGCCAGCCTCCTCAGAAGCAGCCCTCCAAATCTTTTCCTATTATATTTTGCCATCTCTCTCAATTTACCAGGGACAACTCTGAGTCACAGACAGAATATTGTCAGGCTGCTGGCTGGCCATCCTTTGTTGAGCTGATTGGTTGCTAAGCTCCATGAATGGATGCTAACGACTGGATGTCTCTCTCCTGCTTTTGGGGAAGGGTCACCCTTCAGCTCCTGAGAGGGCAGAGCAGTGGTGCCATTGAATTGGGAGACAGAGAGAGCTGAAGAAGATGAGAGACCGAGAGAAAACAAAGAAGTCTTTTAGTAGCTTGTTTCTAAAACTGGAAGGATGGCATGGGGCTACGGAGGAGGAGATGCTTAACTCTTTCTCCCTTGGGACTTCCTCTCCACCCAACCAAAATTAGATGCTGACATCTCTCTCTCTCTCTCTCTCTCTCTCTCTCTCTCTCTCTCTCTCCACAAGAGGGAATGTTAGATGGACCCAGCACTTTCCCCCTATGAATGAGAAAGCAGTAAGGGAGGATACTAATGGGGGACGGACCAGTCCTGGGACATGTTTGTTAAGCACCCTTCTCCCCATGCGTGCTCTGATCTGAAACACAGCATGCTGTGACTGGGTACCCATTATACCTTTAAAGCACATTCTTTCCCTCAAAGAATTCTGAGTAATGTAGCTTATGTCCTACAGAGTTACAATTCCCAGTAACCCTTCACAAATTACAGTGCCCAGAATTCTTTGAAGGGGGAAATGTGCTTCAGATACGAATTAAAGATATTGTTGCTTTCCACCCCACTGGTCCCAATGGGTCCTAACCACTACTGGCCACTGAGAATGAAAACACACACACACACACCCAGTTATTGGAACATCCCCTATGATGTTGCTCTTGGTTGGGTTGATTACCTTGGTATTAATCTTTCTTTGCCTGTAACTCAACTTGATGACCAAAATTCTGATCTTTGCCTTGCATAGCTAGGGTTGCCATGTTTCAAAAAGTAAAAAGCAGGACACCCCAAAAGTTGTTGAGCATTTTTACAAAAACATGATTCCACCCCCCCCATGTGATTTTTCGATTGACTTGCCTAAGATCCAGGACAAAGCACCACATTTTGGAAATTCCCCCCAGATGTCAAATCCACCTTTGAAATCCCAGACGTATGGCAGCCCTTAGGATAGCAGCCATGAACTTGATTTTCAGATCCTTCTCAGCCTCTCTCTAGCCTCCTCAACTTGTCTGGAAGCTCATTAACTGTTGTGCAAAGGTCTTTTGGACAAGCCCAAGGAAAGGAATGCCAGTGGGCTTGTGGCACTTGCAGTTAATGACAAAGGGATTCTTGATGATTCTGCTAAGCTTATTAGGGATCATTCTGCTTAATGGGGAGCATTTTCCAGTTTCTGAGCTTAAAGAAAAAGGCCGAGCTAAAGTCCCATGATTACCATCTCAAATATTCCCCATAAAGACCCAGACCCCCATGCACCAGCTTGTACTTCCATGAGAACAAAGGTTGCAAAATCTGTTAATATGGCAACGCAGAATGTAAGCAGCAGCCTCAAGAAAGGCTCTGCTGTCATCTCTTTATTACACCCACAAACCACCCACCTCTTTTAAATTGCTGTTCTTTCAAGCACTCTGCAGTATTTCCTGGGAATGAATACACAGCAACACTGCGGGCCCAGCTTGTCGATTCGAGGAACCCCTTGCAGGCATAGGTAATAGAGGGCTTGATCAGGCCGTGGGATTTCCTCCACACACACCCCTCGAACAACACAGTTTAGCATTGAAAGCAACGCATTCCGTTATCCCGCTAGCACAGAATAATAAACGCATCACTTTTGCCTTGTCTCAGCCTCTGCCATTCGAGCCTCACACAGAAGAAGTGGCTTGTAGGCTGCAGCATCCCGGGGATGCTTTGAGAGAAGTGTCAGAAAAGCTACAAACTTGCACAGCTAATTGGATGCTGGATTATTAGTGGCACTTTGGAGAGCCAGGCTGTCATGGAAAACAAACAAGGAGGAACTGTGCGGATACCGAAACTTGACATTTTGCGGTGGAAGGTGGAGAGTTCCATACAACCAAGAAAGCAGAGCTCTGCAATTTTCTGAGATGGAACACAACTCACAAAAACAGATTCTCTCTCGCTGCCAATTACTCCTTTTTAAATATGCATAATCTTCCTTTGTCCTTCAGGTTCATTTTTTCTAATGCCAAAATGACTGGTTTTTTGGGCCAGATATATTTTAAAGGGAGTGTTGGTCAAATGCATGCTTTGTATACAAACATTTCTAGGGACAATCACTGCCATTTCTAATTATAAGGATCTCAAATACTAAGGTGACTGGTTTTTGGCTGGCTGGAATGTGTCACTGAACAATGCCTGTCACTTGTCTGGATGGAGGATAGTACATGAAGGTGTATAGGAACTTGCCTACTGTATAAAGGTAACATTTAAACTTGTTGATCTGCCCACATTTGCCTCTGGCCCTATCCAACACTTGCATGTGGCCCCTGGAAAGTTGCCCAGAAGGCAATTCAGCCCTTAAACTGAAAAACACCTCCCTTGAAATACATTGTTTATAACGCACACTACCTTTTCTCCAGGGAGCTCAGGAATGCTTCAGTTTTTACAGTGGGATTAGCTTTGATGTTTGAAATCCATGCCATTATCTAATTAAGCCCTGTTACCACCTTTAACAGGGATGCGAGTGGCGCTGTGGGTTAAACCACAGAGCCTAGGACTTGCCGATCAGAAGGTCGGCGGTTCGAATCCCCGCAACAGGGTGAGCTCCTGTTGCTCAGTCTCTGCTCCTGCCAACCTAGCAGTTCAAAAGCACCTCAAAGTGCAATTAGATAAATAGGTACCGCTCCGGCGGGAAAGTAAATGGCATTTCCGTGCGCTGCTCTGGTTCGCCAGAAGCGGCTTAGTCATGCTGGCCACTTGATCCAGAAGCTGTACGCCGGCTCCCTCGGCCAATAAAGCGAGATGAGCACCGCAACCCCAGAGTCGGCCACGATTGGACCTAATGGTCAGGGGTCCCTTTACCTTTTCCTTACCACCTTTAACAAAGTGTAGATAGCCAATCTTCACTCGGTTCTTTCCTTGAATAGAGGGAAATGGCACAAATAGCCACAATACCTGTGCATGGGCATAACTTGAAATAACTTCTGCTGCAATCCTGTGCACCTGGGAAGAAGTCCCATTCAATATACACAAATTCACTTTTGTGTAAATATGAGTAGAATTATGTGGTTGGGGTTTCTGTGGTGTGTATCTGCATGCTCCTTATTCTCGGTAAGAATAAAAGTATTCTCCCACTTTTATAAAACTGGTTGAGGGCATCAGATTTTGGATAAGCCAAATGGCAAATTCCTAATGATAATGGTATCCCAGCTGCATTCAACCACAAGCTGTTTCATCCATCACCCGATAGAGTCAACTCCCAGCGCTGGGCATCACAGCCTCCTTCATTTGACCAGCCATATGGGAAATATTAGTTGCCCAAGCTTTGCATCTTCTTTTGACACGAGACAAAACTCAGGAGAATATTAAACTTTCAGAGGCGCTGCCAGACTCCCACAACGTGTCTCCTGGTCTCTTAGTTGCCACAACACCTCCTGTCTACACAGGAGAGGAAAGTAGGCCTCTCAAAGGACCAATTTAGCTCAGTGCCATTTCTGCACGTTGGAGTCTGACAATTTTTTTCTTTGTTGTAGTCTCCTGGGTCTGTCCGTTTCAAAACCAAAAAAATGAAGAAAAACAGGGCTGTCATTTGCAAGAAAGCAAGAGGGAGGGAGAGAGAGAGAAAGACAAAATGGTGTCCCCCTGCAGAGACTAGGAGTTAAAGCAGGAGAGAGAGAGAGAGAGAGAGAGAGAGAGAGAGAGAGAGAGAGAGAGAGAGGTGTTCTTCTTGGTACCATTCTGCAGTGACTCTCTGCTTCTCTCTCATTATTGAACCTCACACAGCACATCTTAGAGCACCTGATTCTGATTATCATGAAACAGCTGCATGGACAAAGGCAATTTGAGCAGCTATGAAATCTTACAAAAAGGTCTGAATGACTGGAAATGACTACAGTGAGTTTGAGTTAAGTCACCAGCTAGTGAGACCCACAGTTGGATGTAAATGGAAAAGTGGTCATTCTCTGCCCTTTGATCCTCGGCCCATTTGAGCTCTGGAACCAGTAACTTGAAAGCAGTGGCTTTACAATGGTACCTTGGGTGACATACTCTTCAGGTTACATACGCTTCAGGTTACAGACTCCGCTAACCCAGAAATACTGCTTCAGGTTAAGAACTTTGCTTCAGGATGAGAACAGAAATCGTGCTCCAGTGGCGTGGCAGCAGCAGGAGGCCCCATTAGCGAAAGTGGTGCTTCAGGTTAAGAACAGTTTCAGGTTAAGTACAGACCTCCAGAACGAATTAAGTACTTAACCTGAGGTACCACTGTATTCTCTATAGAAATGCATGTCAAGGAATTCAAAATACAACAGATATCTGAAGAAGTGTGCATGCACACGAAAGCTTATACCCAGAACAAACTTAGTTGGTCTCTAAGGTGCTACGGGACATTTAAAAAAATAAATAAATAAATTTTTATTTATTTTGACTGTGTCAGACCAACACGGTTACCTACCTGAATCTAGAAACATTTATGCTGATCGCTTACTTTCATTTGCCACTTTGGGGAGGAATCTAAATAGAATGACGTTAGCTAGCGAAGGAGCATATGATCCATTGCTTGCTTCCCTCTGCGTTATTTTTCTCTTTTTGCTGTGTCTATTAGATTGCGAGCCTGTAGGTGGGGACTGTATTGCTTCTGGGTCCAATAGCAGGCACCAAGAATGAGGAACAGTCTAATAAAAAGAGATTTATTCAGGGGTGTTAAGTTGTGGGTGAACATATCAGACGACACAGCAATTCTTGTTTATTCACAGGCCAGCTCTTGTTTATTCACAGGCCAGAACAGAACTGAGCTGAAGGGTTCAGCCAGCCTGCTTATACAGAGTTCCACTACAACACAACAGTAACCACTTTCTGTAACTATCCAATCACTGAACGTCACTTTCAATCCCTTATTTGCATATGTGGACCTGAGTGAAAACTATTTACAGTATCCCCCTGCTGGCCCAGGGTGAGAACTTCAGTACATAACAAGGGGAGCCACTCAGACCTTCTGCAAGAATTGAACACTACAGGCCTAAGGAACTGCCCGTAGAACTATAGAGCTGGAAGGCACCACAAGGGTTATCTAGTCCAATCCCCTGCAATGCAGGAATCTTTTGCACAACATGGGGCTCGAACCCACGACCCTGAGAGCCTCATGCTCTACCAACTGAGCTAGTCATGTGACTCAGGGCAAGTCCTCAAACTGCCAAGTCCTTAGCACTAAGGGAGTGGCAATAAATTTAAATTTTATCATTACTGGGACTGCTGTATATTTTAAAATTATAGATTCAGTGCTTAGAAAACTAGATTCAAGGCAATGAATTTTGCTACCCAGGTTTGATTTTGAGATCTGGTTTGTTCTATAGTAACAAGCTGTAACAGACAAAAACAAACATCTCTTACTAATACAGATCTAAACTCTCTTTTTCTCCCCACTCCCCAAAGTACTTCTTTTGCTTTGTATGTAAACTATTCTACTGGAAGTCCCTTAAGTCTAGCTTCTGAACTTGACATTAACACCTGTGTCCATGCACCAGTTGTTGCTGGGGGAAAGGGGACGTCCCACTGAAAGATCTTGTGCTAATTGCTTATTCCCCCGAGGGTATTTCAGGAGGTTTTTTCAGGGTGAATTGTACCAGCAATAAAAGAGTGCCTCATCTATAAAGTTCACCAAAATGAAGCATTTGGAAAAGCAAGCTTTGCTGGTTGATAAAAGTTTATGCAAAATGCGACAGAGCATCTCATCGTAAATTGCACTTTGGGAAACAGCAAACTCCTACCAGGTAGGAAGCATTGTTATCTGAAACATGATTTGAATAGGACTATCGTGCAGTTGAAGGTATCTTAGCCAATTAATTATCTCTGTTGTAGACAACTGATTAATGAACTGTTTAAACTGGCAGAGTGAGTAAAAGCCATGCGTTCCAACAGAAAACAATTCTTCCCTTGGTTTTTATTATTATGCACGAATATATCAGAAGACGCATACCCTCCAGTGTGAGACAAGGAGGCATTCCCTTAAAAAAAAAAAGTTGGTGCATGTATGCATTTATATATAGCACATTTGTGTGTGTGCACAGGCACACCTATGTGTGCAGCACACACACAAATGATGAATTGGGGAACCTTCTAATCATCTGTGCGAACTGGATAGACCTTTGGTTTAATCCAGCAGGGCTGTTGATTCTATATGCTCAGCAGCACAGATGTGGAGTGGGGGGGGGAGGGAACACTAAGCTTTTAAACAAGGCCCATCCTTCCTTGTTCAGAACTAACTGAGAATGGCTGAAAATGGCAACCCAACTTAGAGCAGTAATAGGGACCATGTGGCCAATCAGGTGTTAGAATCCATCGGCCCCAGCCAGCATGGCCAATGGTCAGGGTCAAGGATGAGGGGAATTGTTGTCCAGAGGCCACAAGTTCCTACTGCTCCTGATACAGAACAAGCTTTGTGACATTTGGGTTTTCCAGATGTGCCGGAATTTAGTAAATGTTCAACACCATTTAAAATAATGTTTCCTTGCATCAGAACGTAGTTCAGATATAAACGTTCTGTCAGTGGGAAACATGTTGCCAAAAGTATCGAGGCAGCTTCAGCTTTAGAATTTTATAGTGTAGCTCAAGATTCAGAAGACCCATACGAAGTCTTAACCACCCTGCAAACAAAATACAGTGGTAGCTCGGTTTTCGAACACCTCCATAGTCGAACGTTTTGGAATTCAAACACCGAAAACCCAGAGGTAAATGCCTCAGTTTTTGAATGTGCCTCAGAAGTCAAACAGGAAATTTGTCTTCCATTTTGAGTTTTCTCTATTGAGGCTTCCGCTTTCAGTTTTCAGTTTTTCGAACATTTCAGAACTCGGACGGACTTCCGGAATGGATTACATTCAAAAACTGAGGTACCACTGTAGTTGACAGTCTTGTTTACTTCCAGCAAGGTTCAGCCCAGCTAATATCTTGCCAGCTCAGATTTCTTACTGAGTAAACTCTTCAAGTCAGAGGCCATGTCAAGTGTTAAGAATATCGCATGGATGGGGCATCTCCAGCACTCCTGCCAGGATGTTTGCACAACGCCAACCTCTTTGCCATCTTGCCACTCCCCTTCAACTGCTGGTAAGCAGCAGAGAAGCAAAAGACCAGGGATCAGGTGAGCAAGCTCTGCCCCTCCACACTGTCCACTACTGACAGAACCTTCAATGAGTCAGGAAAGAAGTTTCTAATAAGTTTGTCCCACACTCACTCCTATTCCGGTACATGAAAAAAAAGAAAGAAAAAGCTTAATGATATGAGCTTTCTACTGCCCATTGACTCAATATGTTTCCCAGGGTGTGGTAATGAGCTGCGGTCTCACTTTTCACAGTCTGCCCTTTCCAAGTCTGGTGGTGCGCACAATGTGTCTCTTCTGGCTCCTATAATTTTCATTCCCCCTACCTTGATGGTAACATCATTATCATTATCATGG
The DNA here is from genome assembly GCF_965113315.1 of Podarcis vaucheri. Lineage (NCBI taxonomy): Eukaryota > Metazoa > Chordata > Lepidosauria > Squamata > Lacertidae > Podarcis > Podarcis vaucheri. The sequence continues at coordinate 22,110,955 of NC_138767.1, forward strand.
ACACCATTATTAAAAAGAATACGTGTAAACTGCCTTTCTACCAGAAATAGCATTCAAGGCAACTTAATAAGTTACTAAAATATCATCATGAAACAAACACAATAAAAGCATAAAACAGCAATAAAAATATTGATGCACCATTGCATTGTTGATAAAAGAGCTTGAATAAACACCGCAAATGAAAAAACATCCAAGCAGCCGACATGCTAAGGCAAGGCTGCAACATTCTAGGTAGGGATCATTGTTTTGCTTCTGTTTTCTATTACAAAACAAACAAACAAACAAAAAAACAAATAAACCAGCTTCTCTTTTGTCCATTCTTGGAAAATGTTCATTCATGTTTGGTTATGTTAACTCTGGACATAAATGTGGAAATTTATCATGGGTTTCTATGCTCAGTGGTCAGGATATCCTGATCCAGAAACAGCTGTCTTACTAGCCCAAGCTGGTAAAATGCACTCCTAGCCACTGAAAGGTCATCTGGACCTTTAGTGATGAAGATGGATCCAAGAACACCTGCCTTGCTATGAATCTGCTCTTTCAGTGGCAGTACAACCTCATCCAAAGCAAACAATTGACTGAGTATATGGACTTGGGAACCACCCACCCACAGGGCCTCCATTTTCCTAGGATTCAGAGTTAGCTTATTGGCCCTCATCCAGCCCACTACTGAGTCCATTCACCTGTCCAGAGTTTGCATGGCCTCTCCTGGCTCAGATAAATAGAGCTGAGTTTCATCAATGCACTGTAGATGCTTTCCTCTAAATCCCCTAATGATTGTTCCTGATAGTTTCATATGGATGTTGTCTTGCCAAATGCAAGATGGTTTCTTAAAATGAGATTCAGAAGTAATACAAAACACAAGTGAGTGAGAAGATTAAACCTTTTATTCTAAACAGCAAGCAATATATACTTACCCAGCAAGCACTTCAATCTGCCACTAGGAAGCCCTCAAGAAGAGTTGAAGTGACTCTCCCAGGTAGTCTCAGTTTGCACGGCCCCACAGCCATCAGTCTGCTCACGAGCTTCTCAAAAACTCTGCCCCAAACCATCCAATTTATAACTAGCTAGCCTGTGTGGCTTGCCCGACTGGCTATGAGCAGATCATTCATTACTGGCTATGTGCAGATTATTCATTAGCTACCCCCTCCCAATTCCTCACTTTCTCAAAACAATGTCCAACATCAAAGAAGGTACCTATCACTATCATTTCCTTCCAACCGATTAAGGCATTAAAGACTGTTCTTCATGCCATCAAAGAACTTTAAGGAACTGTCAGGGGATGGTTAGCTGCTTGTGCTTAAAATTGTGCCCCTTCAGAGTTTGTGCGACCCCACAAACCTCTGTGTGTGACAGAGCTCCTCAGACATGTCTGCTCTAGTCACTAGTAGAGTCTGACAGTGGCTGTCTGCGGAAGCGCTTCCAGCAAAGAAGTTCCTTAACGGAAACGCGTCTCCTGGACTCACGACGTGGCAGCTTCCGGCGAAGTATGGGTCTCCCTGCAGTTGCTTCTGACACCTCCCCGCTATTTTCGCTCGAAGTGTCTCTCACCCCTTTCTCTCCCCTGCTGCTTCCTGCCTGGGCTGCTGCGTCTCTCTCAGCATTACTGAGATCCTCCTCCAGAGACCCCGCGCTCCCCCTGCTGGTCCCTGCTTTGGCTGTTGACTCTCTCCCAGTCTCTGGGAGCCTTACCACTTCCCTTTCCTCCGATGTCAGTTCCCTGACATCCACCTCCCCTCCAGGGCCCCCCTCTCCCCCGCCCCTACTTTCTCCTCTGGGCGGTGAGGAGCTGAAACCCCTAAAAGAATCCTCTTCATCTTCAGACGTCTCGAACAATTCCCTCCATCGGTCTTCGTTCCGACTCGCTGAATCCTCCTCCACCTCGGAATCAGCGAACCCCTCCAACTCTTCTTCGTCGTCGGTGGTGGCGAAGTATTCCCTCCGGAACCTCGCCACTGGCTGGGGTTTTCTAGGGAATCTCTGATGAAAAGTTTCAATCAAAACCTCGTCATCTACATCCTCTGCCCTGACCCAGGTGTTTTCCGACTCCGGCTCCCCTTCCCACATTACCAAATACTCTACTTGCTCTCCCCTCCACCTAGAATCGAGAATCTCCGCTACATGGTAGCTGTGTTCTTTTTCCTCCATAGCTGGTCCCCTATTGACCCTCCCCTCTCTGTCCCCTATATACGGTGACAGCAATGATCTGTGGAACACTGGGTGCAACTTCATGTGGTTCGGTAACCGGAGTCTGAAAGCCACTGGGTTGACCTGTTGCGTGACTTCAAATGAGCCCAGTCTTTTGGGTCTTAACTTCTTACAACCTCCTTTAAATGGTAACCCTTGGGTGGACAGCCACACCTGGTCCCCCACCCTAATGCTTTCCCCTTCCCTTCTGGCTTTGTCTGCCTGCCTCTTATATTCCTCCTTCGCCCTGTTTAAATTAAGTTGGAGCTGGCGATGGATCGCTTCCATTTCTTCAACGAACTGTTCTGCGGCAGGAACGCTCCAGTTCTCCCCCTCCCCCCCTGGGAAGGCTCGGGGATGACACCCGTGATTGGCCAAAAAAGGGCTCATCCCCGTGGACACGTTCTCTGCATTGTTATAGGCAAATTCTGCCAACGCCAGCTTCTCCACCCAATCATTCTCTCTGTCATTCACATAACACCTCAAATATTGCTGGAGGACACCATTAGCTCTTTCCGCCTGCCCATTGGTTTCTGGATGACGGGCAGTGGAAAAATTCACCTCTACATGCAATAAGCTCATGAGCTTCCTCCAGAACCTGGAAGTAAATTGTTTCCCTCGGTCCGAAATCACCCTCAAGGGGGCACCATGCAACCTAAACACATTTTCCACATGTAGAAGTTGTTCGTCAGAGGCGAAGGCCCTTTTCAGTTCCTCAAACGCTCGCTCCGCCTCCCCCGTCCAAACAAACTTCTTTTTGCTGCTGAGACAGTCCGTGATGGGCGCCGTCAGGTGGGCGAAGTTTCGGATGAACTTACGATAAAAGTTTCCAAACCCTAGGAACCTCTGCACATCCTTCTTGGTCTTGGGTGTTTTCCATTCCAGCACCGCTTGAACCTTGCCGGGGTCCATGGCCAACCCCTTGTCTGACAAGCGGTACCCCAGGAATTCCACCTCCTTGGTATGAAACTGACACTTTTCCAGTTTCACCCACAGTCTGTTGGCTTGCAGCCTGCTCAACACTTCTCTGACGTCTCTCACATGTTGCTCCTCATTCTCCGAATACACCAACACGTCATCTAAGAAGGCCACGCAATTCTTGTAGAGCAAAGGCCCCAGTACGTGGTTCATGAAGGCTTGAAAACACGCGGAGCCTGTTTGTAATCCAAAAGGCATAACGAGGTATTCAAATGCCCCCAAAGGGGTGAACATGGTGGTCTTCCATTCATCCCCTTTCCTTATACGTATCAGGTTGTACGCCCCCCTTAGGTCCAGCTTTGTAAAAATCTTTCCTTTTCGCACCCTGGTCAAAATATCATCAATCCTGGGCATAGGAAAAGCCGCCGGCTCTGTCACTGCATTTAGGGCCCGAAAGTCACATACCAGCCTCGGCTTGTCCGTGTTTTTTTTATCCACAAAAAACACTGGGCTACCCCCCGCTGCCTTGGACTCTCTGATGAAGCCTCTCTTCAGGTTCTTGTCAATGAACGCTCGCAACTCCTGCATCTCCCTGTCTGACATGGCATACAACTTGCCTACAGGAAGCTGTGCTCCAGGGAGTAAATTGATCTGGCAATCAAAGGGCCTATGCGGGGGTAGTTGGTCCGCTTCCTTCTCGCTGAACACGTCGCTGAGATCAGCATACTGTGGTGGCACCTTCCCCTTCTCCATCACTTCCGTCCCTGCTAGGGTGGCTTGGGCCCCTGCTGACCCCTTTTCCGCCCTGCAGTGTTCTAAGCAGTGTGCGGAACCGAAGGAAACCACTCTTTGATGCCAGCCCACCAGCGGATCATGTAGGGCTAGCCAGCTCATTCCCAAAATAATGGGAGCTCCTCCCAAGGTGGCCACATTAAACGCTATCAGTTCTGTGTGCCTTGCCACCCTCATTATCATTGGGACGGTCTGCAAGCTGACGCCTCCTCCCAACAGTTCCCTGCCATCAATCGTGGTCACCTGCAGGGGGTTGCTTAAAGGGATAGTCTGTATCTGGTGCTCAGCAGCAAACTCCTTGCTCATGAAATTGCAGGAGCTGCCTGAGTCCAACAGCGCCTTTATTTTTAGGGGGTGTCCATTTTGCAGCTCTAGCGACACTTCAATCACTAGAGCAGGTCGAGGAGCTTCTGGCACTGGCACTTGGGGAAGGGGCACTTTCACTGCTCTTTGGCCTGGCTGCAGTGCCCTGCTGGCAACCAGGCGTTGGCTTTTACCTGCTCCGTTTCTCCCTGCTCTTCCCCCTCAACAGCTCCCACCATCCCTTGCCATTCCTTCCTCTGGGGGCAGACTCTGGCAAAGTGGCCTGGCTGTTGGCAGAGATAGCATTTCCGGGCTCCCTTTCCCTCCTTCTTCGCCCCCTCACTGGGCTTTGAAACTGCGCGCGCGCGGGCTGTTCCGATTTCCATCGACTCTGCCGGCGGGAAAGCTGGCTCAGGAATGTCTGGAATGCGTAACTCCTTCCAACGTTCCCCTCTCCCTTCCCGCCTCTCCAAGGCTCTTGCCTCCTGGCGCGCTCCAATGGTCAGCGCAGATTTGGTCAGCTGATCCATAGACCCCGCCCTGGGGCTCCTGGCCAGCTCGTCTTTCACAGCTGAAGAAAGACCTTCTTCAAATAGCATCTGAATGGGTGCCGCCGATAAATCCCACCCCAATCTGTGAATCAGCATGGTAAATTCAGTCCAGTACTCACGGACAGATCTGCTTCCCTGCTTGCAAGCCATTAGCTGTCTGCGTACCACCCCTTCCTCAATATCGCTGGAAAACATGATATCCATTGCACGAAAGAATTTCATAGTGTCCTTTAGGATATCGTTGTGCGTTGCCATCAGGGGTCGAACCCAGTCCCGCGCCCCCTTCTCAAGATGCCCAATTACGAACGCAACTCGCGATTCCTCATCAGGGAACTCATCAAACTGCACATTCAGAGCATATTGCATCTCAGTCCTAAAGGCATGGTAATCCTTGGGGTCCCCCCCAAACTTCTGCACCAATCCTGGTACCTTTCTGGGGAACTGAGTGGTTCTCCCCTTTTTGTCAGCATCCTGAGCCCTTCTCTCCTCGAGCCTCGCCGTCTGCAGCGCAAGTTGGACCTCCAGAGCTTGATACCTTTCTTCCAAGCTTGGACCAGCTCCAACCCCTGCGTCTCCGGTTCCGACTGGGTTGCTCATGATGCTTTCTCCTGCACAGGCAGCGTACAGAGACTGTCAGACTGCTGTCAGGGGATGGTTAGCTGCTTGTGCTTAAAATTGTGCCCCTTCAGAGTTTGTGCGACCCCACAAACCTCTGTGTGTGACAGAGCTCCTCAGACATGTCTGCTCTAGTCACTAGTAGAGTCTGACAGTGGCTGTCTGCGGAAGCGCTTCCAGCAAAGAAGTTCCTTAACGGAAACGCGTCTCCTGGACTCACGACGTGGCAGCTTCCGGCGAAGTATGGGTCTCCCTGCAGTTGCTTCTGACACCTCCCCGCTATTTTCGCTCGAAGTGTCTCTCACCCCTTTCTCTCCCCTGCTGCTTCCTGCCTGGGCTGCTGCGTCTCTCTCAGCATTACTGAGATCCTCCTCCAGAGACCCCGCGCTCCCCCTGCTGGTCCCTGCTTTGGCTGTTGACTCTCTCCCAGTCTCTGGGAGCCTTACCACTTCCCTTTCCTCCGATGTCAGTTCCCTGACAGGAACAGAGGCAGGAAACAGGCAGGAAGGTTAACCATGTCAGATCACTAACTCCTCGAAATACAATTTATCTTCCGGATAGATTGCCCATCTTGTTGGGGACAAGATGGTGCCCTGAAGCACCCCATTGCTCAGTTGCCAGGGGGTCTAAAGATAATCACCCAACGCTATTCTCAGAAACTGATCCTGAAAATCTGATCAGAGCCACTGTAAAACAGGGTTTCCAATGCCCAGCCCACTAAGTCAGCTCAGAGGGATACTATAGACAATGGTCTCACAAGCCATTGAGAGATCAAGTAAAAATAACAGGGTCACTGTCTCATGTCTGTCTCCCAATAAAGGCCACCCACCCACAAATATGTGTTGACCATATACCCTGGACCCCTGAAGTCATACTCTCCTTGGCAGGATTTAATGTTCCAAGAGGGGCAAGGGTTGAAGAGATATGTCACTGTCTGTATTATTGCAAAAGGTTTGTCCACAACACCAGGCAAGATTAACTGAACCCGATCCCAAGAATTTGCGGAAAACATTGCATGGACACTGAAGTGACTGTGGTTGTGGCATTTTGCAAAGAAGGTAATAAAACTGGGAGGTATTCTGGAAGTCATACAGTCTCAATGCAGAAAGGGTGCATTATCCATCTAGTCTCTGCTTACATACCTCCATCAGAGAACCCACCATCTCCCGAGGCAGTCTGTTCCTGTATGGAACAGGTCATAGTGTTGGGAAGTGTCTCTTAATGTTTAGCCAACATCTGCTTCCCAAGGTTCCTTACAACCATGTCACATTTATTTTTGAGGGTCATTTGTCATTTGGTAAATAGCTTAGCATCCCTGAAATTGCACCTTCCACACTGGAAAAAGCAATCCTCACAAAAATGCTACAAGTGTGTTTGTGTGTGTGTGTGCGCGCGCACGCACACTTGTTCATTGAATCTTAAATGCTCCATGATCAAAAGCTGCCCATAGTGACTGGGTTTTAAGAAATATCTTATTATTTCTTGTATAAGATATATCGCCATCATCGTCATCATCATCTTTTTTTTGGATGTCCGTACAATTTCAACTTTTGTGAGTGTTCTAGTATTACTGATTTACCCAGTATGAATGACAGGAGCATGGAATGATGGGATCCACAAAACAGATCAAGTGCAATGCCTATCACATTCTAAAAGACCAGCCAATACAAATGCATCAGTAGGATCAGATTGGGGAGGAAGCACAACGACATCAGTACCTGTCTATCCATAGCACAGTGCTACACTTTGCATGCAGAAGATCCCAGGTTTAATCATGGGTATCTCCAAGTCGGGGTGGAAAATGCCTCTGTCTGAGACCCTGGAGATCCCTTGCCGGTTACTGTAGACAATGAGTAAGATGGACCAGCAGTTGAAGGCAGCTTCCTGCCATCCTAATCACTATCACTCCAAGCCCACTTCCAATACTGTTGCTCTAGTTCTTTGCCTAGCTACCGGTGATTGTATTTTGTCGTTCCAAAGGGCATCACATAGAAAAACAGTCTGAAATCAACAAAGATGGTCAAGGTTAACACTTTTAGGCACTTTCACCAATAACAATTCTGAAGTGCAGATTTTATGCAGATTCCTTCATTACAGAAATAAAATATGTGCACTAACATAACATGCAGCAGCCCTCCATGCTAATAAAGATGCTGGTACATATGCTACTCGGGGAGTGCTGTGGGTTAAACCACTGAGCCTAGGGCTTGCCGATCAGAAGGTTGGTGGTTTGAATCCCCGTGACAGGGTGAGCTCCCGTTGCTCGGTCCCTGCTTCTGCCAACCTAGCAGTTTGAAAGCACATCAAAGTGCAAGTAGATAAATAGGTACCGCTCCAGCGGGAAGGTAAACGGCATTTCCGTGTGCTGCATTGGTTTGCCAGAAGTGGCTTAGTCATGCTGGCCACATGACCTGGAAGCTGTACGCTGGCTCCCTCGGCCAATAAAGCGAAATGAGCGCCGCAACCCCAGAGTTGGTCACGACTGGACCTAATGGTCAGGGGTCCCTTTACCTTGACTACACATGCTACTACAGCAAAGTTATCATCCTCACCATCATTATCTCTTGTTTCTCCAGTTAATGTGAATTAGAAAGAAACCCAGAAGGATCCCAGAGTGACTCTTCAGAAGCAGGAATGGAAAGAAGCTCTAACAATTCATCGAGCCAATTCAACACCCCCAATGCTACCTCCTTCACTGGTGTACTTTTGTGGGGTTTCATTCATGCAAGGAGTAGAACCCATATCATATTGATTTTCCTGGCTCCTCTTTTTCTGCTTGGGCTTCTGTCCAACCTGCTCCTCACCCTCAGCATCTGCTCACAAAAAGCTCTGTGGACCCCAAAAAACATTCTCATCTGCCAACTGTCAATGGTGGATCTTGGTGGGCTTGTGGCTACTAACTCTTACCTGTTTGCGATGTTTGCCCGAGACACCTTCCGCCCCATTACTTTGCCAATATGCTTAATCCAGTATTATGCCTTGAATGCTCACAGCAACCTCCTCATTTGTACAGTCACCGCCATGGCAATTGACAGGTACTGTTTCATCTGCCAGCCATTTCATTATGAAAGAAAAATCACAAATAGCCTAACAATCAGAATCCTGAGCATTTCCTGGGTTTTTGCAGCTGTTTATCCCATGATTTATGTGCTTATATTTGTTGGGCAAAAGTCTTGCCAGCTTGCCCATTCCTGCAGCTTCTTTTGCACTCCTTCTTCTTTGGAAGACATTTTGTGTTCCAAAGATTTGTCTGTGTACGCCAAACTCTACCGGCTCACCATAATGGCTCTTCACCTTCTAGGGTCCTTTTCCCTGGTTGGTTTTTCCTACAACAGGATTCTGAAAGTATCAAGGACCATGAACCACTGTAACTGCTCCAGAGAATCGCTCACCACAGCCGCCACTCATGGTTTAGTGCTAGCCATTTTCTATGCATCATTGGTGTTTTTTATAGTGACAGGAAGTCTAGAAGTCAAAGATCCCCTTAAAGAGAACCTCTTGTCCATGCTAAGGGCCATTTCTGACCTTGTTTATTTCAATGTGCCTTCCATTTTCAACCCCATAATCTACGGTTTGAGAAACAGAGATATAAGGGCGGGAGTGATTAAGTTGCTGAGGCTACAACACATACTGGGTGCCTAACGTCTTGTTAAAGCGGACAGAAGGGCTGTAGCACAGTAGAACATCAAATTTGCATGCAAAATTTCCCAGATAGGGCTGGGGATGAACACTGCCAGAAACTGCACACAATAATGAACTTTTGACCCATGGTCTTACTCAGTATAAGGTAGTTTCCTATGTTCCTGTCAAGGATTGGCAGGGCTCTGAAGAGTGGCAGGGGACCAGAGGAGTGACGCAGAAGAGGGAACCAGTGATTTATGGGGTGTGACACCACCCACAAAACAGGAGCCAGGGGAAAAGGGGGAGTCAGGGCAGATCGAGATGGAGGAAGGTGTGCCAGATGTGGCGGAAGAAGAAGAGGCTGTTCAGCTGACAGATGGGTCAGTAGATTCCCTAACTTTCGCCTGCTCCACTGTTTCCTAGAACCAGGAGGGGCTTGAAGTGGGAAGAGCAGTTGTGCCTTCCATGCAGGAGAAGTCTCAGATTGCAAGTGCATAACCTGTCAGGGGAGGGTATATAAACTGGCAGAGGGGTGGGGTCTCACTGTTGCTGCACCTGCTCCATAGGGCCCAGACCTATGGAGGGACTCCCTAGAGGCTAGAAACATGTGTGCTTGTGTTTCTGAAGAACCAGGGAAGCCGCTGCAAATGTTTCTCTTGCTAATAAAGAGTTAGCTGTCAGACATGTGCCTTCCTTATCTCCAGCAGGCTGTGATGATTCCTAAAGCCCAAACATTTGTACAGGAGCAAATGGAAAGACTTTGGGATGAACACAAAGGGTTCCTGACATTTCGAGGCTGGTGAGCACATTTGGAATTCTGAGAAAGTTCCATGGGTGACATTCACAAAATGGCTGCCGTAAAGGCAGGCATATCACAAAATGGCTGCCGTGGGAGCATAGCATAATGGCTCCTACATCAGAAAGAGAAACAGGAGCACTGCCTGCTCACAGAGAGCTCTTTGCATAACTCTGCTTAGAATGTATGGGAGGTTGGGCATCCCATCCTGACAGCAAGAGGAATGTGGGCATGTTTAAGGATGTGTATTCAATGTAGCTGAACAGGAAGAGCAATTTCACATTATCTGCAGGTTTTAGAGGGGCTGTTTATTGAGACCTTTTGAAGGTGCCATAGGAGGTACTGGCAGGCCTATCGGTGCCATGTTGGTGCCCCCTGTGAGAATCTTGCATGTGTACCCAAATAACCAGAGGCCTTAGAATGAAACTAATATTTATGGAGCTGAGACTGATGGGATAACTGTGAGATATAGAATGTTCTAACGTCAAAAGGATGGCACTCTTGGCAGCTGAAAAGTACTTTGAAACCTCAGAGCTGAGATGCACACAAAAGCTCTCTGGCTGTAGGGATTGCCGCACTCATTTCAGTGGGAAAACAGCACATGCAAAAGTCTGTGTTCCTGAGTACAGTCCTTCCCATTAAATGAATATGGAAACTTACATATGAGAGATGTGTGAATGCACCTGGATGGAGGAGTACAATGAAACCCTGAAAATATCATTGCTTTTATTGCTTTGCTATACTGGGGTTGCTGAGTGTCTATCTGCACTCAGATCTAAAGGCTATATCTAACATTACACAGTAATGTGTGAAGGAATTGCTATGTGTATACACACTCCTTTTGTTGGACATAGATACAATATTTATTTAGGCAAATGTATATAGCCTGCCTTTCACTGCTACCAATACCACAGCTGGGCGTCCTGGTTTACAACACAAAATACAACATCTTAAAGAAAGCATATAGCATAAATTCCTAAAAACGCCTACAGAGAAAACCGACAACTACAGAAAAAAAGCTAATCAGAGGAGAAGGCTAAACGTATCTGAGTAAAGAAGTTTATCTTCACTTTCTGTTAAACTGACATTTTCAGCATCTGATGTACCTGTGGAAACATAGAATTGTAGAGCTGGGAGAGACCCCAAAAGTCATTTAGTCCAAGTCCCTGCAGCGCTGGAATTTCAACTAGATCATACATGGCTGATAGCCATCCAACCTCTACTTCAAAACCTCCAAGGAAGCAGGGTCCATCACCTCTGGTGTGAGAGTCTGCAGGGGAAGGGTATTCCTCAAATGGGTTGTGGGGCAGGGTGCCACTGGGAATGGGCTATTCTGTGTCACCAGCAAACAGTCCACTAGGATGTGATGAACTGCAGAACAATGGATGTGGGTATCGTTACCAAGCATAAGGTAAGATTTTGAACATAGCTGGCTATGCAAAAGCTTCTGAATCCTAGGCACAGGAAAGGGTCTGGAAAGTACTGATCAAACAGCAATAAATATTTCAGATCACAGTCCAGCATAAAAATTGCAACTCTGATGCAACTTATATGAATAATGCATTTTGGCTTCCTAGGTATGAATTTCCAAGAAAGCTGCTTGTGCAGCTTGAAAACTATTTCAGTTTATTATTGATGGTCTTCTGAGGCCAGCTCATTCACTTAAATTGTTGGCCCAATGTGCTAGGAGCAAAATGAGTAAGAGTTTTCCAGTACAGAATTATTACCTTGGCCATTAATGCTGTATTTAGCTAAATTCCATCTTTTTGCTTTAAGTAAAGCTGGATAAATTCACATATATAAAACTCGGGTTTCATACATAGGATCGCATATTTCTCAAAACTGTAACCATTTTCTTGAATGCATTGCTTTTTGGATATATTGAACTTGAACTGGTCCCTCCTCTGTGCTGCCAAATCAAACAACTCTTGTAAATACAGCTTCGAAAGTTCATTTTAAAGAGGGACTAGTTCAAGTTCAATATATCCCAAAGAGATATGCATTCAAGAAAATGAAGACGTTTATAATTTTAATTCAAGTTCATCCAGTTCAAGTGACATTGGCAATTTTATTTCAGCATGCAGAATGAAACAAGTGGGAGGGAAGGAAACAGACAGAAACGGACAGAGTACACATACACATTCAACAGCCCAATGGTGTCTGTGTCACCCAAGAAACTGCAGCCAGAGAAATAAGAGTCATTCCGTATTGAGGCAGCATCAGGTGTTGAAATTTTGCACCCCTAAAAATTTTGCACCCAGGGCAACAGCCTCTTTGCCTCCCCCCCCCATACTATGCCACTGCGGCCTCCCATATGTTGTTGAACTATAAATTGGAACGTTTCTTTCATACCACAGTGGTGGTGGTTGTTTAGTCGTTTAGTCATGTCTGACTCTTCGTAACCCCATGGACCAGAGCACGCCAGGCACTCCTGTCTTCCACTGCCTCCCACAGTTTGGTCAAACTCATGCTGGTAGCTTCGAGAACACTGTCCAACCATCTCGTCCTCTGTTGTCTCCTTCTCTTTGTCCCTCCATCTTTCCCAACATCAGGGTCTTTTCCAGGGAGTCTTCTCTTCTCGTGATGTGGCCAAAGTATTGGAGCCTCAGCTTCAGGATCTGTCCTTCCAGTGAGCACTCAGGGCTGATTTCCTTCAGAATGGAGAGGTTGGATCTTCTTGCAGTCCCTGGGACTCTCAAGAGTCTCCTCCAGCACCATCATACAAAAGCATCAATTCTTTGGTGATCAGCCTTCTTTATGGTCCAGCTCTCACTTCCATACATCATTATTGGGAAAACCACAGCCTTAGGCAAATCACTTGCTTTGAGCTGTAGTGGAGCAAACACTATGGCTGTGGTCAATCCACTATTTAGCTCAATGGGGAGGGGTGATTGCCAAAGTCATTTTAAAAGCACCAAAGCCATTATATCCATGGACAAATGTACAATGTTTAGAAATAACTATATCTCCAATTTGTATTTTATTACGAATAATACTCTTGCAAGTTGTTTTTGTATTGTTATTTTTTTGCATGCAGGCAGAAATGTCACGTATGCATTGCAGAAATCGGGGTATTTGGGGCTTCTTTCTCTGTCTTTCCAGCCTTACTAGATGTCAGCAACAAAAGGAAATGAGTTCAGTACAAACAGAGCCAATGAGCTGGAAAATCCATTGTAAAATCTCAGAGATATTAACTAATGCTAGAACTGCAGCCATCTTAATCGAGCTCTGATTTGCAATAATAAAACACTGACTTCTCCAACATTAAATCTAGTTGCTCCAGAGCTATATTAGATTTTTGCCCATGCAATTTAGAGTCCAGTAATATTGACATTTCTTGTGTAGTGGAGAGTAGCTCCTGCCCTCTGGCCTTGAGAACTGAAATACTTAGATTCCGATTATAATTGTGCAATTATAATAGAAACAATTCATTTTTCTCCAAAGCTAAATAGTGTGATGTTAAATGCATGCTAGAAAAATAAATACATTATCCAAACCAGACCCAGATTTCCCTGGAATCTGAGTCTGACCTACAATGTCCTGATCTGTTGCCAGGCCACTGCCCTCACCCCCTTGTCCCAAGTTTAGTCTGTGGTATCAGGAAACATTAACGCTCACATTTATCATGGTTCCTGATGGCCACACATGGTCATAGCAATATCTAGGACAAATAAAGGCTATACTATGTGATAGGAGGGACACGGGTGGCGCTGTGGGTTAAACCACAGAGCCTAGGACTTGCCGATCAGAAGGCTGGCAGTTCGAATCCCCACGATGGGGTGAGCTCCCGTTGCTCGGTCCCTGCTCCTGCCAACCTACCAGTTCGAAAGCACGTCAAAATGCAAGTAGATAAATAGGTACCGCTCCGGCGGGAAGGTAAACGGCGTTTCCGTGCGCTGCTCTGGTTCGCCAGAAGCGGCTTAGTCATGCTGGCCACTTGATCCAGAAGCTGTACGCCGGCTCCCTCGGCCAATAAAGCGAGATGAGCACCGCAACCCCAGAGTCGGCCACGACTGGACCTAATGGTCAGGGGTCTCTTTATCTTTACCTTTTATATGATAGGATGGCCTTTTCCAAAACATACGTGGAGGGAGCGGGGTGGGATCTGGGTAGGCTGTCTATGTGTCCTATTTTTCAGGAATGGCCCTCTGTCTGGTAGCATCTTCTGTCTGAAAGGCTTTTTGGTCCAGTTTACAGCTAAAGAAGGGAGAGGAGGAGGGGGCCTGAAGTTGCCCTTCAACAGGTAACAACACCAGGACAGCAGACTGAGCAGACACACAGCCTTCCTCACTGTGGAGAGATGCACTGAATTCATATTGAAAATTACAGTTATGAATTCTAAATTTTCTGCTATGCCTGTAAATGAGCATACAAGACTTCTCTGAAAAACTGTGTCCTCTTTGGTCTTTTAGGGAAGGCATTTCATCTGTTTTGGCGAAGTGGAAGCACTCATCCTAGATAGCACCACATTTCCATAGGCAGATCATTCTGTCACTTGGTTTCTAAAGAGCTAGAATAAATGCTAGATTTAAACACATTAAACCAAGGCAAGCCAGTTTGGAGTCCTCCATATGTTGGACTACAGCTCCTATTTTGTACTTGACCACTGACCATGCTTGCAGGGGCTGATGGGAGTTGTAGTCCAGCAGCATTTGGAAGGTACCACGTTGGCTACCCCTGCGTTAAACAATTCATTGCATCTTCTGCCAATAAGAATAATAAAGTTTAAGCCATAGCAGCTCACCGAGTCTGTTCTTACTTTCTGAGCAACGTACAAGGCACCCTCTTTTAAAATGTCACCAACTTTCCTCTACTGTATATCTTGCATTCTCTTAAAGAGCATGACCTCTGCAGCTCACAGGCTCTTGCCACACTTTGCCTGTGTTCCGACATATAACCCAATGTTGATTCTGGCATGTGGCATGGAAGACGCAGTCAGCAAGGCTTTCCCCCCAATGGCCTTTTATCATTCTTTCACCAGCATCTCTTAGGCTTTCCTCCTTTCCTTCTCTAAGGTTATTTAGCATCATTTCTAATGCTGCTGCTGCTCAATCCCCAAGGCATCTTTGTTTCTCTTATTTTCCTGAATTTTTATACCAGGATTTATGAACTGTAACATTTTATGAATGTTTCATGGAGCTGCATTCTCTCCCCAACCCCTGCTCTTTTTGTTCCAGACATCATTTCTCAAACACAAGGTATAGGGATAGAGAGAGCCAAGAGTCTCCAGGAAACCTGGAGGTTCTGACTCATTGCAATCTGGCTTCTGTGTGTCTCCAAGGAGCACGGCTTTTCCTCCACTTGTCTGCATGGTACACACACACACACACACACACACACACACACACACACAGGCATTTCCCTTTTCCATCATGTTGCTGTGCAGTACTTTCCCCTAACCCTCATCAATTCCAGGAGAAAAACAACAACAAAGAAGCACACCTGCATTACACAGTGCAATATGTTGTTGTTGTTTAGTCGTTTAGTCGTGTCCGACTCTTCATGACCCCATGGACCAGAGCACGCCAGGCACTCCTGTCTTCCACTGCCTCCCGCAGTTTGGTCAAACTCATGCTGGTAGCTTCAAGAACACTATCCAACCATCTCGTCCTCTGTCGTCCCCTTCTCCTTGTGCCCTCCATCTTTCCCAACACCAGGGTCTTTTCCAGGGAGTCTTCTCTTCTCATGAGGTGGCCAAAGTATTGAAGTCTCAGCTTCAGGATCTCTCCTTCCAGGGCTGATTTCCTTAAGAATGGATAGGTTTACTTGGGGCTGTGTAAACACTGTGTCTGCGTGTACCATGCAGACACAGTGTTTACACAGCCCTAAATCACACCTACCATCTTGAAAACCCTCCTTAATCCTAGAATGACTACAGCTCTAGCTGTCATTTTCCAGTAGCAATAGAAATAAAATTGTGCATACACAGACTCCAGAACACTCCACCTATTCTAGACCTGGATATTGGCCTGGGGGAATCTTGGCATGATATCACTGCTAATTTGTGATCTTAATTTTGTCCATCTCCAGATCAAACATCTGTACTCATATTCCCAATTCCCACCATGCTTCCTAAGGAGCAAGCAGCAGATCTGGGAAGAGTCATGGACGCTGGCAGGGATGAGTTAAGCAAATCCCCCGGGACTAGTGACTCTGAAGGCCTCTTGCCCCAGAGGCCATGTTAAAGAAAAAAGCTGGGAGATCCTATCATGGATGCCCCCTGTGGTTTGAGCCTAAGCCTAAGCCTTGACAGTAGGGGAAGTAAACCACCTGCCTCTAAGCAAATTTACTGGTCTTCCAGTACTCCACAGGATTTGGTAGCAGCCACGCCGTATATATTAGACACAGCACAAGGGTCAGCAGAGAGCTTTAAACTCCAGCGACCTGATGGGGATACAAATGACCCTGCTTGGTTATCAATCATTTGATGAGCAGGTAGGTGAGGTAAAACACATTTCTTCTGCATTGGTGTTGTAGATATGTTTGTGTGAGAGGGAGGGAGGGAGGGAGGGAGGGAGGGAGTAGGTGGGTGACTAAAGCCTTTGCTCTCCCCTGAAGGCATGGCAAAGGGTGAATGTGGATCTCAGTCCCCACCTTGGACAGCCACTGCTGCTTTACAAGGTACCAACCATTCCTTGATTTCACTAACATTTCTTCCTGCCAGGAAGGAGTTCTTTCTCAAAGATTTGCCATTTGAGAGTCATGACTGTAGGAGCTCAGCCTGGGAAGTCACCTGTCATCTTGATTTTCCCACAATGCCCCATTGCAGGGACATTAAAATGTCCACATTGCAGGAATGCTGAAATGCCAAGTGTCTTGCCAGATGGAACCACTGCTGCCAGGAAAGGCCAAGTTCCAGAGAGCAAGTGACTATATGACCAAGGGAACCCACTTATCCCAAGTCACTTTGCCAGGTACCCCCTGTAACCTAGAGCCAATCCTTGCGAGAATAAGAATAAGACTAACCTGATCTCGTTTTTTGACAGAATTACAAGCCTGGTAGATGAAGGGAACGCAGTGGATGTAGCCTACCTTGATTTCAGCAAGGCATTTGACAAGGTGCCCCATGATATTCTTGTAAAGAAGCTGGTAAAATGCGGTCTTGACTATGCTACCACTCAATGGATTTGTAACTGGCTGACTGACCGAACCCAAAGGGTGCTCATCAATGGTTCCTCTTCATCCTGGAGAAGAGTGACTAGTGGGGTGCCACAGGGTTCTGTCTTGGGCCCGGTCTTATTCAACATCTTTATCAACGACTTGGATGATGGACTCAAGGGCATCCTGATCAAATTTGCAGATGACACCAAACTGGGAGGAGTGGCTAACACCCCAGAGGACAGGATCACACTTCAAAAGGACCTTGACAGATTAGAGAACTGGGCAAAAATAAACAAGATGAATTTTAACAGGGAGAAATGTAAAGTATTGCACTTGGGCAAAAAAAATGAGAGGCACAAATACAAGATGGGTGACACCTGGCTTCAGAACAGTACATGTGAAAAGGATCTAGGAGTCTTGGTTGACCACAAACTTGACATGAGCCAACAGTGTGACGCGGCAGCTAAAAAAGCCAATGCAATTCTGGGCTGCATCAATAGGAGTATAGCATCTAGATCAAGGGAAGTAATAGTGCCACTGTATTCTGCTCTGGTCAGACCACACCTGGAGTACTGTGTCCAGTTCTGGGCACCACAATTCAAGAAGGACACTGACAAACTGGAACGTGTCCAGAGGAGGGCAACCAAAATGGTTAAAGGCCTGGAAACGATGCCTTATGAGGAACGGCTAAGGGAGCTGGGCATGTTTAGCCTGGAGAAGAGGAGGTTAAGGGGTGATATGATAGCCATGTTCAAATATATAAAAGGATGTCACATAGAGGAGGGAGAAAGGTTGTTTTCTGCTGCTCCGGAGAAGCGGACACGGAGCAATGGATCCAAACTACAAGAAAGAAGATTCCACCTAAACATTAGGAAGAACTTCCTGACAGTAAGAGCTGTTCGACAGTGGAATTTGCTGCCAAGGAGTGTGGTGGAGTCTCCTACTTTGGAGGTCTTTAAGCAGAGGCTTGACAACCATATGTCAGGAGTGCTCTGATGGTGTTTCCTGCTTGGCAGGGGGTTGGACTCGATGGCCCTTGTGGTCTCTTCCAACTCTATGATTCTATGATTCTATGATTCTAAGATGGGGAGTCTGATCATGGCAAATGTTGGAACCTGGGCAAATTCTGCGTTTATGCTGGTGTTCCCTCTGTTGACTAGTTTCTAATAAACTTTCTTCTCAATCTGCTAATATACAAACAAATATTTCATACATCTGATTTATTTATTAATTTTTATAGTGGATAAGGTCCCCTAAACTAACACTGCATAAACACTGTACATTTAAAGCACTCCTGAAAAATCACTGGAAGCTGTAGTTTGCCCTCAGAACTATAGTTCCCAGCACTCTTAAAACTACCGTATTTTTTGCTCTATAACACGCACCAGACCGTAACACGCACGTAGTTTTTAGAGGAGGAAAACAAGAAAAAAATAAATCTAAACGAAATAGTGGATATATGATTTTTGTGGTTCATGCTGTGGCCACAGACATGTGATCTGACAGTGAGTTTGGAGTAGCCCAATGCAAAAATCCTGAGGATCCATGTGGATCCGTGCTTTGTAACCACGGAGGAGGGAAGGAAGGGGAACCATGGATCTTCTGCTCATGACTGCAGCAGATCCCCCCCGCCACCCGCAGGCATTCACTCCATAACACGCACAGACATTTCTCCTTACTTCCTAGGAGGAAAAAAGTGAGTGTTGTGGTGCAAAAAATACAGTACATTCCATGGGATTCCAGTGTGTGTGTATGTGTGTGTGTGTGTGTGTGTGTGCTTAAAGGTATGGTGTGTGCATAGCCCAAGTCTTATTTCAGAATTGGAATCTGGTATTTTTCTGCCTTTCTAAAATATTATATGTCATTCTTGTAAGACTGAAAACTGCTTTGAGTGCCTTGGCAGAAAGATGATCAATAATGCAAATAAGCAAACTTATTTGCATGAGAATGAAAGAACAAAATGCCAGCGATCGCTGCTTTCTTTAATGTAACAGCACTTTCCTTAGAGATAGAATGTGCCAAGTTCAAACAACAAGTATACGTAGATCCCATTCGCAGTGGCTGGTCTACAACTGTGGCACTCCCTTCCTTTGGCAGGAGATAAAAGAATGAGCTTGTGTACTTCTGTAAAAGCTATGAAACCTCTCTCTTTGGCCATGCTGGCTGGCGTTGATGGGAGTTAACAGTTGAACAACTTTGATCTGGTTTTCAATGGCCCGGTTTAAGCGCAGGTGATAGAACTTTACTTTATGTGGATATTATGGGTGTCTCGGTTTTTCCTTGACTGTCGTTACCTGGTTTAAAGCCTTGGAAACGGACCACACAGATATCCAACCACCTAAATACAGATGTGTAAATGAAGAAATATGCAACATAATACCACAGCCATACTCGTCCAAATGGCAGAATTGTGTTCCATCTAGCAACAGAACTGGAAAATAAGGAAACTTTTGATTCTGCCATGTTCTGCTTATGATGTCCTAAGTTCTATCTGGACTCTCCCAGATTCTGCACTGCCTTCTCTCCTAATCCACAAGAATCTTATCCTGGTTTTGTTTTAGTTATGGCCACCAACTTGATCAGCTACATTCCTCCATATTTTATCCTGATTGCTGGCCAGCAAAGGGTCCAGGATTTTCAGAATCACAAGCTGTAGTACTGAACTATAAACCAGGAGGTTTCTTTCCTACAAGAGTGGTAGTCTTAGGCAAATCACTTGCTCTGAGCCTCATCTCTCCGTTCACTATATAGAGTTAACAGAATGGGTTATATAAAATCATGAACATGATATGCTCTGAATAATCTAAAAGCCCTATGTGCTAAGTACGGAAGCCCATAAAGCCCTGTATGCTAAGGATTAAATACTATTACTACTACCACTAACAATTTAACGTTTGGAATAAACATTAAATTTGGTGCATGAAGAGAAGAGTTCCCACCTTCTAATGCTTCACCTAAACAGTTAATTCAAAAATTCAGTTTTGGATATGAGCTGACACTTTTAGAATGCTCTAGTGTCACCATGGCAACCAGCTTTGCTTAAACATAGCTGTGCACAGGAAGTATGATCTCTATTAAGTGACAAAAAGAAAAACCTTTAAGCAGCAATACAATTGTTCAGATAATGGAGATTTCCTCTCTGTGCGCATACCTATAAGGCTTTGCGGGGTGTGGGGTTCCTTTGCTGCTTACCACAGCAGGATGGCTATTTACAATGATTGCTTTGTGCATTTGAGAATTCCCCCTACTCCTTCATTGGTTATAGTTGACATATAGCTTAAATCCACGCCAGGAAACCAGAGGACAACAGCTCCAGCCATGATTGACCATTGGCCATAGTGCCTGGGGGTGATAGGAACGGAGGTTCGGCCACATCTGTAGTGCCATAGGCTCCCACTCCTGGCCTAAATGCTGGATGTTGCTTTAATAGAACGAGCTCATAGAATCATAAAATTGTAGCGCTGGAAAGCACCCTGAGGTTCGTCTAGTCCAACGCCCTGTAATACAGATCAACTAGATCATACATGACAGATGACCATCCTACCTCTGCTTAAAAACCTCCAAGGAAGGAAAGTCCACATCCTCCCAAAGGAGACCATTCCACTGTTGAAGAGCTCTTTCAAAAGTTGTTCCTGATGTTTAATTGGAATCTCCTTTCTTGTAACTTGAAGCCATTGGTTTGAGTCCTACCCTCCAGAGCAGAAGAAAACAAGCTTCTTCCCTCTTGCATGTGATAGCCCTTGAGATATCTGATGGCCATCATATCTCCTCTCAGTCTCCTCTTTTCCAGGCTAAACATATACAGCTCCTTCAAGCGTTCCTCATAAGGCTTGGTTTCTGAGTTGTTAAAGGCTTTGGATAATTGACCATTTCAGGAATGTTCAAAGTACAGTCATACCTCTTGTTACGTTTGCTTCATGATACGTTTTTTTCAGGTTACGTCCTGTGGCAACCCAGAAGTACCAGAAAGGGTTACTTCCGGGTTTCCCCACTCATGCATGCGCAGATGCGCAAAATGACATCACGTGCATGCACAGAAGCAGCAAATCACAACCTGTGCGTGTGCAGACGCGGGTTACGTTCCTTTCAGGTTGTGAACGGGGCTCCAGAATGGATCCCGTTTGCAACCAGAGGTACCACTGTATGGATCTTTGAACGGTGATATTGTCTACGTGTGGCATAATGCTTTAACTTTTTGAATTTCCACTCTCAAACTCTTCTCTGCCCAGCTCAGGCCCAGACAAGTGGGAATTAATCCCTGAGAGGGCATCAGAACAAATGGAGGGGAAACGTTCTCTAACCTATTGATGAAGGCTTGAGGGTGCCATGGCTAAACTCTGGTGTCAACAGGCAGCACTTGGGCATGCTTAGTTCTCACACCTGTCAGAACCTAACCAACGTAGCCTCAACAGGTCCCTCTCTAACACAATGGCACAAAGAAGAGGATAGCAAGTGGCAATGACTAGCCTGTAACCTCAGCAACCGGGGGAGGGATGATGAAGAGAGGATGCAAAAGTCTTTAGGGAGTGGTGTTCTCTCTTCTGAGGGGAAAGAAGGAAGAGGTCTGAGGTCTGGACTCTGTTGGACATCTTCCTTAGGCTGTCGTAGTCCTAATTCTCATAAAGAGTTAAAACATCTATGCCAACCTGAGAGACCTTGGGCTTTACTACAATAACATAAAATGGGCCCACATGGGCATACTGTAATTTAATTTTTAACTTTCTGCAGAGTATATTTTTCATCACTCTGGATCTGCAGTGTGGAGATAAATTATGTATTTAGGCATTTGACAATTTTATTAAAGCTTCATTCCCATCTGATTTCTTTCAAACGATCCATATTTCAGGGATTTCATCCTTAATTAATCTTGGCAATACCAAGGAAAATTGGAAGACAGCTTTGGAAAAAAATGATTTCAAACTTGTATTAAAACTGTGTTCTTCCCATTCCCTCTAGGACCAGTCTGACTCTCAGGGCTGCTGTACAGAGGCAGTTCCCCCCCTCTCCCAAGATAATCTCCATGTTAAAAAAAGAAAAGTGTGCATCTACTTGCACTGCTAAGCTTGATGCTGGTGCAAATATTTACTTTGCTGTGAATACATATTTAAAACCACAAGTGACAGCTTGGAATATTTAGCTTTGCTTCTCTGAAAGAAATAACCACCCTGTGCAAAATATCCACCTGTGGTCATTTCCCCCATAGTCTCATTCCCCCCCCCAGGGCATGGATGTGAATTCATGGCCTTCCAGATGTGGCTGGACTACAATCCCCATCATCCCCGTCCATCCTGGCTGGGCCTCATGGGAGTTGGAGTCCAGCAACCAGAGGACATCTCACTCAAACAGTCTTTTGATGGTTGCCAGTAGCAAAGACCAGATGGTGCTGGCCAAGCCACACTATCCAACAAAGCAGGAGATGACACAAGAGGACAACTCAATTACATACTGATATGACCTCAATCAGGATCTAATCAACTGTGGATGTGAACCACCATGAACCAACTGTTTTATAGTTCCCTGAACCCTTGGCCCACCTGCAAGTCAGAATGTCAAGCCCCCAGTCCATGGTCAATCCATGTCCAAAGGAAAGCAGTCCTGCAGAGATCCTGGAACACCCAAGCTGAGATCCATCAACATATGCAGTTGAGCAGACCCAGCACCTCAGCTCTGCTGCCCTTTTATACTTTGCATGCTGATTGCAGCATCTGGGCTTGATGAGACATGTGGCCCTCACCTGTTCTGAGCCTACTCCAGCTAAGGAATCACACCTCTTGTCCCAGAGCTAGCGAGCCCCACCTGGCCAGCTGGGGAGCTGGGCTGTGGGCCCTTGCCTGCCTCAGCCTCCTGAAGCACCCCACCTGCTGCTCCCTACCCCTCAGAGCCCGATGTTTGGAGAGACAGGGACCCCTCTTGTTCTGGTGATGGGCCCTGCTGCTCTGGTGCACTGACACCTTTGCCATTCTCAGTCACCATGTGAGTACTTCCTACACCAACCTCTCCTTCCCCATCCCCAGCTTGCACTAGTGTGTCACAGTCCTGGCTACACCCCTCGCCAGGATCCTCTTCCTCCTCCCCATTGTCCTGCCAGTTCATGACATTTACTTGCATGAAAATACAAAGGGATTTTGAAAGTTCTACATCAGGATCCAGAACCTCTGGTGCACCCTCTAAGAAGAAGTGTCTCAGCCAAGGGCAACTGATGACTCCTTTCTTCCCAGGTACATAGGGATGGCAAAGAAGAAGTCTATGCTGGACACCCTTTTCAGCTTGTGGATAGGGATATTCGGTGTTCTGTAAATCTGCAGCATAACTTATTACCATGTGCATACTATGGGTACCCGTTACAGTGCTATAGTTGTTGTTTGTTTCATTGTTTTTTTGGAGTGAAACTGTAGTTGGCTATTCACCTTAATGGTTGCATGCTGCCGATTAGTAGAGAGTGATTGCCCCTTTTCCTGTCCACACCAATATTGGGGCGTATTCAGATGGAGAAAAGTTCTGTAGCTGCAGCCATACCCCTCCTTTTCTCCCAAGCAGTAAAAGTTGGAGTTATAAGCACCCGTCCCAGGTATTTATAGCCTTTGTGGGGTTGGGGGGGTTGAGTTGAGGGATACCTAATGCTCTTGAGAGAGATTAGACAGCAGAAACAACTTCAGTTCCCTCTTTTAATCTGTGATATGGCTGGCTTTCTGTGAAAAAAAGAATAACCAATGGGTAAGGAAACACGCAATATGAAGTTGTTCAAAGCGCACACTGAGCATCACATGAAATGTGGAAAATGGTGCAAAACACTTTCCACACAAAAATAGTGTGGAAGCATGGAATTATTATTTTTTATTTTTAAAGAGCAGCTCTAGCACTAGAAACAGTATGCTTGGAATGGCCCATAGTGTAGTAGGATGTCCCTATTTTTATTGGAGAAATGTTGGAGGGGACATCTCTATTTTCAACAGAGAAATCTTGAAGGGTATGGTAATGTTTGGGTCACAGCTTGCTGGCTTCTCTCCTTAAAACTCCATAGAAAAATACAGGAAAACTAGTTTACTGATTTCTGTGTTTCTAGAAGCAACTGCTGCCCACAGAATGATAGTTATTGATAGACTAAAGAAAAGAAACATACAGAAAAGTTATGGACTCTTAGAATTTGTTTAAAAATCGTATATATATATTTTTTTAAAAATCACAACTGGCTTCTTAAACAGAAAGGGAAAATAGTTTAACCCACCCAATGCTGCCGAGAAGTTTTTGTACCAGAGATATTCCTCAGCTGTTTGTAGACTAAGGCAAAACCTGATCTCCTGCTATTGTTCATTCTTCATATCGTACAAATCTCCATAGTGCTCCTTCTGCCAGATTCAAAGTGTGAATTGTGGAGGAACGGCACATTCCGTACCTCATGGTGGACAGATGCTCCTGTGCAAGAATGTGCCTGCAAAATATATTTATTCCAAAAATACAGCAGGAGGAAATGTGGCCTGCTTGGGACGCAGTGACTGTAACATGTGTTGGTGATATCACAGTGTCTCACTTTCCATCATGAATTTTTCAGTGACAGTTCATTATCAGTAAGTGGAGAAAACAAAACAGAAATGAAATTCCTGGAACGGGTCCTAAAAATCCCTACTTTACACAAAAGACACTGCTGTACACTGGAAATGAAATACGTCAGATCCAGGGAAATTCAGGCCACATCTGCAGCATACATTGAAGGCAGTATTATACCACAGTCATGGTTTCTCACAAGGAATCCTGGGGAAATGTGGTTAAGCATTTATATGCAAAATATCCCTTTTTGCTCATGCATCCATACTTGGGGCTCCACACTCAACCATGAAGCTCACTGGGTGACCTTTGGCCAGTCACTGTTGCTCAGCCTAACCCATGGGTAGGCAAACTAAGGCCCAGGGGCCGGATCCGGCCCAATCGCCTTCTAAATCCGGCCTGTGGGCGGTCCAGGAATCAGTGTGTTTTTACATGAGTAGAATGTGCCCTTTTATTTAAAATGCATCTCTGGGTTAATTGTGGGGCCTGCCTGGTGTTTTGACATGAGTAGAATGTGTGCTTTTATTTAAAATGCATCTCTGGGTTATTTGTGGGGCATAGGAATTTGTTCACCCCCCCCAAAAAAAATAGTCCGCCCCCCCAAGGTCTGGGGGGCAGTGGACCAGCCCACTGCTGAAAAGGTTTGCTGACCCCTGGCCTAACCCATGGAAAGGTTGTGAGGATAAACTAGAGGGAGAGGGGAGAATGATGCACACTACGCTTGAAATCCTTGGAGTAAGGCTGGGATAATAAATAAATAAAATGAACATACTTCCCTTGCTCTCTCTCAAGTTGCCTTTTCTCCTTCACACACAGTGCTTCCACGTTTTTGCCTCAAACCTTTTTCCTTATGAGAGCTGAGAATTCAAGTCAGCTTATCGTCTAAAGTGGCACTGGGAGGCATGGCTAGAATCTGGGTAAAATTCAGCCAGCTGGGTAATGTGGCAAACAGATGCTCAGCCATGAAGTCCATTGGGTGATCTTAGGCTGGTCATTGTCTCTTAGCCTAACCCACCTCACTGAGTTGTTGTGAGGATGAAGTGGAAGGGAGATAACCACGCACACTGTGCCTTTAGCCCCTTGGAGGAAAGGTGGGCTATAAATGTGATATATAAATAATAAAATAAAAAGGGGTGTGTGACTTGTGGAAGTAGCAGCACAAATAGTCTGTGTAGCAAAATCAAACTGCTACCATTCAAGCAAAGGGAATCGACACATGAATTTTCCTCATTGTTCGTAATTATGATTGGTGCAGGCAGGTGGGTGTTGCAGGAATGGGCAAAAGAGATCTTGCATCTAGGACACAGTGTAGGTTGAATGATCCGCTGGGACGTGTTTGAAAGAAATGGCCCAGACATTCCACCCTCCTTTGCCAAAAGCTGATCAGACCTGCAAAGGACAAGCAGGTTAATGATGTGGAAGGAACCACCTCTGCAGCGAAACCCCCAAAGTGAAAGGCATCTTTCTTCTGCTACAATGGAAGTGTGAAACAACTTGAGAATCTCCTTTTTATCCCAAGGCATTCCCTATGATGTTGCAAAGAGGGCTACCAGAATGTGCATAAGCAGAGGGGAAGGGCTGTGGCAGCAGACCTTGTGCTTTGCATTCTGAAAGCCTCAGGTTCAATCCCCGTCATCTCCAGATAAGGATGAGGAAGACTCCTGGCTTGACTGGCCCCTGAAAAGCTGCCACCAGTGTCAGCAGTACAGTGGACACTCGGGTTGCGAACGTGATCCGTGTGGGAGGCGCGTCCGCAACCCACAGCGCCACATCCGTACAAGTGCAGGTTGCAATTCAGCGCTTTTGCGCATGCGCCGAAACCCGGAAGTAACCCGTTCTGGTACTTCCGGGTTTTGGCACGTCCGTATCCCAAAAATGCATAACCTGAAGCATCTGTAACCTGAGGTATGACTGTACTCAGCTAGATGCATCAATGTTCTGACATGGTACAGGGCAGCAGCTTCTGTTCCTTAAGCCTCACTTAAGTCATGCATACCTGAGTGCAGGGATTGCTACCTAGGATTGCAACAGACAAGGCAATGGGGTGAGAGCCTCCCACCCCGATGGTGAGGATTAAACACATAATAGCATGCTCCAGAGATTTAGTGTGAGGAGCCGTAGGTTCATGCACATTTTTATTGAGTAGTAATATAAAATGCTTTTTTTTTTCATTGTTACAAGTGCATGCTTTGATTGCCAACATTTCATAAGTCAAATTACAAAGGCAAGGCTGTAGGCTGTAGTGAATTACTTGGGCACTTATACAATTGTTAAAAAATATCAGTGGACTGCTTTTGTTGGTTTTTCATCTTCCTTTAAGAATGAACCAGTTGTAACCCGTAACTGATATACAAAGGGAAAAAAGTGAAAAAATTACACGGTTTGTGGCACATGACAGAACGTAACAAAATGACTAAACCATCATGACATTAACAGTTATCATGCATTTAGTTTCACATGTAACTACAAACTTAGTTTAAATTTCACAAGGTTTGCTAAACATGCTAACCATCGATATGTGCACTGACAAGCTTATATTAAAAACTTTTAAGAATACTCTCCCCCTTAGATTTTTCAAAGCTTTTTTTTTTTTGATTACAAAATTTCAAAGGCATTAGCATTTTCTTTTTAGAGAATATAAAGTACGCCAGTACATACATTTCCAGTATAAGTCAGACCACTAAGCGCATTACAGTCCCATACAGGCCTATACAGCCAATTTTTTTTTCTTAAAAAACATGCATAGGCAGATTTTTACAGAATATAGATGCTTTCACTGCACTTAATATGGTGTCTTGTTCACTATACTTAAAAATGCACCACTCATAAATATTTAAATTCAGCAAGCCACAACCAAGACTTGATTTACCAAAAAGAAAAAGAATAAAGAAAGGATTCCTAAATATAAACAGCAAAAAGAAAAGAAAAAAGGAGTATCATTATTCCAGTTTTATTTTCCTTAAAAACTTAAAAGATTTCTCACTGCCAAATTAGTTAAGGTAAATGTTATATTTAAAGAAGGGCATTCAAGCACACTAAAGAAACCTGAGGTAAGCATAATCTGTACAAAATTAAACTGTCCTTTTTGGCATTTTTAACAAATTTGCAACTTTTTTTTTTAAGATTGCCTAATTATTATTTTTTAAGATAGCCATCGTCTGACAAGAGTAGCAAAACATTATCAATAAATAGTCTCCTTATTTAGTTTGTACATCACTTTGTTAAAAATGTTTTTGATGTTGTCCATGTTTAGTGCTGCAACTGTAAACGTACAATAGTTAGTAAGAAATCAGACAAAATTGTCATGTCCAGTAACATAATAAAAGGCCTTTCAGTTAACATATCGAGAAGTTTCCAATGCAGTAGGAAAACATGTTCATTCCCCTAACTTTGCAATATATACCAGCATTAGCTTTCATTTAGTTTTCTACAAGCATTTTAAAGGCATATCCAAGGAGGCGTTGAACCTCCACCCCCCACCCACCAAAATAAAGTCTACTATCTCTTCTTAGATGATATTGTAAACTGAATCCAACACCTGGCCCCCAGAGCAAGTAAGCTATCATCAGAGGCAAGAACATCCCACTGCTGATATGCAGCAATCCCATCATGCCCTGCAGCTCCAAAACAAAAAAATCACAAGTTGGAAACGGTCACTGAATATTGCTGCTATTACTGCCATTACTGTCAGTGCCATTAGTCTCTGAGGAGATTGCCTTGTTGATGGAGTTAAGGTTGGCATCGGATGGCATGGCATCTCTGCGAGGGGGCATCCGTTCGTTAATCCGGTCCAAGCCTTTGGCTTCTTCAAAGCTCGTGATCTTATGCTGCGGCGAGAATCCTTTGATAGCTACACAGAGAATTGGGGGGGAGGAAAAATGAAAACAAAAACAGAAACAAACAAACAAACAAAAACAAAACAAACAGAGAGGAAAGGAAAGTCAATGGCGACAAAGTGTTGGCATTTTATCAGCTTACTGAACAGTCAACTGAGTTGAGAAATTCCTTCATGGTGAAGAAAATAAAATGACAATGTGATTAAAGCTTCTGGATGGATTTGGAAACAGCTAGAAAGTAGATAGCCAATGTATCTTGAAAGTTTAAGATGCTCCCAACAAAATTCATTTCTGACATTTTATTTGGTGGTTCGGTGTGGAATGAACTTTTTTTCAGGAACAAGTAGTGCTCACAGAAAAATAACAAACTAAAATCTCCTGTCTTAAAAGTGTAGGGTCCAGTTTCACACATATTGGTGCAGTGAAGCCATCACGATATTTTCTGCCCTGTCAACTGCATGTAGTGAATGTATGCCTCCTTTTGGTGGCAACTAAATTACAAAAGGAAGCTGGTTTGCTGTTGTAAACGGCAGCTCCCACATGTGTTTGTATGAATGAAAGCACTGGCTTGAAACTGGGAATGCAAAACAATCTTGCAACGACTTTAGGGTATTAAAAGAAAATGTCTGAACTGGTCTTGAGTGATAAATGGTTGCGATGTCCTCATAGTCTCATTCGAGATAGAATTCTTGTTGATTTCCAAGGGAGATTTGTTGTTGTTGTTTTCTTTGGAATAGGCAATGCAGGATGAATTTAACAGCAGAGCAGCTGTCAAGAGGCTTCACAGAAATGATGAAACATTCAAAACTATAGGTTGCCCAAGAACTCTGGTTTGTGGCCTTTCAACAGCCATATTTCCAGGTGTGCCAACCTCACTGCAGAGGTTGTATGATGCCAAATGAGGACTTAGGTTCTCCTTTTAACAAGCTTTGCTAACCAGCTTCAAACCTTGGTTAAGATTCCTGCCTAAAAACTAGGACTCTGGTTAATCTTCACCCCAGTCAACATCATGGTTGATGTTATTATTTGGAAGGGGGATGGAGAGCAGTGGCAAGCTATGTAATGGTCCACTCCCTTAATCCTGGTAAACAGATTGTTCCCATTATATTGGAACCTGCATTGAGTGTTTATGAAATTTATCATACGAGGATACCCTTATAATGAATTAGACAGAAGGTCCTCAGTGTCTTCACTACAGAAGAAATGATCATACACTACTCAGGAACAATAACCTTCTCTGTCAGCCCTAGAGCACTACAGGATAATCTGGTTAAACTGCAGTAATTGAGTGTGACATGGATGCTGAATATCATTCTTTTTGGCATATTTGTCCTTCTTAACTTTGAAAGTGTAGGAACATAGGATCCAGTAAGTGAATTTAAAAGTCAATGAACTTGCCCTTCAGCAATGACATTAGGAGTTCCACATTGATCTCACTAGGTATTTCACACACTCAATGAAAGGGGGGAAAAATTCAAGGGGCCTGATGCAATTCCATCATTTCAGGGGCTTACTTTAGAGTGTTCAAAACAAAAAAGGGGAAGGGCTCTGGGCAGCAATCCAAGAAACAGGCTTAACTTATTGGTTGCTGTTAACCCTTGGTGTGTTACCCACCTCTTATTTTAGTAAAATATATATATATAAATTGAACAAATATATATTTCAAGAATGTTGGTTATGTTTCTTTCTGCTGGGTTTCTTAACATGCAAGATAGCCAAGATGGTCAGTTAGTACCAGCAACATGGGGAGAGAATACTGGGAGGGCGTGAGCAAAAAGGAGGGAGTTGGAAACTGAATTTGCTCTTTGGTTTATCTGTCAAGAGGTATAATCAATTTTGTTCTCCATTAGGGAGAAAGCATAATCCTTTCTGAATTTTGAGGTGACTTCCCCCCGCCCCTCACATTTCTCCTTGAAGGCAAAGTCCCTGGTACTATTAAACCACTTGTGTTGAATTTTGTGGCAAGGACAAATCCTCTCATGCTGACATTTTGCCAACCACTGCTGTGGAAATATGGACTGCAGACAGATACAGAGGACCAATTCCCCTTCCCCCCCATGTGGTGATTTCTTTTTCCCCCCCTGCACTTTTTTTGCTAGGTGGAAACCACTGCATACTGGGCCATCTGAAGGGGTGGAACATAAAGATGGCTTTGAGGCTATCACAGTGTTTCCCAATCACTGTTCCGCGGCACACTAGTGTGCCGCGAGATGTTGCCTGGTGTGCTGCGGGAAAAATTAAAAAATTCGAAAGATTTTTTTTTAAGTCAAATTTTCGATTGGGGCGCCGTCACTAGATGACCCCTGAGGTTCCCTCCCTCCCTCCCGCTCTGCGCCTCCCTCCTCCTCCTCCTCCGGGGAGGCCCTTCCTGGCTCTCGGCCAAGGCTTGGCGGCTGCCACTCACTCACTCGCTCGCCCACCCGTCCCTCCATCCCTGCACCCGGCCTCTGCCCCTCCGTCCGCGGCGCGGGGGCTGCCGGGATCCGTAGTCCCCTCGCCCTTGGGCTCCGCGCCCGCGTGGGCTGCGCGAACTAGGTTTCCCAGCGTGGCCTGGCGGGCTGGGCGTTTTGTTTGAAGTGCTCTTCTCCCGGCCATGGAATGAGCGCGGCGGCGGCGGCCGGGCGGGCAGGGGCTCTTCCGCGCAGACCCCGCGCAGCCTGCCTGCGCCCCCACGGAGATCGGGCGGCAGGATGGAGCCCGGGGATCCCCGCGGAGGCGGAGCGGCAGAGGCGGAGGCTGCCCCCCAGGTAGGGCTGTGTCGGGGGTTTTTTATTTTTGCAATGCTGCATCCGCGCCGGAGGGGACGCATCGGACCGCGGGGAGACCCCTTGGCGGGCGTGCAAGGCAATGCATGCGTGCAGGCGTTGCATGGAGTGCAGTGCAATGCAATGGCAACGCGGCGCCCTGCATGCATGCATGCAACTTCCACCGGCGCTCCGGACTTGGCAGGTGAGGGGGGTCCCCAGTGGGCGGCAGAGAGAGCTGGGAGGGCGAAGGGGAGCCAGGGGGGAGCAGCGCTGCTCCCCGAGCCGAGCCCGGGGGAAACTTCGGCGTCGTTGCGCCGGGTGTTGGAAGTGGAGGCTGGCGGGGGCCCCTCACCTGCAAAACCTGGTCGCCTCTCATATATTCCGTGCATTGCATTCATCGCCCGCTTTCTCCTCCAAGGAGCTCCCGGGGGCGCGCGTGGTTCTCCCCGTGTTATCCTCGCAACAACAGCCCTGCGAGGTGGGTCAGGCGAGTGGCCCAAGGGAGCACCCAGGGATTGTCCTGGCCAGGTGGGGTGATTTGAACCCTGCTCTCTGCCCGGTCTTCATCCTCATTTAGCCCCCACATGTGCATGACTGTGCATGACTGAGGTTTCCCCCCCTCGTCTTGGCTATGGTGTGAGTCTGTGCTGTTAATTAATGGGGTTCTGCCTTCGGAGAAGATGAGCCAGCCCTCAAGGAGGTGATTATGTAATTTGCTAGCAATTCATGTCCCTCCCGGCGTGACGCTGCGCGTTGACGTCACGGGGCTGTAATGGTGGTGTGCCTCGAGATTTTTTTCATGAAACAAGTGTGCCTTTGCCCAAAAAAGGTTGGGAAACACTGGGCTATCATGGCTTCTGGGGGGGGGGGGAATCAACAATTTAAGTCAGTGGATTGGATCCAAAGAGCTGTGAGCGGTTCCATAAAATGTGTGCAAGTTTTCCACACAATGCTAGAACAGATAGGGCCTTATTCTTCAGCTGGAACAAGAGCTTGTGCAAGTAGAATAATAGTGGAACACTTGTAGAGAAGAACGCTTGCACACTTTTCTCAAGCAAGAGGCCCTAGTGTAAAATGGCCCTTCCGTGAGTTGAAGATGCCTCCCGCATGTGGAGGGGAATCTTTGGATCCACTCCAAAATGCTTAATCTTTGCATGTTGGACCACTTCAGACAACATAGTTTGCTGTGGAATCTACCACCCTTGATTGTCTGGAGACTTCCCTTCACCGCTTGTAACCCACATGTTCCCACCTATTCCCCACAAATTTCATATAGGTTTCATACTAGAGATAACTTGAACAAAGACTCATAGCAGAACATTCAACCCCGGCCCTCTTAAAAATTCACCACAGTGCTGTCAATTTTGATCCAGTCCTTTGACGTAGGTGTATAATGAATGGCAATGTGAAGTGTACGGCAGTTTAATTTTGCAGGATGTTCAGCTGTGACTGGATGTATGAACACCTAGACTCCGTCAAAGGCCTGTACAGGCCCCTAGTAAACACTTGTTTATGTAAACAGAATCGTTATTAGATTTCCCAAAGGCGATAGCTTTTCAGGTCAATCAATCAATCAATCTTTGGTTACAGTGCAATGTAATGATCAATAAGAAGTTTAACTTGAACAACGCATCTTCCCAAAATGGGCTGCACATCTTGGTGTCAAGCAGACATATTTATACACCTTTGTGCTGAAGAATGTGCTCTGCTGCAGTTGCTGGTCAGACAATGATTATTAGCAGTTTACATTGAGAAGTAATACTAAAAACACAACACAGTCACAGAAATCACAGGAAAAAAAACAGCCAAACTGTCAACAAGAATGCACATTGCAGAGTAGAATTTGCCAACAGGAATAGAGAATTCCAACATAAATAGCAGCTCACTCACTGCTATTTAGAAAGCAGTTGTATTTTCTCTTACTTATTGATAAGAATTTTGTTCACTCCTGTAACAAAAAGATCAAAAAACAGATAGGAGGGCCAAAATGGCAGTCTTACTCCATGCCAACAGAACTAATGACTAATGATTTTTTTCTTCTTTTTTTTGGAAAAAACCCTCATGTTTTAGGGGGGCAAGAACAAAATACAACTGAGTAATTTTTTGGTTTTGTTTTAAAGGGGAACTTTTGAGAGTCTTCTTGCAAAACAATTTGAATTACTAATTTAATCATCATGTATAGAAATATTTCAGTATGCATTTGGAGATCTATTAACTGTACAACTAACAAAATTGTTTTAAGAGCTGAAACAAAAGGATCCCTGAGAAAGGCAGCTTGAAGTTTTTCATTCAATACCTTCGACAGTAATTCATTTGTGCTGGTAGTCATTTGAAATGGTGTTGGTTTTAATAGCTACATTAGAGAAAATTCCCAAAACTTGCAGGGGAAAAGACCTCCTAACATCTCCCATTGTTTTAATATTTTCCCCCTAAAGGGACATTTTAAAATACGCTAAATTACAGTGAAGACTCGTTCAAAAATCACTTTCACTAGAGACCTCAGTAAAGGGAGAACCCCATTCAACTTTAGCGTTCTCTCAATTTTCAGATATATCTTAAGGTGACATGGGGAACTGATTGATCCCCCTTAAGGGAAACTGTTTGTCAAATGGCTTTTACTAAAGTGCTGCCATGCCCCCTTTGAGCTGCAAGCTTTCTTATCCTTGTGCAATACTGATTCAGCACTTTAAGCTTAATGGACACAGATCAGAACATCGCTGCAACTTTAAGAAACAACACCAACAACAAAAGGAACACTTTCCCCTTTAAAGCAAGTAAACTTAGGTTAATACTGAGCCACAATTGTTAGCTCAACACCCACACACTCTATACAAGCTACAGCAAAAATGAATACACCCAGCAGAGCCCTTCTCTGTTGTAACAACAACAGAAAGGGGTCTGGCCAATTTACCTTCATCAGCCTCAATAGCCTCAACAGTAGCTGAAGAGAAGAAAGGGGTAGCAAAACGAATGAGAAAAATGAGCAGAGGATTTAACTCTAAGAACAAGTCAGTGAATAGCAAAGGAGCTAGTACACTTGAAGGTTACTGTAAGTGCTGGATTTTGACACAGAAGACAACATAGAATGCTACACACAAAACAGACACAGGTATCGTAATTTGCAGGCAATAGATTTCTTTTTTAAAATGTTTTTGGGGGGAGAGAAGTGAAAGATACTCATTTGTTCTTAAATATCTAATAAAATAAAATAGCCACATGGATTAAATTGAAATGCTATACCGTATTGTCCATACAATATACAAAGTTGACAGTATAAAAGGGTGGCTGCAACACTGAATGGGGCAGGTTTGATTGCAGAGTGTCCAGTAAGACATATCGTGGCATTAAGCCAGTGGACGAAAGTACCAGCAATGCAGATCAGCAAAATACTGAAGTACCCTTTGGTCAGCAGTGGGACTAAGGGAAAAGATGGTTTCTGATAATTTGGGGAAATACCGGTACTTTCCTTTTCTCCTGGATGCCTTTTTAAAAAACAACAACACACACACACTAAAGAAATATGGAAAAGAGCTTTCAGTGTTCAATATTTTGTTTGTGGGTTTCCTTGTTTAGAGTGGCACAGAACACCATCTTTTCAAGTGCCCCATATTGTTATTTAAAAAATATGTTTTAATTTTATTTAGATCTGAACTACTGGCAGAACAACTGACCATTTCAAAGTTGCTGGTAGTATAGCATAGATTTCAAACCACCATGGCCTTATAAATAGGGCTTAAGAAGCATTTGCAAACAGAAATGAACAAAGAAGTTAATATTAGAAATGCATTGTTACATTATAGCTTGAATGTCTTTTTGACAGCCAGATGTACCTAAATCCACATTGGTATTAAGTATGGCAGCAAGGAAGCCTATCTGCCCATAGAGAAACATGCTGGCCCGGGTCTGGTTTAGAATGTTGCATTTTTTGTAGTTGCAAAGATTAATATGGACTGAGATCAGTGGAATCTCATCAAGTGTCATATTGCATCAAGGACAAGTTCCCCCATGGAATCTATAGCCCTCGGGTGCAGCAAATAAGGTAACTCAATAACCAAAATAAATATGCATAATAAAAAAGAAAGAGGAAAGAGACAATAAAACTTAAGATGAGAAAAAGGATCCAAACCAGCACAATACACTAAAAGAATGGTCACTAAGAATGTACACATTTCACACAATATATTGCTCATATTTTCTGTTAATACATAGCACAGTTGGCAAAATGTGCTTAACAGAAACTATGTAGATTTCAGTATATTTGGTGAATGGTGCAAGGTGTTAACTAATGGGTTGTGTATAGTAATGTTTCACTAAGCTATAATACTGCAGTATGAGGTAATTTCCCAATGGCCAGTCTTTTGGACAATCTGATAGAAGCAATTGTATCAAGACAACAGTGGGGTTTTTTCTCCAGGATGGGTGGGTGATAAAATTCTATGAATGTCAAGGGACTAGTAATATGAAGCAAATCCTTTATGTGCCTCAGTAATTCCATTAGTGTGACAAACACACTTTGGTCATCATATTGCAGCATTTACAAAGCAGAACGTTACCATATGTGTAACACACAAGCCACCAAAAAGAGAGTTTACCACAGAATACCTGAATCTTCTAGATAAAGAGAAAAAGAGACAGAAAGGGGGAAAAATACAGGAAAGAAACTCCAGGAAAGAAATGGGAAAGTTAGAGGCTGAGACTGAGTTATTGAAAAGGCGAATCTCCATGTCTCACAGTTAAAAGCTACATCATAATTATGGTTGGACACTCATGGGTGCATGTTACACAATAGCAAAAACAGAAAACAGTTAATACATTAAAATATTTGACTGTGGCTCCTTACTTCAAGAGAAAAATTCTACTAGCTATAGAGCGGCTGCATAACTCATACAAAATATGACTTGAAACAGTAAGTGAGAGAAAGTGCCTCAGTGCTTGAATATGCAGCAAAACCACCATTAAAATGTTCTTCCCTTTATTCAAGTAAATTTTGAGTCTGCCGTATGTGGCATTAGTTATTCACAAGCCATTAGTTATTCACTGGCCCTCAGAAACTGAATTCCAGTTACAGAATTCCAATACGGCAGTTCTCCATGAAGAAGAGAAAAGGAAGAATGCAATTTGGTAGTTATCAGCTGGCCTAAGGAAGGATTGGCATGTTGGCCAATAATCTGCAGTTTTTCCACATACGCAGTGTCTGCCATTTTTGTAAAGGGAGAGAGGTTATGCTGAAAAGCAGACTTGCATGCTTGCAAGCACAATGGATGGGAAAGAAAGCCTTCTCAAGCTTTGAAAGATGGGATTCTCAAGCACCCTCTTTATCCGTGGCCTTTAGAAGCTGTCAACTAAGAAGTTAGACAGGGCAGATGAGTTTCATTCCAAGCCTGATCCACTGTATTTGGATTCAGGTTGCCTGGGACTCTGGAGGAGGTGGGGAGGCAGACATGTCTTGGGAGGGGAAGCTCAGGTCACTTACTTGGAGCTTTAGCTACTGCCTGCCAAAGCGCTTGGCATTGTGCTCCCTGGCTTGCTCCAGTACTCTGCTTGTGATACAGTATAATGAATGATGTACCAGCAGCAGGCCCCTCCCTGCAATGGTGCCTGGCTTACCTGACTGGTAAGGCCGAACAGCAGTAGAGGAAACCTGAATAAAGCACTGGGCTCACTGCATTATGAGGAAATGAAAGCGGTTGCTGCGCTGGTGGGTCCAGATGCATGAATTCAGCACAAGACCTGCCCTGCAGCTGACTTGCTCACATTTCTGCCATTTAAATCACCCCATAATGTAGTTCCTGTGAAAGACTCTTTGGGAGTTGCATTGATGATGAGTTAAAATGGTGGATGCACTGGCAAACATGGGGCACTACATTTCTGTCCATGCCAGGC
Source organism: Podarcis vaucheri (assembly GCF_965113315.1). Taxonomy (NCBI): domain Eukaryota; kingdom Metazoa; phylum Chordata; class Lepidosauria; order Squamata; family Lacertidae; genus Podarcis; species Podarcis vaucheri. The sequence goes on from NC_138767.1 coordinate 22,147,847, forward strand.
CCTCCCTCCATTAATAATAATAATAATAATAGGTGGGGGCAAACTGGGAAATACAAATGTCACTGGTATCACCTACTTTCCCGGGATCCCAGCTTTTGCCTGAATATGTTGTGGATGGGGACTACTTCTAAGGGAAGTGGTTTGAGAACTATGCAAGAAGGAAAACCTATTCACATGCAGTGGATATGCCCCGGCTTTTGTAAAGTTAAGCTGCCAGAACCAAGATACAGTGGTGCCTCGCAAGACAAAATTAATCCGTTCCGCGAGTCTCTTTGTCTAGCAGTTTTTTCGTCTTGCGAAGCAATCCTATTAGCGGCTTAGCGGATTAGCGCTATTAGCGGTTTAGCGGCTATTAAAGGCTTAGCGGCTATTAAAGGCTTAGCGGATTAGCGGCTAAAAGGCTATTAGCGGCTTAGAAAAAGGGGGGGAGCGGGGAAAAATCAGAACACTCGCAAGACGTTTTCGTCTTGCAAAGCAAGCCCATAGGGAAAATCGTCTTGCGAAGCAGCTCAAAAACGGAAAACCGTCTAGCGGGTTTTCCGTCTTGTGAGGCATTCGTCTTGCGGGGCACCACTGTAGATATGTTTTTAAGCTATCACAGTAAGCTGGTGCAAGCCTCAGTTAAGGTCCTCATGCCGATGCCAAAGGCTTACGCATGGATCTCCACTAAATGTGGTTTCTGGATGGCTCAACCCATCCTAAATGAGTGGGGTCAGGGAGCAGCTTGGCTGTGTATACGTGTGCTCCCCCTTTTTACATACATATATATATATAAACAAAACCCCCAGTCATTTAGATGAGTCTTTACTTACATATGAGGCAGCAGTATTCCAGAGAAATAGCAGAGATGATTTTGCCCTTCACATGTGTAACTCTCCCCTATATATGCAGTCACCCCCTCCCTTTAAACATTGCCAAGTATTGCAAACAGGGGGTGCGTGCATTTATTTAGTTTGGTTTTTCAGCCAAATTTTGTGAGCCAGCTTCTAGTCACTCTGTGGTGTGTCTCTCTCTCTCTCTTCTTGAAGAGACTGCATTTATATAGCGGAAAGGAATTCTGTGCTTTAGCAGCTGAATTTATGTACACCATAGCACACATTCACAAACATGCTTACCGCTTTGCAGAGTTTGTTTTCCTCCAGAGAGCACCCCACTGGGCAGCATTCCTGTTGGGGTCAACCCTTTCAGTGTCAGCACGCTCTCACTCTCTTCCCTGGTAGAAACAGGATGAAGCAATTGTCAATTGCAGCCAGCAACTTATGTGGTCAAAAAGAAGAGAAAGGAAGAACTAAGCACTTCCTCGTTGTTTCTAGATCCAGCTCCAGCTGAGGGACACCTTTCCCTTCCCTCTGGTAACATCTTTATTCATTTATATCCCACTTTTATTTTGTCATGGAACCTAAGGTGGAGTGCATGTGGTTCCCAGGCAGTCACCCATCCAGGCACTGGCCAGACCGCTTTCTTTTAGCAAATCTAAAGCTCATGTGGCCACAGACCATACCCTCGTTGCATTTTCATAATACATGAGTTGTATCCAAAGTAGCACTAAGTAACTCAGGACAGATAAAAGGAAGTACTTTTCACAACAGCACATAGTTAAAGCATGGAAGCGACTCTCACAGGAGGCACTGATGGCCACCAACCTAGATGGCTTTAAAAGAGGATTAGACAACTTCATAGAGGAGAGGGCTTCTGGTGGCTACTAGCAACGATAGCTAGGCTCTGCTTCCACAGCTGCCAACAGCAATGCCTCTGAATACCAGTTGTTGGAAACCACAGGAGGAGAGAGTGCTCGTGTGCCCCTGTTTTGATTGCTGGTTTCTGGTTGGCCACTGTGAGAAGAGGATACTGGACTAGGTAGGGCACTGGCCTGTTCCACCTGGATCTTCTTATCTTCTTAAATCCTTGCATGAGCAGAACAACTTCCACTTGTGGAATAGGACTTCCTTCCCCTCCATGTGCCCACTAAATCTGTTATGGCTGTTCCCTAACCGCCCCCCCCCCGGAGCAGATGCGAGGATGGCGCAGCAAGCACAGATGGCAACAAGTCATGCTGTACAAGTGGAGGTTGTCCAGTGTGTGCAATTATTTAAGTTGGATGCCACTTATGTTATTATGTATTGGATTTTTTTTGTATTGCTGTAAGCCACTCTGGATGCAAATTTAGGCCTAAAAAGCAGGATACATATATAATAAATAAAACAACAACTGGTCCTCTACCTCCTAATTCTAATACAGTCGTACCTTGGATCCCGAACGCCTTGTGACTTGAACGTTTTGGCTCCTGAACGCCGCAAACCCAGGAGTGTTCCGGTTTGTGAACGTTCTTTGGAAGCCAAATGTCCGATGCGGCTTCAGATTGCATGCAGGAAGTTCCTGCAGCCAATCGGAAGCCGCACTTTGGTTTTCGAATGTCGAACGGACTTCCGGAATGGATTCCGTTCAACAACCAAGGTATAACTATACTGGGATAAGGAGTAGCAAAGACATGAGAAACACATATTCCTGACTGCATCATTTTAATGCAAACTTCCTTGGCAGAGGCCTGCTATTAAGATTAAAATTCCAATTTATTCTTATTTAACACCTTGCTGGCACATCTTTGATAGCCATGCAGGCTTATCTTGTCGAGATATCAACAACCTGATGTATTTGCATTTTAATGAATTTGCCAGGTATGCATCCTTTGCGTGAGCTCACACGGCTATATTCTGATGAGGATTATAACCATTTGGAATTTCCATTGTGTGCTGCAGCTTGGAACCCAATGATTTCATCTTCTTTGTGATTTATGACAGCATTAGATGTTTGGTGGTTTGGCATGAGCTTGGAAATCCTGGTTGTTCCTGAATGGCTGCAAAGCAGTAGGGAGGAAGGCCAAATTTAGAGACATAGGAACATTGAAATTTGCCTTATACCAATTCAGATCATTGGTCCATCTAGCAGTTTTCTCTGGGTGTTGAATGTTACTTTATTTGATGTAGGTTGCGTATTTTAAAGTTATGTTTTATGATCACATTTTTGTATTGCATTAGATTGTTATAAGGTGTACATTCTTTGTTTCTTCAGCTTGTAAACTGCCTTGGGTATTGTAAGATAGAAAGACGGTATACAAATTAAAAGTGATGATGATGATGATGATGATGATCCAGGCTACATTCTGGATGAAACAGAACCAGTTTGAGGGAATTAAAAACAAAGCTTTCAAATGGCGAGTGCATCAACAGAGAAGCAGTATTTTAAAGCACCTTGTAATAAACAGTAGCAAAGAAGTCATACCTCAGCACAGAGAATACTCGAGCCATTTTGCCTATTGCCCGGATCTTGTTCCGTATAACTTCTTTCCGAGCTGCGGCTGTGGCACCTATAAGGGGAAAAAATAATAATAAACATGAAGAATTATAATGTTTAGTAGTTAGTAATGATAAATTTTGAGTACTTTTTCTAATGCTTTGGCAGCCTGGCTTCTCAGTTGAGAAAGATATCTCAACACCACAGGATTAGACCATTTAAGCCTCCCATGCCAATGTGGTTGTTCGGGACCACATCAGTTGTTTGTAATATTGGAAAAACCCTTGCAGCAAACCAAAACTCCTTTATACTCCAAATATCCCAACAATTATAGCGTTAGTTGTCTCCTTCCTTCCTTCCTTCCTTCCTTCCTTCCTTCCTTCCTTCCTAAAAATGAAAATTTAACTTACTAAGCAATCCCAACTTATCCCTATTGAAAGAAATGGACAATAGAAACTATCAAGTGCCTAACTGAGGCCCATTCTATTCCTACCAAAATGTCGAAGCTAGGGTAGAAACACCTTAGCATTTTGCCTCTATTGGAAGTTTGGTTTCTGCCTCTGCCCCCCAATACCTTCCTGTGTATACAAAAACCAACAACAAAACCACTACAAACCACTGCAGGGAGCCTGTGGAAGTCTAGGAGCAAATTTTTTATCCTTGGGGCTTAAATGGTGGGGTTATTTTGGAGGGTTTCAGAATCTCGGTCAGAAAGGGAAATGAGGCTTTTCTCTCACTGTTGTACCAGAAAATGCAATATCTAGCAGTGAGGAGGGGAGATGATGTATGTTTTTTAAATAAGAGTGTACTGACTTTAAATAGGAATGGCAAAAATGCAATTAAAAGTGGCTAGTAATTAAAAATGGTTAAGAGAGGCCTGACAGCGATATCACATGTATCAGATATTAATCAAACAATGATCCAATAGAATTCAATCTATTTTGAGTTCCTGTTCAACTTAACAATCAGATTTTATAGTCTTGTTTTCTTTTAATGATCTGCAGGCTGATAATTTGGGCCCTTAGGTGTAACATAGAAACTAATGATTTAAGTGTTGAATAATAAACACATAAATGATTCTATGAAATAGCAATAATAATTTCAAAGTAGGTAAATAATCAGAAAATGTCATTTGTCAGAGCTACAAAGGGCAGGATTGGGGAACAGGATTTATTAGGACATGTTAATTTTTAATTGGCAGGTGAAACACAGATTAAAGGGAGCAAACTCTGTAACTGTTTAATCATAAAACTAGAATATGGGAAAATACTATATAGGAAAAGTGGAACACATTGAGTGGTACCACAAGGCAAGAAAATGGTGACGACAAGAGACTGTCTCTGAAAGGTATATAGTGGGGGAAAGGGAAAAACAAGAAAAGAACACAAATACTTGTAGGGAAAAGGAGACAAGAAATGTTGCAGAAAATTAAATCAGTATAAGTAAAGAATGTTATATAGCCCTTAGATTTACATAATTTTGTCAGCTCAAGTAAGCTTCTTCCCTCCATAGGTATTATCATACCTTTTAAGTTTCCAAAACAAATGTCTGCTGCTTTTATTGAAATGCACCTAAGTTAATTTCAAAATGGGTCAGCTCAGAAATTGACTAATGTTGGAATTACCATTTAGAAATAGTTAACAAATTTTATGAGCAAATTCCAATTCTATATAGTCTCCACTACATTCATTCAGCATTAAAAGCCATTGAAGCCATTGAACTCATTTAGTTTCAACACCATCTTCCTATGCAACATGGAACAGTGCAAACCGACAAGGTTCATAAGAAAGAGCTAGACCGGGTCCCTCAGGCATTCTGATGCTACCAGATGCTTAGAAGAGAAATATGACACAGTGGCAACACTTTAGGAAAAAAAAGGTCATTTGCTTACTTATTTATTTATTATTAAATTTGTATACCACCCTTCATCAAGTTCCCAGGGAGGTTCACAGCAAGGCGAAGTCCCAAACTGCAGCTTTGTCCCATTCATGAATGAAATGTACAGTGCAATTTAAAGCTGTGCTCAGGCAGGAGGTGCTGATTCCGCCCCATCCCTCCACTCCTAATATGTCCCTCCATGCAAGGAGGAGGGTCTGCTCAAATTTTAGCAGTTGGTGGGGAAGGGCTAGAGATCTTCACGTCATATGGCCCTTTCAATTGCCTGTCCTGATTTAAATGTGAATGGGGCAAACATGCCTTCAAAGACATAGATCTGTCATGGACGATCACATGTAGCTTAATCCTTACCAAAGTAAATGCAGTGATTTTCCTGACTCTAGGTAGAGAATGTGCTCACTTTCAAGCATTTAATGTAAGTGGGCACTAGTGTTCAGTCCAGAGCCGAGACCCTGGCAGAATCAAGCATTGGTGCTAAATGGGAGGGATCACAGTGGCTGATATGAAGAAGGAAATTCCTGAAAGTTAGCACTTGGGAAAAGTCACACAAAAGCAAATTAAATGTAAGCCTTTCTTGCCCATTTAATAATACCTTTCTTCTGCGCATAAATAGGATCTTCTTATGATATTCCAAAGGGGGGGAAAGAAACAGATCAGTGAAGATTGCAGATTTTTTTTTTTAAAAAGGGGGGGAGGGGAGGCAGAGGAGGAAAGTATAAAACACGACAACATCAATGGGAAAGCAATGCTTAAGTAATTCTGAAAAATAGAAAAGAAACAAAATTAGGCAGGGAACATCAAGAAGGAATGGAAAAAACAATGATGAGAAGAAAAGCACTCTGCAGCTCAAAGCCTTGTTAGTAACTTGTGCAATAAACTAAAATGCAGCAAGGCTGGTCTATTATTGGCCATGGTGCTCGGGGCATGCAACTTCCTTTTAAAGGGGATCAACCTTTACATGTTAACCAGGGGAGGAGGAGAGGGGCGTGTACCGTATTTTTCGCTCCATAAGACGCACCAGACCACAAGACGCACCTAGTTTTTGGAGCAGGAAAACAAGAGAAAAAAAATCTGAATCTCAGAAGCCAGAATAGCAAGAGGGATCGCTGCGCAGTGAAAGCAGCAATCCCTCTTGCTGTTCTGGCTTCTGTTATAGGTGCGCAGCCTGCATTCACTCCATAAGACGCACACACATTTCCCCTTACTTTTTAGAAGGGGAAAAGTGAGTCTTATAGAGCAAAAAATACGGTATATGTATGGATTTGTACTCATTGTGGCATTTCTGCCATGTAAATGACAACCAGCATGGAGCAGTGGTCAAAGTGGGGAACTAGCCCTTGGGCATGTCACTATCTCTCAGCCTAACCTAACCTCACAGGGTTGCTGTAAAAATAAAATGCAGGGGTAGAGCTCATGCATGGGGGATTGACTGTATGGGCCCAAGACATAATGATTGCCTTGTTGAGATGTGGGATGGACTTCCCCAAGTAAAAAACACTTTAGACTCTAATTATCACACATGCAACAATCCACAGGGGATTTTGATAACCCTACCATCTTTTGCTCACAGTGCAATCAACAAACTCCTCAAGATGGAAAACTCACTGCTCACTTTCTAAACAATGTGCTATGCACCAGCTCTAAATCCCTAGCAGGCCCTGTCCACTAAATGCGTGCCAAGTGCTACAGTTATATTTCACTGAAATTATACTAAGCAAGAAAAAATTAGACCAGGTTTAATTAAGAAGAAGTGTTTGTCCTGTTGATGACAGTGCAAAGGACAAATCAAGTCGTCCGCTGTCAAGCCGTCTATCGTAAGTGCATAATTTTAATTAGTGCCTCCTAAGGTTTTTAATCATCTAAGTCAAATTCAGTAAGCCAGGAATGCCATTAATTAGGAAAATAACACATAAAGTGTGAGCTAGTTGTAGAGACTAGTTCAGGTTGCTAGGCAATAGGCAAAGTTGTGGTTTTTTTGTGTGTGTTTTTTTAAAAAACCCCAACCAACATATTGCTTTGTTTTCCCTCCTTAAGAATATTTGATGACAAATACAAGATTAAACCAAAATAAATTTAGATACATTGCATTTATATAAGAATTTTAAGTTTTCCCCCTTCCCTTAAAGCAGGCAAATCAACAGGTCAGAACAAATAATCACATGGCATACTGTCTCAGAAAGCCTATTTTTACTGTTGCTAGACACCAGTCCCTCATCTACACATATTAATTAGAATCAGCAGAGATTATTCTAAAATAAATGGTAGCTACAACAAGCTATTTGTTTATGAGAGTTCCATCAAGAAAATTCTATCTAATCTTATCTATCTATCTATCTATCTATCTATCTATCTAATGCAGTCTCTGCTTCAGTACTTTGATGGGTTGTGATCTTAGATCCAATCCAAAACCTAGTTTCACATTATTCTCACTTTTTAAAATGAAAAGTGCTTCTTTCCCCAGCTATCTGTTGCCCTTTTCCACCAGTTACAGCCATTGCTTCTCTATACCATTTTCATCTCTTCTAGGACCATTTGCCCTCGCTGCTATTTAACCTGGCTGTGACAACACATGTGATTTTGTTGACAACAGCATGCATCTGGTGTGATGTGATCATAGATGGTTATCATGTGGGATGCCCCAGGCAATCAGGTTAAAAAGCAATGAGGGCTGGGGATAAGGAAGGCAATGAAGAAGAAAAATGTCACTGAGCTGAATCAGCAGTCAGGGAGCAAAGAATGAGGAATATTATCACAACAGTGTATAAGGTGGGCTCTTTTTTTTTTTTTTTTAGTAATTAGTTTGGTTGTGGCAAATATGCTATTTAGCAGATATTGGAATGGGGACAGTGCAGATTTTTATCAACAGGCATGACTAGGAGCCAAGCAAGACTGTTGATGAAAAAACCAATTTGGATTGTTTGAGAATTTTGTATCTCTTTGAAAGAAGAGGCACGCTTGAAGTATTCAGGGACACTCCCCCCCCCTTACAGTTTTGGTTATAAAAGCTGGCATTTTGAGACTGAAACTAAACTTGAGAAGTCCTCCTAGCCTCACAGAAGGCATGGGGAAAGCAGGAATGGTTTAGCGTTACACGTGTATGCGACCATTGTTAGAAGGAATGTTCCCTCATTCCCAATTATACTCAACCCTTGCCTCCGCACCGACAGATGGTGAAACTAGCAAGCCTTGTACCCAGACCTCTGGTTAAAGTTAGGCCAGCTTGATGTGACAAACACTATTTTTGCAAAAGTTTCCAGTGTCCCATTTTGGAGGCACCCAAGCTCTTGAATGTGCCGCTTGCCTCACCCTATTTGGGTGTCCAAAGGCTCATGCCATGAGGACAGAGCGGGGAGCCTGCTGTGGTTGTGAGACCTGCACAATTTAGAACTGATTTGACAGACTCATGGACAACAGGAGTGGCTGCTAGCCATGATGATTATGCTTTGCCTCCACTGACAGAAGAAGTACGTTTCTGAATACCAGTTGCTGAGAATTTTGATGGAACATTTGCCTATAAATATTACCATTCTTCCAACATTATTTCTTGTGCAAAATCTCACCAAAGTATTGGGATCACACACTCTCCCCTCCTCCTTATACACAGCCAACTTCAGTTCCACTTTTAAAGTATCTCAGTTTAGTATTACATATGAACTAGGGACTGTGGTTTAAAACAAACAAGGGGATATTCAACCAATCAAATTGTTCAGCAAGTCATCCTCATAACTTATCGTTTGAAGTTGGCATGTTTAGAAACGGACCAGTTTGTTTTAAAGGAGACCAACAGAGCAATCCTAACCCTGTCTATTCATAAATAAATTCTGCTAAATTCAGTGGGGCTTACCCTGAGGTAAGTGGAATTTAGGATTGAAGCCTAAGTCCCTAATAAGGTAAAGGTAAAGGTACCCCTGCCTGTACGGGCCAGTCGTGTCCGACTCTAGGGTTGTGCGCCCATCTCACTTAAGAGGCCAGGGGCCAGCGCTGTCCGCAGACACTTCTGGGTCATGTGGCCAGTGTGACAAGCTGCATCTGGCGAGCCAGCACAGCACACGGAAACACCGTTTACCTTCCCGCTAGTAAGCGGTCCCTATTTATCTACTTGCACCCGGGGGTGCTTTCGAACTGCTAGGTTGGCAGGTGCTGGGACGAGCAACGGGAGCGCACCCCGCCACGGGGATTCGAACCGCTGACCTGACGATCGGCAAGTCCTAGGCGCTGAGGTTTTACCCACAGCGCCACCCGCATCCCTACAAGTCCCTAATATGTATACTTCAAATTGAATCCTTAGGTTCTGTGACATTAGTTTTTCAGCATGGTCACTAAAGAGAAAGAAGCTACACCATATGTATTTATGACTTCAGCTTAAGCCATTGCTAAGAATAAGAACGAGTCCTAACAAAAAAGTTTTAGAAAACTTTTAACAAGTCTTCAAGGCAGGAACAAAATCTGTCTCATGCATCTGAGATGAAAATATAGTCTAAGTACAGCAATTAGGGAAAGCAGAAGACATTATATGAAAATTATTCCATTAAAGTACAGGTATTAACTTATTCACAATAAGGTAGAATTTAACATGATATGGTTTATAAAGCATTTGGTACACTATAAGGCCATAGAAATAATAGACAGTAATACTCTGCCTGCACAATGATGTAAAATTATTAGCTGATACCAAGGCACTTTTGAAATAAAATGCATTATCCTCCATCATAATATATACAAGTGGTATGCATAAGATAAAGGCTATCTAGCAGGTTTTCATCTCACACTTTGAAATCAGTTCTAAGACTGGTTTTATGTTTGTTGGACCTCTTTAGGATGAATAACCCTATGGCCTTGGCTCTACATCAGTGATGGGGTACCCATGACCCTACAGATGTCACTGAACTACAATGTCCACCATCCCTGGCCACTGGCCATGCTGACTGGGGCTGATGGGAGTTGGAGTCCAAAAACATCTGGGAGGACCACCATTTCTCTATCCCTGCTTTAGATGAATGTTGTTGCCAACCACAGTAAACAGACAGTGGGACCAGTACTGAGCTTCTATATCAATACTATAAATTAACCATCAGCATTCCAAAATGTACAAGAACCCAATGGCCACCCATTCTTATCTATACTTCCTCTCTGTATTTTATTTTACCTCAGTGTGTTGTAGGTTCCCTCTTGCCTCAGAAATAAAACAAATATGTAGGCAGAAACACTAGGAACTGCCCCGAGTTTATTTACTTGGATCACGTTTGAAGATTTCATTAATAAGAGACATAGTGATTGAAGACACAGAAGACCCCAAATTGGCCTCTTTATGTTGGCAAAGCCACCATTCTCTCAAACAGCTGAACTGCTCTACCTGTTCAAACAGTGGAGTTTGATGGGAAAGGGGAATCAGTCATTAGAACAATACCGTCTTCCATAACTAACTGAGTCATCTTGAAAGACTTATAAAGTGCTAGGCCATAAAACAATCCCGAAGCTCCAGTTAGTGCAATATGCTAAAAGTTGTTATTCTCTAGGTTGGGAATGCCACGCCAAAACGAAATCTAGCAGCTATGTATGTTAAATACACACATTCCATGGTGTCTATCTTGTATTCCTTGGAAAAACCATGATCAAACTCCCAGTTTACTGGGAGAAGAGTCAAATCTCTAAACACAAGTTTTTTCACACCAGCTTGCCAGGAGATGTCCAGCACCATGTGGATTCCCTTTCCTTTCTCAGCAACTTTAAAATAAGGCAAGAAACAGCTGGAGCTCTTTACACTGTGTGTTAGATGATCCTGCTAATTCTTTGCCTTCTTCATAATGTAGCACAAATGCGAAAAACCACCCCTATTCCCCAGACTCTCTGTACATGACAGAGGACTCAGGGAGGAGCAAGTTGTGATAAGCTTCTTTAGGAGACACTCACATTTATCACACAGGGCATTCACAGTGATCACAGATAATGGTTGGCTAAGAAGCCAAACCAAGATTTTTGGATTCTCTAAAATTGTATTTTGCTGGAGTGTCTGGAATAGATCCATAATGATCTATTTGTTTTGGACATGTAAGAACAATGGTCTCATCAGGGACCTGTTGTTTCTGAAGCAGGGAGGACCTTAACTTCAAGTTCAACTGCCACCCTATGGCTGGCCTCTAACGTAAGAAATTTGTAATAACTAACAAGACAAATATCCTTCTATTATCACCCAAAGGGAAAACCAACTTTGACATTCTGTTCATATAAATGACTGGGCCCATTCTGCACAGGCTTCTGGGCATAGAGAAGGTATTTTTTGGAAATGTGTTCCTTTTTGATTTGAAGAGGAGCAAAAAAAGAGGATATATTTTTCATTCTTTTCCAACAAACCATGCATAAAAGCAAACATACCGTTGTCTAGCAGGAACACTGTCTTGGGCAGCTTGGAAGAACTTAACTGTAGGCCAGAGAGTTCCTCCCATAGCCCACCCTATGACTTGCCTTGAGATTAATAAAGATGGTTTTCAGGCACAAACGTTAATTGGAACACACCACTTGAGCAGAAGACACAAGGCGCTTACCATCAAAGCCATCTTCCTCTGTTCCGAGTTCATCATCTGAGCAAATGTTCAGCACGTTGACCAGCATCTCTGTGACTGCAAAGAAAACCACATGGAAGATGTGTGAGAGATGGAGATACCTGGTGTGTCCGACAAGAAAGCTGCTAGTGTAGTGGAGTTAATGGCAGTCACAGCACAAACAACACTTTGCATATGCCAATAGCATTGGACTTTTGATGCTATTTGTGTGAATATGCAGAGTGAGGTCCAAGATTTCATGTGGTTAATAAGGGATAATTGGTACTGTCCACTGCCCAAATAATCACAGGGCATACTGTCTCAGAAAGCCTATTTTTACTGTTGCTAGACACCAGTCCCTCATCTACACATATTAATTAGAATCAGCAGAGATTCTTCTAAAATAAATGGTAGCTACAACAAGCTATTTGTTTATGAGAGTTCCATCAAGAAAATTCTATCTAATCTTATCTATCTATCTATCTATCTATCTAATGCAGTCTCTGCTTCAGTACTTTGATGGGTTGTGATCTTAGATTCTTGATTCTTGTTGATTCTTCTAAAATGTGGTTAATAAGGGATAATTGGTACTGTCCACTGCCCAAATAATCACAGGGCATACTGTCTCAGAAAGCCTACTTTTACTGTTGCTAGACTCCCAAGCTATGCGGATTTCTTACATCTTAGACTCTTGCATTGAGGGAAGTTGTATAGGAGAAGTGATGGAAGAGAGCAAGAGCCTCAATTTGAGAAACACTGACATAAAGGCCTGCTGTAAAGAGGCCATAAAAATAACGATGCTAAACTTTTTCACCAGTCTCTGATAACTCATCCACTCAGAAAATTGAATGAATTTCAAAGGAAGTGTACACCACCGCAATAAATAAAAACCACTTTTGCTGTTAAGAAAAGGTTGGGAACAAAAAGAACTCCTGCTGATCATACTGCAGACCTCAGCGCATCATAAAGAAGGTTTTCTCCCTTAAGGCACATTTCTTAGGTCTCAGAATATCTTGTGCATCAAGGTGTGACAGGTCCCTTTTAGTGAACGGCCCATTCCCCTCATCCTAGTCCACAGAGAAACTGTTTTTGTGAAGAAAGGAAGTTACTTACCTTTCTCTCCAACAAATGGCAAAGACCATGTAAAAACATCCATGAAATTTGGAAGCCAGTAGGGATGTGGAGAACAATTAAACTGTCTGATATTCATAACGTTGTTCTCATATTTCAATACTGCAGCTATAAAAGAAAGAAGTCATTTGTTACTATCATATACCTGGGGCCTGATCCTCCCTCACGGATGGTAAACTTGTGATGAAAGTGAGGAGTGAGACCCTGTCAGCGTATAACACAACAGAGCATATATCATGCTCAGAAATCTGTAGCAAATGGCTGCTTATTTGTTATTGACTGGGCCACATTCAAAGTGTTGCTATTAGTATATAAAGCCCTCATCAGCTTGGGGTCAGTTTATCTGAAGGATCACTTCATCTCATATCTGTCCACTTAGATATGTGGAACTGGCATTTTTACGTGTGTCACATATTATTTTTTGCACTTGTAAGAAATTAGTCTTTTAACAGCACCTACCCTTTCAAACTCCCTGACAACTGATATTGGACAAGAACCTTCACTGTTTTGTTTTCAGTGCCTGCTAAAAAGAACAACCTCAAATTGTTCCAGAAAACCAGGTAACTTTGACACACAATTTTAGTAGGTATAAGTGTTTTAAAGCTGATGGTTGTTTATAAGTTATGTAACTTGCATTTAATAATTGTTTTTATTGGTATTTTAAATGAATATTTCATACTGTCTTGTAAACTATAGTTCTTTTGTTCTAGCAGCTACTTTTTAGGGAGGGATGAATCCACCTACCATATTTTTTGCTCCATAAGATGCACTTTTTCCCTCCTAAAAAGTAAGGGGAAATATGTGTGCCTCTTATGGAGCGAATGCAGGTGGGAGGCAGGCGGGAAAAGCCCCCAAGAGCCACACACAAGCTCCTCGTGGCTCTTGCAGGCTTTTCCCCAGGAGAGTCAGTCCCTTCTCCCTCCTCATAGAAGAAGAAGAGTTTGGATTTGATATCCCACTTTATCACTACTGGAAGGAGTCTCAAAGCGGCTAACATTCTCCTTTCCCTTCCTCCCCCACAAGAAACACTCTGTGAGGTGAGTGGGGCTGAGAGACTTCAAAGAAGTGTGACTAGCCCAAGGTCACCCAGCAGCTGCATGTGGAGGAGTGGAGACGCGAACCCGGTTCACCAGATTAAGAGTCTACCACTCTTAACCACTACACCACACTGGCTGCCCTTCTCCCTCCAATCAAAAAAACAAAACAAAAACAAAACCTACACAAAAATATGCAGTATGTTGAATGTTGCACATTCAAAACTTTTGCATGCACTTTATCCAAAAATATAAAAAAGGAAGAGAAATGTGAAAACTGAATGATAACTTCATTCTGTTCTGCATGTTAGTGTGGGAAGAAAATTAGGTTGGTTCATTTAAAAATGCAGCCTGGATGAAATCCTTGAGAATCCATTTTGCTTCCTTGCTTTGGGCCATTGCACAGCTACTTGTTTATAAAGGTGGAATGTCATTTTGTAATTGTGTAGGCTACTTCACCAGAAGCTCATTTACTGGAAATTGGGGGATTGTACAGTGGACATGCATGAACTCAGTTCACCAACCAATTTAACTTAACCAATTTAACTTAATTAATGAACAGCTTCCAGATTGAATTTATGCCTTGTACCAGCTAATATAATTTCAACAGAAAAGAGAATTCACGACTGAGGTGGTGGGCGATTCATTATACATTCTCAAACATTTTTTTTTGTAAAAAGTGGCCTCAGGAGAGACTTAACTGGGTTGCGCTAAGAGCTGCAGGAGGAGATGTACAACATTTCCTCCGTACTGTTTCTCCAGTGTAAATCATCCTTCAAAACTGCTATTTACCCATGCAAGCAACATATGGGTACCTGTCAAATGGAATTCTAACCTCTAACGAAGAAGCTGGGGCCTCACAGATGATAGGAGACACACAATTTGACATTATGTCAAATTGTGTGTTGTTGTTGGCCATCATCTTGTGTTAAGCACCCAGGTCAAGAAGCAAATATATGGCCAACGCATCCTCCATTAGTTATGGAACTACTATTAATGTGCATGTGTGTGTGTGTTTATATTACAGTGTGTGTGTATTTATATAAAAAAGTTACTTTTCTAAATATTTCTATTGTTTTCTCTTAACCTAACACAAGTACAGTGGTGCCTTGGTTCTCAAACGCCTTGGTTCCCAAATGCTGAAAACTCGGAAGTAAGTATTCCAGTTTTTGAATGTTTTTCGGAAGCCGAACGTGCGGTGCGGCTGTTGGCTATTGTTTTCGGGGCGCCTGCACCAACCAGAAGCTGCGCCTTGGTTTTCAAACATTTCAGAAGTCAAACGGACTTCCAGAATGGATTAAGTTTGGCGCTTTTGTTTTTGCTATTTATTTTGCGTTTTAGTTTTTGAGGCTTTTTCAGTTAATTTGTTTTTGTGGCATTGTGGAAAGCAGCTCAGCTACTGATCGATTGTGTGACTGCGGAAATGGATAAAAGCCCCCCATCCAAACAATGACTGTCATCAGTGCAGGTGAGAAAAAAAATAAAATTTATTTTTATCATCTGGAATACTGTCCTATTTAATTTATTGTATAGTACATTGATTATTGCTTTCATTTTTGATCAACGGTCTCATTAGATAGTAAAATTCATGTTAAATTGGTGTTTTAGGGGTTCTTTTTAAAAGTCTGGAACGGATTAATCCATTTTGCATTACTTTCTATGGGAAAGTGCACCTTGGTTTTGGAACGCTTTGGTTTTGGAACAGACTTCCAGAACGGATTAAGTTTGAAAACCAAGGTACCATTGTAAAGGGTTAGATATTGGGACCCCAAGATCAGAACAGCTAGGTAGTCCCCCTGCCCCACCCCTCAAATTCCACTCCTGCTAGATGTCACCATGTACCCCTTAGAGCCAAAAGTATTTGAGATCAGGGAAATGATGTGCTCTCTCACCAGCTCTAAAGTTCTGTGCAGCTAAGGATTTTGTTGTAATCTTAGATTCCAACCACATCTTCGCACTTACATCCCCCTACTCACAGCATGAACCACCAAGATCTCTGCTGCGCTTGTGAAGGAGATATAAAAAGAATGGAACATATGCTGTTTTTTGACCTTCCCTTTAACATTATGTTATTTTAGGACAGATACATAGGCTCTGATTTCTAGAAAAGACAAAAATGCTTTGCCGTTCTCTTATATGCAAAGTATAAGTGAGCCAGTAATTTCAATCTGACCTCTCTTATTTACTTCTGGTCACTTTTCTTTTCTAGCATATATAATACTCAACATGAAGATATTTCTCAGCACAAACCAGGGGCCTTGTTCACCTGCCACACTAAATCAAACCATGTCTTAGTGCCAAAGTGCAGACTCTGGGAGACGAGGTTGTGGATGCTTTGCAAGTCCCCTATCATTCTGCTGCTGTGCTAAGCCATGTGTTGTCCAAAGCTGGGGTGTGTAGTTTAGATATCTACAGACTAAACAAGAGGCAGAAGCGAGGTTCATTCAGCTTGAGGCTTGCTTGGGCATGATCTCGGATTTCGACAACATGCTAAGCCATACCATGACTTAGCTCAGTGTAGTATAGCAGCAAAACAACCAGGCAAAATGCAGCTTGGCTGTTCATGTGGACACGTGATTTGGCTTAGTATGGAAGGGTAAGTAAAATGAATTACTGCTATCACTGATGCCAAAATGAAAAACACAGTTATTTTATGAAATATTTATAGGGGCCCTAAAATCCTTCTACTGGTCAAGTTCCCTCACATGGCTGAAACATTAAAACTAATACTTATAATTTATGAAACCTAATATGATACATTTGATAAAAGCAGTTCTAGAAAGAAGGTTCTAAAAAATCCCCACCACCACTGAAAGAGCAGTTGGCTAAAACATAAATGTTTTTAGGATATTTTTTTTTAAAGTGATAAAATGAATAATTCATCCAGAGAATCTAAAAGCTACTTTAACTTACATCACATCAATAATTTATGCTGCTGATATTGCTCTCAAATATAAGTAACTTTAAAACAACTATTCAAACTGCTTTTCAAAAAAGCTTTCTTTATTTTAAAGGCTGGGAGCAGGGCAGGGGGAAAGTAGCCTAGCCATTATTCAAAAAAGCAAAAGGAAAACATGCTTTATAACCGATCGATGTTAAAAGAAACTCCAAAAAAATTAACCGAAACTAAAGCACAGATTAAATGGGAGAGTTTGGTTCCGCATGTTCTTTCAGTAGCCTTCTGCTGCCATATCTATATTGTTTAAGGATTGCCAATTTTCAAATATTGTACAAAAGATAATTATGCTGCCCATTAAGCTTTCAGAGAAAAATATATCAGCGCTTCCTAGAATTACTTTTTACTATTATCAAATGCAACTGCATGACTTGATTGCTTTCTGTATTCTGTAGTGGGAGTGAAGCTCTAGCTGTAGGCAGAAACTGATAATCATTCTAGCACTGTTCACCTGCTCTTGGAAACGCTAATCATCTGCAACAGGGATCTCCCGGCACTGACTGACTGATGACCTGAAAGTTGACCATGGATATCTCCATATGGCAGTTGTTGGCACACATAGTTTAGTGCTTCTAAATCGTGAGACTTATCCTTGTGGGACTGGAGAATCTCAGGTTACTGTCCTCTTGGGACCCTGTCAGGATCATAGCTGTCAACTTTTCCCTTTTCTTGTGAGGAATCCTATTTGGAATAAGGGAATTTCCCTTTAAAAAAGGGAAACGTTGACAGCTATGGTCAGGATTCTGTTAGCTGATGCAGTAGTGTATTCCTCATGCAACTGAGGCTGCAACCCTGTGCATTGTTTCTTTCCATTAGACTCAGTAACGCTTCCAAGTTAACATGCAATGGGCTGGACTGAACATCTGACTTTGTGTGCATGCATTAAGCAATTCAGGTTGACTGTTCAGGCCATCTGTGCTTTGCACTTGCATTTTCAACACTTGAGGGCCCAAGTATGAATTAGTGACTTGTATCTGCAAACCAGCAATAAGAGATTACATACCTGTGGATGCATACAAACCATACATTTAAAGCACCTCCCCCACTGCCAAAAAGAATCCTGGAAACTGTTGGTTTGCTTTTCATAAATATAATCCACAGCATCCTTTACAAGCTATAGTTCCCAGGATTCAGGGGAATTTTTTTTTTTTTTTTGGGGGGGGGAGTGCTTTAAATGTACCTTAAATGTATATGCAGCCCTCGGTAGATCTTTTGTAACTCCCACAAACAACGCTGAAAAACACAATGCTTTTCAGTGAAGTCAATTCGTTGAGCTATAAATTATCACACAATAATGTAATGAATGATGCACAGGCATGTGTGAAACAAGCCATAATTTCAATGGCTTTTTGAAATTCAGTGTTCTTCCAGGTTTAAAATAGGGGGTGGGGGGCTTCAGACCTGGAGCCAAATGTGGCCACCTAGATTTGTTTGACCTGCAGGTTAAACCTCCTCAACCATACCAGTTCTCCCCAGGCCACACCTTTCACTAGTCTGTGCCCTTCCTGAGTGTATATGCCTGCATGGGCTGTATCCTTGAAAACTGTTGCCTGATTGGAGGTAGAAGTGTGTACAGAAACCAGACTACAGTACCAAGTTTAAATTTACATTCATTGCTCTGTTCACTTTTGCCACTGGTCCTGCCCACCAATGGTAGGTGGCACCTGGAAAGTTGCACAGAAGGCAATGCGGCCCCAGGCTGAAAAAGGTTCCGTGCCCTTGCTTTAAAGTAATCTAAAGAGCACTGCAGGACACAGTGGGAAAATATTTGAACATTTGTGATTTTAAGTTGTTATAAACTGTTATTAATATTGAGCTTATGGTGAAGGGCAGGTAATTAATAACAACCATGATAATAACAGTAACTACTACTACAATAACAACAACAACAACAATATGGCTTTAGTTTTTGAAATCTGTTTTCATGCATCGTGAATATTTACAATTTGCAGATAAGAAAAGACCCCCCATAGGCAGTTAATCCACAAATCCATTCACTTAATACAAAAACTGTGTAGTAAGAATCGACCTTGAACTAAAGGGAAGTTTAAAAAACACACAATTGATATAGAACAATGGAAGAGGAAATCAGTAAGTTAAAGCAAAGCTAAGTTTGCAGGGGCAAGAAGTGCTCTTACCTTTGTTATTGTATACATCTAGATAGTTTGGTGCTGAGAAAATTGTAATTAATGAAGGGAAACCTGTTGTCTGGCTTTTCCTGTACATACGATACCTGTAACAAATGGCATAAGTAACCTTATTAGTACCATAAATTTCTTGCAGAGTTGTGTTGATTTATATCTTGTCACAGATACAGTCACATAAACACACATTGCATGTATTTCACAGAGACTTGTATGTGCATCATCACAATTATTTTAGAGAAGACGAGTATGTAGTGGATAGACTACAGACCTACAGGTAATTAAGAAGTCAATGGGAAAAGTTTGGGGACAACTTTTGTTGGGTTCATTTGTGTTTTGGACAGGCATAGGTCTTTCTCCAGGAAAATGATGAGTTAGAACGAAGGTCTGACTGAGCACGTACAGCTTTATGAGTCTGCTTGGGCACCATAAGCTGCTTTCGGGTCCTTCTCTCCAACTCGGAAAAGCAATCTGTGGCACACTATGGACTAGGGGAGTGAAGCATGCTTTAAAATAGCCAGCTCTCCAAATAAAAAGAAACAATGCGGTGTATCTAAAGACTACAATTGGAAGGCTGCTTGCACAAGAATTTTTCTCTATCCCATGGTCCCTGCAAGTCCTAAAGCCTCTCAGAAGGGCTGGACAACGTTCCTTAATTATTTAATGCATCCTAGGCTGGGACATGTGTTGCTGTACTAGGAGATAGGAATTACCCCAAACTGAGCAGAGGAATCTTGGCATTTTGAAACCCTGATCCAAGTCAATGTGTATCTGGACCTACAAAAAACAAAACACACACACCCCACCCCGGTATTTTGTGCACAATATATTTAAGGTTCTGCTACCGACATCAAAGTGCTCAAACTTGAAAAAATAGTGTGTGGGGATGTGGGCCACAAAATATTCTAATATACGCTCAGTTTTTCTCTCGGCACATTTACACTTGCTTGTGGTGACAAAAATGTTACCGTCTCAGAGGGCCTATATTTAGTCAGTCAGCAATGAAAATGAAAAACCCCAGAATTTTGGAATCACACCAACAAAAATGATATTTTCTCCCTAGCAAGAGGCAAAGCAAGGCTCAGCAACAGCATTTTAGTTCCCTGACTTATATAAAATCTCTATAACTCTTGGCAACAAAATGGAGAAAAAGAAAAAGAACAGTATGCTACCACTTCTACTCTAATTGCATATTGAGGTTCTGTAGCAATATCTGCCTTTCTGTACACCAACAGCAAAAACAAAACTTGAGGAATTTGGGGTACATCAATAAGGATACTGAGAGTATTTTACAGGCATGTGTACTACAGCCATCTGCAATAGTCCAGGTGGGTCTCCCAGGTTGTCCCTTTTGTTTATAACAGCAGCCTGATGCACCCTGTGGCAAACCAATTTTGGAATACAGGGAAGTTTCAAAGGCAGCTGGCAATCTTGGCAGCTGCTTAAAGCGGGGAGGGAATTCCTAGGGTCACTAAGATCTCTGGTATAAATATCCTTGTTATTTTGTCATGTGGTAGCAATAATATTTTGTTCTGGGTGTCCTTCTGCACAGTTCAAATTTGTTAGCCCAAGGAAATTATTCAACCAAGGAAATTACTCAGCATCAATGGTTGCTCTGACCATCCTGGAAAGAGTAGTGATCAACTTGTGTGAGCTGTACCACCATCATCATTGCAACTTATTAATAGCCTTCAAAAGAGCTTCCGTTATATGGATCCCAACCTACTAGGCTAAATTCAAGGTATTGGCACCAACGTATAAGGCCCTATACAGCTCAGGAGCAGGTTACTTGAGAGACCACCATATCATTTATATACCCAGCAGGTCACTGTGGTCTGCAAGAGAACTTCTCCTGCAAGTTCCAATGATCTTAGGAGTCCATTCCACAGTAATTTGGAGCAAGGCTTTTAGTGTGATTGCTCCTGTTCTGTGGAACAGCATTCCACAGAGATATAACAGGCCCCTACTCTCTGTGATTTCCCGATGAAATTTTAGTTCTAACAAGCTTTCCCAGATGGATGAATAGGTCTCTGGGTGACATTGGATCAGTCAAGCACTCTCAGTCTGACCCACCCCACAGAGCTGTTGTGAGGACAAAATGGGGTCAGACATCACATGTATGCTGGTTTGAGCTCCTGAGAGGACAGGTTGCATATGAATGTAAGAAGGAAGGGAGGAAGGAAAGAAAGAAAGAACGAAAGAAAGAAAGAAAGAAGGAAAGAAGGAATAGTGTTCTGGAAATTTTTTGGGTTTCTTGATGGGAAATAATGGCCTTTAAAGTTGCAGTTTGAATGGAATTCTGGGTGAATTTCAGGATCTATAGGAAACAATCAATTGACACATGTTCAATATGTGTGTGATCATGCACATGCACATTGCCCTGAACCCGGAAATTACCCCCAAATATCACAAAAACACCACAGAGATCAGATGTGGAGGGTCTCCTGCATAGCTAGGTATATTTAGTGCAAAAAAACAAGAGAAAGCTTTTTCTCCTAGAACCATCTGCCCTGCAGGTAGGGATGAACTGATCTGCCAGTTTGGGTTACTCCTAGTTTCTCATTTTACCAATCTGAAGTAGAGTTCTCCACATTTGTGAACCAGTTTGTATTTTGTCAAAATAAATCTCTACAAAAATATGTCATCATTTTAGTGTAGATCCCTCACGTTCCCATATTCAATTTTGCCAAATATACATATTTTTGCATGCTATTTCCCCTAATAAAATGCATGTTGTATGCTACTTTCTTCATGCACACCTAACCCTGATATACACATTTTCGTATATACTGTTTGTTTGCTTGGAGAAATGCATTGCATTAAGATGTGGACCGAATGAAATCTCTTCTCCATTCTCCACCCCCATCGTTCTGCCCAGACACTGAGGTCCAGCGCCGAGGGCCTTCTGGCAGTTCCCTCATTGCGAGAAGTGAGGTTACAGGGAACCAGACAGAGGGCCTTCTCGGTAGTGGTGCCTGCCTTGTGGAATGCTCTCCCTTCAGATGTGAAGGAAATAAGCAGCTATCTTCTCTTTAAAAGACATCTGAAGGCAGCCCTGTTTAGGGAAGTTTTAAATATTTGATGCTGTTTTGTTTTTAAAACTTGATTGGAAGCCGCCCAGAGTGGCTGGGGAAACTCAGCCAGATGGGAGGGGTATAAATAAATAAATTATTATTATTATTATTATTATTATTATTATTATTATTATTATTGAGATTTAGTGAGCACCCTGTTTATGGTTTTGTTTTGTTTTCATGCCACAGGCTCGTTTTCTTCAGTAGATAATTTTAAAAATGATCTCACTAATACTTTTTTCAAAAATAAAATAAAATGCTGTTCTTCATTTCACCAGTTTTGGTCTGTCATACTTCTGGAACTTTTTTGGCTGATGGGTGCTTTTAAAAAAATATTTATACAGTATTGTTAGCTGCTTTGAGCACCCTTGGAAGAAAAGACAAGAGTATAAATTTATGAAAACAGACTATAATATATGGCACACATCACTGCATAACTAGATGAAATGAGGATACCATGCTACTTAAATGTGGAAGACCTTGTAATACATTCATAAATTATGGCTCTTCTATCTGAGTGTCAATAATTTATATTCCTTCCATCTGTGCTTGTGTAAAAAGTATTGGTACTTTAGCCATTAGGATGAGCCAAGTGGAAGCACAGAGTGGCACTTCCTTTCAGTGACCTAGAAAATATATTCCTGTTTCAAACTGTGCCTCTCCAAAGAGCCCTGCAGCTTCGGAAAGTTAACAAGCTGTAAAGAGCTGATATATATGCTCCTGCTGTTTATCAGCTGAGCAAGGGAAAGCCCTTGTTCTAATTATATCATCACAGTATACTTTAATTTGAGCAGAGGGCCACCCAAACTGCTTTGAGTGCCAGAACTGTGCACCCTGGAATATTTAAAAAATTAGAACTGTATCTGAACCCTTGTAGGGGGCACTTCTTGCACCAGCAGGAAACCATAGTTAGAATTTGGGAACAAGAATTCTAGGTAAGATATAGGGGTTGGGACGTTACACCATTTTAAAGAGGCTAAACGTCTCCCACTTGTTTCTCCATCTGCTAGAGAGCTAGGGTTTCAGGATGTGGTCAAGATTCCCGAAAGGAAAAGCAACATACCCTGAAAAGTCAATATTCAACTCTTTTTAAACACCAGTCCTTTCCCTTTTACATTCTGAAAGTTACCGAACAAGCACTTCACCTTAGCAATGTAAGAAATGTACAGATGGCAACATGCCGGAAAATAACTTATTCAAAAAACAAGGAAAGTCACTCACCCGGCATCCTGGGCTTCATGGGCTCGGAGTATAGATAATAAGTTATTGTGCTGTAGGAAGTCACAAACAGCAGGGTAACTGTTGGGGCAGGAAAAGAAGCATGTTTTAATAAAACAAAAACAGAGAAGGTGCCTTAGCCTCAGACCCTCACAAATACATAAATATACAGTATACATAAACTTAAATGTTACTGCGTTCAATGGAGAGCAGCACTGGGAAAAAAGCATATCACTGTATATTCTCCCCTACTAGTCAAAAATGTAAGGTGCAGGTTAACTCCAGAAAGTCACTGGCCAATTTTAGACACAATGGAAGGCCAGGGTTTCCCGACTGTATGAATGAGCCACATTCTTGCACACTCAATCTCTACCGTTTGTTTGTTTGTTTTGCATCTCGAAAAGGGGAGATTGGCTTTAAATTCCCCATACTTCTCTGATTTGCCCCAACTCGGGGAACTGTGGTTTGTGAAAATCATGGCTCAAACAAAGCTAAGGCTGCTTAAACTGTGGTTTAAACAAACAAGTTCTCCAAGTTGAAAGGACACTGTGCTTAGAACTGGAAGTAGATTGCTTTGGATCTTCCTTCCCTGCCCCTTGGGGAAGATGGTTGGTCATTGTGTGAAGCCCAGAACAGGACGTTTGCTATCGTCAAACATGGATTCCATGGATTCAGAAGCCCCATCCTCCCTTCAACAAATTCAGGAATTAGATTCCAAGTAGCTGCATTTCAATTCAGTTTAAATGATTTGAGGTTTGCTGTAGCTGTTTCCCAACTTTATTCTCTCTACAAAGATACTGGTGCCTTTAGAGATAAAGTTAGGAAAAGGAGGATCAGCCTTCTATTTCTGTCTCAATACCAATGTGAATGCACTTAGCAGCTACTTAATTCTCCATGGGTACCTCATGCTAACCCACAAAAAGCTACACATTTAGTAGCAAGTATAGGATTTATGAAACTTTATAAACTGCAGTTCTCTGGAGAGAGAGGGGTGGTGGGAAAGAGGGAGAGAAGTTGAGTAATAAAAGGATAGTCTTCATTTCACTGAAATATACACAAATTTCAACATGCTGAGTATTAGCCGAGTCTGAATTCTGGTGTTGTGTAGATGGCCTGCACTACCATTTAATGGATTTAGTGGAGCTGTGGGCATGTCCATACAAATACAGCAAAGCTCTCTTGTCTAGGTCTGGAGTACTTCTGTGATATGAAGCTTCTATCTGATTTCAGAGACTGAATCTTTCACCACCACCAATGTACTAAATGTGGTACTTTCTAACATGCTGAATAATGTATTCTGGTGTGTACGTTCTACACATAGTTAAGCACAGAAGGAAGCCTTGGTTGCGGCATGTGCCCTTTTCCAGCACACGTAAAATGACATAGACAATCCTGACTTCCAGGGGCTGTATTATTCCACTATTCCATGAATGGATCAAACCAGGTTTTCATCTGTTCCAGTAGACTGTTCTCAACACTGGCTCACCAAATGCTTCGAGGAAATCCACTCCAGCACATGAAAACAGCAGCCTCCCCCTGTTCAGCAAATGATATAATTCTGAGCAAAATGGAATCCCCATGCTGAATCATGGCTAATAGTCACTGTCAGTCCTGTCCTCCATAAATCTGTCTAATGCCATTTTAAAACCAGCTACATCTAGAGCCATCACCATACCTTGTGACAGCAAATTCCATAAATGAATCATGTATAGTGTTAAGAAGTACTTTTGTTTGGGGGGTGTGTGTCCTGCCCTGAATCTACTGCCAGTCAATTTGTCTATCCTGAATTTACTGCCAATCAATTTCACTGGGTGACACTGAGTATTATGAGAGAGAGGCAGTAAATTCTTCTCCACAGACCTCTGTCACAAACCTCTATTACCATAAACCTCTTTTCACAGAGGTGGCAAAAAATGATGGCCTCTAGATGTTGCTGAACTCCCATAGATCCCAGCTGGCACAGCCAATGGTCAGGGATAATGGGATTTGTAATTTAATGACATGTGGAGAGCACTGTGTTGGCTGTTCCCGTTCCATCATCTCCTCTCTATGTCATCTCTTTTTCCTAAGCTAAGTAGCCACAAACACCTTCACTTTCTTTAAAGAGAAGATGCTCTGTCCCCTTGATTGTTCTGTTTGTTGCAGCTTCTTCAAGCTCCAGGTGTTCTTTTTGTAATGCACTACAAAGTGTACTGAGTTTAAGAGCTGCTGCTTCTGCTCCGTACCCCAAACCTCAAAGGAGCAAGGGAGAATGAGCAAGATAAGCCTGCTCTTACTTTCCCCTCATATAGAAGAGGTACATGGATCAGAAGAAAAAAAGCCCAGCCATCTATTGCTCTGTTTGCAACAGTCCCTTACTTCACTTAACCACACTGGGTTAAAACGCTTTCTATGAATCTATCCCACGACACTAACATTATATTTGAGGTTGCTATGGCAACTGGCTTTTAGTTATATAACCAAGAGAGCTGCTGGTAATATAAAATAAAGAGGGAGATTTTAGATACAGTTCTACTGGTAATTGGGGGAAAAAGTATATTAATTTGCAATTTCAAACAAACACGTCCCTCTCATTGCAGTACAACTGATATGGGACTTGTGTAGTGGCTCTAACTTCTTCTTTTTTTGGGGGAAAAAGTTAGCAAAAGAACTGTCATGTGTAGTAATAAAACTATGACAATATTATAAAGCGTATAACAGAAACAGAAAGCTTCATTTCCTGTGCATACTCTTTCACAAACAAACAAACAGCCTTAATATAATCAAATTCATTTGGTCTGATATGCAAATTAATTGACAAGGACTCCACTCATGGCTACAGGTCTGTGCCCAGTTACAGCTCAAGCCTATGCACGCATACTGTGAAGTAAATCCCATTTGAGTTCAGTACGGCTTACTTCCAGGTCAGCATGCAGAAGACCCTAGGATACTTCCATTCCAGAGGAGGTTGAAAAGTGAGGCAGACTGCTGAGCCTGGTAGGCAGGCAAGCCAAACAGAAAGCAGTGAAGAGTGAAGCAGTTTGGGGTTGTCAAGTGATGGCTTTATTTAATAATAATAATAATAATAATAATAATAATAATAATAATAATAATATCTTTATTGTCATTGCCCCCATCGGGGATAACGAAATTACTTGACTGCTCCATAAAAACACTAATTAAACAATACAGTATAATACAGCAAGGGAGATTAGATGACTTTCAAAGTCCGGGCTTCCCATTCAGGGCCGAGATCGCTCTGGAGAAGAAGCTGTTCTTAAGATGGCTCGTTCTTGTCTCCATCGACCTGTATCTCTGTCCCGACGGCAAGAGCTCGAAGAGACAGTGACCAGGATGCGATGGATCTTTTACTATGTCCAGTGCCTTCCTATGGCACCTTGTGGCATAAATCTGGTCTAAGGTGGAGAGTGGGCAGCCAACAATGCTCTCTGCTGCCTTAACAACCCTGCACAACCCCATCCTGTCCTGGGTAGTACAGCTTCCGTACCACACACATAAGCCATAAGTGAGCACACATTTGAGTGTTGTTAGTTGTTGCCCATGTCTCAGAAGCTTGGCTGGCCTCAGCTAGAAGTCAAGCATTGAGTGTTGCCAGCCCCATGCTGCAGAATAATGTTCCAGCATCCTTGCTCCTAACTTTCAGGTGTCTCCTAAAGAACTTTTTCTGCTGTTACGTCTCATCAGTGGCTTCATTTCTATTTTCAGATGAGTCAACCATTCTTGCAATTATTCTGTATTGTTTTATGTTATTATATATTTTATTGCATTTGCATAGATGATCGTACACTACCTTGATTCTGTACATGAGTGGGCAGTGTGTGAATACTTGTATAAATAAAACAAATAAAGTTTTGTCTTGACTTAAAAGAAGAGCTGTTGTGACTGAGCAATCAGACCACAGTCAAGGGGTTTAATAGGGCCTGGTCAAACTTCATTGGATCACTGTTTCATCTGAGCCCTGTTGAGCTTCTACCACCATATGCAATACAGTGGTACCTCGGGTTAAGAACTTAATTCATTCTGGAGGTCCTTTCTTAACCTGAAACTGTTCTTAACCTGATGTACCACTTTAGCTAATGGGGCCTCCTGCTGCCGCCGCGCCGCCACTGAGCAATTTCTGTTCTCATCCTGAAGCTAAGTTCTTAACCTGAGGTACTATTTTTAGGTTAGTGGAGTCTGTAACCTGAAGCGTCTGTAACCTGAAGTACCACTGTATGCTCAAACAGAATAGAAATGCCCAAGTACAAAATGTCAGCAGCTCCCTCATGTGGTAAACTGGTATATTACATATCCCTCTCACATACTGGTCACATGCAGTTGCGCATAATTTGAAAAATGTGTGAGCTCACATTTTAAGTTCCTGTACTACATTTTTAAAACAAATAATCTTCCTTCTGGATGGTGCTCAAGAAAAACTGGTTGTGAGACTTTACAGCAGATGACTATGCATAGCAGTGATTGGTTAGAAACTGTGAAATCAAGAACCTAAAGCAGCTTTTTCAAAAAAATAAAATAAAAACTGAGTCTGACATAAAATATGCACATTCTGATTGTTTTTTGAAAAGGTTGGCAGCCTGCTTGAAACTTCTACTGCCAAGTCAGTGTAAAGAATAGAGAACCAGGTGGGCCAATCGTATAAGGCAGCTCCCTATGATTTGCATGCATGCTTGCACAAACGTCCTCTCTCAACCCTCCTCCTAAAACTAACGGCTTGATGTTCTCTCTTTAACATATTGCTGAATTTGTGCGACTACAGCTTTACATACATATATACCGCACTACATTTGATGCAGTATGTTGAAAGAGGGAGTCCAATACCATTTAAGTACATAATCCTCAAAGGCATAAAATGCATATATTCCACTTACTAAAGTTAGTTGTTTTGCTTCTGTTGTTTTATGATCAAACTAAATCATTTGTAGTCCAAATTATTTAAGCCACAAGGTGGTGGTATAACGAGTGAGGCTACAAACTTGGTATAATAAGTAAATATCATGCCTAGTACTCTAGAGGTCCTGTGAAAATATTTTGCTAATATATCAGTTAGCTAAAAAAATTACAAAACTCACAAAGCAGAGAAAGATGTACTTTTGGAACCAGCTTGCAGTTAGATATGAAAGATCAGAATGAACTTTCTTTTTAAAAAATGAACAGAGCAAGAGGTTTTTTAAAAAAAGGAAACTGGATGCATTTCACTAAAATGCAATTTGTCAGTAAACCAAATATTTCATGAAAACCGAGAGCATCTGTATATTTACTCAAGTAGAGGTAGGGATGGGTGATTTTTTCAATTCTAATTCCTCTCAGTTTCTCATCTTTTCCAGACTTAAATTCAGTTATCTCCACTTCTACATCAGTTTGACCTTTTGGTACCAGGAAAATTTGTACACATTTCCCGCATGAATTTCTCCCAATATATAGATGTTTGCAAGTGATTTTCACCAAAATACACATTTTTGCGCACTTTCTCCTAATATTTACTTTTTGTACACTTTTTTTTAAAAGAACTGCATTGCAAAATTCAGAGAAGTGCAAATTTTTAAGGACAGTTGAGTTTCGATTCACATATTGGTTCAGGCATTGCAAATTAGATAAATCTGCATCGAAATGTAAACCAGTTGGATGTTTCTTGCATTCCTAAGTAGACGTTATTGCTCTTGCTTTAGGCTAGGGGTGGGGAACCCTTTTCAACAGAAGGCAGAGAGTCATTCCACTTCTCATGGTTAAATAGATAGAGTCAGACGCAAAAGGGGTGGGGCAAAATAAAATTCTGGCCTTTGATACAAGTTTTTGCTTTGTGGCCTTCACCTTCCTGGCCTGAAGCTTACATCAAATTTCTTGGATTTTACTTCTGGGAGGGTAGTTGAATTACCCAGTTCCAGTACAACCTGGTGGAACCTCACAGATTTATTTTGAGCTTTATGCCACAAAAAAATCTGTTAGCGCTTTAAGTTTTCAGAAGACTGCTGCTTTGGAGTTTTACCTCTGATCAAGGAAAGCCCAATCAAGCAAATAACATATATAAGTATATAAACAATAATATAGATTAAGCTTCTGTTTGGAGGTTTTGCTAAATACAAGGACTGAGTCCTTTCTGTTAGGCTCATGGTACTAAATGAATTGTTTTAAACTCAGAAGTACACAATCTGTTTTGCAGTAAGGGCTGCATGTACCATGAACTGCAGATTGTGATCATGTGCGGCACCTCTTCACAATCTTATCAGAGGTTGCTCAATGAGAAGATCAAAAAGGCGAACCATTCCCTAAAAGGCAGCTTTCCTCATCATTTGAAATTTCCCCCTGCAATGTACCGCTACCAGTCTTGACTGTGTTCTACGATACCTTTTCAGTTCATGTGGGCAATTGTGAGGTCCAATAGGCCTCGCTAGCATCCCCTTCACAAGCTGACTGTTCATGCCAGAATAACTCCCCAGAACTTTCTGGAGGTAATGTGAAGGATTTCTGTGGCTTGCATGTAGTTGCTTCTCAGCAGACAAATCAATGTAGAAAGGGTCCCTGAAGAAACAATGCTTGAAAGCCTTTATTCTAGAGGAAATAATGAAGTGTTTTACGCACGTCATAGCGTATTATTCCTTTGTTTCAGATGACTGAAGAAGTGGAATAACCACATTATGCACTGCAGTACATTGCATTATGGTATTAGTGTGCCAGCAAAAATGTAATTTGGGTGGATATTAATGAATATATATTTCAAGATTCTGAGTGCTAGCAAACAGAGGTTGTCCTAGCTTAACTTTGTGTTCTTGTGAGTACAGAAAGATTTGCTGTAGAATTTTGCACACACAACTGATCACAGTCTTAACATTTCAACTGTATTTTAACTAGCAGTAGGTTCATTTTGTATGTGATAAGGCTGGGATATCCTCCAGCTGTTCTTGGGACTACAACTTCATCAGCCCTAGACAGCATAGCCAACACTCAGCGTAGGAAGCTTTTCAAGATGCTTTTGAATTATGGTGCTGGAGGAGACTCTTGAGAGTCCCATGGACTGCAAGAAGATCAAACCTATCCATTCTTAAGGAAATCAGCCCTGACTGCTCAGTGGAAGGACAGATCGTGAAGCTGAGGCTCCAATACTTTGGCTACCTCATGAGAAGAGAAGACTCCCTGCTGGAAAAGAACCTGATGTTGGGAAAGATGGAGGGCACAAGGAGAAGGGGATGACAGAGGACGAGATGGTTGGATAGTGTTCTTGAAGCTACCAGCATGAGTTTGACTAAACTGTGGGAGGCAGTGGAAGACAAGAGTGCCTGGCGTGCTCTGGTCCATGGGGTCATGAAGAGTCGGACATGACTAAACGACTAAACTACAACAAAACTAATAATATATTGCCCCTTCAGGAACTCACTAGAAGTTTACTTATGATTCTTGTTATATTTTGACCTGCTCGGCTCACATTCACCCGGTGCTATACCAGCTGCACTGGCTCCCAGTGGAGTACAGGATCAGGTTTAAGGTGCTGGTTTTAACCTTTAAAGCCCTATACGGCCTAGGACCCTTGTACCTACGTGACTGCCGCTCCTGGTATGTCCCACAGAGGAACTTACGATCTTCAAACAAAAACATCTTGGAGGTCCTGGGCCACAGAGAGGTTAGGCTGGCCTCAACCAGAGCCAGGGCTTTTTTGGCTGTGGCTCCGATCTGGTGGCATGCTCTGCCACAAGACATTAGGGCCCTGCGGGACTTGACATCTTTCCGCAGGGCCTGCAAGAGAGAGCTGTTCCGCCAAGACTTTGGCCAGGGCACAGCCTGACTCCCTCCTTTGGCAATCTGCACAGAACTCTACCCAATGGTTGCCATCAATTTGATTTGAAGTATTGTTTTAATGAAATGATTTTAAAATGTTGTCTTATTTTATTGTTGTTAGCCGCCCTGAGCCCGGCTTCGGCTGGGGAGGGCGGGATATAAATAAAAATTTATTATTATTATTATTATTAATGTGCTGAGGAAATTTATGCTGAGGAAAACTGCAGATTCTAGAATGTTTCCTAAAAGATACAACCTCCTCCTTGCCCCCCAATAGGTCACCATCTTCAGGAATATCACTTAAAGCAGTTGCTGTAACCATGATACCCATAAACACATGAACAATCCTAATAAAGATCAGTGAAATTGTTTCCAATTAAAAAGATAATTAAGTATTTATTTGTAACCTAAAGCCTTTTTTGCTGAAACATATGTAATTGCCATTATTCCTGTTTTCTGAAAATGCAGATTTTCCCTAAAACTCAAATCTCAATGCTACAATAAAGAATTCAGGCCATTTAGTAAAACATGTTTTGCCCGCAAAGGAACTTCCAAAAGGGAATGGCAGGATCTGTAGTCAACCAATTAGCTAACTGAAGAAAGTGTCTTGGTTGTATAAGTCTCAACTCTCTCTACAATGAAATATAGCAATCTTTGCGAAGGGACTATATATGTGCAGTAACAGGAAACTTTATCTGTCAACACACAAGTATTGTTAGTGACTTTTACCCTGTGAAAATGCTTTAGTGATAAACAATTTTAGGAACTTGCTCACCATAACAACATTCAAAATCTTTCAAAAGATATCACATTGTTAGGACTTAGAGCAGGGATGGGGAACTTGTGGCTGTCCAGATGTTGTTAGATTCAAATTTAATCACCATGGTCAATGGTCAGGCAGGAGGGGACTTTTTAAGTTCAGCAACATCTGGAGGATCACAGGTTCCCCATCCCTGACTTAGGGCTTAACGGCAGAGTGAGTGAGGAACTGCTAATTCCTTATGTAAGGGCTGGGAAGGGGGAAATTACTTCTTGAGTAGGCATGGAGCCCCACTGCAAGGAAAAACAGTGGAGGAGAAGAAATTTCAGTGCAAAGTGTAAATATGGGGAGAAACTATGCAGGTCCCTCTTTTCCCTCTGCTGCATTTTAAATGCATTTCCTTCCAGTCCTCCTTGATTTATATGGAACTGGCAAAGCCCATGTTGGATCCTGCCACTATCACATTGAGTGATAATCATTCTTGTTGACTGAATTTTCATGTGCGAGTCCATATGTATTTTAGTTGAAACAGAACCTCAATAGGTACACACGTTGCTTAAACACAATGGAAGAAATTTTGGTTTTTAGACAGAGATTCAATTCTTTTAAAAGGCAGAACTCAAGATCTATGCAACTCAAGGCACAATTGCGATGGTTTATGAAGCAGCCACAACCATCTGCAGAGGCCACATGAAACAAGAAAGCATCCTCACCTGTAGAAGTATGAACACCCCCTGACTGTGTTGTGAGTGAAATGTTCCTGAGTCTTCTCATTTCCAAAGTCCTCTAGAGGATCTGACCACAGGATGTCGCACATAGGTCCATACGCAGGTGGTTCCTTGAATCGATCTAACTAAGAAAAAAAGAAGACGAAGAGAAAGGCTAAGGGTGCTAGAGGGAAAGATCTGGCACTGACATTTAGGAACAACAGTGTAACCACACAAGCATTACCGTGCTTTGGTCTTGAGACTCCCACCCCTCCCGCAGTTCAACTCAGAGCCATAACAGAGGGTGGTTCCCCTGGTACAACCATACCACAAACTGATGCGCAACCACAGAATATAGTTATGGCAGTTTATAAAATGGGAATAAACCTCATCACTACAGCAAAATGAATTCTGGTTTTGGCCCTGTATACCTGAAGAAATGTCTCCATCTCTATCTTTCAGCCTGGACACTGAGATCCAGCTCCAAGAGCCTTCTGGTGGTTCCCTCATTGTGAGAATTGAGATTACAGGGAACCAATTCCCATCATCCCTGACTACTGGAGCTGCTAGCTAGGGATGATGGGAGTTGTACTCCAGAAACAGCTGGAGACTCAAGTTTGTGAAACTCTGACTTACTTTCCCAATGTAAGTGGAGAGAGCCACTGCATAGGAGGAGGTCCATGAAAAAGAACCTCAAGTGATGATTGCAGGGTCTGGGCCAATTCATATGGGGAGAAGCAGTCCTTGAGGTATTGTGGTCCTGAGCCATTTAAGGCTTTATAGGTCAAAAGTAACACTTTGAATTGGGCCCAGAAACGAATTGGCAGCCAGTGTTGTTTGGCCAGGGCTGGCATTATATGCTCAAACAGTCTTGCCCCAGTGAGCAACCTGGCCGCTGAATTCTGCACCAGCTGACGTTTCTGAACCATGTTCAGAGGCAGCTCCATATAAAACGTACTGCAGTAATCTAACCTAGAGATTATGAGAGCATAGACAACAAAATTAGGTTATCTCTGTTTGGATAATTGATTGATTGATTGATTGATTGATTGATTAAGTGATCCCGTGTACTCAGCCGTCAATAGCTGAATGCAACCCCTCTATATATAACAACAACAACAACAATTTATTTGTACCCCACCCATCTTACTGGGTTGCCCTAGCTACTCTGGGCAGCTTCCAGCATATATAAAAACATAGTAAATTCAATTATCTCATTGATTAGAGAGGAGGAACAGCAAAGGAAATCAATTCCATCAACTGAAAAACTCCCTAGATGCATTTTAATAATAGAGCTATTTAATACTTTTAAAATCAGAGTTGCACACATTATTTAAATGCTGACATCACTGCTGTAAATAAAGCATTGTCTGCCTGACTTAAGTAACACAGTGAACAAACAAATCTGTTGCTGAACAGGAACTCTTCACTAACCTGCCCTTAGCTGGATGTTTACTGCAGGTTCTCCACTGTGCACAGAAAAGCACTGCAACCCTCACCCTTTGGAATTCATCTTGAGACAGGATGAATTCATTCACTACAGAGGAAGAAGTGTTATGCCCCTCAACTTTACTTCTCTCCCCGCCACACAGACATCTTGCTTGGGGGTCATAACTGGACTGACAGATGACAGTCTACTTGAGATTTAGAGACGGAATAGGGTGCATGTTCATGCACATAACTATTCATGCGCTATGGTTTGGTACTGCATCCAAACAAGGTCAATAGAATTCATGTGGAAAGAGTTCTTGGGAGCAGCATACAGTCTGTAATTATACCAATTATTTAGAATTTTTCTTGAGTTTTGTGGCTTTATGCATGCTTTTGTGAGCATGCATAAACAGGACTGGCCTAAGACTTTTGTTGCCTGAGGCAAAGGACAACACAATCCCACTCCGTTCCAAATCAGAACTGAACTGGTCTGAGTGCTGAATCTTACTTAAACATGGGTGATGTGATAGCATCTCTACTGCTCTTTAGGCAGCAGGCTAGTTTAGGGGTTCCAAGACAAGCTGTGCTGCGTACACAGTTCTGCCCTCCAAAAGAAGGTGTAACCAGGGGCTTAAGAGGAACAAGAAAGGAAACACACCTCACATTTTAAGCAAACATGTTTCTGTTGCTGCATGAGGAAGCTGAAATCTTGATGAGATACGCAGATGTGGGCTATGCAGATTGGAGCTGAGTTCCTAAATATTCCTCTTTTTCTCCAGCCTGGCTGTGAGGAGGAGACTACAAGCGACTGCTTTCATTTTAAATCAATTGCACTTTGCCAGTTTTGCAGTGGGTAATCTGCATCACACAGACCTCTGGACCATCCCCATGAATGAGATGTCATCCAACACATGCACACCAACATAAAGGTTTACTTAAAAGGAACATATACTCAGCATTCCAATACAGAAGGACCTCCTGGGACCTTATCTGGGCATTCAAAACACAGGGTAATAACACTGTGAGGCAGAAGAGTGGGGTCACACTTACTTGCCTTGCCCTCACTGCCACACCCCACATAATGCCCTCCTCAATACTGCCCACATGTTTCGGAGAATGTCTGCAGCAAAGCAGTCTGCTAATTTGTGTAGGTTGTACCCTCTCAAGATTTCAGCTCACGGTCGTTGCATTCTCACAGTTAAATCACATTTGGTATGCTGTCCCGTTGCAGACAAGTTCCCAAATGTACGTTGGGAGGAGGTCAGTGTGGGGCATGAGGGCAGGCACACAATGGATGCGGAGTGATAATTGTGTGAGGCTCTACCCTCTTGCCTTGCACAATTATCACTGCAGGGTGTGTCTTGAATAGCTTGATAAGGCTACTGAGATCTCACTTAAGTAGAAGAAGCAGGCATCTGTGTGATATCTCTTGCAACAGCTCTTGCTTCAGCTTGCAAATCAGTTTTTATTCATGGCTTTGACCATCAGCTCCAAGCTCCACCAAAATTGCAGTAAATTATTGCTTTTGAAAAGTAACAGAGTTTCCCAAAAGTCATCTCTAGATTATGGGTAATGAATGCCACAGTGATGTGGTGTGGAGAATGTTATGCAATGCATTTTTCCCCCATTTCTAAACCCCCCCTTCCTGGGGGGAAATAATTCATAACACAATGAATGGATACAATGCTAATCAAATCAAACATTTTCTTCAGGTGACCCTTACTAGGAAGCATGCATGCATATTTAATATTGGTATCAATGCATAGACTTCTTTTGA
Organism: Podarcis vaucheri; assembly: GCF_965113315.1. NCBI lineage: Eukaryota > Metazoa > Chordata > Lepidosauria > Squamata > Lacertidae > Podarcis > Podarcis vaucheri. Next base: position 22,183,572 of record NC_138767.1, read on the forward strand.
GTATGATAAAATTACTATGTTCACAGTTTTCCATGCCTACATTTTTCTTTATATGTAAACTATGCTCTTGAATCGCTGTATCTTGAAACCATTCACAAGTATTTGAAAGAAAATAATTTCTAAGCAAAGCTTTTCTGTTTGATTGAAAAGAAATGTAAACCACATTGACACAGCAATCCTCACTAGGGGCTGGGGAAATGCAGAGCAACAGATCCTCTGCTGCAATCAAAGCCTTGCCGGACAGAAGGTTGGAAGTGTGCTCGTTTGATATACCAGCTCCAGGCGGGTGCAGCTGAGGGTACCAAGGATTGGGGAATGTGAAGCTTAGGATCTAGTCGATCCCAAGCCTCTAGTACCCTGCTTCAAACACTTCATTTTCAAGGCTATCTCTGGCTACCTCTGTCATGAGGACTACTGGTGGTAGCTACCGTATTTTTCGCTCTATAAGACGCACTTTTCCCCTCCTAAAAAGTAAGGGGAAATGTGTGTGCGTCTTATGGAGCGAATGCAGGCGGGAGGCTCTGCTCGGCGCTCCCTTTAAAGAGCCGTGGGGAGCGGCTCTTGGGGGAGCACACTCTGCGCGCTCCTTAAAGGGAGCGCGGCTCTTGGGGGAGCCTTAGCCGTGTGCAGCCTCTCCCGGGCAGGGGATGAAGGCTCCCCTTGCCCGGGAGAGGCTTGCTCACGGCTATCCCATAAGCCAGGGCTATCCCATAAGCTGTGCAGCGATCCCGCTTGCTGTCCTGGCTTCTGGCATTCAGAATATTTTTTTTCTTGTTTTCCTCTTCCAAAAACTAGGTGCATCTTATGGTCTGGTGCGTCTTATGGAGCGAAAAATACGGTAACTGTTTGGGCAGAGCTGGGCCATCTGCCATCTGGTTTTCCCCTTCATGGGTGGAAAGAACGCTATGTACCATCCTAAGTACTCTCACACAATGCTATCTAAAGTGTGCTTTATCATTATTACCCCCTATTTCAGTTCAAATAATCTGACGATGGAAAAAACTTTCCAGATATTATATAGAATATCAAATTAATATAAACTTTTTTTTTTTAAAAAAAAATTACTAACCTGAAGTCAAATAAGTATTCTAAATCAGATCTCACACTATTGAAGCTATTGGAAATCGCTGCACACCCCTGGGTCAACGCCACCATCCCAGCAATTGCTGAATACGCAACAACATATTGTTTGAACATGACAAATTGTCAACAGGGGTGGTAACTATTTGCACTCTGATCAAGATAAGGATCAGTGTAGGGAAGCAACTTTCTGCAAAGGTTATCACAGGGAACCACAGATGGAAAATGTGATTTGCATGTACACACAGCATACTCACCCTGTCAACACATACATATTCTGGATGACATAGCCAAGCATAGATACCTGCATAACCATAGCTGTATTGGAGTAAAGGACTAATGTATAGAAGAGTATTCAACAGCAAACCCCATAGACACAACAAAACCGGTTTTTTTGGAAAGCAAAATAAGAATGATCGATTAACTCCATTTCTGCAGTTGCCACATTAAATAAGTGAGCTAAGTGAAGTTCTTTTCTTCTTACTTTTTACGACAACTACCAAGGAGGACAATCCAAGAAGAGTTTTAGTGCAACGAGAAAAGACAAACATTTTGGGTTGTCTTCAACTAAATCCTATTCAGAGTAGACCCACTGAAATTTATGGACCTAAGTTAGCCATGCCCATTAATTTCAATAAATCCACTCCTGAGGATGATTGACATTGGATGAAACCCTTCACTTTTAATTCTCCCATATGACAACAGTGGAAAAAATGAGAGATGGTATTTGGAGCAAAGCAAAGTTTACTTAGTGGCATTTTGGAGTTGTGCTATCCAAACTTACTTTTCTGATGTCATCTAAAGTGTTGATCTCTGGAGACAGGCCACCATGAACACACAGGAACTGTTGGTTCATCAGAGCAGCCAAGGGAAGGCAGTCAAAGGCATCCATGCAGGCATCATACACACGTTCTGAATACTTTATTTTACCTTTTGGATAATAAGATAGTATCAGAAAAAAGTACTTGAGAAGAGGGGAGAATACTGTATTAAAGAATTCAGACCTAAATTCTGTGGGCCTGTGAGAACCAGCTTTTAGTCTCAAAGACTAAATTATTAATATTGACATATTAATCTCTTCCCATATATTTTCTGCACACCTTTGCAAGCAAATAATTTATGGGCTTCCATTGGAGAGATGATGAAGTTTCTATGAAAACGGGGACGCAAACACTGCCACTCCCCCTTTCCAACCACCACCACCACCAATACATCATTGGGCAAGGGTGTCTAGCATACATTCAAATCCTCTGCTTTGATTGTGACTTGGTTGATATTCAGAGCTACTGATTCATGGCTTTTAGGTAAAGATGTTTGGTCAGAACCTGTTGGGCAGCAAAGATAGTCATTAGCTAACCCTTCCCAGTTGACCATGCCTGCAGAATTTAGGCTGGTGTGCAAGGGTGGATGAACCGGTCACCTTCCTTTAGGCAACAGACAAAGGTTGATCTGCTCATTTGAGTTTTTGGCAGTTAACTTTGGTGCCTTAATTTAATTTATTATAGTTCAGAAGGATTGTCTGTCCAGTTTCGCCTGAAAGGCTTTTGAATTGGTTGTTTAGTTGCTTTCGTCTATCATTTTAGAGTAGTTGGGCTTTTCATTCTGTTTGCCGTTTTGTTTTATGATATTTTCTAGTTTTAAAAGATTTTATTAAGCTTCCTCGAACACCATTAGGCAAAAGTGCCGCATACAAATCCTTTAAATGGATAAATATTAAGCAAATCTTAAATGATGAAATCATGAATGCTAAATGTCATGGAGACTAATGAACATTTAAAGTCACATTATATATAAAAAAACCCACCATATCAACAGTTCTCTAGTCATCCTAGAAGGTTTCTCCAAAGAGCTATAATTTCATTTTAGATTCTATTATATATTCTCCTGCCCTTTGAAAGGGTAGGTCAGTATAGAAACCACCACCACACATCTTCTTAATGATTTGCAGAAACATCATTATGAAATAAATGAGATTGTTCAATTAATTTGAAATGTTAATTTATAAATATGCATATTAAAAACTCAGTAAATTACAAATCGTTCAAGTCAATTAACAACCTTTTTATCCTCCACTCTGTAAAGGAAATGTCATTGTACATTGTTCTGTAGGTCATGTTTTCCCAAATGTGGCCACTGTGGATTTTAATGCAGCTCTGAAGACAAAAGGTGCATGTGGTTGTGGAGCAGACAACATGAAAAAAGAGGTTGGTACCCAGGTGAGGAAAGACCGACTGCTGGTAACCCTATCCCCTACTCTGGACCCAAGGGCCAACTATATGTGTAGCTGCCCTATTTAAGTGCACCTCTTTCCTGTTAGTGTAATTTGTTTTAAACTGTTCTTAATATTGAATTTTAAATGGTTGTAACCCACCCTGACCCATCACTGAAATGGTGATGATGATATGGTCCTAAGTTTCTACCTCCAATTCCTAGGTGTGACCTACTGCCCTGTCACATTCTCTAAACTCCCAATGCCTGTCAATTCCTTCTTGCCATCAGATGGCCATCAGACTAACCCTCCAGCGAAACAGGGCCCATGTGCTACCCTGTTTGGATCATGATCACTCTGCTGAAAGACCACAGCGGTTTGGAACAAACACAGGACAGTAGAACTCTATGTTGCAGTCCTGCATCCAGAGCAACAAGGTAAAGTGTCTGGGCAAGGCATGATTGTATGGGCAAGGATTGTACACCAAGGTTATGAGGACTAAGTTGTCTATCATATTGCAGATATTCATGAGCATAATTCCCTTTAAACTGAATGCAGGTTTAAAGATGGCTTTTGTTTACTTGTCTTAACCCTGAATAGACGTTTACCATCTCCAAAAAGAATATTAGAAAAAGAAGTAATTTTGACTCATACTTACATTCTTGTTTAAATGTGAAATACTCTGTTAAATGTCTACATTCATGATTCCCACGCAGTAAAAACAGTGTTTTTGGATAAAGAATTTTCAAGGCCCACAAATACAGCACACACTGTGAAGAAGAAGGAAGGAATGATGCTGATTAAGGATGAAGAGTGCATTCTGTTTTACAAAAGACAACATATATGAAGTGTTTTTTTAAATATTAAAACATTTTCTAATTACAATGCCCGCTCATTCAGAAGCTTACCAAAACTATCAAACATTTTTAATAGCTGTGTGCTGTGTATGTTCTACAGCAAGCTTGGCTTAACTAGTCATCATGATGTTTTAATATTTCTTAATATTAAATAATGTGGACATTTATTTTCACATAATTTGTTCCCACCCCTTTCCCAAGCTCTCTAAAACCCAGGAAAACCATATCAGGAAAAAAATAACCCAACTGGGTAGACAGCACAACACTAATTAGCTAGGAAAGCATATCGTACAATTATCAGCACTGCCTAATAGCTGTTTAAACAGAGCATTTGATTAGCATTTTATGAAAGGAAATTCATCTGCAAAGCTATGTGGAGAAATAAAACAATTTTGTATGATATAAAATCTGTAAGTGATCTACTAAACTCTACTAAAATCTCAGGATTGTGTCCAATGCTGCACTACAACAGGACATTCATCTCCTCTCCGCTCTGCATGCAACCCCAGAATCTGCTCTAGAAGGTCTCCTCCAGGGGCTTGGATGGACACAGAAGAGGAAGAGGAAATTCTGTTGTTTCAGCATGGAAGCAAAGAACCCAACAACATGATTCAATTCTCTAGATGTACAGCAGGCAAAACACAGTTGAAGAGTTGCTTGGCTGCTTTCATTTTTCATTTGTTCTGTTTTCATAATTTACTTCTATATCCATGATGCAGCAGCCTTTTGAGGTGAAGCAATGACCTTAACTGTGGTTTTCCAAGGATTTGTGATTTCAGACAACAGCAAACTTTGCAATAGTGCTGTGCCAAACCTTTGGTGTCTTCCCCATTTGAAGAAGAGATGCCTCACCAGGAGACATTGCAATGAGCTGTACTGCACTGAGCGAGTGAAAGACTTTCTCTAAATGCTTTTGGGATTGAACAAAACCACCTCAGCATGCACACTATAAGCAGGAAATGGAAAAATATAAATTTTCTGTTGAGAAATTTCAACTACCACCTGTCCTTTTCAAAGCAATCTTTGCTTCATTCCAGCAGCCCTTTGAATGGTGTGTGAAAGTTTGGCACAACACCAGCTAGCACAAACTGTTGCTTGACAGCCCCTTCAAAACTATGGTTTGTAAACTAGTGTAAGTTCAGACAATGCTTTGGACACTTTTTATGCAAAGGTGGGATATAAATGTAACAAATACACAAACAACACAAACCATCATTTGGCTTTTTAAAGGTTTCTGTCATCTCGGAATCTGACAAATTATTCCTTTTAACTGCTGACCAAGATGGGCCTTTAAAAAGAATTTGTGATGCTCTTGATAGGCTCTCTCTTGTTTTATCTCACTTATGTTGGAGAGAATCAAAAAATGCTCTTTTAAAGACAACTTTAACTCCTTAAGTAGTGCATGTGTGCCGGGGGGGGGGGGGTGCGGTGAAGAGAAGGGAGGGTGGTAGATAATATTCACCACATATAAACCTCACAAAATTAAATGAGACTTGAGCAGAGGAAAGAGAGGCAAACGTGAACTGGAGAACAGAGAAAGAAAAATGTAACTTTTGAGGTTGCTCTCTTTTAAGCAGCCCTATAGCTACTCTTATTGCCAAGTCATCTCTTCTTTAGATACTTGGAAAAAATGAGGACAAAAGCTTCCCAGAGGCTTTATTTCATGCATGAGATGCTGATTAACAAAAGCTAGCACATTAACCTACAGCACTCCTTCCAGTCCTTTTTTAAAATTCAGAAGAGGGATTGGACATTTCCATAGGTAAAAGAAACATCCAGAAACACAGCATATAACAAACAATTTAGAGAAAGAACAAAAACGCTAGCAGGGGTGAAGACCGTAATAGTGTGGGAAAACCTTCTAACTTTTGAAATGGGGAGGAGGCTTAATTTCAGGATGGCTTCTTAGGAGGCACAATCATGACGATCTGTGCAAGGTAGGGCTGGCGATATCCGGTTTTCAATGTTGTGATATATCACCAGCAAACCATTGTAATACAGTAATATATCATGATGTCTGAAATAAGAAGGGGTGGCTGGGCTGTGGAGGGAGGGAGTGGGCAGGAGGTGAGGCCAGAAAGAGGAAGGAAGTAGGCAGCCTGCTTGCTTGGGATGCAAGACGCAGCCTGCTTAGTTGGGCGCAGGCAGGCAGATGGGCGAGCACATTCTTGGGCTCCCTCTACTGAGGCCATCACTCTTTTTAAAAGCACCACACTTCAGGACAAATTTGATTTACTCCCTGCATCCACCTGGCAACTCTTAAAACTCAGTATGGTACAGAATTCTTAAGGAAATCAGCCCTGAGTGCTCACTGGAAGGACAGATCCTGAAGCTGAGGCTCCAATACTTTGGCCACCTCATGAGAAGAGACGACTCCCTGGAAAAGACCCTGATGTTGGGAAAGATGGAGGGCACAAGGAGAAGGGGACGACGGAGGACGAGATGGTTGGACAGTGTTCTCGAAGCTACCAGCATGAGTTTGACCAAACTGTGGGAGGAAGTGGAAGACAGGAGTGTCTGGTGTGCTCTGGTCCATGGGGTCACAAAGAGTTGGACGTGACAAAACGACTAAACAACAACAACAATGGTACAGAAGCAGGATTTGGCCCTGATGCATTGAGTGTAGCAGACACACTATATCTCCTGCAGAAGTCACGTGGCTTCTTGAGAAAACTAATCAGGTGCCTATACACCTCAGTACATAAAACAGACTAAGCTGTATTCTAAACCCAGTAAGACATACATGGGACAAAGAATGAGGAGCACACACAATGGGGGCAAAGCCTTACATAGTACTAAACTAGCCATTCACAACAGTAAACTGAGTTTAATTCAACAGAAAATGCTTTTTTAGACTGGATACCAACATGCCTGAAGCCCAGGGCCATCACATGACTGCTGGAGATGCAAGCAGCCACAAGCAAACCTCTAACTCGTGTACTATGAAACTGCCCAATAATCCACCCTTTCTGGAAGGAAGTACAGGCTGTTCTGTTTCACTAAATACACAGCAAAGAATTTTAGCTCACAGCTCTGGCTGTGTACACACAATACGTTTAAAGCACATTCAAAGCACATTTTCTCCCCTCGAAGTATTATGGGCATTGTAGTTTGTAAAGGGATGGTGGGGATTGCAATGCTCTGAGGGGTAAACTACAATGCCCAGAATTCTTTGAGGGAGAGAATATTCTTCAAATGTGCTTTAATGGTGTAGAGTGTGCACAGTGCCAGAGCTGTAGGAGCACAAGCAAGTTTCCCAAAGTGGACAGCCATACCTTAAGCATACAAGCGAAACAACACATAGAGCTTAAAGATGCCCTTCGTACGTAACAATGTGTTCGTTGCACCATATAAACTGTCTCCCTGAACTGAAAAGCAGTGATCCCCCCCCCCTTCATTTCTTCTGGTTTGTGTAAGCCTGTCACTACATAGTGAGTCACAGACTTCCTACCACTGAATTGTTCTACTGTCACTCCTCTTCTTATAAGGCTTCACTTTCCAATAAACGAACTAGCCGACATGTGAGACATCCCAGTTGGTCGTTGTTGTTTAAACATAGAAATCCAATGGCTGTTTGCAGGCTCAGACATCTTTCTAACTTGCTCAGACGGGTGCGACACACAATAAGTGATATTACTTTGAGAGAGACATATTTGGCACTGATGCTGCCCCCAACCTTGTCCCCCTCTGTAATATCTATCTCATTTTACCCATACTTTAACATTATCACTATATATACAATTATTATATATACAATAATTACTTTTCCCAACTTTTTATCACTGACTGCCACTGGTGGGCCTGGAGAAACCCAGTGCATAGTATAGTCAGGACTAGATGTTCTGGAACTGAGTGGGAAACCTGACATTTTTGGCAGCAGCCCCTGCTCTTTGCAACATACAGTTCTGCCCTTGTCTTTTGTTCAAGAGATATCTTCGTTATTTCTTGTGCCCATTCACCGTGGCTTCTCATTAATGTGTTGAATCATTTCCTTCATATTCTTCAGTGGGTGTTTTCATTTCTTTTGTGGTTATAGCCTACAACAGTGAAAGGACTTCCATCTGGCTAGCTTTCTTTTCCTTTTTGTCACTGACTAATTGAGTGACCTCAGGCAGGAATCCCATTTTTCCAAGTATCTCAGCATATTTATCCATGTGACAGATTACATATCATAATATTGATTTACCACTCAAAGATGCTATGAGGCTTAATTAAAGTGTTTTGTGTTGATTCAATTGAAGGCTTCTGGAAAATGCACAATATCTTTTATGATGAAGGCTCCACATGGTAATGGTCATTAAATTGTGACCACAACAACTGTAGCATTGTTAAATGCAATCATTTAGAATTTGACATAGCCACCTATTGCTAAGATTTACACTTCTCTTCTATGTCAGAGCAAGTCAACAACTGATGGCAATGAATCCTAATCCACCCCTCCAATTCCCAGAATGCAACCTTCCTTCCATTCTTCTCTTCATACTGTCTGAAACGGTTTCTTAAGCAGTGGAAGGAAATAGTAAATATGAAGAAATGAAGGGTTCCCTTTGTTGCTATCCCAGTCAGTGTTAATTAAGCAGGTGTGTGTGTAGAGACTGACTATGTGCCCTCACTCCCTATAAGCACTTGCCTGGGCTATCTAGAATAAGCACACACAGCTACTGACACACAGTATCTTTGAATTAGTTCAAATAGCGGCCTTATTCTGAAACTGAGTCCAATATGTGGACATCAGGGAGGTTCAAGTGAAGTACAGGCACAACTAGTTTTTGGGAGATGGAGCAGTGTTCCAAGAGATGTTGTCAATTTATTTCTTTAGCAAATGGGATCATGTAAGTTACAGGAAGCTGCCAAGCCAGACACTGGCCCCTGTAGGCCACTATTCTCTACATTAACTGGCAACAACTCTCCCCAAGGATTCAGACAGGGGTGTCTCTCTGCCCTACCTGGAGATGATGATGATGATAATAATTTTATTAATTTTACTCCATCCATCTGGCTGGGTTTCCACAGCCACTTTGGGTGACTTACAGCACATTAAATATTGCAAAACATCAGACATTACAAATTTCCCGATAAATTTCCCTTCAGATGTCTTCTAAAAGTCAGATAGTTGTTTATTTCCTAGACATCTGATGGGAGAGTGTTTCACAGGACGGGTGCCACTACCAAGAAGGCCCTCTGCCTGGTTCCTTGTAACCTCACTTCCCGTAGTGAGGGAACTGCCAGAAGGCCCTTGGAGCTGGACGTCAGTGTCCAGGCTGAACAATGGGGGTAGAGATGCTCCTTCAGATATACTGGGCCGAGGCCCTTTACAGCTTTAAAGGTCAGCACCAACACTTTGAATTGTGCTCGGAAACGTACTGGGAGCCAATGTAGGTCTTTCAGTACTGCTGTTATATGGTCTCGACAGCCACTCCCAGTCACCAGTCTAGCTTCCGCATTCTGGATTAGTTGTAGTTTCTGAGTCACCTTCAAAGGTAGCCCCACATAGAGCACATTGTAGTAGTCCAAGCAGGAGATTACCAGAGCATGCACCAATCTGGTGAGACAGTCTGCGGGCAGATAGGGTCTTAGCCTGCATACCAGATGGAGCTGGTAGACACAGAATTGTCCTGTGCCTCCAGAATGACTTCCTGGCTGCGCACTTGGCCCTTCAGGGGCATAGTTACCCTATTCAGGACCAGGGAGTCTCCCACACCCGCTTGCCCCCTGTCCCCCTAAAACAGTACTTCTGTCTTGTCAGGATTCAACCTCAATCTGTTAGCCGCCATCCATCCTCCAACCACCTCCAGACACTCCAGATGTTGTAGGCTGAACCCAGGACCTCTTTCATGCAAAGCACTTGCTTCATCACTGAACTGTAGCCCTTACTAAAACGTTAAGGAGCAGAACATTTCAATTGGCCTGGGATAGCTCAGTAGCTAAAGCCTGGGACTCTTAATCTTAGGGTTGTGAGTTTGAGCCCCACATTGGGCAAAAGATTCCTGCATTGCATGGGTTTGGACTGGATAACCTTGTGGTCCCTTCCAACTCTATGATTCTATGGTTCAAAGAAAAGGGAACTGTGGTTTTGAGGTTAAATGGTCACATATCTAAAGGATAGACAAAGTAGCTGTCTGCTTCTGCCTGATTTTTTTATATATATACTAATTTGTTATCAGAGAATCACATGAACATGAAAGTTTCTTTTTACCATCTGCTGAATATTTCCCAATTACACTACTGTTTTGTTTTGTCATCTGCATGCTCATTCATCATCTCTAGGCTTCATTACCAAAGCATATACTACCAATTTCTTAACATGACAATATGATAATATTCATACTTGCCATGTTTTCCTTCCAAATGGCTCACCCACCTTGTCTTTGAAGGAATGTCCATTAACCTTACCTTGTCTGAGAAACTGAGGGTATCTTTTTTGCAATTAGGCATGCAGTTAGGATTCATTTGGGTCTGTCAATGACAGGAAATTTCTGCACGGGCCTGATTAGCTCAAATATTTACCCAGAATTCCCGAGATTGACAAAGTCCCCACTTTTCATGGTGTATTTGAGAGGAAGCATGACCAATACTTCTTAGGACCCTGGTACAAGTGTAATGTGACCAGTCTCTTAATCGTGGCTGAGAAATCTGGTGTATGGCATGGAGTTGAAATTGAATTGATTAAAGGCTAACCTTAGTTAGAATGAACCATGAATAGTGCTGGTGTAGCTCAGAGATGCAAAACCTATGGGATGCCTGACATTGCAGGACTACAACTTCTGACCACTGGCCATTCTGGCTGGGGCTGATGGGAGCTGTAATCATTTCAACAACTTCTGGAAGGCCACATACACTGATTCTCACTTGTTATTTTGATACCCACTATCATTCCAGTTACATAAGTGGGTAGATTTAATCCCTAAAGTGACACACTTGTTTTCTATGCGCTGCAAATCTTTCATACAGGGAAGCACTGACATACACAAACTATCATTGAAGGAATGGGTTTCCCAAACCCAAAACTGACTGTGCAGGCAGTTTGAAATGGGCACCAAAATCCCTATTTTTCCTTAGCTAAAATCCATTAACTTGAGCTCTGAGTCAACGTATAAGCAAAAACCCGGCTGTATAAACAAGTGCTCAGAGCCCTCTCCTTTATCAGTTCGTGACAGCAAGGATGACCTTGGCTGTTTCAGTGGAGTAGGGATGACATGTCTAGGTCTTATCTTACATCCTGACACACAGACCTAGTACAGGAACAGTGCCAGAGTGTGTTATCGGAGTTGGTGACCTCTTGTTCCAAGATAAGAGTAGGAACAGGAATACCCTTTTATGGTCAGAAATACAGGAAGGAATAAGAATACCGGAGCAGGAACATATGTGATGTCAACCTGCGTGTATAGGCTGACGTGGTTGGATTCCTGGGGAAGGAGGAAGAGGGTGCCTGGAGGATATATATACTGCATGAAATTTCTCATTTCTTTGGACTTGCTGTGGACACACCATGCAGGTGCCTTTCTGATGTTCCGGAGAGCAGAAATAAAGAACTCTTTCTCTGAACCAAGCCTTGGGGTCATTTGACTTCCTTCCTCCTGTCCAGGAGCAACGCAGACCCAATCGGTGAACTCCAATAAGGCTACACCATTACCCCAGTATGAAATATAGAATCATAGAATTGTAGAGTATGAAGGGACCATGAGAGTCATCTGTTTCAACCCCCTGCAATGCAGGAATCTGTTGCCCAACGTGGAGCTCGAACCCACAACCCTGAGGTTAAGAGTCTCATGCTCTACCGACTGGGCTATCTCAGTCCCAATAAGCATTGCACCAGTCACTCACTGTCAAGCATATCAGATTGGTTAAGGAATGTGCAGGAGTACATGTAGTACTCCACTTTCCAATTACAAGAACAATTAGGAAAATTTGTATTTTTACCTTTTTTCCAGAAATCCCAGGACATTATCTGACTCATAATAGCCAGTGTTTCAACTCAGAGCGTGCCAGAGCACAAATGGAACAGAATGTTGGGCTGTGGGATTTCTGTTTCCCTTTAACACACTTGAAGACTGATGGAAAGGGTTTTTCAGTGGCAAGTGATATATATACTTGTGTTTGTGTGTGTGTGTGTGTTTGCACAATGCAGCCTGTATTTACTAGCCAGTACACAGACAAATTGCTAGTAGCTGTTCTTACACCGTATAGCTCACTATATGAAATTCAAGACACTTCTCCGAACTGTTTTCTGCCTGGAAGTCAGCCTGGAAATTTCTGAACATCAGCCGCTTTCGCAAGGCTTCCAGTAGAGGATCTATGGTGGGAAACTGCATGAAAACACTCTCACTACCAGCTGGCATTTCAAGACTTGAGGTTTTGGATGACTAAGGAATAAGGTCGGGCTGTGCAAATTCGAGGACTTCAAAACTACTTCAGGTTTGGCTCCCATCTTTGTATCTTTCTCCCCTACCAAACATTGCTTTAAAATCCTTTGCCATTTCTTCAAAGACTCAGAAAGCCCGACATTCTTCGTAATTGTGGGATGAACAGGTACAAAGGGAAATGAAAGAGCTGTGCGTGTGTGCATGCACCAACGAAAGCAAGATACAAGATATTCTCCAAATATTTTAGAAGTTGTAATCCGATGGGGATGATAATAAGTCTGATCTGAAGTTAAAGCCCTACTTCTCTCAAAAAGGCAAATGCAGCTATTGGGGGCAGGGGGAGAGACAAACACTCGATCCTCAAAACTCCCTAGAAGCACAAGATATAAAACATTTATATACCGGGCTTCATCCTTTTGGATTTTAGTGTGGAATGTAGCATACAATCAGTACAATAAAATACAGCAACGATAAAAGCTTCTGACAAGACCCTTAAAACCACCATGACATTTGCACAGGTTAATGTGACTGAGTAAATTAGAAGTCACTGAATTGGTCAAGCCCTGATGGACTGTTACTGCTGCCTGAAACCTGTTATGAGTACAGCCTTCTGGTGATTTTAATGTTGTGTTCTTTATTATGCGACTTGACTGCATTTCACATGCGGCCTTGACATTTGCTGTGTAGCTATTGCATGGTGCCCTGGGACGATTCTAACTAATAAACCCAATGAATAACAATTTATTTAATGATTCCACCTGGTGCCAAAAAGATGGAAGTTTTGGTGGCAGGAAGATTTATCTGGGAAGAGCATTCAACAACCAGGGCACCATTGTCAAAAATGTCCTCTCCCTTGAAGCTGAATGGCATACCCTGAAAGGAGACGGCATAGAGCAAAAGACCTTGGAAGAGGATCTAAGAGCACAGGCCAGTTTGCAAGGGCAGTACTATATATATATATATAACCCACATAATTGAACTGGGAGCTTACCAGAGGAAAAACCACTGCGGACAGAGCATTATTGTTCTGCTGGCTAAGCAAATGTTCTCCACGTTTGACAAATGTAGACTCCTCAGCTACACAACTACCTATCTACCAAGAACTCATATATCCCCAACGGCAGCAAGAATGTTACCAGCCCAGAGATGGAAGGAAGGAGAAATTCCAACAAAAGAAGCATGGCAGATGAAACTGATGGAGTATGTGGAGATGGCAAAACTGACCAGGAAGATCTGAAACCAGGAAGATCAAGTATTTTCTAAAGACTGGAGTAAATTTGTAATTTATTTAAAAGACCACCGTAAACAGTTAAAATCTTTGGCAGGGGTGTAATGACACTTGTAATGTGGAATTATTTATGGTAATTATGTTTATATAATAGATGGATAATGGTAAAAGATGCAGCAAATTTAAATTTAAATATGGAACCCATGGAGGGAGGGAAGGAGGACTGGAGGTTCAAAAGAACCTTATATTTTAATGTTTGAAATGGTTATGTTTTATATGTATAAAAGTATCAAAAGCTCAATAAAAAATTACAGAAAAGAAAAAATAACTCTTATATCCCCCTTGTTTTTCTGCTTGCCTGGGATTGTCAGGAAGCAGGTATGCTATAATACAGTGGTGCCCTGCAGGACGAATGCCTCGCAAGACGGAAAACTCGCTAGACGAAAGAGTTTTCCGTTTTGGAGGTGCTTCGCAAAACGAATTTCCTATGGGCTTGCTTCGCAAGACGACAATGTCTTGCGAGTTCCTGCTGGTTCCCCCCTTTTTCTAAGCCGCTAATCAGCTGATCTGATCAGCAGATAAGCCGCTAAAAGCCGCTAATAGCGCTAATCTGCTAATCCGTCAATGGGTTTGCTTCGCAAGACGAAAAAACCGCTAGACGAAGAGAATCACAGAACGGATTCTTTTCGTCTTGCGGGGCACCACTGTACATAGCTAATTAGTACAAATCAGAAGTCCTTGTTTAAGTTTTTGCCACACACTCACCATGTGATCCTGTGAAGGGGGCACCACATCCTAGCCTCATGGCATACAATATTAGAAAAATAATACTCTCCTTTCAGGGCTGTTTGAAGGATGACAGCAACACTGATAAGGCATATGAAGACCACCCAAAAGCACTGTGTTATGTATTATGGGTCACAAGTTGTGCAGGCCAGTAGTAGCACAAATAGGAAGTGCTTCCTTCGTTTCATCATCTTTCTAATCTGTATGCTTTAATCAAGTGTGTCATTATCTAGCTTCCTTCCCACAACCTGCCCACAAGAGGCAGTAAAAAAGAAAACAGAAAAAGTCCTAATAACAAAACTGCAAGATTTGCAAGCCAAATAAACAATAAACAAAACCTAACATCTTCACTTAATGCATGGGAAAGGAGGGCATTTAAAAGTGTGTGTGTGTGTATTTCTTCAAGATTTTATTATGCTGTACAGCATTTATTTATTTCTGCCATGTGTATTTAATAGAAGTTTGAAGTGCTTTATTTTCTTTTCCAATGCATTATTAAATTTCTTCCACCCACCTTGCATAATTTCCAGGCCTTGCTCTTAACAATAGGGACATTTCCTTTATGCACTCTCAACCTGAAAGAAATTATTTGCAGCCTACATGCAAGAATTCCACCCACCATGGAAAAAAAAGAGCTGGAAGGAACTTTCAGTTCAAGCCCTCAAAGAAAATTTGGATAGAGTCTACGTAACATAGCCTCAAACGGCAGAAGGCTAAAACAACGTAAAATTCAACAAGGCTAAGAAGAACCAGTGTGGACCATATGTTTTCTCCCATTCTGTATGCAAGAATGACTTCAATGCATGAGGAGACCCAACTAGATTTAAAGTGGATCACAATTTGAACAGGAGTTAGCAAGTTGAAGAAAGGAAACAGATCAAATTGCATTTCAGGTTTGACTTACAGTGTAGCTTAGTACAAAAGGTGGCAGGAAGGTATGGAGTAGAAAGTTGGGACTTGCCATGTTCTTCTGGTCAGAAGGGAGTAAGGTTAACTCATCTTCAGGAAGAAGGCAGGGCCAATCAGGAAAAAAAGACCATTTATGTCCTTCCTGGAAAGGAGGCACCTTCCAGTTTCACAGCTTGACTTCAGCACAAAAATTGCTTATAAAGAAAAGGCTGTGGCCAGATTAACTACTATTTTATTGATGACAAATGTAAAGAATATGGGGAGATAGGAAGTAGGAATCCAACAGTGTGTCCAACTAAGTCACTTGGAACAGCTAAGATACACAACCTTTGCTGCGCCAGTTCAAAATTTATGATTTTATGGTGTTTTAATGGTTTTTTTAATTGTACTTTTTGGTGTGGTATTTTTCTTAGTGATTTTTTCCCTTGTAAATAAATGATTGTTGAAAGCCAGGGCCATAAATGACCCTGAGAGCAACAAGGTGTGATGGCATGCCGCCAGCAGTCACAGGGACACTGGTGTGTGTGTGTGTGTGTTTTCAATTTAAAAGAGGGAAAGTAGGAAAAGGCCATTTTTCAGAAATGTTAAGTCACAGGGGGAAAAAATGTTTGTGTGTGTGTTTATTAATAAGAAACCCTGCACATCTAAGTGAAAATGGGACAGAGTAAGCTGATGGCGCACTCATTGGAAAGGGGAACAGAATGGGACTAGACTGGTGCACCCATCCATAGCAATTGCTGAGAAGGTTCTGTCCTTGGTACCTGTTAACCATATTGTTATAATGGTGGACCTGATGGCATGGTATGATATCCAGATAGGTTCATTAGGATACATGTGGTCCTTCAAATAGCCTGGCCCCAAACCAAAAAGACCTGTAAAAGTCAAGACCAGTACTTTGAATTTAGCTCAGGAGCAAACAGGTATGTATTGTAAGTTGGGTGTTACATGCGCAAATCGCTTATCCCCACCAGATGTCTGGCATCTGCAATCTGTATCTGATGAAGATTCTTGACTGTTTTCAGAGGCAGCCCCCACACAGAGTCTGGAAGCAACCAGTGTGTGTATGATTGTAGCCAAATCTGCTTTCTTTGGGTGGCTTCCTGCTTTACGGACATTCTCCACAAACTAACTGAAATCATTCCCTGGTACGGCATTTGCTGTCTTGCTGTCTTATCGTAAAGCTTGTTATCTACTATATATACCATCAAACTCTAAACAATGCTACTGCATAGCTAACTATTCTCCATAGTGTTAGCTCCTCCCCAATCTGTATTCTTTGCATTTACCTCTGCTGAATTTCATTCAATTCAGTTCTCCATTTTGTCAAGACAATTTCAAATCCTAATACTACCCTCAAGGGTATTTGCAGTATATCCTCCTTTTATGTCCACTGCAAATTCCCTAAAGTGCACAAGCTTTCTTCCTTTGGTAATGTCGTTATCAAAAGCGTTAAACAGGACTGGATACAGGTGCAGATTGTACAAGGAATATAGCAAGCTCTGGGTACCATGGTGGCTAAGCCTGAAATTGGACAGCATTAGTTTCAAATGAAATTATTCATATAAAGGTCTTTAACAAGTCTAAAACATAACTTATTAGACACTAATTCCTCCCCTATTCCATAACTAAATTTATTATCTTGACTAATGTAGACATTGCCTTTATTTTGGTGGTCAAAAATTTCCACCTTCAGTAGAGATAAGAAGCCAGACATATAATTAACCCAAAGCAATGGCAACAATTTATGCTACAGACAACATTAAAGATCACACATTTTTAATTTCATAATAATAATTGTAATTCTCCCCTGCTGCTGCAAAGTGACAGTTTATAATAATGTAATTTGACTTCGTGCATTCAAAGACAATGCATTGGGTCTATTCAACGCTACTTTGAGGGAGGATAACTTAGTTGGAAACAGCCCATTGTTTCTTGCCAAGTTGAAAGGACATCTTTTAAGAAAAGCATCTGCTAATCTCTTCCTAAAGGATGTCAAGCCATAAGATCTACCGTTTCTCTTCTTAGCGGATCTCATCATTAAAGTAGATTATACTTGCTCCAGAAGATTAATCTGCTATTGAACCTTCCCAAGGGGAATTTCACAAGCCCCTCAAGGAGCCAGCTGGGGTTGTGGGGAGACATTCAAACTCTTTCCTAAGCTGTCAGCTTTTATTGTAAAATCTCTGGCTCTTTTATTTCAAGATTCCACATATAAAGATGTGCTCTTCAATTTTATGTATTGGAAGGTGCAGAAAATACACTAACAGATACAATCCAGTTGCTCAATAAGAAATAAGCCTGTCCTAAACTAAGGAGTGTGCTTGGCACTTATTTTTAACTTTAAAAACAAACTAATATTTTATCAGGACTATTTCATATGTTCAGTTAACTATATTTCTACTATACCCATATTGGCCATGAACCCTTGGCCAAGCATATGCCATGTCTCCACAACAAAGTTTTGACAAGAGGCTTGAATATGAGGCTTTTTAACCTGGTTTAAGGGGTTTGCCCAAACACATTTCCTCCTATTACTGTTCCAATTCCTATGTACTACAATGATCTATCCTTGTTTAAGAGAATTTCCTCAAGATCATCCAGCACAGATTTAAATCCTTAGCTTGCTTTAGCTATTTTTAAGCAAAACATACTCAAGCAAAAGAGGGTGCATAGAAAAAGCATGAGGCTGGTGAAAAGGAGTTCACCGACCAATTTGACAAAATCTCTTTTGACTGGACTCTAGAACTAGGCTGGCACAGTCAGTACAATCAGTAACCACTGGTTTCTGATGTCAGGCAAATTCAGCACTGGCCTGCAAACAATGGATGTGATAGGACTACCCTGACTGATTTTCGTAAAGCCTTAGTGAATGAATCTTGCAATGTTATCTATCATCTATCTATCTATCTATCTATCTATCTATTATCTATCTATCATCTATCTTGCTTTGTACATTTTTATCCTGCTTTTCCTCCAAAGGGCTCAAGGCAGTGCTCAAAGTTTTCCTAAAACTCACAATATCCCTGTGAGACAGGTAAGGTTGGGAGAGAGTGAATGGCCCATGGTCATGCAGCGAACTTCATGGCTGAGTGGCGACTGGAACACCAGTCTCTCCAGACTTAATCCAATACTCCAACCACTCAACAAGAAAAGGGTTTAATCCAATTTCCTCAGAAAGATGTTGGATTTATCACCCTGTGTGCGGAATATGGTTATCTGTCTTGAATATACTTTCAGTATAGACTTCCGGAGGCGGCGCGAAACGGCAATGGCGGTCCTCTTTACGCTGTGAAGAGGGGCTCCGCGGAAAAGGGTCGTCCGCTGCGGCAGAGCGGAGACCCGTTAAGAAAAACCACGGGTAGAGTGAGCCCGTGGTCGTGGGACTCGGCGGGCACCAGGAGCGACCTCGGAAGAGAAATCTTTCTCTACTGCAGCACCCCATCTTTGAAACTCCCCCCGGGGAGTCTCCTTCTCTGGCCATGTTTAGACAGAATTTAAAGACAATTTTTATTTCTTCAGTTCTTCAGAAGAAGACTGGAAAATTCAGGCACTACAGGTCTTAAAAACCTGTGATTTTCATTGTTGTTTTGGATAAGGTCTTTTCAAAGTTTATGTTGTTAGCGGCCCTGGGCACCCTTCATTTAGGAAGGGAAGAATATAAACTTAATAAATTAAACATAAAGCTTTGACAAATGCCCTGAAATAATGGTAGCATTTGCACTTTTCCTCTTCTGTGCTACATCCACTTAATGCTCTTGGATTCTTATATTAGCCATTGGATGTGGATCATGAGGAAAATGATTCTTTGGATAACTATAGTCTAAAAAAGGTTCCATTCTTTGCTAATCAGAGACTAATACACCTAGATTTACACCACCCGAGAACTGCAGCTGATAATGAGGCTAAAATAGTACTCCAAATTATGGGATCAACAAAACTTAATACTTGCAGGCTTTAGTTATGAGCAAAAAAGCAGGAGAGCATTTATGCTTGGTTATCTTAATGTTCTGTCATTTTGCTAAGTGGCCCATTTAGTAAAGCTCACTTAATGAACAGCTTTGTACCTGTGGAATCAAGAGAAACATATCTTTGGACTATATTCTTTCATATTAGTGAGAGGCTAACACTTCCTTTCTTAAGATCTCTAACAATAAGGCACACTGAAATACTGATATCTTGCCGTTTATGGGATGACTCTCATTTCACTACTAAAGAGGTAGATTTTTTTAAAGTCTTCAATACAAATTATAAAGCAGATGATAAAATAAATTTTCTCCTGGCTCCCCTGTTAATCCTATGTTTTCTTTGTAAATTCATTATCCGAAGTCTATCAACTTTTACTGTTCTGTGACCATGATAAAATCTGTCTCTCCCACTAACCACTACAATATGAAGATTTACAATACTGTAACAAATACCATATTTTTTGCACCATAACACTCACTTTTTCCCTCCTAGAAAGTAAGGGGAAATGTCTGTGCGTGCTATGGAGCGAATGCCTACCGGGGGGGGGGGGTCTGCTGCAGTCATGAGCAGAGCATCCATGGTTCCCCTTCCTTCCCTCCTCCGTGGCTCGCGTTGAAACAGCGGCTCCTGTCTGGTTGGCTGCTTTAAACTGTGCTCTCTGTCCCTCTCTCCTCCCCACTCAGCTTGCTAAATAGCAGCAAAACTTTTCAGCTCTCTAAGCTGGGGAGGAGGGAGAGAAGCAGAGCCTGCTTGTTTTAAAGGAGCAAAGCGGGAGAGGAGAGGAGCCTTCACCCCTTATACCCCTCTTCTGCATTATTAGCAGCATCCTTCTCCACACACCTCACGCGTGCTCCTTGTCCCTTGAGTGCTTTTCCTTCCCTCCCCACTTAAAACGTGGTTACAAAGCACAGATTCACATGGATCCTCAGGATTTTTGCATTGGGCTACCCCAAACTCACCGTCAGATCACATGTCTGTGGCCACAGCATGAACCACAGAAATCATACATCCACTGTTTCGTTTAGAATATTTTTTTTCTTGTTTTCCTCCTCTAAAAACTACGTGCGTGTTATGGTCAGGTGCGTGTTATAAAGCAAAAAATACGGTAATTCATCACCCAAGAAGGCTAACATCATGTATTAGTTTTCCCCACTCCTCTCACAGTGCTGGGGACCCTAAGAACTGATTTAGGTGCTTACCAAAAGACTTGGACTAGAATTTTTTAACAGTTTCCATTGAAAGGGAAGCCCTCAAGTTACTTTTGGAAGTCCTCTTTAATTTCAAAAGTAACCACCAAGTTGCATGAAGGGGTTGCTGTTTAAGAAATCCATGCCCAAAGGTGATCAAAATGGTTGCTTACTTCCTCTAATTCCAGGCAAAATACAAAGGTTGTTTTACAGTGCCATGATTAGACATTAACACATTGAAATAGAGTTTCAGGTTTTGAGAAAATAAAATAAAGCAGCTCAAAATTTGGTAAAAGTAATGTTTTCATTATTCAAAATTTTGACAAATGAAATTTAAATAAGTAACTATGGCCAGAAAACATGCACATACTTTGCCTGCAATAATTCAATGGTACATTTCATGTGAAACATTTCTTTACAGAATGTTTGCTACAGTAATATAGCGGTAAGACATGCAACCATGTGTTCACTAGAAAAGAACATTTAAAGGGGGGAGGGGTGAATCAAATAAATCTGGACACAAATTAATTTCATAGCCAAAGTGAGAAATAAAACTTACTTCAATACTGAAGTACCCTCTGTCAACATAGTCCCCTAGAAAAAGGTATCGTGTGTTGGCAGGAGAGCCTCCCACTTCAAAGAGCTTCATCAAGTCAAAGAATTGTCCATGGATGTCCCCGCAAACTGGAAGAGAGAGAGACACAAGTGGAAAGACCAATTTATACAGAACATTATGAACACAGCTATACTTCTAAATCCTTAGGTAAAGGTAAAGGGACCCCTGACCATTAGGTCCAGTCGTGACCGACTCTGGAGTTGCGGCGCTCATCTCACTTTATTGGCCGAGGGAGCCGGCGTACAGCTTCCGGGTCATGTGGCCAGCATGACTAAGCTGCTTCTGGTGAACCAGAGCAGCACATGGAAATGCCGTTTACCTTCCCGCCGGATTGGTACCTATTTATCTACTTGCACTTTGATGTGCTTTAGAACTGCTAGGTTGGCAGGAGCTGGGACCAAGGAACGGGAGCTCACCCTGTCGTGGGGATTCGAACCGCCGACCTTCTGATCGGCAAGTCCTAGGCTCTGTGGTTTAACCCACAGTGCCACCCGCGTCACACAGTGCCACCCACGTCCCAATCCTTACCTAGGGCTTATTGTAATGTTTTAGGGCCTAAACAACTTGCATCAGACCTGTCTAGTGTGGTATTGCCTACAATGGGTGCACTGACATGACCCACCAAACCAGGCTTCCTATGGTTGAGTCTGCAGATGTTGGACTACAACCCCCAATATCCTTAGGGTTGCATGGTCAAGGAATCCGGGGGTCTGGATCTTGTCCGAAGCCCGGAGAGGGGCTAGGGCCATGCCAGGACCCCCCGGGAACCCCAGGGGTGAACACCAGTCAGTATACATTGATGGGAGTTCCCCCTGCTGGTTGTTTACCCTTCCAGGCTTCCTGCAAGGTGGGGCAGGAGCCAGATATAGTTTTGATACCAATGCCTACATAAATACCAGTCACATTTGTGTATTTTAATAAAGTTGTGGCCAAAATTTGCCCATTAACATTTAAACTAAATTCTGTCTCCACTTTCCATGGGGGATGGTTTTTGGGGCTCGAAGCACAAGATCTAGTGTTCTTGAAGGAAGGAGGAAAAACTTTTATCTGTCTACTTTCTTCATGTTATACATAATTCTATGCATAATTCTTCTCGGTACACATGATTTTATATCATGCCACCTCTTTCTCAAACTAAAATGTCCCAATATTGCAAAACCTTTCCTTATAGGGGAGTTGCTCCACTTCCTTCATCATTTTGGGTTGCCCATTTCTGAACCTTTTCCAACTCTACAATGTCCTTCTTGAGTGAGATGACCAGAACTGTACATAGTATTCAAAAAGCGACTGCACTATAGATTTGTATAGCATTATCATGATATCAACAGTTTTATTTTCAATTCCTTTCCTAATGATCCCCAGCACCAAATGATTTTCTCTCAGCTGATGCACACTGGGCTTAAATCTTCATTGAGCTATCATCAACCTTAAGGTCTCTCTCCTGGTCAGTCAGTCACTCACTGACAGTTCAGACCCCCTGAGTGTATATGTGAAATTAATATCCCCCTACATGCATCACTTTACTCTTGTTTACACTGAATTGCATTTGCCATTTTACTGCCTTTTCACTCAGTTTGGAGAGGTCCTTCTGGAGCTCTTTGTAATCCCTTCTAACAATCCTGAACCGTTTTGCATCATTAGCAAACTTGGCCACTTCACTAGTTCACACTTCTTTATTTACGGAGATCATACGCTACTGAGTGATAAATGTCTCAAAATTAGGACTTAGAAGAAAAAAAGCCACTTATTTACAGGGAAAGAAAACTATGGTGTAGTACATGTGCTTTTAACGAGGTTGCACTAAAATTTACCATGCCATACAATACAAACATTACTCATATTTCATTGTCTTTCCCCCCACAGCATTGTAAATGCTACCCTGACTCACTATCTAAAGGAAAACTGCAAATTAGCCTTCTTTCCCCTCCTCTAATCATTAGGAAAGCCCTTGCCTGACAGCTACAAGAAATCAATGCAGCAACTACGGCAATGGGGATGTTCTTGGAGCCCTTACTCACATTGGTTGATATATGAAACCAATGTTACTACTGTTAAAGCAAATTATTCCTTGTTTTTCCTCCTATTCTTCTACATTTAGTAAGTGGCTTGAGGATTTCAAAACACAAAACGCATGCATGTCAACTTTATTCTAATTCTATTGCTCTGAGCTCATTGATGGCCATTTTCATGTTATTTGTCTGCCACAGATTTCCAAGAGTTATATCGCACCTTTGAAAGAATATGTAATAAACACAGCTAAATGAAGGGAAGGAGGAAGTCATGAATATTTGAGGGGGGAAAGTTACTGCATCTTCAGAAACAGCAATCCAAAAAGAAAAACAGCAGTAGTCATATGTAAATTTAAAAACAAGAGTCCTTAAAATGTTGGTTGAAATAAAGCAGTTTTTGCTGTATGAGAGGGTAGGTGCAACCACTGTGTGATAAAAGGGTAGAACACTTGAGACTTTTTCATTTAGATAAAGGTGAGTCAAGGAGGATGACAGAGGTGCGTAAAATTTTGCACGGTGCGGAGGAAGTAAACCGGTAGCTTTTCTCCATGTTTCATAGTACTGGGTCATCTGATGAAACTGAATTGTGGGAAATTCAGGTCAGAAAAAAGAGGACTTCTTCCTAGAGCACATAGTTAAACTATGAAATTCTCTTCCAACAGATATCATAGTGGTCACCAACTTGGATGGTTTTGGAAGGGGATTAGAGAAATTCCTGGAGGGAAAAGCTATCAACTGCCTCTAGTGGATACTACTGAACACCATCTTCTAGCGACCAGCGAAAGATACCTTGCTTGTGGACTTCCCCAGAGGTATCTGGTTGGCCACAAGAAGAAGAATCCCATACTAGATAGGTCTTTCAACAGAAGCCAGCAGGGCCCTTTAGATTTAGAAGGGGCTCAGGACTGTTCTCAGGTAAGCCCACATAAGGAAGAAAACATCAATGAATGAAAATGCATCCATAGTTCACTATATAAAAAGCAATGGCAGATGTATACAGAGATCAGGCAGTCAAGGCAAGCAGGAGAAGGCAGTGGTGCTGGCCTTCAAACTTTAAATATGCAGAGCCAATCTGAACATAGTAAACATCATGAGATGACGTGGGCCTGAAACATAGGCTATTCACTTTGCCAAAGCCACACATTTCAGAGGACAATAGGAAACAGGGAAATTTGTTGTATAACCAATATAACCTTCTTATATTCAGAGACACTGTTTTCAACAAGGGTTACTCCCAGGTAAGCATAGATAGGATTTATGCCTAAATCAAGAATAAGCTTCTGTCCTTTCCTCACTCATAAAACAACTATGTGTTCAAATAATCAAATACAACATTAAATGAATGACATCAAATGCAGAATTAGCTTATAGTGAAAAATAGAACTCCAAATAACCCCCCCTACATACTTTATCCCATCTCCAGTAAAGAGAACCAATAACTAACCCTTGCATTCCAATAAAAAATAATTATTAGACAACTTAATTAAAATGAGTATTTAAAATCTAATGAAATGTCTTAAGATTCTATTTTTTTTATCAAAAGCAATTTCTGTAGCTCCTATTAAGAACATTGCGATTTCTCTGCTCTGCACAATTTAGTTTAATAAAGCCATTAGATCCATTTTACCAGCTTACCTCTCAGTTAATGCAATCAAAATGTATACACAGTACAACTTTATTATGACAGAAAATACATTTTGAGAGAAAGAGGAGGAAAAAATCGGCACAGTAGGAAAGTATCTGAATGCAGTTATCCTTTCATGATCTGATTTCTTCAATGGCTGCAAATGGATGCAATATTATTTATTGGGTTTCGAGATGAAAGCTTGCTTTGCCGCCCACAGATACTTATTAAATATTTTATCTTGAAAGCTGCAAAAACAGAGCCCAAGGGCTTTTAGAGGAGAGCTCTCCCGTTTAACTTACAGGGAACACTCTTCTTGCTATTATGCTACAAGCTGCTATTGGCCCTGCCACTCTGAGGTGAGGCCAGGCCAAATAGGCTCCTTTGCCTTCAAGAAAACACACATACTCAGACAGTCTTCAGTCACATGGCATCATAGTGCGATATCCGTATCAGGGGGAAAAACCCCCACACCAAGTGGTTGAATTTAAGCCCTTAACAGCTGCTCCTTGTGGTTGTTTCTGGATAAGAACTAGTATATCCCACAGTGAAATTCTTAAAAGAATCCCCCTCTTAACTGAAATGCATTGCAGCTGCACTATGTCTCTCCCATCCATTTACAGACCATCTTGCATCCTGGTGCCATTTAAACAACGCAACTTTTTCTTGCACATACCCTTTCCTCTCCATATCTCCAAATCTCTCTGCCACAATGAGCTGTCATGTGCATCAGCAATGCTGTAGTATATAGAAGTGAAAATATATTTATATTTGTTTCATGCTGTAAAGCAGAAATCGCTTCCAAGTTTCAAGTTGTTTTAATGGGGTAACTTGACAGATTGCACCAGCTGACCTCATCCCATCTAGATGCAAAAAATAGGTTCTTCATCAAGCATATATTTGATGGTTGGCTGAAATAAATGACTGGGGTGGTGCATATGGCTCTGGCGCCACATTCTGTGTTAACAGTTACCACTTCCTCCTCCTGCTTCCTGCCTTATCAAAGCAGCTTCAAGCATGCCAGAGTTTGTTTTGTACATGTGTACACAGGAGGCTGGGTCACATATGGAAGAGTGCATTCTATATTTTTGGCTGAATTCCACTGGCTAATTTAAAATCTGCAGTGTGAGCTACAAATAAAAAGAGGATCCATCATCCCCAGATAAAATCTCAATGGGATAGTTCTACAAAGAATGGGAAACATGAATGGGAAATGAAACAAGGAGGTTTAGAAACAGTTGCTGAGTTCATGGCATCCTTTCTTCAGGAGACACTGAATTTCAGAGCAGCTTGCTGTTATTACTCTTAAAGCCAATTACAAAGATAACTATGAGGTATTTAAAACCTCATAGTTCACTCTCAATTTTGTCTATTGTCTAAGAGGAAAGCAACAGTTACAACCTATATGTTCAAAGAGGCCACCACAGCTGGACTTGCTTGACACATACATTCCATCGGTAGATAACCTCATTGTTTGTTAGCAGTTTACAAACATAAGATCCAGCAAAAGGCATATCTAATCCAGCATCCTGTTTCTAACTGTGGTTAACCAGATGCTGTGTCTCAGCCCATAAGCAGACATAAGCTTGCCCAGGAAAGATACGACTGCACCCAGCTTTTGACAGTCTGCTCCACAGAAGGGTTCTATAGACCTTCATCAAATCAGAAGGAAACTGAGAGAATGCTCCAAAATGGTAAAGAAAACGTTCAGATACAGTATGAATTCTGATTTCCAATGCTGAGCAAGTACTGACAGATACATACAGCTGACAAGACCATGAGCTGTCAAAACTAAAATTTCACAAGTAGCATCTTGTTGTCAAAACTGATGTTTAAGCCGTGTGCATCTTTTTTGTATTACACCTCCCTGCAAGAGATTTGCTAAAAATAAAAGAAAGCCTAGCCTGCTTAGATAGCATCTTTATGTTCCATGAAGCATGTCTAATAACTTTATCAAGGACATTTATGGACATTTGCAACATCACGTACATTGCAAACAGTACACAGTCAACAATAAATAGGGAGAAAACAAGAAAACATGCATTCAATAACTCTTTTTCTGATGAAAATTGTTGGGGTAGGCTTGTGTTTGATGAATTAATATGACATTAAGCACATTATTAAGAGGGAGAGATTATCTAAATAAATTATCTAAATATTTATTTGTTTACCAAAGACCTAAAGAATTTTGCCCTGGAAGGTTTTGATACAATGTAAGCTTGAAACATGAGTCCAATTGATTGTCCAATTTTCTAAAAATCAGTAATGAATTTCTGAAGAGAACTGTTAAGAATTTGGAATGCATCCTCTGATAAAGTACTCTCAGAGCATCCTGGGATTAATAAACTGAATTGGGGAAAATGGAATAGTGTATGGTTAGATGTCCTCCCATGATCATACGAATTTCCTTATATGAATTTGCCAATAAAACCTTTGAATGCATCCAAATAGCATAGCAGAAATTCTTTGTGAACCTATCAGGCTCATAAGGGGGTGACATTTAAATGACTCTTTCTCTTCTTAGAAATATTTTCACAGGGTGGGGCAGCACAGGCTACATTTGCGTGCCGTCTTCATTTCCCCAGAATGCCTCTGGGCCATGTGTGACATTCTGAGGAAATGACAATTGCTGAAGCTTGAGACTTTGTGCCAGCTGATGCTTCACTTCAGGTATTTCTTTCTCTTTGCCCTCCCAGTTTTTTGCATGGATGTTGCAAGTGGTGTGCTTTGAAGACTTCAAGCTCTGCTCTGAACTAAGGGACACATTCAGAATTCAGATCAAAACCAGCCCCAGCATTTCCAGTGTTGCTGATGGCTCCCTGGGACTCTCCTGTGCCTCCAGCTGTGGAACATCACAACAGCTTCTTGTTCCCTCCCAGAGACATATTGTGCTCCTTTTCCCTCCTGGCTAGTGTACACCCCCCCTCCTCAGCCTTGGATGGATCCATGGCTGGCCAAACGTAGCTGAGTGGGGTACACAGCCTCTCACAGGATGAAGAACTCAAGCTGCTTGTAGATGAGACAATGTGCTTGGAGTCAAAGCCCAAACCAGGAGCAGTAAGTTAGGGAGTCCTGCCCTGACACACCCACTGATTCCACTCAAGGTTTGGTGGAGGGAACAATTCACCCATGGCACCTCTCTTTACTCTATTTCCCCCCTTACTAAAAAAGATTTGGAGAAGTGCAGCAGGGAATTTGCAAAGTGATCTCTTTCCAGATGCATTTGCCTCTTGTTAAGAAGCCAAAACAACAACAACAACAACAACAACAACAACAACCACCTGGCAGTGTGACTGATGATGTAGCATTAGGCTGGCCAGATAAAAGTTTCCAAAGTAAGAGACACTGGAGCTATTGATGTCTGAAGCACGTCTGTGCAAGAGTGGATGGGCAGAAAGGGAGAATCCAGTCCATTCAAAGAGATCTGGGATCGTTTGAAATACCGGGTGCTCTTCTTTTAAAATATACCGTATTTTTCGCCCTATAGGACGCACCGTCCCATAAGGCACACCTAGTTTTTTTTTTGGGGGGGGGAAAGGGGAAAAAATTATTTTCCCCCAGGCGCGGGGCTGGGGCAGCCCGAGCTTCCCCCAACCCCAGCCCCCAAACAGGCAGCTTTCTGCAAGCCGTGGGAGCCCAGCGGTGGCTCCCGCTGCTTGCGGAGAGGTCCGCGAAGCCTGGACTCGTTGATCTCAGCGCGCGCAGGCTTCGGCATGGAGGCAACTCTCCCCAAGCAGCGGGAGCGTTCCCGCTGCTTGCAGAGAGGTCCGCGAAGCCTGGACATGCTGAGACCAGCGTGCGCAGGCTTCGGGATGCCGGCAACTCTCCCCAAGCAGCGGGAGCATTCCCGCTGCTTGCCAGAGGTCTGCGAAGCCTGGACGCGCTGAGATCAGCGCGCGCAGGCTTCAGGATGCCGGCAACTCTCCCCAAGCAGCGGGAGCGTTCCCGCTGCTTGCCGAGAGGTCCGCGAAGCCTGGAGAGCGAGAGGGGTCGGTGCGCACCCACCGCTCTCGCTCTCCAGGCTTCAGCGAAAGCCTGCATTCGCCCCATAGGATGCACCCACATTTCCCCTTCATTTTTGGAGGGGAAAAAGTGCGTCCTATAGGGTGAAAAATACAGTAATTACACCCACTCTATCTACCATTGCTCCCTTCAAAGTATCAGAAGGATCTGTGAGAAACACACATAATCTGGCTGTGATGTTTCTTACTTGGCATTCTTTACTCTACTCTGTGACTCTCTGCTGGGACCTCCCTGTGATCAAATGCCTTCTGAAGTGCTTCTTTTGCTCCTACCATG
The DNA here is from genome assembly GCF_965113315.1 of Podarcis vaucheri. Classification (NCBI taxonomy): domain Eukaryota; kingdom Metazoa; phylum Chordata; class Lepidosauria; order Squamata; family Lacertidae; genus Podarcis; species Podarcis vaucheri. Next base: position 22,212,705 of record NC_138767.1, read on the forward strand.
GCTATAGAACTCACACACTTATTTAAAGTGCCTCTGTTTTGATTTGTTGAAGAAAACTACTCTTCACGATGAATGCATCCTTTCAAACATGGACTGGATCTCAGATCAAACCTAAAATGGAATGCAGGAGAGAGCATGGGAGACTTGACTAGATCAGATTCTACTTGATGTTATGTACATTTCAGATTTCTCATCATGTGGAAGTAAAAAAACCTGACAGTCTCGAACCATATATGAATTTCTGTGTCTCCAAAGGATCTCCCGCAGTCCTGTATAGCTGTAATTCACAGCACAATCCTATACATGTCTAGACAAGCTTCCCATTAAGAAACATATGTCCATGGTAGTGGTAGCAGATGATGATAAAGATGATAACAGCAACAACAGCAGTATATCTAACAAATTATCAAGGTTGTCAAGGGGGAGAAACATTCACTGTATGTTTTATATGGAAGTGAAGCAGGACAATGGGACTCCCTTGAGCCCTGTGTCCAAAATTACCTGAGCCGCACCACTAGAACAGATGTCCTGGAATATTATTTGTATGGGACTACATAACCAGTGAGGTATCTGAAAGACACAATCTCTAACAGAGATCCTTCAAAACACTGAATAGTGCAGAAACACTTTCCCTACATCTAGGTTAGATTACTGCAACACGGCATACATGGAGCTGCCTCTGAAGACAGTTTGGAAACTTCAGCTGGTGCAGAATTCAGCAGCCAGGTTGCTTACCAGGACAAGACAGTTTGAGCATATTATGCCAGTTCTGGCCAAACTACACAGGCTGCCAGTTAGTTTCCAGGTCCAATTCTAAGTTCTGGTTTTGATCTGTAAAGCCTTAAATGCTTCAGGTTTGCAATATTTTAAGGACCACCTCTCCTCATATTAACCAACCCAGATCATGCAATCACCCTCTGAGGCCCTTCTTCACGTGCCTCCTCCATGAAAGGTCTGGAGGGTGGCAACACAAGTGTGGGCCTTTTTGTGGTGGCTCCTTGCTTGTGGAATCCTCTCCCCAGGGAGGCTTGGCTGGTGCCTTTGTTACGTATATTTCAGCACCAGGCAAAAACATTCCTTTCTCCCAAGGCCTTTAGTTAATTAAACAATCCATGGTCTTCAAAACTCTCTCTCTCTCTCTCTCTCTCTCTCTCTCTCTCTCTCTGTGTGTGTGTGTGAGAGAGAGAGAGAGAGATGGATTTTGTTTGTTACTATGTTATTTTGTGTTTGTATATTATAAACCACCTTGTGATGCTCGGATGAAGATTGGTATAGAAATTTAATCATCATCATCATCATCATACTGAATCCAGTATAAACAATCCAAAGGACAATTGTTGTGCTGCACTCTATGCAATTCCTTAATACATGGAGCAGAACAAGACTATCAATGGATTCATTTTATCAGTCTGTTGCTATCCTTTACAGAGTATCTATAGAGAGTATAAAAACATATTAAGGAAATAATATATTCTGCAGTATTCACTTCGTGACATTTTAAAACGGAAGAGCTCTCAAACACAACTGAACCCTTTGTTAACAAAAATATACTTTTCATCCTTCTCATGTGTTATCAGACAGGGCTCTGTTTAGATATTCCAGCCACTGGAATTGAGATTATTAATTATTAGGAGCAAGGTTTATTCAGCAGTAAAATGATTTCTCCAGAACAATCCCTCATTCCTGCTTGCTTATGGTTTTTTGAAGGATGGCCTATTTCTGACCTGCTAAGAAGTGGACAGTTCATTAATTTTACACGGTCTCATTCTACTGCTGGTTTGTGAGCCAGCATGTTCTACAGATTTACTTAAAACACACACTAGTGTAGTTGAAAAAAAATGCTTAACTTTGGTTTTACATGATTTTGATGGATTCCCTGATCTTCAAATAATAAACTTCTTTGAGATCCTTCAGTCAAGAGTGTGTGTAAATTAGGATTGTGAAATGATGCACAATAAGGAGGTCTTGAAAAAGCACGTAGTTGGTAGCAGACAGTAGAATTCATACACAACAACAGAGATTTATTAAAACAAATGGTACCAACTTTAGGCATAATCCAGAAAAGGTGAGGCAACTATCTATGTTCAATTGCTTTCAGACGAACAGTTAGACATGTCAGTATTTTTTAATATATCCCAATGAAATAAACTGAATGTAAGAATGCTAAACTGTGGGTGAAGCTGATGTTTTTGTGTTTGTGACTGTATCATTGATTGCTGTGTTATTGTGGGGTTGTTTGGTTGGCACTATGCTGGGATATTTGTGGACACAATTTGCACCATCCTAGAGTCACTGGTGATGAGCGCCGCAACCCCAGAGTCGGTCACGACTGGACCTAATGGTCAGGGGTCCCTTTACCTTTACCTTAGAGTCACTGGTGAACACTTTTTTCTGAGTGACTAGAGATGGAAGCATCTTGACTGCAATGGATGTGGGAACTTACATGGATTCATGAACACTATCATGAGTGATATTAGTATTGTAGGACATTAGCAAAGACTGTTCCTGACTTGAGACAAACCAATTCCATTTCACTGGTGGTGATGAGAAGAGGGTAACTTAATCTTGTTTTAAAACAGAACTCAATGCAACTCCCAACTAACATGCTTATTGCCTGCTTCTGGGCAAAACTGATCCTTTAGGATATCTTAACAATCAATAATTTTCTTCCCCATCAAGAGCAATATAGAATAAAAGAATAAATTAATATATGTAAACTTTGCAAAAGTAATAACTTTGCAATAAATTAATATATGTAAACTTTGCAAAAGTAGTACAATCAGTTTCTTGTGGAGGGTTTGTCTGCTTGATAATGAAGTGCTGATTCTTGTTGCTCACATGTGATCCTTTATTTACCAGTAACGGAATTGAAAGAATTTCAGCAGAGAGAACAGATGGACATTCCCAACTGTGGATCTTGCTGTCCCCTAACATACTTGATATTCATAAATGGTGCTGTAGTGTCCAAGCAGTGTTCACTCTGCTCCATGTGCTGGGTTTCTACTGTACATAAGGTCTGTCTATGAGTTCAGCTATGTCACAGGGGCTAAAAAGTAATCACTGGCCCGCTTTGCTTCTGTACATATACTAGACCTTGTGAAAAAGCAAAATGGGTCATTAAGGCAATGATAGATCAAGGATGCAACTCTCCAGGACAACAAAAACACAAGGATAAGGCTGACACAATGCAAGTAACATTATTTTGCCTTAGCCATTGTTAACATAGTATTAACATTAGTATTGTTGTCAAATACTCAAGGCACCCCACTTGAATTCCACGAAGGCTAATATTAACATATAAAAAGCCTGATTCAAAGTACAAGAGGCAGAGAATTATATCATTTCTATATGCAATCCCAGAAGGCCCCCTGGTTTGACACTTATAAAGGGAGGAAGAAGTACTTCGACTGCAGCAGTAGATAAAATAACTTTCTTTTTCTTTTGTTTTGGTCATGCCATGATTCTGCTGCTTGAGAAAGATGGAGGGCCCAATGCTAAAGAGACAGGAGAGGCAGCAACAGCTAAGTGACCAAGCGTAGGCAGATACAGCCACAAATCAACAGAATGAATCTTTTGATTCCAGAAGCATCAGCTTTTACCACTAGGCCAGCCTGAAAGGGCTTGGCAAATGTTGGACCTGGCCTGATTTCCTGCACAGTCAGGACTTTTCACCTTGCCTCCTCTACTACATTACTGCTGCAAATCTGGTTAAGCATTGAAGTGTAAGGATACCATCAAGGCTGCTGTAAATGTCAGTCAGCCCTGCTCAGCTGGCTCTGTAAATCCCCTGGCAGAGCTGACTCATCAAGCAGAGCAACTCATCGCTATGAACTGGACCACACATTATGCTACATCTTAGCTGGTTTTAAGCCATGGATGAAATGTGAATATGCCTCCCGCCCCTGCGAGCGTTGTATGAACATGAGTCATGATTTGTTTCACAAACTATCGTTTAATGTGAACAAGCAGTGTGCTGGTGCACATTACACAAAAGTTCCCTCGATTTTCCTGCAACACGCCAGCCACACTGTGAACAAAATAAGCCAGGGTCTGGGTTTGCTGTTTTGTGTGACCCAAGGTTTTTTCTAAACCTTGAGCAATAAAAAATATTTATTTTCATTTACCACTCATGGTTTGTTTGGGGGAAAACAAACCACAGGTCTGGGTTTGAACACTGCAGCAAGCAGGTTCTGGTTTGCTTCATCAACAGCATGGTAGCAGCAAGATCAGTGTAATAGCGTTGCAGAGACTTTTGAGCAGAATTCACATTAAACCATAGTTTGTTTTAAACTATGGTTCAATGAGGTGTGTGAAACAGGCCAATGTCACATATACACATATGATACTGTTGTTAGGGAAAGAAGGTGACCAAAAAAGGGAACAGGATAATAACTTGCATACCGCTCGTGCCATGTTGACAAATGCCTATAGGATCAGGGGCTTTGCCAGAAAGCAGTAAACTTTGCCACAGTTTGGCACTATAGCTTGGTACACCATTTGATCAATGATTAGCTGAATGTGTAGACTGAATGGATTTGTAAAAACTTGTGTAAAAGTTTCAATTGTGGTGTTGCAACTGTGAGGGCTCATTCACACATGCAAATAACCGCTTGACCCTGTACCCATTAGCTGATAGAAATATAGTGGTACCTCAGGTTACATATGCTTCAGGTTACAGACTCCGCTAACCCAGAAATAGTGCTTCAGGTTAAGAACTTTGCTTCAGGATAAGAACAGAAATTGTGCTCTGGTGGCGCGGCAGCAGCAGGAGGCCCCATTAGCTAAAGTGGTGCTTCAGGTTAAGAACAGTTTCAGGTTAAGAATGGACCTCCGGAACGAATTAAGTACTTAACCCGAGGTACCACTGTACATGCATTAACCAGCCCTACATGTTGTCAATAGAGAATGAACACAGTACTCAAGTACTGTACAGTACATTTATGAAGTAGGAATGGGGGGGGGGATGGAAATGGAGACACCTGCAGGTAGAGTCCACATAGGCTTACAAATATGGAAGCAGCAGAAACTGAAAACGTCTATGAATACTTCTTATGTAAAGACATTTAGCAAGCAGCACTGACAATGATTTTATGCCTTCTTGCATGTACAGCAGCACATGGAAGACAGGACTTCAGGGCAACTAAATTGGCACATTTCAGATATGCTTCTCTGAAGCCCTTTGCTACAATGATAATCCCTCGATCTGAATGCTCCAAATGCTCTCAAGTACTGAACGGACAGAGGATTTGGAGTTTTGTTTGCTGGACAGCAGGAGAGTTTTTTTCAATTAATAGAACAGCTATTACAGTATATGGCTGGCAAGGGACAAGATGTCTCTACTTCTCCTGCTCCTCCTAATGTAATTTGACCTTTCCACAGTGCACACATGGCAATCTCATCTCGGAGATCTTACACACTGATTGCACAACAAACAGACAGCAGAGAAAGGGGGAAGGGAGAGCTTCTTTGGTCAGTGTTTCCAATTCAGTTCACAGGAATGCCTATAGTGTCTCTGGAAACATTGTTAAGGCTAGCACAGAGCGAGGGATTTTGTAATGAACGGCTGTCTTATGGAAGCTTACAACATAAGGGATTTTGGGGGAGGGGGGCAGCAAGAGAGAGTATTTATTTCTGTCCTGGCTTGAATAATTGTATCTTGCACAACTACAAAGGCAAAATATCCTGAAGTACTTTAAAAAATCACACCTTCCAAGCCCTACATCCTGGAGGGTATTTACTTGAACAGAAGCAAATAGTGCACGGTACTTTACTCCCCGCCCACCCCCCAATTTATTCACATCCTATTTTATGTACTGGGGTGCCTTTTTAATTTTCAAAAAAATCAACATAGTCTCATGAAGGCATCCCAGAGCTCTCCTTTCCTCTATGAAACAATCTGACCTGGATCACGTGATACAGTAAACCAAACTGAATGTACAGGTTTCTGGAGAAGAGATTGTAGCTGCTGTGCTCCTCCTTGGCCTTTTTTTACTTTGGTGCTGCACTGAGCTAAGTTTGGTTTAGTGTGCTGTCTGAACCCAGGCTCATGGCTGAGCTCTTTCTCTGCTAATCATGAGCAAGGGATACACCTTGTCTGCAGCTTGTGGTTAGTGAGGAGAGAGTTTAGACACGAGTCCCAGTTCAGATGACACACTCAGAACAGTGTGGCAGTCAAAACAACAAGGGGGGAGGACAAAGTGGCCACAAGCTCCTCCCTGGCAGCCCAAACATTTGTGTGGTCTCGGAAGATTGACTTGCTATGTTGTGCAAACCAGACCTCCGTCTATACATGGTGGACATGGTGCACAGAAATAAACCTTAGTCTCGACATTCTCCTTTTTAAAATGATGAACTTAAGGTATGTGCGCACTTGTCTTCGAGGAGATACTAATCCTTTACTTTTTAATCTCTTTCTTCCAACCAGTTCACAGGTTTGCCCCTGCTAGGACAATCTCTTGTCAATACAAGCATTCCCAGTTATTCTGAAGACATAAAAGAGGAAAACAGCAACCTCCATGGCGCTGGCTGTCTTAAGAATTCTCTTTCTTTTATTATGACTAAAGAATCTGACATTTCCTTCCATAAACACCATGCACTAGGCTTTGAATGTACAAGCAGTATGTACCTGGAGAGCAATCCTTGTAGCAAAAAAAAAAAAAAAAAAAAAAAAGGGAGGGGGAGGAGTGAGAGTGGAGTCTCCCATAAACCACTGTTTCAAATCCTCTAAAATAGCAGTAGGCAAATTATCTCTTAAGAGAATAAATTACAGATAGCATACTCTTGTCAGATCCATGAGATATCCAGCTGAATCAGAGTAGACCCACTGAAATTAATTTAAGTCTATTATTTCAATGGGCTACATTGAATTAAGTTCTACTCTGAGAAGACCCAATGAGATTACTACACTTACATTAGTCATGTCAACTAATTTCAATGGGTCTACTGTATGACTAACGTTGAATACAACACATGGGTCTACTCTCGAGTATGAAAAACACCAGGCTTAACCCTATGTTTGTAGCCTTCATGATTTTGAAGTTGTTGAAAATACACTTACTAAAGATTGCAAAGGCTGGGAAACCTTCAGTCAAGAAAAGAAAGGTTCAGATATATTTGTTATTTGCACATCTCATGCTTTTGAAAACACATTTAAAAGCATATTATATATATATAAAATTTAATTCCTTCCCTTTCCAGATTTGGAATGAATAATTTCAGTATACAATAGGATCATCAATGAGTATTTGTGCTATGTTTTATTTGCTGCGCTCTGATCTTAACGGTGTTCGTGATAATGATATCAGTTACGTGGCTGAAGCATTCAGATCAGTTTCTGCTTTCAAGCTTGCAGTGACTGTTCAGAAGCCGCCTTTGGTGCTAGAGCTATTGGTGGTGAAGTGATTAAGAGTGTTGGATGGGGACTTTGAGCCCCTCAGCCTCTTTTATAGGATTGTTGTTGGGATTAAGTGAGTGGGAGAATCATGTAGCCCACCTTGAGCACCTTGGAGGAAAAGGTGAAATGTGAATGCACTAAATAAAAATCAACCAAATCTGCTCTTAGCGATGCAATCATTCAGCAGCTGACTTCACGAACTAGAATACTGTAGCCATATTGTGAAGAGCTCAAGCTGTGAAAGCTGAAGATCCTGGTTCAGTCATCTATTTGCTCACCAATATGGCAACTGCCACGCTAAGTACTTCATTTTCTTGGCTCCTGCTTTCATTTCATATGCAAGTACAGGCAACCTTTTGTTCAGATGGAGGCCGTGGTGACCCAGAACATTTACTTTGCAAAAGGAGCCTTGATGCCACTGCTAAACGGATTCTAAGTATCTTCGCATTTACCCTTGGCTTTATGATTCTTCTGCAGAGAATTATGCAGGAACAGAGGTAAATTTTATAACCAGCTTATCATTTTGAACTCTCCTAGGAATAAGAATATATTCAACACAAGGTATTATTCTGCTTAATAACATTCTGCAGTGTTGTTGTCCCTCTCAACCCCTGGCAGCCCAATTATAAAACGGAGGTTTCTTCAAAGACAGTTTTTGTACAAGGATCAAATTCTGAGAATAGTTCCACCACTGAACTGCTGGAGGATGCTTATGATATAGAATAAAAAACTTATGGACTAGTTGTAACACATCAGACAAAACTGGGATTCCCCCCCCCCATGTGATAATTAATGTGGCCACTGTTTATATAGCCTACCTTTTAAATTTATTTATTTTACTAGTATATATTTGTAAAAAGAAAAGAGCCCCTTTTAGCAACCTCCCTTTTGGCAAAATTCATTATATTTCATTATACTGAATTCATCATATTCATTAAGTTAATTATATTTCCACAAATGAATATAAAGCCAGGTTTAGTCCAAACGGTTAATCTTTTAAAACACACAATCAAAACAATTATTTTTGTAAGGTTATTAAATATTCTGAATTCCGTACAGAATTCTGTACCTTATGAAAATGCTCCATTTATCACCAAGCCTATTATCTATTTATCTACTTTCTCTGACACTGATCAAGTTTGTTAATCTTACTGCATTTCTGAAGTAAGCAATTTGAGATTAACAGGACATCCTTCTTTTTCCAATTAAAGCTAATGGTGAGAAGGCAAATGATGATTTCTGAACTGTCTGACGGAATCATTGATGTCACACAGCAAAATAATACTGTTAATGGTGCAATGGCAAATTAAAGCCTGTCATTTCCTCCATGTGTGCTCAAGAACTAAATCCCGTTTTTAAAAAAACATCCAGGCTTGTATAATATGTTCCATCTCTTACTGGGCAAAAAGGAATATTTCCAAACACACCACTTGCATGTGCAACAACACAGTACTGACTGAGTTTATGACCATTCTAACACACATTTGCACCTAATATATAGTGAAACTTTACCTCCTACATGACAGAATGAATCAGATAGACCCTCAAGTTTCCCTGAAGTAAAGGAGATCACCAGGAAATTTGACTATCTGTATGGGCTCAGTACTGACATAATAGAATGTTAATGCTAGCTCAACTAAAACATTGCATAGGCTACATTTAGTACAGCAAACCCATACCCTCCAGCATCAAGGTGATCCAAATCAGGACACTCGTTTCTTTGGTCCTGGGCTCTCGCAGGAGCCAGCTGAATTATGGCAAAGCACAAGACCAAGAAACTAGCGTTTTTTGTTCCAGTGCTCTTGCATGAGCCAGCTGACTTGCACCAGAGCACTGGACCAAAAATGAGACATTCTGTGATCCAATCAGAAGCTGGGATGGCTTATGTAATTCTAGAATGTCCCGCTTAAATTGGGACAGTTGAGCAATATGCAATACCTATTGAGATGTAATGGGAAACCATGGTTTCCCAGTATGTGAACAAGCCAAGGCGAGTCTTAGGGTTGTATGTTCTCTAGATCCCTCCTTTTTTGCACCCAAGAGAAGATGTAAAGGTTTTGCTTCCTCTGAAACAACCACAACCACAGTTCCTTATGACATGAAATCAGGGGACCGTGATTTATTTAGATGGAAGTTAAAACAGCCAGGATCAAACTGGTTTCAAGTACAGTGGTACCTCGGGTTACGAACTTAATTCGTTCTGAAGATCCGTTCTTAAGCCAAAACCATTCTTAACCTGAGGCACGCTTTCGCTAATGGGACCTTCTGCTGCCAGCACGCCGCTGGCACGTGATTTCCGTTCTCATCCTGGAGCAAACTTCTCAACCCGAGGTACTACTTCCAGGTTAGCAGAGTTTGTAACCCGAAGCATTTGTAAACCCGAAGCATTTGTAACCCAAGGCACCACTGTACTTACCTGTTCCGAAAGCATAGTTTAAATTAACCACAGTTTCCAAAGTTTGAACTTCATGAGGAAACAATAGTTTCAAACAGAAGCAGGTGCTTCCAATTTCCTTGTGGGATGCACAAGATATGATCTCAGTGTCTCTGGGCCTAGTTCATGTAGTAAAAAGGTAAAGGGACCCCTGACAATTAGGTCCAGTTGTGACTGACTCTGGGGTTGCAGCGCTCATCTCGCTTTACTGGCCAAGGGAGCCAGCATACAGCTTCCGGGTCATGTGGCCAGCATGACAAAGCCGCTTCTAGCGAACCAGAGCAGTGCACAGAAATGCCATTTACCTTCCCGCCGGAGCGGTACCTATTTATCTACTTGCACTTTGGCGTACTTTCGAACTGCTAGGTTGGCAGGAGCTTGAACCGAGCAATGGGAGCTCACCCTGTCGTGGGGATTAGAACCACCGACCTTCTAATCGGCAAGTCCTAGGGGAAGCCACAATTTCCAATTTCATATGAACTGCATAATGTCAAGTCATTTAAAGAAAAATAATATTAATAATAATTTGGGCTCCTTTACAGCCATCAAGAGTTATCTCACAGCTTGTACAGACACCCTTCTGACCATGTTGACAGCTCATTTGTCTCTTATACTAAATGCATGTCTAGCTTCCATTAATTCTCTGAATCACTTAACACAAACATTGGAATGGCATAACCGATGTGATACAAGATACCTGCTCTTCTACTCAGCAAGCCAAAAATAAAGGCAGAAATCCAAACAAAGTAACTCAGCCAGCTGTTTCCCTTAGCAGCGTAAATTCCTCCTCGTCACATTAAACAGAATTTGTTGACAGAGCAATGCACATTGATCCAGAAGGCTCTATGATGAGCTCTGCATGTGCAATGGAAATGATGAGTCCCTCTGTTCTGACATCACCTCATGTGATGCTACGCTCTCTGACGCAGAGCAAACTGCTGCTGTCAGTTCCATCTGCCACCTATTTCTTACAGGCAACAAAGGTAGGCTTAGACCAAAAGATACAACCTTAACAGCTGAATAGAATACAGTGGTACCTCATGTTAAGTACTTAATTCGTTCCGGAGGTTCGTTCTTAACCTGAAGTACCACTTTAGCTAATGGGGCCTCCTGCTGCCGCCATGCTGCCGGAACACAATTTCTGTTCTCATCCTGAAGCAAAGTACTTAACCCGAGGTACTATATCTGGGTTAGCAGAGTCTGTAACCTGAAGCGTATGTAACCTGAAGCGTATGTAACCCGAGGTACCACTGTATTAATTTTTGGGGTGGTAAAAAGACAGCAACATGCTTTTGGGATTTCATGCTGCAGAAATGAGAGAGAGACTTAGAATAGCTCCATTGCTCTGCGCCCACAGAAACATACAACAGGGTGGTACACTTAGATTACCCTAATGAGAAATCCTCAACCAATTTATTGTAGAGGTTTTTTCTTAATATGATAAAGTCAGAGGAAATACAATTTCCACCACAGCGGTGAAATTAACATTGGCATCATTAGAGGGGATGCTATAAAGTACCCTTTTTATTGTTCTTTTTTTCCTCACAACTGTACATCTTTATTTATTATTTCCATTTTCCTTTGAAGTTATTTGAAACTCCCCTTTTCTCATCAGCAGCCTCTTGGAGTGTGTGCATGCCTTCTAAGAGACACTATACAGGACCTGGGTTCAAAACTACAATGGAGTGGTAATTTCCCCAAAATAGTGTGTGGTACCTCCAGACCACATTTCCGTCAGGGATGTGAAAGGAACTAGTAGACCATTTAATGAAACAGACAAATACAACTAGGTCTTATTTTGGGGGAATGTGCTGGTATATGATCACGATACCTGCAAAGCACTGACCTCCAGAAAATAGGAACATACTTCTTTGTTACATATGTCACTCAAAAGTCCAATGTTAATGATCCCATGTAATAGTAATAACAATTTTGTTCAATCAGATTGTAAACAAGACAACTGCAGTTTAGAAATAAGCACTATATTAACCCTGTTTTTACAATTACGCTTCAAGAACACTTAAACACATTTGGGTGAAGTACATAATCAGAGAATATACTGGCTAGTAATCAGGAAATGCTTGCTTTCCTAGAGCTGATATATTAATGCTTTCCATGGACTGCTTGCCAGCTAAAGACTGGTGCAGGTGGCATTTTGCCCTGGAGACCAAACACAGCTGCTCTGGGATTTTCCCAAGTTCTTGCAGCCAACTGTCCAAGGCACCAACGCCACTCTCCAAGCTGGATCACTGCATGTGGCTGGGACAGTCAGCTGCCACCTTATTGCAGACGGAAAGAACGAAGCAGACACTGTGCTAGGATTAAATAAGCCGTAGCTTTTATTCACTCATTAACATAACTTGCAACTTGCATGCAGGCAAGCAATGAGATTAAATTCATTCTATGATCAAGAAAGTTGGTTTGGCTGTTGAAGAACACTTGCACCCCTTCTCGTTCTTCCCTTCCAGTGTGGCCCAGTTCAATTCTGAGCTGCTTCCTTCTGGACAAATCTACCCTCTCTGTAAAAAGCAACGTGGTGTTTCTCAAACAGCTGCCACTCAAGACACTGCTGCCAAGAATACGACCCTGGTGTGGCCCCCAAAAGGATGATGGAATCTCTTGCCTATTGGTTCCAGACCTTCCTCCACGATTCATCTTTTGAGAAGATCCACTGAACAGTCAGCCAAACTAATATAATTCCTTGCCCTCCGCCCCCTGCAATGGCATCCTAGGGAAGACCAAAAACACACCTGGCCACAGTCAATTAGGTACCGCAAACATATTGCTAGGCTTCAATAACGTGACCTGGTCAATGTGCTCATCATCAAGGAAGGGTACATGGGAGGGTTAGGTGCTACCTCAGGGGTCAGCAAACTTTTTCAGTAGAGGGCCGGTCCACTGTCCCTCAGATCTTGTGAGGGGCTGGACTATATTTTGAAGGGGGGAAAAAGGAATAAATTCCTATGCCCCACAAATAACCCAGAGATGCATTTTAAATAAAATGATACATCCTACTCATGTAAAAACACGCTGATTCCTGGACCGTCTGCGGACCGGAGTTTGCCTACCCATGTGCTACCTGAACAACTCCCAACTGCACTGTAGAGGGTGGGAAATGCTCTTTAATATCCCTGTTGTCTTATTTCTCACCCTTTGGTCTCACGATGGCAAGGAAACCCTAGCCATCATGATAATGTCCCTTTTCTCCCCTAATGTCAAGCCCCATTGGGGCTGCTGCTTCCTCACTGCTGTCACAGTCACATCCCATACCACGATCTGCACTACAGAGGCAACTCTAGCAAAACTCTTCCCCTTACAGAGGGACTAAATACAGTGTCTCCTAATCAGATACTCTTGAGTTTTGTTTTCTTTCTTATCAAAGTTATCTTACCACCAGGAAAAAAAAATGCAAAAAAAGCAATTTGCATTCTTGCATTTATAAAAGAAATGGGCACATTCATTTTGGGCATTAAACTTTGGAGCAGACATTTTAATTTGTTGATTTTTTAAAATCACAGCATACACACCTGCACATTCAGCATCATCTACCTCAGGCACTGACATTCCAGAAAACATTCTTCCATTCTTATCAGGGAAGTGCTCAGTGGGGGTTTCCAAGTAATAAGGAGTTAGAAGAACTGAAGTTTCTACTTACTTATTCGAGTATGTCTTGTGTGATGAGGTTATTACCTCATGGCTGGATGCCACTTTTGAGTTAATTAAAATGTTACTTTGGCATGTGTCCCACATTGAGGGGATTCCAAAGAGTGAATATTAACCTGAGATAGCAACTAAGATTGAAAGTGCCAACCTTTGCCTGCAGACGCAAAGCAGTCTGCTGACAGGGCTGAAATTCCTTGGGCCAAGCTGAAGCTTGGTCAGCAAGTGGGACACACTTTCCCGGCTCATCTTAATGAGTAAAAAGGCTATGACCATCCATATCTCACATTTACAACTTGTGTTTTGCCTCAAAGACTAAATAAAAAATGAAGTCATATGGATATGACTATAAAATAGTGGTAAGAGTTTGAAGAACAAAGCAGGAGGTCTTGGATTCTATTTCTCTCTCATGAGGTGGTCTTAGGCAAGCCAACTTCAGCACCCCCCACCCCAATTAAATACTTTGCAGTGTCCTATCTTAGGGGATACTTTCCACTACTGCAAAAATCCCTTGTATGTTTCAGAAAATTATAGGCTACACTGTAGGTTCCATTCTCAGTTGGCATTGCACTGTTAAACTTCACTGCTTGTTTGCATATTACTATTATTATTAAATCCCCACTATCTACACTTTCAGGAAACAGCTGAAGACATCTTTGTTCCGACAAGCTTTCCTAGCTGGGTGAATAGATCTCTGACATGTTTTTCTCCATTTATTTCATTTCAATTCATTTGCCATTATTTTCTGAGCTGTTTTTAACCGTGTTTATTATATTGCGTATATTGCATATATTACACATAAACACAATGTAATGGATGTAGCAGTGCTCTCATCCCTCGATTTTAGTGTATTTAATGCAGTTCCATCTGGGGCCAGAATCTGTCCTGCTAATTCCTTGCTATTTCGGGGGAATCAAGGCCCGCTGGCCATGTTACAGAGGTGGAATAGTTGTGAAGAAGAGATTAGGCAACACCTGCCAGTGCTATCCTAGGATTTGCAAAGTATTAACCAGCTGCTAATTCCTAAAAGAACTCATCTGCAATTTTAAAAAATGAGAAGCAAAATGACCTGAGTAAAGGCACAGAAAACAGAGCTGGCTTCTGGCAAGACTTTAAGTGTCTCTCTCTCTCTCTCTCTGTGTGTGTGTGTGCATGTGTGCACGTGCACGCAATTCATTTTTCAGAGTGCTCATCTAGACCAATCAACAAAAGGTTTACTCCGCTATTTTGGATAAGGATTACCATAGTTGCAGCTAAGTGTTATTTCTGAACAGAGATTCTGAACTTTAGACATTTCCCCTCTGGCTTGGTAAAATCATATTAACAACATTTATTTACTTTCAATTTGTTGGTGAGGTTTGGGTGTTGTTGGTTTGTTTACTATAATGAGAGAGAGAGAGAGAGATTTGAATCTTTTCTTGGCTTTGAGATGGTTTTAAACAGATGTTACTAGAAAACATCAGCATTTGGCAGAATCTCTGATACCAAAGCAGCCCGCGTCAGAAGCAGGCTTACTGAAATCTGGGACACGAGGGCTCCGCTTTGCTAGGACTCCAGATCAAGATGTGAGGACACTGAGGAAGTATGAAATCTAGGATTCTCAAAGTGGACTGGCTTATTTAGGAACAACAAACAATCACCGTATTTTTCGCTCTATAAGACGCACCAGACCATAAGACGCACCTAGTTTTTGGAGGAGAACAAGAAGAAAAATATTCTGAATCCCAGAAGCCAGAACAGCAAAAGGGATCGCTGCACAGTGAAAGCAGCAATCCCTCTTGCTGTTCTGGCTTCTGGGATAGCTGCGTCGCCTGCATTCGCTCCATAAGATGCACACACATTTCCCCTTACTTTTTAGGAGGGAAAAGGTGAGTCTTATAGAGCAAAAAAATACGGCAATTATTAGAGGAGAGTGCCTGTCTCTCCAGTACTTCTTTCATTGGCAAAAGAGCAGTATTTGTATCACCCACTTTCTCAATTAGTACAACACACATTACCGCGATGCCTTCCTGCTTATGTTTAGATGTCTGGCTTGAGGCCTCTCCCTTAGTTTCATGGGACTCTGTTGCCTCACTTTCCCGTTGTTCCAGTTGGTACCATACCTGGATGAAATGAAGCTCAGACAGCCAAGTCATCTCAGTTTCATCTCTTGAATCCCTGCGTGGGCCCAAGAATTAACATGCACAATTTTCATCTCCACCTTGGATACCATGCTCAAAGGCTTAGTGATGGCTGCTTAGAATAAAACAGCAAAAGCCACACATCAATCACGATGTGCCAAAGAAAAGAGCTGCAGAGAAGCACGGTGGCAACATTTGACATTGTGCATATTCAGCATATCTCTGCAAAACACACACTTTCTACTACCCACCCTCCAACCTTCCTTTCCCTTTCCTTGCAAGTGAAACAGATTTCTTGCCCTTTGGGCATTGTTGCAGTGGGTGTGAATAAGATTTTTTGAGTAGGGTTCAGTGTCCTGGATCCTATCCCAAGGGGGGAAATTGCCAAAAGTTTTTGCTCCCTCAGTCTGTTTCACTCCACATCCCATCAGCCCCAGCCAGCATGACCAATGCAAAGGGATGATGGGAGTTGTGGTCCAACAACATCTGGAAGACCACTGGTTCCCCATCCCTGTTCTATGAATTTCTCCCACTCCATTTACTTCTGTTCCTCATTATTGCCACTAAAACCCAGCCCCAAAAGTGTTTAAATAAACTGAAAGTCTAAAAATGTTCATGAAAAAATAAAATTACACAAATGACAGTGGAGCAAATCTACTTAATTTGCATAGCGTATTGTGGTTTTCCATATCTGATAACACACAAGCCTATATACACTGTGGAAGATATTCTTAAAATGGAGGCAATGTCCTATTTAGAGGATAAAAACATAAAATGGCACTAAGAAGCAACTAAACTCGATTACATAAGTTGCTGGATGTTTCTGTCTGTCATACACACACACACACACACACACACACACACATGGTCACAAGCTCCTTCACTTTAATCACATTATATTTATTCATTTCAACAATTTGTATACCACTTCATCATGCTCCTCTCACTCAGTAATATCCAGGAGACCCAATACAATTCATATATTTATATCACACAATGTTATACAGATAGGCTGATCTATTGGAGCCTGTGATTTGTATCCTTAAGAGCTGAAGAGGCTGTCCATTATTAATTGAGAAGGAGCAAATATGTGTTTTCAAACCAATGAAGTATAAATCTACTTCCCCCCCTCAGGACATTTGCTCAGAGTTCAGCCTGCTTTGTCTCCTCACCAACAACATTTGAACATCTGATATTAACATTTCAATTCATTTGGCAGTCATATTGGCTTTTGTACAACTCATTTGTGAAACTTCTTTATTACAGCAGCTATTGGTCACTTGCAAAATCCCTGCCGATACTGCAATAGCAGCCACTTGTAATCTGCTCGCTTTGATACTGGCAACTGGATGAAATTGAGCAGAGGAAAATTTAAGCTGAACATCAGGAAACATTTAGAAACCAAGGTCTATTAGCCACTGCAATAATTTCCCAAGGGAGCCCCAGAAGATTCAATGAAGTAATTTAAAACTAGAATGCACAGAGAAGGAGGGAGGGAAACCAACAAAACACAAATCCTGCACTGAGAGAAGAAGGGTTTGTACATGCTCAGTTTATATAAGAAATGTAAAGCAGTTTCTGAAGGTCTCTTTGAGCTTCTGGCTTAACTTGATATACACAGACGGCATGCAGGTGTTAAAAACTGTTCCTGAAAGAGTCTCTCACCCCCAATCAAGCTTCCTCCACTATAGCTCCTTACAAGACTTTCGTTAAACTCAGTATTTCCTAAGAAGCAAGTCTTGCTAATTTCAGCAGAACTTGGTTCCAAGTGCCTGCACTAAAGGGCTTCACCAGGGAGCCACTTTGCCCACAAAAACATGGACAATGCCAAGCAGGCTGCACCAATGCAACGTACACCCACTTCTGCATTGTCTCATTGCTAAAAGCTGGTCTACTGGCACAGAACTAATGGTCTACTGGCACAGAAACAGAAACCACCACCATATTCAAATGTGATCCATAGCAGATCTACAAAGCTGTAATATAGGTGAGATTGGTAGTGGGGAAATGGACAGAGATGGCTAAGAGGATACTGGATAACATTGCTTTCTTGTTGACCATCCCAACCCACTCTATGGACAACGGGGAGGAAGCAATATCAGCACAATCCTAAACGCTGACTATACACAGGTAAGCAATTATGTTGGAGCATGAAACTGAGAGGCAGAACAGAACAGCCCTGCAACTGAATCAGTAGAAGTTCCTAACGTACAGCAGGTTTTACTGCCACTTTTAGAAGGGTATCAGCCACTTTTAAAAGGAAAACAAAGGAACCAACTGTGAAGAGCGTAAGAAGAGCACTGATGGAGACTAACGACCCATCTAGCTGGGTACGCTTATTCCTACAGTGATCCACCAAATGCCTATGGGAAGTTGAGAGGCAGGGTTTGAAGGCAACATCCTTTCCCATGGGTGCTTCCAGAAGCTGGTGTTCAAAGGAAATATGTTACATATGGAGGGTCGATACAGCCATCCAAGGTAAGGGTAGATTATTTATTTAGGAATTACTGAGGATTTCCCCCTCCTCCTCCTCTTCATTGTTTTATGCGTATCTCATTACAGCCTCAGAAATGATCTGTTTACAGAAAAATATAGACTCCAGAGCCATGATTTAAAAACTAGAAGGGCACCACCCACCAGGAAATTCACCCCATAAATCCCACTAGAATGAATGGGAGCTACACTCTGCAACTTTTACAAAACTGCCTCATTTCAACAGGGTTTCTGCAGAAGAACTATCTACTGAACTGTGCTCTCTGAAAGGCATGCAGTGGACGAAGCAAATGCATTTCCATTCAGATACACAACCAAAAGAAGAAGACAATTAAGATAGAAAGATCAAGGCACAAATCGTTTCATGCAAATTAATGACTGGGTGGGAAAGTTTTCTCTGCCTAGGGCAAAATCTGGTTCTTTAACCAAGCACAATTCATTAATTCCCTTGGCAACGTTTTGTTGTGATTGTTTCTTCCTTTTCCCTCATTTGTTATTTCTTTTAACATTTTTCTCTCTTTTTGTTATTAAATGTCTTTCATGACAATCACCATTTTCCTTTTTCCATGGAAGCAAATCACCAAAGCTGCAACCCAAATGCCTCCTCCCTCTCCTCCTCTTAAGCTAGACTGTGCATGGTTTTGTGGGCTCAGGCAGCCAGCCAGCTCTGGGTCACTCCATCAGCACAGACCTCTTCTTCTGCCAACAGAATGGGTGGATGAGTGGAAGGCCACTCTCTCAAGCTGGCCCTGGCCTGATCTGCCTCCCACCCACCACCACCTGCCCACCGCCCCCCTTTCTGGTGCTGCTGCCTCTTTGAGCTACCAAGCTGTGCATGCACACATGGCTCCATACATCTTCAGTGACAGCAGCTGTTTGGATTGATGTTTAAGTGTGTGTGCTGGCCTGCTGGATTTGGGGAATGGCATTACTATGCACAGGTTCAGTTGTGAATGGAAAACTTGCTGGGGCAAGGACCAACCTCTGCAGCTTCTGTTTACTTTGTAAAACATTGTGTGCATTGATGACTTGATGAAAATAATATCATTTGCTTAGTGGACCTCCTTATTTGGCAGATACAGGTGACCTTTGTCCACATAAACCATCAAGAAGATGTTTATTTATACATATATACACGCAGCCACATGCACTCAAGATACACACACACACACACCCCACAATCATCTGGTTCTCAAAAGTCATGCAGAACACCTTGTTACCCAGCAAGATGAACACAATATTCATCACAATGAACAATGACGCCACCAGTCATGTATTTCAGTCTACCAGGTACACCATTTCTGCAATCCCAGTAAAAGAGCGCATAGGTAAAGGCAAAGGGACCCCTGACCATTAGGTCCAGTCACGGACAACTCTGGGGTTGCAGTGCTCATCTTACTTTATTGACTGAGGGAGCCGGCGTACAGCTTCCAGGTCATGTGGCCAGCATGACTAAGCCGCTTCTGGAGAACCAGAGCAGCACATGGAAACGCTGTTTACCCTCCTGCTGGAGCCATACCTATTTATCTACAGTACTTGCACTGTGATGTGCTTTCAAACTGCTAGGTTGGCAGGAACAGGGACTGAGCAACCGGAGCTCACTCCATCGAGGGGATTCGAACCACCGACCTTCTGATCGGCAAGCCCTAGGCTCTGTGGTTTAACCCACAGCACCACCCGCATCCCACAAAACAGCACATAGTTAAGGTTTAATATTCCACTCTACATGGATGGTGGGTTGTGATCGGCACACTAGGTTACAGATGGTGCAGGCCAGAGGAAGTGAGGACATGTGATAGTACGGGAAACAATGGAGAGGGGAGATATCAAAGCTTCAGAGGAATGCATTTCAAGTCACAACATTGCCTTCCTTCAGCGACAAATTTTTTTTCTTTTCATTTTTACCCCAAAGAACTGCTTAAGCAGTCTTGCGCACTATTGTCAGAAAAAAGATTGTGAAGGCTTTTTTAAGCTGCCATTTTTATTCTCCCAAGCATTTGGACAGCACAAATTGTTTGGCTTTGAGTCCTTGTTTCTGGTGTTCATGCACATGCTGGAAGAGGATGGATATTTTACATTCTCAAGTGAATCTTTGGATGAAAACTTTTAGTATAGCTGTACCTGTTTTGTTCAAACAGATGCTCTATTTATATTGCGTTTCTGTATTTTATTGTCTTGTAACTTGCTCTGGAGCTCCTTTGGGGTTTTGAAGTGATATATAAATTTAATTAACTAAAATAACTAAGGAGCACCTTTGAAGAAACTGGTTTTGTTGCCCCATAAAAGAGCAGTTCTGTGACTTGACCTAGGGCCATAATGAAACAATTCCTGTGCACTTTCCTACCTAGAGAGCAAACGTCTTTCTGTCCCACTCAAGGCTAGTCTAACATAAAGAACAGAAATATACAATGGACTGAACTACACCCATCCAATACAACAGGGATCAGAATCCTTTTTAATGTCCTTTGTGTTATGTACAATAAATGTTTTATGATCACATTGCATCAGAATTCCTGTTATTTTGCCATTGTTATTTGTACCTACCAGTAACTGGGGCATCTATATCCAGCAAGTTTTTTTCCTGGCGGAGAATTGAAGCACCCTCTGTTATTATTCTCAAAGCAACACTCTCTTCCAGCCTTCCTTCCTTCATAAGGTGTGCCTTTAGGATATCCACACGGGGCTTTCCATCATTGTCAAACACTTCCTTTGCTGTGAGCCGATGGCTTGGAGGAAATGGGACAGCTGCAAGAACAAAGACAGATGGATTTAATACACCAAGCAAACCCATTAGTCCCAATAAAAACAAAGTTTTTTTTAACTACCGGTAACCAATTTGGTTTTCATAAACTTTCCGTATTTATTAGACTGTCAGGCAATAAGACTGTTTCCTCTTGTAGTCAGTAGGCTTCTTGAGCACTTATGTATACTTTGTAATTCCTAGCAATTTAACTTTAGTTTAAAATCTTAACTAAATCCCTTAAGAATAATATTTTGTTACTTATACCCCTCCCACTTGACTGGGTTGCCCCAGCCACTCTGGCCAGCTGCTCTCATCCCACCCTGCTCTCACCCTGAAAAGATAACGGTGGCTAGCCCATGCATCTTAGCAAAGGATCAGGGAAGACAGAAGGTGCAACTTTTGCAAAGGTTCAAAACCCTAATCAAAAACTACTCAAGTTCAAGATAGGTAACTGTGGCTGCTATGGACTTTCCTCTTTCCCCTGGCAATGCTTGGCTCTACCAAAGGATGTTTCTGCAACCACACAAAATGCAACCAAGGTGGTAAGTCACAGACCCTACAGGCCGTAAGGCAACTCTAGCAAAACGTCAATAAGTGCAAACACACTGCTCTTGAGAAGACTTATAAACTATATAAACAATTATAGACCTGCAAGGGGAAGAGAAGACTGATGGGAGGCATGAGAGCAAATAAGGACTATCATACAGAAGATGGAGTCAACTTGTTTGCTGTTGATCCACAGAGCTGGGCTGGAGCCCCTGGATGGAAATAACAGGGAAACAGATTTTGCTTTAACACTAGGAGAAGCTCCCTAAGCAGTAAGGTCTGGTTTACTATATTAGGAGGTGGTGGGTGTGCCCTCTCTGAATGCATTTACACAGAGGCTGGATGGACAGCCATCTCTCAGGAATGCTGTGTTTGCATCCTGCACTGTAGATCCTACACTGAGCAGAGCTGGGCCCTACCAATGCTATAATTCTATGAGAATGACAATTCTGATGTTCTGGGCACTGACTCCAACATTAAAGATGTTCTCCCATCAAGGGTTTAGTGCAAAGCCTCCCATTGTCACACAGCAGTGATAGGCTTTGCAGAACTCATGTGATACTGCTGCTTTCACTTTCTTGCTCCCAGCGGAAGAGCAAGAGAGGTGATGCTCTCAGTTTCAAGGATCAAGATGTAGCATTATCCCAGCTTAACCCCCTTTCCCAAGCAGCTAAATTGGAGTGGCATTAGAGGCTGCCTGCCTTGCCAGCTGCAGGGTAATTATACTCATCCAAGCTGCCGCTGCTGTGGTTGGGTCAGATTAAAGAAAAGTGAATGAAAAGCTCTGGGGAGGATTCAGAACTAGTCTATCTACAATATGTATAGGCCAGCCTCGCCAAATAAGAGTACATCCCTAAACATGTATTTGTAATTTCCAGAGCTATGTAGCAACAGCACTTGAAGCTTCTGCATCTTAAAGAGACATTTCAGGTGGCACTTTCCCCCATCCCGTATGGGTGTAAAGAATGCAAGGAGGGAGCCAGAAACTCCTTGAAATTGTTGGCTCCTGTTTATTGAGAATTTGTGTTGATTTGCTTGTACTGAGCTTATGCAGAGGTGCATCGTCTTTACTGTACATAATTTAGTGTGCCTGCCTTTTTGGGATTTCTAGCTCACTGCACTCAATGCCCTCTCCGACTTACGGAGGAATATCACCTCCAGTACATCCTTCTCTGTCCTTCCTATAACAATATCCTACTGGTTCTTTCTACGCCACCAGGTTTCCGTTTTGCTCGCTGTAACTGCTATGCACCAAGCACTCCACTTCACCCATCTTGGCTTGGAGGCTTCCAGCATTACTGTAGAAAAACTTGTACGCAGTCTCACTCTTTACTTGTGTTTTGACATGTAGCCTTTGGGCCTCTCTGAATTGCTATCTTGCTCCCCACACTCACAATGCCTAGTTATATGCAATCCAAATTTTCATCCATTTTAAGCTCCTGTCAGCTTTCCTGCCCACAATCAGTTTAAAAGCTGCTCTGATATCTTATTTTTATTTTAAGTGCCAAAAGGTCTGGTTCATCCCTGTTCAGGTGAGGCCAACACCTTTCTGCATAGGCCTGGCTTGTCCTAAAACATTTCCCCAGTGTCAAACAAATCTAAACTCCTCCTCCGAACACCATCACCTCACCATGCTATGGATCAGACCATGACACCAAACTGCCTCCTCGGTGAGCAGTGGAACAGGAAAGGAAGGCAGACCACCTGACTTAACAGGACAGAACTGAGTTTTTACTTCTCCATCATCAAGCTGAGAAGGAGGTGGCTGAGCGGCCTGAATTTTGACTTGCTTCAGAATTCAACGTTGGTTGTCCATCCCCCCCCCAACAGTCACTGACCAAGAATCACCAGGCAGCACCATACTGCAGAAACAGTTAATAATTTTGTTTAGTGCTGCCTGTGTCAGCATCATTGCTGATGTTCTCAGCATAGCTATGGGAATAAGGTTCTTAATTAAACACCCTCCTCAGAGGGGAACACACTGCAATTACTGGCACACACCGCATGTACTGTTGTTTTCTCCTTTCACTTCCTAACATTATAACAAGACAACCTGACTTCCAGTTAAGCTTATGCTACACACAAGTTCAATCTTTTTTCTACATGCATGTATGTCCGCATACATGGTCAAATGCAGATACACAGCCTGACCTGACGACTCAACTACGAACAACCATGCTGAATATTAAACTCTATGAATGACTACGCATAATGCAGCACGATTCTACATGAGGCACGTAGAGGCCCCATCCGCACCAAGACTCCGGCCTCATCTGCACTCTACATTTAAAGCAGCATCGTATCAGCTGCGGCTTCCCACAAAGAATCCTGTGAACTGTAGTTTGTTACACATGCTGAGAGTTGTTAGGAGCCCTCATGGAGCTACGATTCCCCAAGTTCTTGGTGAGGAGGGACTTGACAGTTAAATCACTCTGGGAATTGGAGCTCTGGGACAGGAACAAGGGTCTCCGCAACTGTCAGCACCCTTAACAATCTACAGTTCCCAGGATTCTTCGGAGGGTGGGGGTGTGACTGTTTAAAGAGGTATGCTGCTGCTTTAAATGTATAGTGCCTGATTCTCAGCTCCCTTCTACCTTTTCCAGTCATCACTGGTCTTTCCTTCTCCTTCTTCACTGTTGTTCAAAATGGCTGGTTCTGCCTTAGTCTTGGCTATCACTCTGTTTATTGATAATCATAGGATATTGGACCTGGGATGGGAATCAGCATGTATAGGAGGAGTGCTGGACCACACACGCTACAACATAACACAACAAGAAAACGGGGGAGAAAGGGTGGGCTCACCCCACTGTTTAGCTAATGCCATCCTCAAGGATTGGAGGGATAAGACTGAGCTGGCTGGCATATTTGATTGATGCTTCTAGTGAGATTAAATGCAAAGAAGGAATCATTTTAGCAGGGATGGACTTCTGACATCTGTTCAAAGCTTTCTGCAACTGTTGACCAATTTACAATGCAGGGAAACTACAAGTAAAGGAACTAAAACTTTTGCAAGGTACCCTATCAACTCCAACAGCTACTTCTATTTATATTTTTATTTGTAAGCTGCCTTGGCATTGATTTATAAAACAGGAAGACTACAACCTCCCATCCCACTATTTCAGTCAGAACTGTTGTTTTGTTTTCGGAAGTCGAAGGTTATTTATAGTTGTCACCATTTTTATTTTATTTTTTTTAGAGCAGACCAGTAATTATGCTTCATTATCATTTAATCATATGTCTGGAGAGGAAAAACCGCAGGCTAGCACTTCAAATGGAATAACCACAATATTATTTTGTTTGTGACATTATGCCATATACATTTTAACATGTTTATTATATTAATTGTTACTATTGTGCAAATTTATAGGCCGCTTCCTGGCATAAAGCCGTCAAAGTGATGAAAACAGAAAAAAAAGATAAAAACGTGAAACACGGGCTCTAAAAAGAATAAAACCATCCATACAAATTCTGAAAACAGTGAAACAATTTCACCCGATATAAAATTGATCTTCCGTAGTTGATTGGGTTAAACAAAAATGTAAACATCATCATGTTACATGCCTGTCTGATTTTGGCTGCTCATTTATTCCAGAAGGCTGGAGCTGCAATTCTAAAAGCCTGGTTCCTAGCACAGTTTCTATTGTACTCTCAGGACAGCCCCATCTGAGGAGTGCAGCTGTCAGGCAGGATCCAGTGGGAAAGGCAGCACCTGAGATATTCTGGTCCCAAGTTGTTTCTTCAGTGCTTTAATTGCTAGAAGCAGGGCATTGAAATGTGCCCAGTAGCATACTGGCAACCAGTGCAGCTCCTTCTGCACAGGTGTTATATGGTGTCAATGGGGGTACCCCAGACAACATTGTACAGTGGTACCTCGAGTTAAAAACTTAATTCATTCTGGAGGTCCGTTCTTAACCTGAAACTGTTCTTAACCTGAAACACCACTTTAGCTAATGGGGCCTCCTGCTGCCGCCGTGCTGCTGCTGCACGATTTTTGTCCTTATCCTGAAGCAAAGTTCTTAACCCGAGGTACTCTGGGTTAGCAGAGTCTGCAACCTGAAGCGTCTGTAACCTGAAGCGTCTGTAACCCGAGGGACCACTGTAGCTGCTACAATCTAGATGCAGCTTCTAGGTTAAGTCTAAGGCACTGTTTCTCAGACTTGGGTCTCCAACTTTTGTTGGACTCCCACCATCATCCCTGACCACTGGTCCTGCAGGCTAGGGATGATGGGAGTTGTAGTCCAACAACAGCTGGAGGCCCCAGTTTGAGAAACACTGGTTTAAGGGAAGCCCCACGTAGAGTGTGTTGCAGTAGTCTAGTCTTGAGGTCAAGGTTCAAGAATGCAGAGTCTAAGAAAGCCATGCCAATTTGTGCCATTAAAGAGTGTATGAGCAGCAGCAACATTGTTGTTGGTATTTTAAAAAAGAAAACTGAGTTTGAAAACAGAGTACAGTAGTGTTGCTCCAAAACTGAAAGCACTAAACAAACTGCTAACATATGAGGCTAGTCAATTAAAAATATTTTCCAGCTGCAAATGATTAACAAATTTAATACCACAAAGGTGGTGGTTGTTTTAAAAGGCAAAGCCATGAGTGGGCTGAACACTTGCTTCCCGTTAACCTGGTTGCTAATAGAATCACAGTGCACCACACATTGCATTAGCAAAAAAAGCTCATTCAAATAATAAAACCAAATGGCATTAAAATGCAATTCATTCCAGTACCAAGAGAGGGCAGTATTCATTCCTTCACTATGCAGAGTTTAGTCACCTGGAATAACTATTCTTCCAGGTGGAAACTCTTAAAATGGGAAAAATATGGAGAACACAACTTCCTGCAGAGCAAGCCTGCTAGCTTGCTTCAGAAAACACAACAAAGAATCCCGTGACACTTTGAAGACTAACAATGTATTGCAGCTTAAGCTTTCATTTTATCAGAAGAATGAGATGTTATCCTTAGCTAGAGGCACGTGCGTATAAAGCAAAAAAGAAAAAAAAAGGGGGTCCAAATGGCAATGAAATAATAATAATAAAAAAACACTATCTGATAATCCTTGGCAACGATTAAAATAAAGAGATCACTCATGACAGCTGTAACTGATGATAACAGAGCCGTCAAAGTTTTGCTACGCTGATTCTTTTAGAGAACTTGCACAACACAAATTTTTAAAAATGCTTAAGGAGTAAAGCTACTGTAAAATGGCCATTTATCAGAACACTGAATGGAGGAGCAGGAAAATGAACCAAGCTGACATGTGAAGTGGTTCTTAGCAGTGTTTGACGTATGGGTAAAGGCATACCCTCAGTGGCAGAACAGCAGCTTTGCTTGCAGAAGGTCCCAGATTCAACCGCTGGCATCTCCTTGTGGGGTTGGGAGAGAATTCTGTCTGAAATCCTAGAGAACCACTGACAGATAATGCGGGCAGTACTAATCTATCTGGGTGAAGGTCTGACTCAGCATCAGATGGCTTCCTATGTTCCTAACTTTTATAAGAAGAAGAGTTTGGATTTGATATCCCGCTTTATCACTACCCGAAGGAGTCTCAAAGCGGCTAACATTCTCCTTTCCCTTCCTCCCCCACAACAAACACTCTGTGAGGTAAGTGGTGCTGAAAGACTTCAGAGAAGTGTGACTAGCCCAAGGTCACCCAGCAACTGCATGTGGAGGAGCGGGGAAGCGAACCCGGTTCACCAGATTATGAGACTACCACTCTTAACCACTACACCACACTGGCTCTCGTGTGGGACAGCAAACCACCTTCTGAAAGCCTCTGCAGTGAAGAAAATCCCAGTTAGGGGAAGTTTTTGTATTCCATATTACAAAAATTACTTTTAACTTCTTTTTGTAAATATGCAGCAGCCCTAGGGTAAAAAAAGAAAAACAGCTCATTGGGCTGTTTAAATATTATTTCACTATTGCAAAGCACCTGAACTAGAGAAAAGGTCTAATCATTTCTGCTCAACCTGCATGTGGCACCCCCCTTAGGGATCAGAACAAAAAGGAACTCCTGGGGATTGCCTTTTAACTCTGTAGATTCTGCCCCTTGGGCTTCTGTTTCCCCTGATAATATTGCAACAAGTTGAAAACAGAGACATTTTTTCACCTCATCCTTCTTGTAAGAAACACAACCAAGTGCCACCATGTGCTCCTCACTTGAATTTCCTAGTAGCTAGCCAAAGACAACAAACAGAATTTACAATAACAGCTGAGATTAGTTGGATGTCCAGAAGAGAGTGAAAGGCAAGTGTCATTTTCTTCTTCTTCAGACTGTTTAAGCTTAATTAAGTTTGTTCATGCCAAAGAAGCCAGCCTCCCATGAGCAGGTTGTACAGATTCAACAAAGCATATTAGTATTTGTGACTCGGGGTGCCTGTCCATACGTCATCTCTTGAGCCATGAGTGCCCCAACAGCAGTTTAATAAAGTCAACAGAAATGAAGCTGAACAAATACTTCCTTCTGTGCATGTTTGCTAAAAGAGAAACACAGCAAGTCTTTCAAGCAAAGTGAGCAACTCAGCAAACATTTTTTACTGGCCTGTTGGCCATTTGTAACCTAAAAAGAACTAGCCAATCAAGCTTTGCAATGCTTTCTCACTTTTTCCTGAAAGCAGCAAATACGTACCGTGGCTATTAAAAAGATAAAGGGACCCCTGACCATTAGGTCCAGTCGTGACTGACTCTGGGGTTGCAGCGCTCATCTCACTTTATTGGCCGAGAGAGCCAGTATACAGCTTCCGGGTCATGTGGCCAGCATGACTAAGCCGCTTCTGGCGAACCAGAGCAGCGCACGGTAACACCGTTTACCTTCCTGCCGGAGTGGTACATATTTATCTACTTGCACTTTGACGTGCTTTCGAACTGCTAGGTTGGCAGGAGCAGGGACCGAGCAACGGGAGCTCACCCCGTCGCGGGGATTTGAATCGCCAACCTTCTGATCGGCAAGTCTTAGGCTCTGTGGTTTAACCCACAGTGCCACCCGCGTCCCTTACCGTGGCTATTAGGTAGTGGCTATTTTCAAAAGGACAGTGGTTGTTCTGCTTCCCCCAGACATAATAAGCTTAGGTAGAAGCAGAATGCTTCTGCTTCCTTAATCAGGGCATGCTACTAACCAGGATTTGAACCTGGGTTGGGACCCCTTGTTAGCATTAACCTTGAGTCCTTTTCAAGTGTCCCAGCTTCTCCATCACATAAACTGGTGTTCCCAGGATGGGTGAAGGCACCAGACTCTACTCCACCATTTGCATGCCTGCAGTGGAGAAGTGCATGAACATGTGCACACTGTAGATGTGCAAACAAACACATGCGGAGTAGGAGCATCCCACTCCCTGCCTCAAGTCAGAAGACTTGAAAAAGGCTTTGGTTAAGAACTTGGTGTAGGAGGGCAGAGAGTCACATGCTACTGTGGTCTGCACCAGCTCAATGGCTAAAGCAGAAGAGGATAGGACTACCAGAGGCATGCATGATTTTGTTTTGGGTTTTTTTCTGCCCAGTACGACCCCTGATGCACCTGAGAAGATTTAAAGAGCTATTCTAGTTACATCCTGGTTCAACTCCAACAGACAATGCAGGCAAATGTTTAAAGATGTTTATATTTCTCAGTGTTAATGCAGCCAAGAGCTTGGGAATTCTGATTATGTCTACTCGTGTCCTACTGAATCCAATGGGGCTTATTCCTAGGTAACCAGGGTTAGGATTACAGCTTTATTCTTAGAATCAAAGAATTGTAGAGCTGGAAGGCACCCCGAGGGTCATCTAATCCAACACCCTGCAATGCAGGAACCACATCATTTGGTCCCTCATCCCATCTGAAACCATACTGGACCCTCCTTAGCTTTGAAAACGTGCTAACAGTTTCATTGCTGCACCATTAGGATGATAAAAAGCAACTCTTTCCCATACAGGAGACTGACCCTGGGCCACCTGGGTGAAAACCATGAGTGAAAACCAGGAATCCTAACTGAAAGCACAATTCCCAAAAAAATTCTCCGTCCCAAAATGATGTGTACTAAACCATTTGACATTTTATAACCTTTTGAAATTTTATACCCTTAACAAATAAGTAACATCTCATGTCTACAAATGTCTTGGGCATTTGGTTCAAATATAATACTACTGAAGTAGCCAATTGTCTTATTTTCCAGACTAATTCTTTTGAGATGCACATGGAAAAAAGCAGTGTACAGAAGGCAAAGCAGTGGGTTTTTTAAAATATAAAAATGCCATACCTGCTGCCAACTAGGCATAATTAAAACATGATTTTTTTCACCTGCTCAAAAGAGAAAGATGAAGGCATATTTGCAGAGAACAATTGCTGTGAAGTAACAGCTATTTTAGACTTATTTTGCAGAGTTGCTTGTTACAGGTGACATACAGTACGTAGAAAGTGAGTCATTACAGTCCATGGTTGCTAAGAAACGGCATAGTCACAGCCAACTTATAGTAGAGAAGTCTGCCAAACAAAGTGCTGCACTAGAGAATTGCCCAAAGATGCATAGATGGAATACCTGTCTTCTTGTGGCTACACTGAAATGCACAATGCAGTCTGATGATACTATACAATTAAACAAATGAATAAGCAAAATCTTTATTTGACATGAAGTTTCACAAACAAGACCAATGGAACCCAAAGCTTGTGGAAGTTTTCCATTGGTTTTCTAACACTATGCTCAGGCTGAAGGGGAAAAAAACTACTTGCACAGTTGTAGACAAGCAGGTAACATGCACAGGAATGTGCATACTGTTCTAAGGAATGGAAATAAAATTATGGCCAACACAACAAGCACACACTTGACTTTGAAGATCCTTCTGACCACCATACTTGGCTGACATACTTGTTGCAAAAGGATTGAACCCAAGTCCCCAGCATCTCCGGATGTAGCTGGGAAAGGCTCCCGATCTTAAACCTTGCCAGTCCATGTGAACAGGATTAAAGCAGATAGGCCAGTGGTCTAATTCAGTATAAGGCAGTCTCCTATATTCCTGCCATACACAAGACTAAAGTTCCTTGGAGTGCAAGCGTCTCATCCAGACCAACAAAGTGAGTATAAGAATTATTAAAGGGGGTGGGGGACAGTTACGCTAATAAATTATGGAACAAGACCTTCCGCAAGCTGCAATTGGTATTAATAAAAAGTGCGGCCTTTCCCAAACAGGTAGCCTACTAGTGCTTTGTACTGCAACATTAATCAGCCCCTGAAAGCACAGCCGGTGGCCAGAGGTAGTGGGAGTTGTAGATCAACAACATCTGGAACGAACCAGGTTGGGCTGCCAAAGACTGATCTAGTCACTCAGTTCTTTACTAAGGCCTGTACCTAAAGCTCTGGTGGTTATTCTAATGCATGCTTTCTTCTTACACCAAGTGTAATAAATTGATACAAAAATGTGTGTGTGTGTGTGTGTGTGTGTGTGTGTGTGTGTGTGTATGAGTTTACATGCACACGTGCATAAAGAAATTAAAGCTTGGGTCCAAAGAAGAGCAAACAGAATCCTGCTTAGGAAATGTAAAATTCCCTACAGTCTCCTGTGATTCCACCAGTGCTGATTCACAGAGTCAGGGGACCCACCTGAATGTTCTTCAGTGTGGAACAGAAGCTGAAATCAGGGACCCCCTTTAGTGAACAGAAACGTCTTTCTGCTCATGCTAGGACATCACTGAAGCCAAGTGAATGTAGATTACGTAGCCTTACATGCACACATTATCTCCTGTTTTTCATATCAATTGTTTTGACTACGGTTATTAATAACATTTTTAAAAACCCAGGGAAACAGCCAGGCTCAACCAAAATCCCTTTAAGTGTAGACTAGCACATGCAGGATTACATCTGGAAAAGCTGATTACAACTTCCTGACCTCCATCAGTGGAATTTGCTTTTGAACTTAGTGTCCCACCCAAGTTTGTTCCATAAGCTTCCAAGCAGTGTGTTGACAGATTTTGCTTTTATTAGATCTTGAACAAAGAACAACTACACTCCATTGAAAAGCCATTATAGGAACAATTAATTCAGCAGAAAGCATCGCTGAAAACACTGAACAACAGATCCCTCCCCAAAAGTACCATGCTGTAATGGAAAATGCCACTGTTCTGTTGAGGTTTAGGTGAATATACAAGTACTGAATAGAAGAACATAGGAGCCTCCTGCATAAAGCCAATAGCCCATCTAGCGCAACATCATCTACCCAACCATAGACAGATGGGAAACCTGCAAGCAGGACCTGAGCACAATGACACTCTCCCCATTTATGATTCCTAGCAATTGATATTCAGGGACATACTGCTTTCAATCTTCTCCTGCATGCAATGACAGGCTGTGGTGGATTGAGAGAATGAGACCAATAGTGGGTCCAATGGTCAAGAATGAGGTCACTGCAAGTGTTGTAGAGGGAAATGAGGGGCAGATGGGGTTCATCAATCTGGGAAGGTAGCCCATCTAGGAGAAGAAATACTCTGATCTTAAACTTTGCTGCTATACTCATTTGTGAGAAAGGTGAACCCAGAGGAAAAACCCATACCTGCTGCCTTGTGGGGCATCATCATCAGAAGAAAAGGCTAAGAAGTAAACCCTAAACAAATCCAGAATGGAGTCCCTAATACCGTTGGATGGCACCTTGTACACTTCCTTCTGGCAACTCCTGCAGCCAAGCTGGTGCCAAATGTATTGCTCTGCTTTCCTTTGGACCACATCAGTGAAGCCGAGGAGGGGCGGGTCTTGTCATCTGGGCAGCCCAGGACCCCCATACACACTGCCCAGGCTGGCTCCCAGGGAGGTCACTTTGGTGCTGCTAACGTTTGGCTTCACCCCCAGAGGCACACTCCATTGTCTCTTGAGAGACACAGATGCCAATTCCCTTCCATAGTGAAGGTAGAGCATGGTCTTCCTGGCCAATAGCCAATGAAAGCTTTATCCTCCATAAATTTGTCAAATCTTCTTTTGAAGTCACCCATGTTGTTTTGTTGGTGCCCCTCACTACTTGTGGTAGTGAGTTCCACAGTTTAACTACACGCTATGTGAAGAAACATTGTTTTTGAAGATGTTTTAATTATTGTTGTACGTGATATTTTTGCTAAAACGTACACAGCTCTAGACAGCATCTTAAAAAGCAGCGACATCACCTTGCTGACAAAGGTCTGTATAGTTAACACTATGGTTTTCCCAGTAGTGATGTATTGAAGTGAGACCTGGACCATAAAGAAGGCTGATTGTCAAAGAATTGATGCTTTTGAATTCTGGTGCTGGAGGAGACTCTTGAGAGTCCCATGGACTGCAAGAAGATCAAACCTATCCATTCTGAAGGAAATCAGCCCTGAGTGCTCACTGGAAGGACAGATCCTGAAGCTGAGGCTCCAATACTTTGGCCACCTCATGAGAAGAGAAGACTCCCTGGAAAAGACCCTGGTGTTGGGAAAGATAGAGGGCACAAGGAGAAGGGGACGACAGAGGATGAGATGGTTGGACAGTGTTCTCGAAGCTATGAACATGAGTTTGACCAAGCTGCGGGAGGCAGTGGAAGACAGGGGTGCCTGGAATGCTCTGATCCATGGGGTCACGAAGCGTTGGACATGACTAAATGACTAAACAACAACAACACTGCTCTAGGCTCCTTTTGAAGGAAGAGAAATATATGAACTCTAGAATTAAATAAAAGATTTCCTAGGGTTTTCCCTTTGGGGTCATTTAATCACATCCTGGGAATCTCCTTCAAGGGGTCTGCCTCAGGGCAGAGAATATTTGTCTCCTTATTAAATCCTGGCTGCACTTGAAGAGGTTCACACAGCAGGCTTTTGTCCCACCCTCCCACCCTCTTTAAGACTCTGGAAAGCCTTCCTATAAAAACTCGTGTCCTAAGTAGGAGTCATTGCAGGATTTGATAACAAAATTGCTCTCCCACGAGAAATTGTCCTCTTCAGCAACAATCCATATTTAAATACCACACATCTTCCAGAACAGCACACCAACCTCTTTGGTTAAGCTGGGAAAGAAATTCCCTTGCTTTCTCCTACTCACAGGCATGCCAGAAGAAGAAGGGGTGGGGGTGGGGGTAGAATCAAAGCTTCATCCCACAGAGCCATATGTACTGGACTCTGCAACTTCAAATGAATTTCTTTCAACCTCTTCGAGAAAAAAATAGCCTAAAGCACTTTGAAACGTCCCCAAAACAATCCTCCTTAACAGCACTGAAGCCCAGCTCTTTTGTGATTTGCCAAATGCGGGGGGGGGGGTGCCCCCCTTTCTTTTCTTTTCCTTTTTGGTACAGAATAACCACAGTGCTGTGACATTCAAGCCGTGTTACAATCATTACCTGTAGCTTAATACAAGTGTTCTATGCACATTTACTTTGTATTTGAAAAGAAACAGTTTCCTGGCTCCTGGTGTTTCAGGCACCATGGTGGCTCCATTTAAAAGCTAAATGTTTGACATTTTACAGCTCAGAAAAGGTTTGGGAAAATGTAAGCTAATTACACAGGTCCAACTGTACCTAGTTAAACTCCCACTGAGCGTTCCAGGAGTGTGTGGGCAGTTCTGTGTAGGTAGGAGTAAAGTTGTTGCTGATTTCACCACGGCACAGCACGAGCTATGCAACCTTCTTATGACTTAGCTGTTCAACCATTTTATTTGAATATCTCAATCAGCAATGAGGAAACAACTTGGAAAGACAACAGAATAATGGTTTCAGGCTACAAAAGAACACAAAACTCCTACCCCTGTACAGCATCTTTACAAAATAAATGAAAGAAGCACATTTTTGCCTCTGAGTCACGTTTCATAGCTATGTGAACACGGTAACTTTCTTTGCAATTTCCTCCATGGGTCTTATTTCCTTACTCTATTATTCTTGTGATCACCTCCTCTCCGATACAAGGCAACCAAGGTCTTCGGGTTGCTATGCTGATTAAGTGACTTCAGCTTCCTTTCTTGTTTTCCATGTACAAGGACTATCTGTGGCTTCATTTCTCAGCACACAGTGTGTGTCTCATCACCAAGCCCATGGGTCGGCAAACTAAGGGCCGCGGGCTGGATCAGGCCCAATTGCCTTCTGGATCCGGCCTGCGGGTGGTCCAGGGATTGCCAACATGCACATTCTTTCCCTCTCCCTTCCTCTCCCTTACATGGCGGCGGTGGCAGAGCCTCCTCCCTCCCTCCTCCTGGCTTCTCCCTGCCCTGCCTAGAGGAGGAAGGGGGCTTTGTTGGTGCCAGCAGCAGCAGTGCTCGAGCAGCCACCATTTTAAGCAGCTCCTATCCAGAGCCCTTTCGCAGGCTGCTCATCGTCCCTCCACCACTGCTGCTGCTGCCAGCCCCTGATGCTCGCAAGACACAGGTAAGCAGCCACTGGGGCTCATGGTGCTCTTGCATCATTTTCCCCCTTCAAAATATAGTCCGGCTCCCCACAAGGTCAGAGGGTCAGTGGATCGGCCCCCTACTGAAAATGTTTGCTGACCTCTGACCAAGACTGTCCAGCTGGTAATGATGGGCAACACATTCTACTGGGGGAGACCTTGCACACAAACTTTCATATTTCTACCTATAAGCAAAATAAGTCACCACTTGCTTCCTGCCGCCCCCTGGCCCCCCGCAATCAGAACACAGATAAGGCCCATTGATTCAAGGTACAAGAAAGGAGATTCTGACTAAACATCAGGGAGAAATTTCTGACTGCAAGAACTGCTTGCACCTAATTTCTGCAGTGGAACAGACTCCTTTGGAAGGTGGTAGACTCTCCTCCCTTGGAGGTTTTAAGCAGAGGTTGTATTGCCATCTGCCAGGGACAC
Source organism: Podarcis vaucheri (assembly GCF_965113315.1). Classification (NCBI taxonomy): domain Eukaryota; kingdom Metazoa; phylum Chordata; class Lepidosauria; order Squamata; family Lacertidae; genus Podarcis; species Podarcis vaucheri. The sequence continues at coordinate 22,247,856 of NC_138767.1, forward strand.
GTCAGTGAGATTCCTGCATCGCAGGGGGTTGGAATAGATGATCCTTCCAACTCTACGATTCTATGATTCTAAGACAATGAGAAATTTATTGAAAGGCTCGGCATCTCAGGGTCAGCAATGTCTCGAGTACGAAGAGCAAGAGCTCAACATGCATGATGGCTTCTATAAGCATAAGGAATAGTCAGTGTACAATAGGGAACTGCCAGGCTTAATTCACTGCTTTTGCTAAAATCATACCCTACATTTGCCTTTGATTTAGACTGAATCCATCACCAATCTGAGGAAGCTCACAAACTATTTTTGCAACTCTGACCCAGTTCATATCCATTCATTCTAGGGGAGGAGGGAAACATGAGACACTAATGAGAACATTATCCCATAGCCTAACCTTACAGGATCTTCATTCCACAAGGTCTAACCAATTACCATGTTAGTAAGAGAAGGAAGGAAAGTATTCCGCAACCACGGTTACAGAGAATTATGTATGAGGAATGACAACCACTCAATTTTCTCTGTTATCATAAAATGCTGTAATAAGCAAATCCCAGTGACTTTTTGTTCCAGTTCTGTATCCTCCACCCCCCGGCCACCCTCAATCCATTGATCCTAACACACTTAACAACTAGAATAGCAACCTGAACTGAAAATTGGGACAAAAGGTTTAAGGAGTAAGCGCCAATAAAACCTGCAGCATATTCAGAATAATAACTTCTAAGATGTTCAGTACTTAGTACTGTTCTACTTTCCATGGGGGGGTTGGGTGGGAATGAATTGTATACATACATACATACATACATACATACATACATACTGCCCCCTCAAAAATCTTTGAAATACTTGAGCAAAGGCTTAACTTAGTCAACTCCTTCCCAATGGTCGTGATTCAGCAGTTAGAGCTGTTCAGAATCATTTACTGGTAATATCTTATACTGTATAGGTAAATAACCAAGACTGAAACTAGGAAAAATATGTCACCACCTATCCAAACCCATGTCAAATCCCTACAAAGCAAAAAGGAGGTGAGATTATGTGTACCATGGGCAGGGGGCAGGGAGCTTGAACCTACGCTTTTTCCACCAAAATTACTTTCAGCTCTTTTCCTTCCACTAAAGTTCCTTCTAAACCAAAGTGTTTCAAATCTCAACACATTCATTGCATGTTTCCTCTCAGTGGGACTTTCCTCCAAGTTAGGTTTCATCTTCCAATTCTAATCAATCAATTTATCTGTCAATTTCTATATGTAACAATAATCAGCTCAATCATCCTGCTAAGCTTGTTATTTTCAAAATCACTGATTAGTAAGATTTGTTGAATGCAATGCCGTTCCTTTCTGAGTAAACATGAATAAAATTGCAGCACTCCAATAATTTATCTGTCAATTTATACATGTAATAACTATCATGCTAGGTAATAACCTTAGCATCTTAAACAATATAATAATAGATTGCTTTAGCATATGTAAACAAGGAGGCATTGCACCATAGGAATCTAGCTCTTTTTCTAAAAAGGATTTACTCCTTGCATTTCTATTTGTGAAAAATACTATTTTGGTCTAAGTCTCATCAACTCACCCTTCCCTTTTTTTTGCACACGGGAAAGGAGAAGGTAATCTCTTTAAAATCATGTCTTATTTGAATCCACTTCATGGTACTGGGACAAGTTTTGACCGCAGGAATGAGGCACAAGGAAGAAACTATTGAAGGACAGAAAGCCAAGATATACCCTACCTGAAAAATATGAGAATAAGGATGAGATAAATTCTAGCTTGCACCTAATTTCATAGCTGTATTGTGGATAACAAAAAGCCAATATCACACAAGATTAATAATGTAAACAGCATGGGGAGAAAATGGAACCAGCTGTATCAACTCACAATAAAACTATGTATTTTAAGTTTTTCCTTTTGTGGCAAAGAGCTGAAACGATCAAAAGCAAATTCTTCCTGTCACTGTTACCCAGCATCTAAACCCAACTACTTTATCAAGGTGCTTTAATCATTAGCTTTAGTGCAATGCAACCATATTTCATAGGAACATAGTAGGCTGACCTGTTATGCCAATTAGACCAAAGGTCCATCTACCACAGTATTGTCAACATTCCTGAAAGTGGCTTTCCAGGGTCTCAGACAGAGGTCTTTGTCAGCCCCACCTGTAGATACCCAAGACCACTTCATTGTTATGGATGTGTTTTAGTTGAGATTCCTACATTGCAGGGGGTTGGACTCAATGACCCACAGGGTCCATTCCAACTCTACAATTCTATGATTCTATGTCCTCTATTACTCAGCTTATGCCCCTTCACCATTCATTAGTCCATTAGAAATCAACATATACTGGAAACAGTGAAGGAGCACACTGTAGCACTGCTGGTTTGACATGCCTTCAGAGAATGCAAACCTCAGCTGTTAAAGCAGCTGCTAAACCTATCAATTTTCAGATCAGTTACACACAAGCAGAACAACATAACTTGGGTTTCCCAAGCATACTGACCCAGTAGGCTTCTACTCCTTTTTCTCATGCCCAGTCTCAACCTATGAATTCCTTTAGCTAGCTGTTCCTCAGCACCTTGCATCCTCTACTCAAAAGGTGGGGATTCAAATAAAGTATTGACTTTCCAGCAAGGATAAAGTTAAATGCATAGGATGGTACTTAACTAAGTTTCACTCGTAGAGCCACTGAAATAGATGGACATAACTTTGTCATGTTCATTTATTTCAGGGGTAGGCAACCTAAGGCCCGGGGGCTGGATGCGGCCCAATTGCCTTCTCAATCCGACCTGTGGATGGTCTGGGAATCAGTGTGTTTTTACATGAGTAGAATGTGTGCTTTTATTTAAAATGCATCTCTGGGTTATTTGTGGGGCGTAGGAATTCGTTCATTTCCCCACCACCACCCAAAAAAATATGGTCCAGCCCATCACATGGTCTGAGGGATGGTGGACCACCCATGGCTGAAAAAGGTTGCTGACCCCTGATTTATTTCTACTCTGAGTAAAACCTAATTGAATACAACCCATTCATTCCAGTAAATGCAGGATAGGTTATAACCCGGTATTGCCATCTGGGCACCCCAGGACCTCCATACACACTGCCCAGGCCTGCACCCCAGAGAGATCACTTTGGTGCTGCTAATGCAGCAAAGCAACACAGGAGGCAGCAGTTACAAGTTACCGGTGTCAGCAGCCATAGCAGGCACTGTGTCTTTACCTTCAGAGGCGCACTCTATTGTCTCTCAAGACAGACCGATGCCAACAACAAAATTCCACATTCAATTCCAACTAGGAGGAAGTCGTCCCCCTCCCTCAAAGGCTCCTAAACACCAGTGACACTTCTAGGTGTGTCTGGATATATAGTATGATCCAGACAGGGATGCCCTTAACTCTGTGGCCTGCATGAAACCAGAAGAGTTCTGCAAAACAAGTGTATCAGCTTCCTCAACGAGTAATATTGAGCCAGAGAAAAAACAATGCTGATGGACATTTACTAAACTCATTCTTGAATCTCTACTGGCCTGTCACAGTCTACAAAAGGAAGTAATGTGGGGGAAATCCTGGGATATATTTTTTTCTATGCTTAACTTGCATGTGCTAACTTCCACTGGGAAAAATTGATGCCCGAAAGAGTTATCTAATCTAGCATGCTTTATTTTACTTGTATTTAGGAAACAAAGCTAAAAACAAAGCTCCACCTATGCCAATATTCCGGATCAGTTTGTCAGCTCAAGTTCATTATTTCTATCCTGTATTATTTCCAGGAACTGCATGACCTCTATAGCAAGGATTTCTAAAACTGTATCTCTCTAATGTCGTGGCTGCGGATCTCAATTCGTATCACCTTGCCACCTATAGCTGATTATCTCATGTTATGACTGTTATCTCATGACTTGTGCTAATAAATCTTATTAGAAATATTTGCATGAAGATGGAAGTTGAAGCTGTCCAATGATAAAAATTTCAATCTGGAATGGAGCCAAACTTCTTGAAGACCTCTGTCAGTTTCTATTTCTCAGGTCCAATACAAGAAGCCACATGGGTTGCTGTCACTTCAGCATTGTCCCTACCCTTTTCTGCTTTGTTGGGTGATGGCTAATATGAGGTCAAACTCTAGTCCCATGATTTTTCAATTGCACACAAATTTGGAGATATAGATAAGCAGCACCCATAATTCTCTCTGTAATTTGTGGTTTGGGTTTCACAGCAGCATAGGAAAGCTTGGAAATATCACAGTGGCCAGCAGTTTTCCTCTAGTACACAACCTATTCTGATTACAGGCTTCTTGTGGACTTTTCTTTTGGCACCTCACATTTAAGACCATGTCTAGAAGTCTACTAAAAGAAGAAGCAAGCATCCAGACTTCTCAGGTTCAAAATAGGGGAGAAAAGGCGAGGTGAGTTTGCAAAATAAAGAAGAATTCTGCTAGTAGGATGGCCAATTATGCATCATCAAAAACGAGGAAACACATAAAAGAGAGATAATTTAAAAGCAAAAGAAGAGCCAATGGCAACAGCACTCTGCTCACCTGTAATTCCCAGCAACTGGTACTCAGAGGCATACTGGCTTTGACAGTGGAGGTAGTTCTGCATTTTTAAACGTATAGGCTAATTTAGTATAGGTGCAAATTTAGACATAATTACTATAATTTAAATAGAGCTACAATATATCTCATCATAATGACTTGAACCAGGTGAACTCTGTTCCTGCTAAGTCTGCTATCCAGGTGCAATTGTTGACAGGCAGCTTCAAAGCCCCATCCCATACAAATGCCTACAGATTTGCATGACCCTACAGCAGGCTTCCTCGGTCCTCCAGATGTTTTTGGCCTACAACTCCCATGATCCCCAGCTAGCAGGACCAGTGGTGAGGGATTATGGGAACTGTAGTCTCAAAAAGGCTGGAGGGCTGAGGTTAAGGAAGCCTAGTCTACAGATTCACACAGCACTGCTTCCCAGGGCACTTGAGGCTCCAGTTTCAAACTGCTCAGCGGCACATGGCTGCCAGGCTTTGGCTTGGCTTTAAAAAAAGGAAGACCAAAAACCATTCAGAGACCTTACTGAAGGGACATGGGTGGCGCTGTGGGTTAAACTACAGAGCCTAGGACTTGCCAATCAGAAGGTCGGTGGTTCGAATCCCCGCGACGGGGTAAGCTCCCATTGCTCAGTCCCTGCTCCTGCCAACCTAGTGGTTCGAAAGCACATCAAAGTGCAAGTAGATAAATAGGTACCCCTCCAGCGGGAAGGTAAACGGCGTTTCCGTGCACGGCTCTGGTTCACCAGAAGCGGCTTAGTCATGCTGGCCACATGACCCGGAAGCTGTACACCGGCTCCCTTGGCCAATAAAGTAAGATGAGCGCTGCAACCCCAGAGTTGGTCACGACTGAACCTAATGGTCAGGGGTCCCTTTACCCTTTACCTTTTATGCCCCATGCACCTGCACATGAAAAGTCTTTCACAGCATCCATTTTACCAGACATGCAAACAAAGCCCTGTCCAGGGAAAAGTCAAGTCATGTGGTCTATATCCAAGGCACCTAAAAAGACTATCATGTCAATGCTTTGTTTTTGCTCACAAGATGAGAAGTTTTGTAAGTCAACAGCAAGCTTCTGCAAATGAAGATTCCTAGCTTGAGGGGGGCTAGGGAGGCAGTACTCTTCTCCTTATGCCTGCTTTCCCTAAAAAAATAATGCTACTCCTTTTAATACACAGTACATATCATTACAGTGAATGCTAGATGCCAGCTTTCACAGCCCGTGCTTTGACTTATACTAACCACAGCTCCAAGAGCCCCCCCTTCTGTATCATCCTTTTTGGGGAGAAATACAATATTATTGATTTGTTTTGTAGAAGAGGGTCCCTTCCAGTAAGGCATGACCATAATGCACCTCTAGTAACACATTCCTCTGCAGTATGTGTGTGGGTGGAACAGTAATATTAGCATTTGTGGGAACATACTCCTTTGAATTAAGCTTAGGCTGCTTTCCTTCCAGCAAAAAAGAAGGGTGTACTGGAAGATTTTAAATGCATGAAAAAGCCCACACACAAGAAAGGTCTATGAATGCTAATTGCTGTACCGAGAAAGTTAAGAACATTTATATTTGGGATATATGAAATGCAACAGAAAGGGTTCATATTTTCTTGGCGCTGGGGGAAATTTGCTCATGCAGCAAATAGGATTACTGTAGCTCTTGAGCTGAATTATTGGACGAAAACTCCAAAGTGCCTATGGCCTCCTAAGGTAGCTTACAGACTGTATGCCCATGTTTTTCGGAGGGGAAAGGACAAGGGGTATACTTTATTCTATCAGCTGTGAAAGAAGGCTATCACTAAATTCAATTTCATCAAATAAAACAGTGATGTGAGGTAATGTATGTGCATATGATGCAACAACATGTCTTGTCCAGGCTTCAATCGCCACACACAACTGTTTACACTGGGGGGTGCCTAATGATTTCTGAAAACAAGCATGGTGTAAGATGTTGAAACACTGGTCTAGTGGTGAAGAGAACCAGATTCAAATTCCTGCTCAGCCACACTAGCTTACTGGGCCAGTCACTAATACAGTGGTACCACGGGTTAAGTTCTTAACCTGAAACTGTTCTTAACCTGAAGCACCACTTTAGCTAATGGGGCCTCCTGCTGCTGCCGCACAGCCGGAGCACAATTTCTGTTCTCATCCTGAAGCAAAGTTCTTAACCTGAAGCACTATTTCTGGGTTAGCGGAGTTTGTAACCTGAAGCGTATGTAACCCGAGGTACCACTGTACTCATTCTAACCTACCTCACAGAGTTGTTAGGAAGATGAGGCAGGGTGGGCTGTGCTATGTAGGCTGGGCTCAACTTCTCAAGGAGAAGGGAGACCTGCTGCTGCTGCTGCTGCTGCTGCTGCTTCCACCACTACCCCAATTGTTTGAGGTGGTTATTGTTCTTCCCCACCACTGGAGAAGGAGGAGGCTACATGGGCACTATGGGCATTCAACTACAATTTATGACTGCAACCAAGGGAAGGGATGGGTTAAGGCTGGGAGGTGAAAGATGAGAAAGCATGTGTGAATCAGAGGATAGATTTGGGCTTAGTGTGGGAGTGTAAAGTTACTTCATTTAAATTGGAGAGAAGGGAGTCAGGAAAAGAAGATAGATGTACCTGAATTTCTCTGCTTCCAAGACATAATTGTAGAAGGAATTATCATAGGGGGGATAAGAAAGGGGTAGTGTTAGAACAGTATTTCCTAACCACCAGACATTTTGGAATATAACTCCCATCAGCCCCAGCCAAACCTTGCTTTCCCCCTTCCTTTTAAAAGATTATTAGTTGATTAATCTGCTTTTCATGTGTTTGATTAAATTTAGATCAATTTTCACATTATCAAAACCTTAGTACTATTTAAGGCAGCATGAGAGAACTTTTAAACAGGCCATCTTTAATATTTTCTTTTTCATTCCCTAACACATTTCAACACCGGAACCATGATAACATTAAAAAAGAAAAAACACCCAATGCTTCCTTAAGCCTCATCCTCCCTCCTTAACATTTTCATTCACTGATTGACATTAGTCTTCATTAATTAAGAAAAAAAATTGTCATCTGCCAACTAACACTCCCAGTCCTAAAATAAATGTACACCTAGAACTAAATGGATCCTAACAAAACACGAATAGTGACAAAAATGATGCTTGCATCAAAATGAGGATATTTAAAGGGCCAGTGTAATCATTTTGGCAGTCCCGCAAAGAGATTCTGTGTAAGATTATATTGGGCTTTAAACTAAAGCACACAATGTGAGATCATTAACCAAAACAGCATCAGCTTTGAAATAAAAACATAACTTCACACGTGTCTCAGTTCTCATTTTGAGTAAAACCGAAATGGATGCATCTACCTCACAAGAACACAAAACACAATTTCAGCTAACCTGGAAACTGTGGGTCCAATTTAATTGTTTTTATTTTATGCAACAAAAACAGACTCCACGTACAGCTACCAGCTTGTGTTTACTCAGCACTCAAGAGCCACCCATCACCCGCAAGGTATTGCACCATTAATTCCTAAGGGACTCTTTAGGCAAGAAAGGTGACAAACATTTTTCTTCTCCTTTTTCTTTTTTGCTACCCTGATTACAGCATCGAATATGGAGGAGAGCAGTGCTAGATGCAAAATATTTCTTGACTGAGAAAAACAAATGATTCTTGGTCAGCGGAGAATCTGTGACCCTGAAGGTGTTACAGTGAAACCTCGGAAGTCGAACACCTATAAACTCAAACGTTTCAGCTCCTGAAAGATTGGAAACTGGAAGTGATTGTTCCGGTTTTCAAATGATTTTCGGAAGCTGAACATCTGGCGCAACTTCTGTGGCTTCCAATTGGCTGCAGGACGCTTCTGCAGCAAATGGGAAGCCACGCCTTGGAAGTCGAACGTTTTGGAAGTTGAACAGACTATTGGTCCTGCTGGCTGGGGCTGATGGGAATTGGAGTCCCACAAGATCAGGTTCCACCATCCCTATTTTAGGCAGCTAAGAAATCATACCTCTGGAACTTCCTCACCTTACCCCAATTTACATCATAACTGTTTCTATAAAAGCAAGAAACACTCTTAGATTTAAAATCCAATCCCCACCATAACAGTGCTTCTCTTTTAGTGATGTTGACTTGGGTACAAAACACCTGCTCACTGCCAACAAATGGTTCCTATGAAGCACACAATTAATATATCTCTTTCCCCTGCCCTGCAACCAATATTTGATGCCTCAGATTCTCAACAGGTTAGAGCAGTGTTTCCCAAATTTGGGTCTCCAGCTGTTTGTGGACTACAACTCCCATCATCCCTAGCTAGCAGGACCTGTGGTTGGGGATGATGGGAACTGAAGTCCACAAACACCTGGCAATCCAAGTTTGGGAAACAATGGGTTAGAGGAAGTAATGAAAATGAAATATTAAAAAGTAGTATCACTGACCCTGATTTAAATACAAAATAACTGACCCTGTAGTATCACTGACCCTGATTTAAATACAAAATAACTCTGAGCATGTGGAGTTTTACTCAGCATCATCACTGCAACAGAAATAAATGGAGTCTGCGAGCCTGCTGTCCCAATGTACAACCCATTTAATTGAGAATTAGCACCATGATGTTGCAGAAAAGGATGGTTTCCTTAATTTTCACTTATTTATTTATTTCATAAAATTTACATGCCGCTTGATTGTTAAAAAGAAAAAGAAAAAACAACCCTCAAAGCGGTTTACAAAATGATAAGACTAAATCGAGAAAAAATCCCAACCATACTTTAAAACATGCAAAAGTTAAAATACTAAAACAGATTTAAATGACCTCAACTTTCTAAGCATCTGGGTAGGCTTGTCTAAACAATAAATTTGTTTTGTTTTTGTTTTTTTCAAGGTGCTGAAAAGAGTACAGTGAAAGTGCCTGCTTGATCTCAACAGGTAAAGGTAAAGGGACCCCTGACCATCCAGTCGTGGCCGACTCTGGCGTTACGTCGCTCATCTCGCTTTATTGGCCGAAGGAGCTGGCATACAGCTTCTGGGTCATGTGGCCAGCATGACTAAGCCGCTTCTGGTGAACCAGAGCTGCGCACGGAAATGCCGTTTACCTTCCTGCTAGCAGGAGCAGGGACTGAGCAACGGGAGCTCACCCAGTCGCGGGGATTCGAACCGCCGACCTTCTGATCGGCAAGTCCTAGGCTCTGTGTTTTAACCCACAGCGCCACCTGTGTCCCAATCTCAATAGGTAGGGAGTTCAAAAGTGAAGGTGCTGCCTCACTAAATGAACGAGTTCTTACAAATGCGGAATGAGCATTAAGTGGCCACCTGTGGTATCTTTAATAATAAAACTGTAATTGTACGCATGCCTGGCTGGCTGGCTTCCGCGCTCCCCCAGACTATAAAAAGAATTAAGAAAAGATGGTGCAGCATCAAGCACCAGGCACCGGTGGGCTTGGACATGCTCCAGCCACTCTAGGTGCTGAAACCAGGCCTCTCTCTGTCACACGCTGCCCTCTGGGTGGTCATTTGAGGCTCTCTAGACCAGTGTTTCCCAACCTTGGGCCTCCAGCTGTTTTTGAACTACAATTCCCATCATCCCTGACCACTGGTCTTGCTAGCTAGGGATGATGGGAGTTGTAGTCCAAAAACAGCTGGAGGCCCAAGGTTGGGAAACACTGCTCTAGACCCAAGCTGCACTGCTGGGTTGGTGGTCCTTTGCCTTAGGGAACAGTCTGTGTAGCTGTTGCCCTTCTTGCAGCCTCTTCCCCACCCCCACCAACCTCCTCCTCAGCTCTGAAGGCTTGAATTCCCCTCTGCTCAGGGAGAGCCTTCTCAGCTTTCCAACACAGGCTCCTCAGGTTTCAGACCAATTTCTCCACAGCAGGTTTCAACCATCACCTTGTTTCAGCCAGCAGTCAGCCTCTCGTCACCCCTGGGTTTTCTGCTAGCTGGCCATTCCTCAAGCAAGGTTCGCGATGAGGGGTTTTGGATGAACTTACTCTCAAAGTATCAAATCTGCTTTTGTAACTATGTTGGGTGATCCTTTTTCACAAGAAGCAATTAGCAGTACTCTGTGATGGGTTAGTTTTATGATTCTATAACTTACTGTTACTTTTTCTTTTTCAAATGGAGGGAAGGGCAATATTTTTAAATACCGGGGGATTTTTCTCTCTGTCTGGGAATGCAATTAAGACTAAAGAGTGAGAATGAGAGATGCAAGAGACAAGACGAAAGTGATCTTCCATCAGCCCACAACCTCTGGGTGTTTTCAAAGCAGCAACACAAAGCTGAGCTCTTTGTGGGACAGACTATAAAATAAATGTAACACACTTTAAAAACATGGGGATCATTTGCAAAATAGCCGACAGGTATCCATATCGATGGAGCAAATGATAACATAAGGGAACCAATACAAATAAGATGATTGGTCTGAATTATTTATAGACTTTATTGACTGCTTTCCCCCGTAAGGTCCCAAAGCAGTTTCCAAACATAATAAAACAACACCAGCTCTGAAACAAATATATAGCTAAAATCAAATCAATACAATAAAAGAGCTGGACACCAAAGCAGACCAACCAGCTCTCCCAAAGGCCTGAAAAAAATTCCAATATGGTCTTGGCTAAGTTGCAATGTGAGCTTGCCATCTTGACTGACACACCTTCCACAACTGAAGAGTGGCTTTGAACCACCACAGTTCTGGAATTTCATTTAACACAAAGCATTGTGATTGTTCAAAAAGAGCAGCATACCAAAGATATGTTTGTAAATCAGAAAAAGCTCACTCCAAATCCAAATGAGGCACACCATATTAATCATGATAACAGGTTAGCAAAATTTGAGTTTGTGCAATATCACTTTGTGTCTGGCAAGTACAAGGGAAAAAATCAATTAGAATGTCTCCCTACAGACAGAAAACTGTAGAGCAGGCAGACCACAGCGTAAGGAAAGTTACTATTGATTTCAAGACAGCGGATTACTTCAAAAAACAAAAACAACAGAACACAAGTCTCTACATTTCTTAGCTAGTATTGAAACTAGGATGCTCTTTTGATCATTTCTTTTTTTAAAAAAAGAAAAGAACCCAAAAATATTTATAAAAAGTATTGTTTATGTGTGAAGAGAAAGGTGAAATGATGAGCTAACCATTGCAAGTACCAAAAAAGGCTTACTGGCCCACAAATAGCCTACTTATATGCCTCTATGATCCTGTGGAAGAATCAGGAAACGTCAAGGCCAAGAGAATGCCAACTAGGTGGGCTTTTGATCTGATCCCCCAAGGAGAAAAGAACCATCAAAAGTTAAGGAGCATTTGAGAACTGAGAAAAATCAGAGTATGCCTAAACTTTCAAATCAGTACTATGACATTGCCTACTAGGACTGTTTTGTGTAGCTGTGTAAACACAATAAGTTCATTTCCCCAGAATTCTGGGCACTGTAGTTTGTTAAGGGTTGGTGGGAATTGTAAACACTACAGTACCCAGAATCCTCTAAGGGAAAGCATGTGCTTTGAATGTGCTTTAAAGTTATAGTGTGTACATAGCCCCAAGAGGGGTAAACTACAGTACCCAGAATCCTCTAAGGGAAAGCATGTGCTTTGAATGTGCTTTAAAGTTATAGTGTGTACATAGCCCCAAGAGCTACATTACTTCTGCTGTAACTCTGAGTACACAAGAGAAACAGCACGTAGAGCAGAGGTTTTCAACCTTTATGAGTCCACAGCTCCCTTGACCAACTGTATTCTTTCCGCGGCACCCCTGTGGGGCTTAGGAGCCAAGTTATGAACACGCCCATGTGGAGTGTTTCCTCAGCCTCCTCTCCCCTCTCCTCTGGAGTCCTCTGGACAGCTGTAGTTGCCACCTCTGGTCTCTGAGCTGCACCCTGGTCAGCCCCAGAGGAACCATTCACCTGTGGAGCTTATAGTCAGGCTGCTGCAACAAACAGCCATGCAAGCCTTTGGGAGGCAGAGATGCGAGAGGGCATCAGGGGGTGGAGGGAAGGAAAGAGGGACAAAGTCCGGTGTTGTCAGTGTTTCCTGTGGCACCCCTGACCATCATTCAAGGCACCCCAGGGTGCCACAACACACTGGTTGAAAACCACTGATGTAGAGTATAAGAATGCCCTTAGGCAGCAATTCTTCTCCCTCCCACAATTTCTTCTGTTTTGTGGAAGGCTCTCAACTAATCAGTGAGTCACATGCTTCCTACCACTGAAATTTGGTACTGTCACTCTACTTATAAGGTTTCACTTTTCAGCAAACAAGCTAGCTGACACGTGAGACATCCCAGTTGGTTGTTTTTCTTTTAAATGTAGAAATGTAATTGCTATTTTTACAGGATCAGAATGTGCAGAAAACTAGCTGTTCAGGAAAACAGTTAAGCTAAAAACCGTTTCTCCATGATGTGCTAGATTTCTAAGTGTGGGAGCTGGGGGGGTGGGGTGAATGTGAAGGTGGCAAGACAAACTTGGATCCACAAAGTTTACTCAAAACAGGAAGAGGCACACAGATGAGCAATTTAAATGCCAAAAATATCCAGCACAATGTTGTGTTAAGTAAAAAATGGTTTTGCAACCAGGTTTGATTACTTCAATTCAAGATAAGAACACTCTGTTCGGGCCTTATGTTAAGTAGCACACACAGCAATGTGTATCCGATGTTTACTGGCAACAATGAGCTAGATGTTTGGAACATTGCGCCGGCCTGATGCTCAAAGGTTGTGCATCTGTGACACAACTGTGTTACATCAGCCGTTGAGAAAGATGTGTGCACTTGCCTTCTATACTGAATCCAAGAGGAAAAAATTTCTAGGATTCTACCCTGAAGCCAAACAAGAGAGTGGAAATCCCAGCTCCGGGGATTACAAAACCCTTTATCTGGTTTACAGCAAAACCAAACAGTTGTCAAAACAAAGGCATTTTGCCCAACCCGGCAGGACTGGAGACATGCAGCAGCTGGTTGAAAGAGGATAGTCCCTGTTTGCAAGGAAGGAAGTTAAACTACCTCCTCGTCACCACAATTTACAGAATCAAAGAATAATGCTGATCACAAGGATCTTGAGTACCAAAGGTGCAAAACCACGCGTGATGTCAATATGGTAGGCTGCTCCATCTGAGAAGTTTTCTCAACGCTACTGATCACGACCATTTTGTGGATTCATGGCTAATGTTTTATTATGTATGTGAATAATGAGTCTTCCGAAACTGCTCCCCTGAGTTAGCAAAGGTCACTCTGGATAGATATATGACTGCAAACAAGGGTATGAGCTTAAATTGTGTATGCAATTATTACTTGCCCTCTTATATTGTAATGATGTGGTCAAAGGAACACAGCGTACTCAGTTTGTTGTGCATATTATTAATATTTATTGGAACTGTCACTTCTTATAAACTGTAAGAAAAGGGATATATTCAAAACAACAACTGAACAGTCCAATGAGAACTGTATGTCCTCAGTGGTCATGGAATACTGACTAGAAGAGATTAAAAGGAGGGAGGGGACATATAGCGGAGTGGCTAGTATCCCCAATAGGAGCATTACAGACGGCAATATCCTCTTGCAGATCACTTATTTAGCATTATTTTCCTTCTAGGATTTCAGAAACCATTGGTGTTGCAAGATTCAGTAGCAAACAAAAGGCTATTTTGCCCCATGTACGCCTTGCAAACAGAAGAATCTTCTTTTGATGGCTTCTCTCACTCAGCCCAGTTGAATGCTCAGCTCAGTGAAGCATCGATAAAGGGCTCTGCATTTTATTTTACTTTAATCTCTTTCTTTTCCCTCCTATTTTCTCTCTGCATTTTCTCCCTTTCTTTTTCGTTTTGTTTTTTTCCTTCTCTATTTTTATTTAGAATAGTTTGGTTTTTACTGTATTTTATGTTGAAAACTTTCAATAAAAAAATCATATGATAGATAGATAGTGGTAACAAATGAATCATTAAGGAACTACAGATAATAAGCATTAACAATTCCAACATGGCAGTTGCTATGGCCTCTTGCAAACTCTACACTATTCTAGAGATTACATAATAATTGAATTAGTTTCAAATGAAGCAAAATTCTGTAGAGAAGCTGCACATTATCCAACACACCATATTATATGACACTTTATACAAAAGGATTCCAGACATGTTTATTTAGCTACCTGAAACTAAAATAGTTTGAATTATATTGTGAAGTATAGAATCCAATGTATTTTTCAGGATACCTTTGTGTTTACTAACTTACATGACTAGATTTACTAATGAGCTAAACTCTACTGAGTCTGCATATGAGAGGGGGTAAAGAAAAGCCATGACCAGATACAAAAGGGAAAGGAAAGTCTCAAAATAGTGCTGAAAAATACTGAGAATTTTGGTGGAGTAGTAAGCTGCCCAGTACATTTTGGTGGAAACTTTCCTCAGGAACACAATAATTCATTTTAACTCAGCAAATTGGACTCATAGGTGTTTAGGAAGGGAGCACCACATAAACTCAGGCCTAGATTTGACATGCAATAGCACAATCAAAACCCCAGATCCACTGGGATTAGAGAATTGGATTTGTCAGGCTTTCCCAGCTGGGTTGGGGCTATGCGGTGTAAATCCCTCACTCAACTGGGACTCAACTGGCATAACTTCAGCCAACACAAGTCCCCAAAAGAGGCATTCTGGGAGCAGGGCAATGAGAACTTAAACCTATTCCAAACACCTTTCATCTTGGTCACATGACCTAGCAACCTAGTGGAATTTAGCCAGCAAAGAGGGTTGCATAAGCAGCATTCCTCCAAATTCCTCCTGAACTGAGTTTGGAATAGGAGTAACATATGCTGGCATCAGTTCAACCATAATTTTAACTGCCAGAGATAAACCATAATTTCAGTTTCTGCTCAACACACAGTTTTTATACGCCCAAGAGATTAGGAATATGAAGGTGACTTTGGGTACCAATATCCCCAAGGGTCAAGCCATACTGAACCCTTGTCTTTCTTGGTAACCTTGTGACACATAAATTGCCCAACCCTTTAAACAGCTTAAATTGGTGGCGTCACTGTGTGGTCGTGGTCACCATAACCAGATTAACCATGAAGAAACATTTCTTTTGTCTGCCCTGAACCTCCCACCATTCAGTTTCCCCGGACAACATGTAGCATGGCAGCACCAGACAGGTTTCTGATCACCAGCTGCCGCCGTATTCTGCTATGAATCTTGTGGGTAGAATCTGAATCATATATGTGTTATGTCACAATTTTAATGCTGCAACTTATGTCAGTCTTGGGAATCAAAAGAGGGTTGAGTGGGAAATATTCATCAATTTTTTTGTACCATGATGGGATCGCTTAGATTTATATCATTACTTTGTTACAAGGTATGCCATTTGCAAGCTGAATGTCCGAAAAAGTAAACAATGTGTTGTATTAACAAAAGCAAATGAACAGTGAGGCTGCAACAGCCAAAGTTTAGAAGTGATTTAGGAGCATGGTGCACTGCGGAGATATCCAAAGAGAGGATGCGACGGTGGAACAGATTGCTTTGCATATCGCTTGCATTAGGAAACATAATGGAAGAATAGAAGCTGAAAAAGAAACAATGCTTTGAAAACTGCAAACAGCTGTCTTTTTATTATATATTAACAAAACACAAACAGGAGCAATCATGAGACCCTTCTCTATTTTTGTCACAGCATCGCTGTGATTTAGAAACTTATTCATAAAGTTGAAGTTTTTGGAACCAAAATATTCAGTTGGTCGTTGACAGCTTCCTTCCTGCTTCCCCTTCAAATATCAGACATGATTATCTTTCACAACGAACATAGTTCTCAGATTCTTGGCTAAAAGTGTCTACAGAAACCAGCTGAATTCAGCCATACTCCTTCTTCCGTTATCCTTGCCTGCATCTTCACCACCTCTGCTGTTACCACACCCCATCATTCGTAATTCAGAGCTCATGAGCATCTCAAAGCAACAACTTGTATTTTTTGTTTATAGCAAACCTCCCCAAGCTGGTGCCCTCCAGCTGCTTTGGACTACAACTTCTATCAGTTTCAGTCAGCACAGCTGTTTTTGCTGTTCTGCAAAGCATCGTATCTGCCCATTGACACTCCTATTTGCAGCACCCAACAAGCGTTCATTGGCTGAGACCCAATGGATCTCATTGATTTGTAGATCAGTGGCAGAAATGGGGAATTCTAATCTCTGGGTTGGTTTTCCTTCCTTTCCCTTTCACAGGTGTTTCAGCGCATCAACGGTGGGAAGAGAAGAACTATGTCTCCACACTACTCTCTCTTAGCACTGTCTGTGTCAGGAAGAAATCAAGTGGAGAGCAAGGGGGCAAGATATAACAGGTCTTGCTGCAAAGGCTAGTAAAGAGTGACAGCAGCAAGGATGGAGGAAAGGGGAGATATGTATCATGCAAATGCCTGTAACCAGAGAACACAGGAAAACCACCATCTAAGCTGTGGACTGCATGAATATGTATATCCTCAACCAAGCAGGAGACAGCTGCATAGATGACACACTCGTCTCTACCTTGTAGGCGCTATCATTCAGAGCGTATACATGTCCAAACACATGCAAAGCCAATAGGGAGAAAATCAAGGGATTTTCCATACTTACCAAAAGTCAACAGATAGGATGTAGAGACAGAGGGCACCCAAATCAGCACTGTGCAAACATATCATTAGTGACTGGCTAGTTGCCACCAGCACAGGCTGCCATGTCAGTGTGGGGAAACCAATGAGCCAGAAACCACATTTGCAGTGTTTACTGTAGTAACCCCTATGTTTGCCGCTCCACCTATTTTTCTAGGGTAGAAGATCTACATATGGCAGTCTCTAAACAGCTTTACTGAAACATGTTTGTAAACCACACTTATTTGTTGAAAAGCAGGTGGTTGGTGCTAGATTACCTTACCTACAGGTAGGATGCACTGAAATCAATGGGACAAGTTAGTAATGACTTACCAGTAAGTCTCATAGATTTCCGTGTGGGACTACATGCAACTACGCTAACTTTGGCTAGATCAACTCCAATATTTAAAAAATTAAAACATTTTAGTATGTTGAGTACGTAAGTTTGCCTGAAAACAGTGAATGTTCAGAATCTCAGCATAGCATCCACATGATTTCTTTAAACTGCCAAATACAACTACCATACCCAATCTCTCTATTTAGCCCTTGGCCATTTTAAGAGACTATTTGTCATGATCTGAATATACGGTCAAGGAATGTTTCATTATTCTGTCAATTCACACTTATTACTAAGGAAGATACTGAAATCTCCAGCCTAAAGGCAGGGTTTACGAATCATTTCACTGTGTGTATAACACATGCCACTCATCAGCTGAAATGACACCCCTCATTTATTAAAGTTTCAAGTATAAGTTCAATACCATAGCTAAAAGAAAATCTGTACACTTGGTAGAGCAACCAAGTGTCAGCCCATGCCAAAGCGTGTGCTGAAAATGGTATTGACACTTTATTTAATCTCCATTTACCTAATCTACACAAAAAACTAAATTAACTGCAGTTCACCAGAGGGGTGTTGGACTGTACATTCAACAAGTGTACAATCTGTGTACACACAAAGCTGAACTGCTCATTTCTAATTCACATGTAATGTTCACCAAGTGAATAAAGTGTTCATTACCACAACTCTCCTTCACTTTTTTACAGGAGCACCTATGTGAAGCGTTTGTGTACATAATAACTCAGATGTACAAATCTGGAATGGCACACTCTTTCACACAAACACTTGCACATGTATATACATGTTTCTATGTACATGTGTAACTTGTGAACAACCTTCAAGTGACATAATAGAAATAGAAATCCTCTTCAGTTTCTATCCTCCATTTGACAGCAGTCACAAACAGGGACAGAGCAAGGTTGTATCCCTTGGCCCTGCCTCCACTACTGGATTCCTTGTTGACCTTGACACGCCATCCCTGCTGCCCATGTATCAATGGCATGTTTGTAAGAGGGAGGCTGAATGCACAAGACTTCCCTGTGACCTGGAACCTCATTTGTGACAAACCATAGTCTACCCTGACAGTGAAAGACTGTGTTACCTTCGTATAGAAAGTCATGCTTACCTTGTCAGGAGCAGCTTCCCAAAGCTCCTTAAGGAAACATGCTGTTACTCCATCCTGTCCAGATATCTGCCTGAGTTAGTTGAGCCCAGGATTTTAAAAGCCCCTGACAGAATTAGAAGATTGCAGAGACATGGACAGGGGTGGTGGTGGTGGTGTTTAAACTAATTTGCAAAAGGGAAAAGGAAAACCCACTGGTGAAACGTTTTATGTTTCCTGCATCCTTGCCACGGCTTCCAAATTAGAAAAGGTGACATTGAAAATACTTTTGTCTTCTGAGCCATTTTTCACAGGGAAGCCTGAAAACCATCAGCACAACAAAGAGCTTTTTAAGCTGTTGAATACACAGCCGTTTCTCTATCAGTTCACAGTATCCTGCAGATAACTCCTTAATGGATTCTATAACTGATTACTACAGCTTTATGGGCTGCAAAATCTAGGCAATGCCCCCTGATGAATTATGGTTTTGTTCTTCTCTCATTCTGCATCTCGTTATGCACATTTCATTCCCCGCCCCCTTTCGAGCACTCAAGTTCAAGCCCATAGGAACACATTACAGCTTTATTTAATTAGTCACCAAAATGAGTCATCCACAGAACCTTTCCCAGCTTCTGCAGAATATCCATATATCTGAACGTTATAGTTTCTGAAGTCCTGGCAGGTGAATTCCCCACCACCTCTTTATCAGGATCTACCACAAAGGCCTTTGCTGCATGCAGTTTCCCCACACAATCCTGTAAATCTCCACCAATTTTATCCAGTTCAATTAAAAATAAAAATAATTACTGGAGGAGGAGCAGGAAGCCTGTGGCAGTCCAGATATTGTTGGACTCGGATACCGCAGTCCCGGCCAGCATGACCAATGGTTATAGATGGTGTGAGGTGTAACTGAACAACATCTGCAGAGTCACAAGTTCTCCACCTGCTGAGTTACAGACTCTCAACACCTTTTTCCTAACATGTTATGCAAAAACCTTTGTGTTTAGGCTGGCTTCTTCAGATAGGTAATCCCCCCCATCCCCTCATCTTTGCTTTATGTGCTGTACCTGTCTCTGATTTCATTATATTATTTCCATTTTTTATACTATATTTATAGAACGTATTTGTATTTTATAGTTGATTTTAATTGTTAGCTGCCCCAAGTGGTATGTGAGTGCTAGAAGGGGTGGCAAATAATTGTTTGCATTGATATCAAATAAATAAATCACTACTTCTCAGCCACAATCTGTCAATGTCTCAGCCATTTTATTTGCTATATGAATGTCATTACCTTCTGCTGTTTATGAACTGCAATTTTTAAAGGCTCCCAATTCTCCAACTGTATTAGAAACCGGCAGTTATGAACAGATACTACAGACAACACTCATTAAAATATGACACACCCGCAGGCATTTTTAACCTCTGCACTCCCTTATAGCTTTGTCATATTTTAGCCAGTATCCAATCTGTTATTTGTCCTAACTTGGTACTCTTTTCCCCTATAATGCACAACGTGAGTGATGGGAAGTCCTTTGGTTTTGTCTCCTCCTTTTCAAGAACACGTACAAACTAACAACCTATGGCATTGCACACTAGCTTCCAGTCTTTGATCATTGTATTTGGTTGTAAGGATACCAAGCACAAGATGAAACTATGTGAGTTAAGAGAGAAGCAGCAGTCTTTGATAATTAATATTTTTCACAACAGAGCTGCTGTGTACATTGCCAGCTTTAGAAAAACATGGTGGTAGCATCTATTACAGTACCTGCCCGTGCACATGTGAAAAACTGAAGCACTGCCATAAGGGGGATAATGAGCAAAGTGTTGGTTGTAGCAAACCTAGGAGACGCTGTAGCACACGATGCAGAAGACGTGAGCAAGATCAGCAACAGAAAAGTTTTGAGCTCCAAGGATGGTTCTAGAATATATCAAAAGGTTCAAGACCCAAGCATTATTTTGGGGACTTAACAAAGCTTACAGAAAACATTAGCCAAACATCTGTGGTCAGGATGCTAACAAAATAGCTTATCTAGCCCAGTGAGGTCATAAACATATCTCAGGAGTGTGTACTCTCTATCTCTCAAACACAGTATCTTACAAATCACCCCACTCCCAAAAAGCACATATTTTGGCACCATTGCATTTTTTATTCAGAGATCACTTTAAAATATCATTATCATTATTATCTACAACAGTTGCTGCTGTCGCCATTGTCGCTGTTACAGCTTTTATTAAATCAAGCCAGTAGCTTTATCAGGAGATATGGGGCTATCTGGAAATGATGGAGGAACATGCCTGGATAATCTGTTTCCCTTGGATAATCTGTCCCTGGGTGGCCCAGGAGCGTCTTACAAACACATGTAACATGGAACTTTATAAAGTTTTAGCTAGAAAAAAATAAGGTTCCATCGACAGGGGGAGGACAGACTGGCGTGCAAATTCTGTAAACTTGTCATGCAGCTGGACTCCTAATCCCTTCTCATATTGTTTACAACATCAAAACAAACAGCTTAGATTTAAATGCATTTGTTTTGAAAAAGTAAAACCATTTCCCGTTACAATATTGTAGAGATGTAGGCAAAACAGATGGGCAGCCCATCAGAGTAGATGGGAGCTCACATTTAATTGTGAGGAAGCCACGTTGGAAGTACATCTGCACAGGATTCGGTCTAGATTGCATTCATGAGATCAAATGCTAAACAACATTAGGTATATATTTAGGGGTTATTTGGACATGTGTATCCTACCACATGATGATTCAGCCACATTGTTTAAATTAATAGGAGTGTGCAGCGCTCTAACTGCCCCCTCTTGCTCTTATCCCCTAGTTCTGCCCCCCATAGAAGACTTTGGTGCAACAAAGTGAAACTGTGCTAAAGATCTGAGCACCAAGGCAGCCACTGCACCGCTGGACAAGGTTGAGATGCTTAAAATGCTTTTCTGTATGCTCACACCTCTGCTGAGATTGAAAGGACAATTTTAAGCATGCCACATAATATTCATTCAGTTAAGGTTTTTTTGTGGGGAGTCATTTTTCCAATGAAAAACATGGCTTTAAGGGGGGGGGGCAAGATAGAAGTCCATAATGCTAAAATACTTACTGCTTAATCTTCAAGATTCTAGAACAGAGGAGAAGTCGGGGAGGAGAAAGATCGTGAGCCAAATGTCTGGACAGAAAGCACTTACTAGCTTTAAAGGTATCTGCATCAAGGTGTACCAACTGTTCCGATCACATTTTCGTACAAAAACTCTGTACGTTAACATCCTATGCGGGAACAAATCTGAACTAAGCAACACGGAACATGTTTTATTTAGTACTGATTTATTAAAAGAGCAGCATTCACCCTATTTCTAGCTTATCAAGAAGGATAGAAAATAACTTCTTGCCAGCTGCAGCATTAAGCAGAGAGAACACACCTTGCTTTTACCCCCTCCCCCTTTGGCATTACTAGATAGCTCAGGTATTGACTGATGAAGGTGTGCCCTAATCAATAACACTCTCTTTGGTCCTTCACCAGGAGCAAAGTACATTGTATGAATTTGTGGGGATCAAATGCAGTCATTTTAGTTTAACTAAGTATCCTTTCTTCATTGGGAAGTTGATAACAGGATCAAAGAACACACAATGGCCATGTTTGGATGCCACAATCATCTTTAAGCATAGTAACCATCATTATAATTCAGTGCAGGAGTAGCCAATGTGATGCCCTTCATCTGCTGTTGGATTACAACTTCCCATCACCCTCAACCATTTGCCATGATGGCTGGGACTGATGGAGGATGTATTTAAACAACATCTGGATGGCACTACATTGGCTACCACTGATTTAGTGAGATGTGAACAAGCCACAGCAAGCCTCAGAGTCAGACACTTCTCCCATTCTCCTCCTCTTGCACAGCCAAAAGGGTTTTGCAGCTTTGACTTCTATTTTCCAGTAACAACAGTTTAATATTACCCTAAACTGTGGTTGATCTTAACTAGGTAAAGAACCCCTGGGTGGTTAAGTCCAGTCAAAGGCTACCACAGGGTGTGGCACTCATCTCACTTTTCAGGCCGAGGGAGCTGGGGTTTGTCCACAGACAGCTTTCCGGGTCATGTGGCCAGCATGACTAAACCACTTCTGGGCAACAGAACACTGATGGAATTCTATGTAGAATTCTCTACAATTCTATGAAATGAAAAATAGGCAAACTGATTTTCCCAAATTCCTGTAATCAAAGGTTCCTGTAATCAAAGGCAGGCAAAAGGTCAGGTGACCATGGAATGACCCCAGGCATAGTGAATGAGGATGGGGGATCAGAAGGAGTGAGCATGCCATTGCTTTACGAAGACACAGTACAAATACATGCAGTTTTCCCTTTTAGAAGTACAGCTAATTGTACATGTGGATACATGAGAGAGGGAAGAAGAGGCCGTTTAGTTCCCGCAAAACTCTGGTGATCTCTTTATATCGTGCCATGTTAAATGTTTTAAGGCATTCTAAATGTACTATGACTAATTCATGTCATTCACCCAAGAATGAAAAGCGGGGATAACTGTACAGCTTCAAAAGGCTGAATTGGCCAGGTTCACTTATGAACAAGTGACACCCCCACACACCTAAGCCTAGGGACCAGCCACCTGGGGCTGCTTTGTGAACACTGAAACATAAAAATGAATAATGTTGCATGGCATGGAAAACTACAACTTATAAGCGTACAGAGCCCATTATGACATATACGCTAGCAGCTACATTACTCAAATCACGGAGCTCGCAACACTGGCTGCATTTTCTTTCTCCCATCCCTTGAGACTGTGGTATTTTGGCACCATTAGAGTCACACTGAAATGTTCAAGCTGATGTCTAGTTATTAAAGCACGCAGCCCAGTTCAATTAGCGAGCTACACTTCTAGAACTGAACTATTTATTTGTTTCTATTAAGTTTGTATACCACCCTTCATCCAAAGGGCAGTTGACAACATAAAAATACAAAGTGATTTGTACATAATAAAAGGAACACAAACCAATAACCCCCCTTCCACAAACACACTTAAAAGACCACAAAATGTTAATCAACCCTGCTTATAGAGAATGGTTTTTTCCTGGCACCTAAAGTTATGTAGGGACGTGGGTGGCGCTGTGGGTTAAACCACAGAGCCTAGGACTTGCCGATCTGAAGGTCAGTGGTTTGAATCCCCGCAACGGGATGAGCTCCCATTGCTCGGTCCCTGCTCCTGCCAACCTAGAAGTTCGAAAGCACGTCAAAGTGCAAGTAGATAAATAGGGACCACTCTAGCGGGAAGGTAAACGGTGTTTCCGTGCGCTGCTCTGGTTCACCAGAAGCGGCTTAGTCATGCTGGCCACACGACCCAGAAGCTGTACACCGGCTCCCTCGGCCAATAAAGCGAGATGAGCACCGCAACCCCAGAGTCGGCCACGACTGGACCTAATGGTCAGGGGTCCCTTTACCTTTACCTTTAAAGATACGTAAAGAAGGTTCCAGACAAACCTCCCAGGGGAAAGGAGCTAGGGCTGATGAGACTTTTACTTCAGCAACATCTGGTGGGTCATAGGCATCTCATACATGCCCTAGAGTATCTGATTTAATCTGTTTACTTTGATTTTATTTAGTAGGAAAGGTAAACGCCTTGAAGCTGCAAAGCATGCCTACTATTGCATTTGCAATTGGCATCTATTTTTTGTTACCATTAAAACTGGAGGCAACTATCCCTGCTACAGATCAGGGGTGGCAAATGTGATCCAAATGTGATCCATCAGCCTGAGACAGCATGGCCAATGACAGAAGATGGGAACTATAGTCCAAAACATCCAGAGCACATTACCTTGGCTATGTTGGCCTTAAACCAGGCTGAGCCAAGCTTAAAATCCTCAGCTTGCTAGGTGACCTAACACCACCCATTACCTCTCACCCTAACCTACCTCACAGTGTGAGGATAAGGAGAGGGGGAGAAAAACACACCAGCCTGAACTCTTTACAAGGAAAAAGAACTAACATGCAGCCAATAAATAAAAATATTACAGCATACCTCTAACTCTCTTCTTTCAACAAGATCGGTGATACGTTTTCTACAGACTCTGCCTTTTCCCATTTGGTAAATGCCCTTTACTTCTTCTTAAACCCCTGGTATTTACACTGAAGCTACAAGTATTTATTCCGCTGTTCCACACCCTATAGCTTCTGTGTTCCCAGACAACATTTTCATGAAAACAAACACTGCTAATTTATGCGTGCTTAAATATTTGTGAATAGTGTAGCAAACTTTTTTTATATAAACTATATCCTGCCCTTCAAACTAAATATTTACAAGGCAGTATACAATATGAAGAAGCAATAAGGTTTTAAAAAAAAACCTTTAAAAAGCAATTCCAGAATGACAGCAGAATAAGGCAGAAGATAAATTTGCAGCACCAAAACTGTATCAGAGGTGGCAGCCACCTAGTGCTGAAAGGGTATCAAAGATCACATCCACACTATGCATTTTCAGCATTTATTTTCCCAAAGAACTCTGGGAACTGTAGTTTCATCCTCACAGGCCTATGAATCCCAGCACCCTTCTTGAACTATAGTTACCATGATGGCAGCTTTGTGTACAATGTAATGCAGTAGGGCTGATATGGATCTTACAGTGGCCAGTCTTTCCCTGTTCAGTGCCAGATGAGGCTGGGACAAGTATTTCTTACCACTGAAGCCACTTTGTCCAATGACAAAGCTGGAGTTAGGTGTACCCACAGACCAGGGAGGGGAACTTTTGGTAACCTGGGGACCACATTTGCTTCCAGGCAAGCAGACACTGGCTACTTGCCAGTGGTGGGCAGGGCCAGAGAAAGAAGTGGGTGGAGATAATAGCTACAGGAAATAAACAAAAGGAGTTCATACTGTGATTGCAGATCTTATAAGCATGCACCATGAAGTTAGGAACATGCAATTTTTTTAAAAAAAAACAACAACCAACCTTTGTTTCTCAGTATTAAGTACTCTATTTATAAAGGGTAAGTACAAGTGAAGCTGGTTTTATTAACCTCTGAAAGCAAGTGTCTTTGAGTTGCATACTTTAAAATATTTACAAGAAGCTATTCAAATGGTTTTTAGTGGCAGCCAATGAAGTTTAAAATAGTAATAATAAAATGTAGCTATCCAGTGGTTTAGCAACAGTTCCGAACACTCAGTACTGAAATGCTGGTGGGGAAAATCTCTTCTTCTTCAACTTGCTTCCATTTAAACTCACATACCACAGAATGTTGAAGCACATGGAAGTGCAGGAATGGACTTCACTAAAAGCTAGTCGTGCCCCTTTCCATGTGTGCTAGAGTCCATGTTGGAGGGATGCAACCATGCAACTGCTGTCTGAAACAGCTAGGCCATGGTGAATAACCACCCACTATCGAATCGGGAGTGCTCACCATGAGCATTGAAGCAATCCTGCTGGAAGTCTCCTGCTCCACATTCCTAGATGACTTGGAGACAAGCTACATGCTGCCTTGAGCCATGACCTTTGAATGCTTTGCCAGTCAAGGGGGTCAGCTACCATGGGAGAAACCATATTCAGAAATTCTCCCCCACTTTGCAGAAGTGAGACATAGCATTTTCGGAAGCAGACAGGCATCTGTGGCCTTCCAGGTGTTGCTGGACTCCAAATTCCCATCAGCCCAAAACAGAATGCCGTCAATGCTCAGAAATCAGAGCAGTTGCAGTCCAACAACATTTGGAGAGCCACAAGAAGCCAGAATGCATAGTAGCTAAGGAGACTGACAGTGGGGAAGGAAGCCATGAGATGGAATCTGGCCCATCAGCCCTCCTCCTGCACCTTACCTGTGAGCTCAGTTTGCATGAGTGGGCATCTCTGAATTTATCCTTGAGAGATAACTTAATTCAACCTGGGAGGCAGGTACTGCTCTGGCCAAGATCAACAGGGTCCCAGAGCTCCTTTCCAGCAGTGTCATTATGCTACCTACTCAGAAAAACACAATGAGCAAATTGTCTGCGGAGAGTCCAATCCCCTCTGCCCAGCTAAAGATGTTAGCAGACAACCCTCTCACTGCAGACAAAGAGGAATCCTCTGCTTTCACAGCAGCAAAGGGCATGTGCCAATAGAGGAATGTTGCATAGTTACAAACTGATGCAGGAAAGGGAAGGGTGGGTCAGGGACAAAAGGAATTCAACTGGGAGGACAGATATGGGCTTGTGGCCCACCTACTTTATTCATTCCCAAGCATCACCCCAGGGATTACTCTATATCCAAAAGCTTTTTGTTGATTTTTTGTTGTCGTCGGGGAGTGTGTGAAGGGTGAAGTGTCTAACTGGCTGCTTAGCTATTATTACTGTAATCTGCAAAACACTTAATAATTTAGGCTGCAATGTTTAACTCAATTAACTGGCTAGATTAAATCACTGAAAGGCAAACTTTAAACAACATATTAGTTGATTAGGCAAATTATGTTAACATTAAGTGATTATAAAAACTGCAGTGGCGGTTAGTTGTTGTTTTTTTAAAAAAAAGCTTTGTGCAAATTAAGAACCATCATCGCTTTCACCTGACCCCCATCAGATATCTGTGTTATGTGGCTCTTGAAGGATTTATATGCACTAACAACACTATCCTATGCATGTCTATTCAGAAGTAAATCCCACTGAATTCAATGGGGCTTACTCACAGATACATCCCCGAATACAGGATTGCAGTCTTAGAAGCAGGAAGAAAAAAGTTTGCTGGCCTCTTTATGCTTCTCCTTGATCAGTAAAATTATTTTGTTCATAATAGATATTACAGAGAATTGTATTAGTGTTCCTTTAATGGTCCTTTCCTAAATTTTAGGCAGCTGTTGGAAACTAATTCATTTGGAATTAAATGATATAGTTCCTCTCTAAAGTTTCACCAAGATGATCCACAACAGAGTGGCACAGTTGTTCTCAATACCACTTGCAACTACCAATCCCATGCACACTCCTATTAAATGGAGAATTTCAGTTAAAATTCATTAGCAAACCCATAATCCATGGAGGCTTTCTTTTTTAATTAAATCTACTTTGGATTCAAAAATGAAAAAGGAATGTTAAAGGTTCTTCTGTGAATTCCACATCAAGTATCTGATATAAGATGAAGCATAAACTAATTCCTAGGGCTTTCTCCTTTTGTCAGTCACGCAACTATGATGCAATGTGTTCTCTACAGTGCTATCCTTAGCACATGCTACCTCCATCTCTTCTTGAGTTTGCTGATTCCCGCTTTTACATGTGTGAAGCAAAGCATATAGAATACTCCAACAGACTAAGTAAATAAAGCAATTCTATTATGTGCCATGACTTCTCTACACAATGCCTCTGTTTTGATGCCACACAAAATGGCATTTGTCATATTGCTTAACTAATGAGGACGAATAATGTGTTTCCTTCTGGAAGAAATAAAGGAGAACTGTGTCTTCTAGATGCAGCTGATCAAAGGATGATCAAGCACAAACACTAAAAGCCTCGAGGAAACTTTTTTTTCAGCTGCAGCCCCATCCATTCAGAAAGGAGACTGCAACTTCTTTTAAAAGCAATTAAAAACATGAATTCAGGCCATTTATAAAAGTCGCTTCGGAAAGATCAGGACATGGGTCTGAAACTTTTTTTAAAATGCTCAAGGCGAAGTGTCTCACCCTTGCTTTTAAAACAAATCTTTAAAACAGAACTGGTGGCATAAGAGTAATGTGTGTCATTTGTGAGCCGACAGTTCTAAAATGTCGTCAGCGTTAGTTGCCATCCATTAAGCGTCTTTTAAATGGTAATAGTCACATAAATAAAATTCCATTCTGGGTATTAGATGCTGCTGCCTTCTCGCTAAGCTACCAGTGAACCCTTCTCTCATTACAGACCTGAAGACAGTAAAAAGGGAGGGGTACGTGTGTCCTTATGAACTTTGCTCTTCCCCTTATTAAACGCCACTGAAACACTGCCAAGATGCTGTTTTGACACGGCTGCAGTGCCAATTATACAAAAGATACAGACGACTGTACAGCAAGCCGTTGTTCTGGGAGCAAGCAGGAGCAGACTCTGGAACAGAACAACTGCAGCCATGCGTGTCCATATTACTTTAAGGCACCAGGGCTGCCTAGATCCTTTTAACAAGGTTTTAGTAAGTAGGTCAGCTGTCACCTGTGACAGGGTTCAAACTACTCACTGGAGGAACATATTATCTATGGTATCCCAGTATCATTTTTCAGCAGCTGAGTTTGGAATCTTTTGCGCCTTCAGAATCTCCTGGTATATTTTTCAGCTAAGGGCTTCAGACCTTTTTCTGGGTGTAGGTGAGGACAGACAGCAGAAATGCTTGATCTTACAACATGGCTTTAAAAAACAAACAAAACAAAACACGAATTGACTGTCATTTGGATTTTTAATTAGCTGCCTTTTCAATTTGCCAAAGTAACATGTACCTAGTGCTTTAGCAGTCAAAAAAGAATCCTGAATTTACTCATATCTGGACTGAGTCCTTCTCCCCTTTAATTTCAATTAAGATGATAATTTGAGCCCCAAAATGCCTTCGTTTACGCACCCACCCAAAATAATTAAATGAAGTATATGAAATACAATTGTCTCACTAGGCTATCAATAAGCATTCTAGCAGCTTTTTGCAGCTCTCTAAGAGTAGCAGTCCATTTTGCAGACGGTTCCTCAGATTTGGGAACAAGGAGAAGGAACAGTATAAATCAGCCAAGAAACTTAAGTATTTTTCAAAAAAAAATTCTGTCGCCCAAATTTAGGCATAGCTAAAGTGCTGACTACATTATTAACTGAACAGAAAGCTAAGATAGTTACATTTTCAAATTAGTCTTTGTTGCTGAATAAACAGGCTTCTGTATGAGATGGGGGTGGCTTTCCCCTTTTCTGAACCCTCAACTCAACACTGTAATGACAGCTGGAGACAGGTTTGTTGTTGATTAGATGATGTCACCTTCAGGAATCCCCCAAGCGCTGCCAGCAAAGCAACTTCACTTGAGTAGTGGCTTGAGCTAAAAATAGGCACCTCAGGAACAAGTTAAGGAACTTGGGATGAAGTGAAGCAGGAAACCAAACTGAATTCAATTTAGCTGTACCACTTTGCTCTGGCGAAATGTGCACACAAATGCAGCAGAGGAAACATGCATGCAACATTGGATGCTATCATCTGAAGGGGGATATATATGATAGATACTTAACTAATGGGATTAAAAAATGCATGTCTTGGTTTGTCTCAAGTCCATTAGTAAGAAATGGGTCTTTAAAAGCAACTCATTGTGAATTGGCTAGAACAGTCTGAAGGCCACAACTGCTGTTCTCTGCATCCGAGGAGCCAGTTTGCATTATGTGGAGCAATGAACGAGGGAAGGCATAAGCAGCAGCATTTGGACAAGCCCTCTTCAAAAAAAGTTCTAAAGTAGGTATGAATGCAAAACAAATCTTATTCTGTCTGAAGTATTTATCTCTGTCTTAATAGCCCCTGTGAGGAAAGTACTGAACTGCATTTGCTTTGGCCAGATAGCACTTTTTAGACTCCCAAGACACCAAATTCAAAATTGTGATTATCCACCCAAATACCTTTTCAAAGCAACACAAGGTTGTAAAATTTGTTTGTTTTTTAAGGCCTAGCTTTAATGCTGGGCATTCAAACCTGCACCATGCAAAACAATGTCTTCGCTTCACAGAATTTCATGCAAATTCTTCCAAGTACTCATTTACAGCAGGGGATCCAATAAGGTGAAGAGTCAAACAAGGGCTTTCATTAGGTTTCATGGGTTTGCCCCAAAATTTGCATTGGGTCCTGAACAAATGGCTGTGCTATTCAGTTATAGCTAAGGTATATTCCTGGACACATCTATGCTACTGTATCTTTTCAAAGAGGGAAACTGGTCTCAAAGTAGCCAACATTTTTCCAGGAAGGATTTTGCACTGGATATTATTTTACTTTTTTCATGAGTTCGGGTTTATTCCAGTATCTTCCCAGCCCGTAGCCAAGAGGAAAGACAAACATTTTAAAAACATTACTTTTATTATGACATCAACCTTGTCATATAAGGATAGGTACTGTTAAGTTGTGGGTGAACACATCAGACGACACAGCGATTCTTCAAACAACTCTTGTTTATTCACAGGCCAGGACAGAACTGAACTGAAGGGCTCAGTCAGCCTGCTTATACAGAGCTCCAGTACAACGTTACTGTAGCAACTTTCTAAAACTATCCAATCACTAAACGTCACTTTTGATCCTTCATTTGCATAACTATCTACAGTATCCCCCTGCTGGCCCAGGGTGAGAACTTCAGTACATAACAGGTACGATGAGAAAGAAGCTTAAAGCTCGTACTGCAAAACAGCAAATTGCTAGACTGACAAATAGTCGAGAATGTGCTGCTGTGCTCAAATGGATGTATACCAGCAGGGTTCATGTACCTCACCTTTTTGCCATAGCTTGCAGGTAGAAGAAATTGTTGGCCTGGTGGTTGCTGCTCTACAGCACCACCCTAATAATGGCTAAGATGTATACTGCAGTGCCTGGTCAGCCAAGTGAGACCACTGTGGCTCTACTAGCATTATATCCCTTCGGGAACATCTTGCCTTGTATCCCCCCCTGCCCAGTCACTTCAATCATCGGGAGAGACACTCTTAATAGTGCCATAATCAGCTGAGCTTCTCGCAATTTATCACAGCAAATTCTTTTTTATTTAATTTTGCATCAATGAAATTATTGGACAACTGCCCTGACAAAGAGAGCAAGGAATGAGATTGTATACCAAGGGAATTATGAATCAATGCTTTTAAAAGTATCTTTTTAATCTTCTGGACATTAAACTACTAAAAGCCTGCAACATTCTGGCTGGTAATTGTGTATTCCATTTCAGAAGAGAGGGAAGAAAACAAATGCAGATGGTTTTAAGGAATCACAACCTACTTCCACAGGGACAGAACACCATGCTGGAATACTCAGCTGTTTTTCCTTAGCAGGCATGGAAAAGGAAGATCAGAGGAAGGCTGAGTGAGGAAATAGTGGTTTATCCATTTCTTGAGCACCACTCCTTCTCAATCACACAGCAATGGTCTTGGGATGAATAGTTTTAAGCATGTCCATAATCAAACTATTTTGGTTGTTCCTAAATCTCTCTGCTCATAGCACCTGAGGCACCAAACAGAATCAGTTTAAGCCATAGTTCCTTGCCTTAGTGACCCAGTTCAGATGTTCACACCCCAGCTTGATAAATTTATTGTTTCAAGTAGGTTTAATATCCTAGTTAGCAAAATGCTATTAAGCTACAGTTCCTTGTTTTAATGTAACAGCTAACTATGGTTTAATTAATCTGGGATGTGGGCACTAAGGAAGAGAGGAAGCATGAGAAGTGAGTGCATGTTTCTGTTGCTAAGTTCCTGTCTCCTATAGTTTAGCAAACTGGGGATTAAATGTCCAAAGCAGGCCACTGTTTACCACTCATCACAATGGTCTGTAGTAGCAGACCTTAGATATTGGCCAGGAGAATCCAATAAACCTCTTAAACTAATTCAGGTGTTCAAGGATATCTGCAGCTTATGTTGCTCAAGCAGTACTCATCTCCTATGACATAATAATCTGTGAGAGGACAGGTCACTAGGTTTGCTCACGTCAAAAGTAATTATTTGGATCACATTCATAACTGCTAGCAACAAACCCAGATAATTAAGATCCATGGTTAGGGATTTCATCTGACTGAAGATGGCTAACTTTACAAGGCTGAAATCAGTAGGTGCCCCTGTAGAAAAGTGAAGCAGAGTTGTGGCAATGAAGAACCCAAGCATTTGCAGATATAAAACAGATTACTTCAGTGTGCATTGCATTGCACCATTTCACATTTGGCACAGACTTTTATGTATTCCAGCTTTTATGGGATCCTCCTGCAACTCTTCACAGCCTGCTCTGGATGAAACGATCTTGGGTAATTGCGTATCATCTGCTAAATGTCACTGAAAGTTGATCTCTGCTTTTCTTCTCAACATTTTATTGTTGGGCAGTACATGTGCAAGCAGCAGGTCTTGGATGAAAACATGGCATTTAACCTCTTTTCAGTCCAAGAGCATACTATTAATTTGATATTCTATTTTTCTTACAAATCCATTGAAGTGCTCTCTATTTTTTTGCTTCACTGTAGTAAGAGTTTTTATAAGCAACTGCAAGAAAGACCTTCATTTAAGTTGATTATATTCACACCATTGTCTTTATTTACAGGCTTGCTGATGACCTCAAACGGGCTCTTGCACCCAGTCATGACCCTCTCCTTTATAGGAGGCAATAAGCTCTTGTTTTTGTCTACATGCATTATCACCA
This sequence comes from Podarcis vaucheri, assembly GCF_965113315.1. Lineage (NCBI taxonomy): Eukaryota > Metazoa > Chordata > Lepidosauria > Squamata > Lacertidae > Podarcis > Podarcis vaucheri. Next base: position 22,280,693 of record NC_138767.1, read on the forward strand.
CATCCTCTGTTTCTAATGTTCAGGCTTTGAATGCCATTGCTTATGTAGCCATCCAAGCACAAGAGAGAGATATCAGCAGGCTTGGAAGAACTCCAAGGTTTGTACAAATCCAAGAAACCTATAGGGGGCAATGCTGAGGAGAGGGGAGAGGAAGAGAACCAAAATGGTCAAATGAGGCCCAAGCATGCATTGTGGACATGGAAAGTTCAGGGGGGAGGGAGAGAGAAATTGAAAACTGGGAGGAAGGGGCAAAGGGAATGGAGAATCCTGAACAGGAGCACTTCATACGCCAACTTTCCCCCCAAGCCCCACTTGTTAACTATTTCCTATAACAATTTAAGAAGTACTAGAGGGGAAACTCAGCCATCCTTTAACCATTTTGGAATCTTCTGGAATTCTTACAAAACTGAATGGAGATGAAACCACCTTTCATTTGCCCATCCATATCTATATTCTAATTAGAAGCTTGCAGTACATTTTGCAGTACCTGCAGGCTCAAATTTCATGCTTTGTGGTTGTTTCTCAATCCTGAAATTGCAGGCATGTACACTATGCATTCTTGGCATAACTGTTTACTATGTCAATCAGTCACAATGGGTTGGAGGCAGGCAGGCAGGCAATCAAGCCGAGTAGACAGTCCAAAAGCAGCTCAATCTGTAACCTGAGTAATGAGTTTACCAGGCCAGATGCAACAGCTTCATTTTTATTTTAAAAAACACACCAGGTGGCACCGTATTGGTCCTTTCTGTGCACCTGGTGCACAGCTACAATACCATTCTCCATCTGCAGTGGAATGCAGCACAGCAGACAGAAAGCCAGCAGTTCTCTCCCCCAGTGACCTGGATTAACAGAGAATAAAGATGTCTGGAACTCATAGCACCACCCACCCATTTTGAGACCATTGCCATCTTTTGCATAGGCCCAAACTTTCCTGGCTGACGACGTTTATATGGCTTTGTTTTCACTGTTAAGAAGACTCAAACTATTTAAGCTACAGAAAATATATAGAAAAGTTATATGTTATATCTATCAAGATATCTAAATGAGTATCCTAACATAGACACAGTATTTTCATACAGAAGTACTTTATAATCTCATCAATTCTGTAGTGTAGCATTATTTTAATATCCAAGTAACAGAACTATTTGCATAAGTGACTCATCAAAAGCCCATTAACAGTGGATGCTGGTCTATTGAAATGATTGGGGCATTGCCCCACCAACCTCAATCTGCCCTCAAGTCAGTTCCCCATCTTTTTGCCAGCTTGCAACCAGCTCATATTTCTTCCTTTTTAGGCTTTGTGTTGCCCTTGCAAAACTCAGCAGGGAGGAGGATGGTGGGAGGCAAAACTAGAATTAGCTTCCTGCACTTTCCATTAGCTCTGGCTTCTCCTGCTGTTGCTTCCCCTTCCTTCCATACCACCAGCCATCACTGGCAAGGGCATATAGTTCAGCCTTTTGAAATGAGACGGCAGCAGAATGTATGTGTGCAGTGGGAGGGAAGAGCAGCAAGTATATGGTGTTTGAATGTGCCCTCATGTAAGAATCTCCTTGTAAATGTATTGTTGCCTGTTTGGCAAAGGCTTTTCTAGGGTAGGGCTGGCTACTGCTTGGTCTTCCAGGTGTTGTTGCAGCCACTTCCATCATCACTGACCAGTGGGCATGCTACCTCAAACCAATGGAAGCTGGAGTCCAGCATCAGCATCCTCAACCCTGCTCTAGGCCCCCCAAATCCAGCAATATTCTCTGGACCACAACAGTGAATCTCTTTGTAAGGGGACAGTACTTTAGATCAGGCATCCCCAACCTTTGGCCCTCCAGTTGTTTTGGGACTACAATTCCCATCATCCCTGACCACTGGTCCTGTTAGCTAGGGGTCATGGGAGTTGTAGGCCAAAACATCTGGAGGGCCAAAGATTGGGGATGCCTGCTTTAGATCAACTGCCTTTGTTTAGAATACCAGGTAACACATTTCATTTTATACTGAGTGGTTTAATTTCTGAGATCCAACAATCATTATTTTCCACTCAAGAACAATTTGGTCACTACCCACCTGCTCCTCTTCAAAATATGTGGTACATATTCCAAAACCTACACAGCACACCAAAACTCCTTCTCTGGTTGGTCTGTAATAGTTACAGATAGGTAGCCGTGTTGGTCTGCCATAGTCAAAATAAAAAAATTCCTTCCAGTAGCACCTTTAAGACCAACCAAGTTAGTTCTTGGTATGAACTTTCGTGTGCATGCACACTTCTTCAGATACCTGAAGAAGTATCTGAAGAAGTGTGCATGCACACGAAAGCTCATACCAAGAACTAACTTAGTTGGTCTTAAAGGTGCTACTAGAAGGAATTTTTTTATTTGGTCTGTAATAGTTGTACTTGAAACATATTTCTCATTTGCTGCTTTCCTTCTGATAGCTTTGATCAATCCAAAAAAGAACTAAAGGACTGTTAAGTACTAAGTTGCACAAGAAAAGCGCCGTTTTTTCTTCTTCCTCCAACAGCCGGTATAATAGCTTTGAGTACATGCTACAATATAATATTATACATGTAAGTGAACTAGTAGTATAATCTTGTACTTGGAACAACCTGCTAGCTGAGGTGCCCTTTCTTTCCTCCTTCACCTCATGCCCCTGCATGCTCTCTGTGACTTGCCAGTTTCACTGCCTTTCCCTTGCTTAAAAGCAAATGTATTCAGGGAGCTATCCAATACGATTTATAGAGAGGCCCACAATTCATCTTCCCACATTGAACATCTATTTCTGACAATGGTTGTGGTCAGATGCAATGCTAAGCCACAAAGTATGGTTTGTTTAACCATACTGTGCTTGGGGGCCAAATTCTGGTGCATGCAGTTCAAAGTGTTTCAGCTGTGCTCCTCCCTTGAGAGGGGAAACAAACCATGAATTGGCTGGCTTAGCCTTCTGTCTGAACCAGCACTTGGGGTACATTCCCTCCAAACCAACTGTGATCGGGAAAGCACAGCTCCGTTGGTAGAGCATGAGACTCTTATTCTAAGGGTTGTGGGTTGAAGCCTCACGTTGGGCAAAAGTTCTATGATTCGAAGATGATTCTAAGAACAAGGCTTGGCTTGAGATGGTGGTTTGTTTGGAGAAACGAACAAAGAGTGATGGTTCAGACAAAATACTAAGATAACCACTCCGTGGTGCACCAGTACATAGCTCAGATAGTTAAACAAGACAAATATTGTGACTTAGTATTATCTATTAACACAGTCAATGGCGACGTCATTTCAAACCTTTGCAATGTATTAAAATGATTGCGTTGACCCAGGAAAATATTGTCAAGGACCTATGTGTAGAACAGAGATAGCTCTCCACATGCTGTTGGGCTACAGCTTTTATCTCTGACCATTGGCCATGATGGCTGGAGCTAATGGGAACTGTAGCCCAACACCTGGAAGGCCAAAGGTTAGCTACCCCTGGTGCAGAGAAACACAATGCACGGACTTTGAAGTTAGCACTCCTGAAACAAATCAAAACACTCAGAAATCCCAGAGTCCTATTAGGTATCAGATGCAATTTCCAGCAAAAGGAAAGCAAGCATATATATAGAGGGGTTTGTTAGTTTGTTTTTTGGTTTTTGAAACATGAGGAAACAAAGTTTCATTAAACAATGCAGACTGCAAGAGTATTTCCTTGGATCATCTAAGCAATGATAGAAGTTTGCATCTTCTTTTAAGATTTCAAGGTAAGTAGCATGCAAAACCAGGAAGGAGGAAGGAGGGAGCTCAATAGTGACTTGCAAGTCTACATTTTTGCCCAGATCAATTCATTTCAAAAGAAGGATGGTGGCAAAGTGCAAAGCCAAGCAACACAGGCACATCAACATTTCACAGTAACTATGGGGAGAAGTGAAAAGGAATAAACATAATTATCTTGGTATACAATCTATTATAGAACTTAGCATGCCCAAAATAAGAGATGTGCACACAATGCTGTGCTAGGATAGAAGAACAAAAAAGGAATGGGGCAAATAAGTATCTGGGACAGCTACACTAGTTTGTTTCTGAGCAAAATTCAAAGTGCTGGGTTGTGTGGGGTTTTTCTAATGTATAAAGTCCTAACAAGGACCACAATATCAACATAAACTAATCTGGCATTGATACTAGTCTAAGTGACCCTGCTCTGAGTCCATACAAGCCCAACCTTGTAATAAATAAGCCTTTTGCTTATTTATTTGCCCAGGCTGTCAAGGTGTATTTTGTTTTTATGCTGTAATTTTTGTTAACTGTTTGCTGTGATTTGTTGTATTATTTATGGTTTTATTCCATGTGCTGCTGCCTAGCCACACCATTTTCAACCCAGTGGAAAATATGCTAGGACTACAGGCATAAACTGTAATCACGCAGATTATTTCACAATGCAAAATCTTCAAGCACAGTCAAGTAAGTAGGAAATCTGCTTCTTTAAAGAAGTTTTGATCTGTCAAGTTGAGCTAAGGAACAAACTTGTTATAACATAGGAAACACATGCCGATCATCTTCCTTCCTTGACAGAGCGTGTTTGTGTGCCTGATCTTCTGTACTTCTCTGTAGCCCATAAAGAGAACTGAGCCATTTGCAGACTATATGTGCCTCCATAAAGTTTTTTAAATATCTACAAACATGAGAATCCTAGTGTTCATTAAAATTTTAGACTCCTAGTTTTCATTTTTTTAAAATGACCACCACTAAGAACTGCCACTTACAAAGCTAAGTTGGCATGAGCAATGGTAAGAGTTTCCAAAGCATTTGTCTGTGCTGGATGCATGCCCTTCAATAATAATAATAATAAAATAATAAAATAATAATAATAATAATTAATAATAATAATAATAATAATAATAATAATTTAGTTTCTCTGAATTATATGTGAAAAGTACATCATTTGAACAAATGTGCAAACTTGAATGTAACAGGGATTTCATACTTCTCTGAAATTTACTAAGTTACTTTATTTTTAAACCCACAAATGTCTTTTAAAATGTGTATTTTAGGATAAAAAACATTTAGGACTAAGATAATATAATGTTTAAATATGCATTTTGTGGTAAGAAATCCTGGTTCAGATTATTAAAAAAGAGAAAAGAGTACAGTGGTACCTCGGGTTAAGAACTTAATTCGTTCTGGAGGTATGTTCTTAACCTGAAGCACCACTTTAGCTAATGGGGCCTCCTGCTGCTGCTGAAGGATTTCTGTTCTCATCCTGAAGCAAAGTTCTTAACCCAAGGTAATATTTCTGGGTTAGTGGAGTCTGTAACCTGAAGTGTATGTAACCTGAAACGTATGTAACCCGAGGTACCACTGTAATGTGGAAACAGGACTGAATGGACACATGCAAAATCAAAACAATCTGAAAACATATTGATCTATTCCCAACCAGTGCCAATGGTGCAACCCTAATTATTGGTGCTAACCAGCTGTTTCCCATTGTGCATCACAGCTGTGGCTCCAACAGGGTTCTTGAGGAGAATGGACCATCTCTACCAGTCAAGAAAAGGAGACTTCTGAAAATAAGAGACTAAATAGACTCCTACCTAGCAATACCCAGTGCCCTTCCAGCCCAATTAAAAGTGACTTTAAAGAAGCAGCTGGGTAGTTAATTTTTGTACCCATGGGTCTGAACTATCACTCCCAATTTAAATAGGGCACAACTATAGACTGTTAAAAGTGAGTCAAATACAATGAGACTTCAAGAAAATAATAATAATATGCCCTCTGAAGTCTGATCGAAGCTGTAGATTACAAATGGTTGGCATAGAAATGCAGACCACATTATCTGTTTTGAGTCTTACATTTACAGCTGACCAAATATGAACATTAAAAGAAAGAAAGCAGCTTCATGTGTCCAGTGCCACATAATATATATTACTCTGCTCTAATAATACCACTTAGGATTTACTCAAGAGTGTTCAGATCGCTCCACATGCACTCTCAGTTTTCTTCCCAACAGCCCTATAAAAGGCAGGCAAGTATTAAGCTTCCCATATTACTGTCTGACAGAATAATAATTTGCCTAAGGTGACTTGAGTTCAGGCAGGATGCAAACTGGGAACTCCTTAGCACTCACACCTCCCAGCCATCTGGCTGTACCCCTTCCTAACCAAAGTTTGCATTTCATAGTAAGTTCAGCATCTGCATGGCTACAGCAAAAGGAAGTTAGGGGAACAGAGCTGGAGGCATTCAGGAAGTCGTCAAATACAAAACCATCCTTCCAACCGCATCTTGCAAGCAAAACTAAGAAGCTCTGGAGGAAATTGTTCGAGGAAAGGGCAAAAATAAACATAAAAAATGTTCCTGGCCAATATCAGGAGAGGAATCTGAAACCTTTCCAAGAGAAAGTACCAACATTTGTGGCTTTTTTTTAAAAAAAAGGTGTACCTTTACAAGAAGTTGCTCTGCACTTTCCAAGGATCATTTTGTGCAAAAATTGATCACAAGAAGCTCAGGTGAGATCACACATTGAAAAGCGTGGAAGAAGTCATAGGCACATTCTATATATAGGGCTCCAATATTATGGGCAGAATCCAATCTGTGCTCTTGCAGTCATTGAAAAGGTATTGATCTACATAAATGGATAATTTTATTTGTATGATGCCTTTCCACAGTTCAAACAAGGACTCATAGCCAACATGGCCTAACAGAGGCCTCTTCTAACAGGATTAAGGGAGGCAAAAATTTTGCTGATTCCTTCTCTGTCCTGGAGTTCCAACACCCTGCAACCCCAAAAATCAGATCCAGAAAGTTGAGGAACTTTCCAGAATAGGATGAATAATTGTAAAATTGCCACCCCATCAGTGGATGTCTGCACGGGATCAGAAGCCCTTCCATGCACAGAGGTCTACTACTACTTTGTACTAGTAGTAAACATAGCATCGAAGTATATTGACAATATATTAACCCAAATAAGAAAAAGAAAGAAAGCATATTAACATACCTTTAAATACATTAATATATTTTGTTTACTATATCAAAAGAAGAAAAAAAATCACCAACAGCAAGAACAATGAGTAGAAATAAAAGAGTAAAAAAAAGAAAGACATTTTTGAATAAATGAGATGTATCTCTACGTACATCCAAGTGGAACATACGTTTTAATCCACCCAACCTTCCAGTGTGTTCCTAATTGTGCATATGGGTCTACATGTTCTTGTACTTTATTACACCAGTACATTATGGATAATCACAATTACTCTATAATAATTTTAAAAAAGATTATTGAGCAGTCTCCCTGAGAGGGCCACCATTTATATTTCAGTGCATATTAGAGGTTTGGGGAGGGAAACAAAGAGTTGAAGAGTAAGAGTTGTGGATTAGAGTGACCTAAGGAACTGTGAACCCTGTGGAGAGACTGTTCTGACATGAATATGATTTCCCATTTCTTAGAAGTCAGCTCCATTTTGTAATTAGGCTTCAGTATAACAGAATGTTCCCAGTGACTCTTGTTCTTCTTGCAATATGTGCAATGTGTATCAATAAAGAGATAAAGCTGAGGAGACCCGAGGACATCCCATTATAATAACACACCCTGTTTGGAAATGTTATCAGGATGTACAACAGATCCTCTCTCCTGTTGAGAATGGGCAACTTTTGCCCCGAGGTGCCTTTCAGGTTCATTTCCTGCTGCCTAAGAAATTTGGGATACAGCCAGCCAAGCTTGGATATTGTAAATAACAAAATGCAGGAGCCTGAAAAGAACAGAAAAGGAAGGGGACCTTTCCATTGCATCAACAATCTGAAAGCTCCACCATGACTGCTCCTGACTTAAGTTTCCTGTGGCATTTTGGGAAATGAATTTAAACTAAAAATTAAAAAAACCAAACAACAAGGATTTGTAAAGTGGGGAAGGACCATATCTAAGTGGCAGGAGAGCTGCTCTGCATGTAGAAAGGCCAAGTTGCAGCTCCAGGCATTCCCAGAGAGAGCTAGGAAAGGCTCCTGTCTGAAACCCTGCTACATAGTGTAGAGCTAGATGGATCAATGGTCTGACTCCATACAATGCAGGTCCTATGTCTCTATGTCCTACCTTCCTCATTTCAAACATAAATGGAATAAAAATTTCTCACCTTTCTTCAAAGGAGATTATGTCAGTGTGCATGGTTTCTCCCTCATTTTATCCTTACAACAACCCTGTGAGATGGTTAGGCTGAGAGTAAGTAACTGGCCCATGCTCACCCAGAGAGCTTCATGGCTAAGTGGGGATTTGAACCTTGGACACTTGAACCTTACACCAAGACCACCCAGTGAGCTTCATGGGTATATGTAGATTCAAACCTCAGTCCCCCAAATTGTAGTTCCACACTCTAGCTAAGTGATGGGCTCCCATGCTCCTCCAGTTGTTGCCACACTACAAATCCCCTCATCCCTGATCACTGGCCATGCTGGTTGGGGCTGAAACGAATTGGGAGTTCTACAACGCTGAGTCTCCTCACTCTGTGGTGAGGAGAGCCAGTGCGGTGTAGTGGTTAAGAGCGGTAGTCTCGTAATCTGGTGAACCGGGTTCGCGTCTCCGCTCCTCCACATGCAGCTGCTGGGTGACCTTGGGCTAGTCACACTTCTCTGAAGTCTCTCAGCCCCACTCACCTCACAGAGTGTTTGTTGTGGGGGAGGAAGGGAAAGGAGAATGTTAGCCGCTTTGAGACTCCTTTGGGTAGTGAGAAAGTGGGATATCAAATCCAAACTCTTCTTCTTCTTCTCTGCTCTAATGACTATAATACTTTGACTCTCAAAGTCTCGTTCAAAATGCTCCATATACTTATAATTTTAAAATAACTCTTACATTCTTCCCTCAATCAGCTTTTGAAACAGCCGTGGTTGCCATCAGAATAGCAAATGGGAAGTGTTCAAAAGCAAAACCAGACAGGCAGACGTTCAAAAATAATTCCCATATTATGCAGCAACTTCATCCTAGCAGATCACAATACGAGAATCACATAAACAATTTATTTTGAAAATGTACACTCCAAATGACTTTTCTAGGTCAGTAAGAGGATTTTCTCTACTCAATCACATCACTTCCCCACCCCCACCTCAGAAAAGCACAATAAATTATCCAACACACAGGGATGCATTATGCCACTTTCCCATCAAGAACAAGATCTGCTGTGGAACACAGCATGCATTATTAACTGCATCCTCATTTCCCTTGCTTATAAACTGCACTAGCCAAGCCTAAAACCTGAACTGAGGCTTTTTCTAATATGCAGCAATGAGCATGACCAGGAAAAAAAATGTGTCAGATTTGGCACAAGTGGAATGGAGTGCTGGCAGCAGAGCAAAGTGAATCAGGAGGAAATCGCAGTAGTCCTAGCTCATCCTCTACAACCCATATAAAATAGGACACTGAGAAGGTCATTCTGAGCGAAGATAAAGCTGCATTCCCATTATAAGATGATAGTTCATATTTCATTCAAATGCCTACAGCACTCTATTACACAGGCAGGCAATGTACAGAATCAGAATCTGTATATTATAATCAACATATTGAAATCAAGAATGTGGTTTGTTGATTTAGTATTACGTCCCATTTATGTTTTTAGAGCTCAGCTCACATATTTTTGGACCCTGGTTCATTCCTTTCTAGAGAAAAAAAAACTTACTCATTGTCCACATTCACACGGGACACTAAACCATAGTTTTGTGCTATGAAAGTGAGCCTGCTTTCTCCCCTTCATTACCATTAATCTCATCCCAACTGAGAACTCTGACTACTGTTAGGAATGGTTAAGGGGAAGGTGGGAAAGTTGTGGCCTCCAGGTGTTTCTGACTACAATTCCCACCACCCCACATTACTGGCCATGGTGGTTGATGGGAGGTTGGAATCCATCAACAATTGGGAGGGCCAAGATTTCCTCATCATGGTTTAGGGGAAAGAAGATAAACTGTGGTTTGCAGTCAGATTGTTTCCCTAAGCATAATCAACACTTAACCACAGTTCGTTTGGATTCATGGTTAGCTGAAAATGGAAGCGGAAACTTCCAATCTCAGTCTTGCAGTAGCACCAAAGGAGGAGAGGGCAGCAGCCACATATGCCCAGAGGCTTCTACACATAATGCTAAGCGATAGTTTGCCATTAAATACGAACCAGACCATTGTGTTTGACAGAAGCTCACAGATTCAGTTTAAAGAAGCTATCATTATAGTCACAAAATGTTTGATTTCTCCCCCTTTATTATACTAGAGTTCAGTGCCACATATGAAAGAAAGCACTTTACACTCACTCTCTCATAAAACCTGAGCCTAGGAAGCTTTTCTTCCTCTGTCATAATACAGGAACACAGGCTCATCCAAGGAAGCTGAGCACTGGAAGATTTGGGACAGACAAAAGGAAGTACTTCTTCACACAGCACAAAGTTAAGATTCACTACCTCAAAGTGCAGTGACAACCATGACCTCCACAGCTTCAAAAGAGGATAAGAAAAATCCATTGTGGATGAAGATATCAACGCTATCAGCCAGGATGGACATGCTCAACCTGGAGAGGTTATGTCTCTGTGTATGTGTTGTCTGAGAATCCCAAGTGGAGCATGGGGGAAGAATGCCATTGGGCTGAATGTCCTGTTGGCAGGCTTTCCCACAGGGATCTGATTGCCCACTGCAGAACAGATTGCTGGACTAGATGGGACTTAAGGAATTTGATGCTACAAAATGTGATGTCAGATGGTTTCAAGAAGGGTACTGTATAAATTATGGAGGAAGAAAATAAATCAATAGCTATTATTCATGATAGCTATATGGAACCACCATATTCAGAGGCAGCATGGTACTGAAAACACGTTGCCTGAGGAATAGCAAAATCCAACAGGTCTGTTGCCCTCATATTCTACTTGAGGACTTCAAGAAGGCATCTGGTTGGCTACTGTGGTAAGTAGGATGCAGGAATAGATGGATCTTCAGGCTGATTGAACAATTCGGGTATCATCTTATAGTTATTTTTAAGGTACAAAGGGCACTTTGTTTTGTTTGGAATGAAAAGCTCCGGGGTTTGTTTAAAATCAAGAGCCCTATCATGTAAGGTGAATGAGGCACTGTTCATCTATGGATTCTTGGTTCATCAAAGACAAGCCACTCTCTTTCTTAGGCCCCATCTGCACTATAAATGCACAGCAGTATCACAGCACTTTAAACAGTCATGGCTTCCCCCAAAGAATCACAGGAAGTACAGTTTATTAAGGGTACTGAGAGTTGCTAGGGCAGGCTTCCTCAAACTCGGCCCTCGAGATGTTTTGAGACTACAATTTCCATCATCCCTGACCACTGGTCTTGCTAGCTAGGGATCATGGGAGTTGTAGACCAAAAAAAATCTGGAGGGCTGAATTTGAGGAAGCCCATGCTAGGAGACCCTATTCCCTTGCAGAGCTACAATTCCTACAGCTTCCTTGGAAGAGAGACTGAATGTTAAGCCACTCTGGGAACTGTAGCTCTGTGAGGGAAATAAGGGTCTCCCAACAACTCTCAGCACCTTTAGCAAACTGCACTTCCCAAAATGACTGTTTAGATACTGCTTTAAATGTATAATGTAGATGGGACTATAGTTTCTGTTTCCTGTGCTTAAAATACTGTTCAGATGCAGGCATGGATGCTAATTAAGGCACACAAATTTGAGAAGCAGTGTTGCAAAAAGCTAGACCTGCAATGATCAGAGGTTCAATTCCTCTGTGATTCAAGAAGTGCAAAAGAAAAGGAAAGCAGTGCCCTGTGTCTCAAATGAGTGAAAGTGTACATTTGTCCTTGGGCAGATTTCAAGTCATTCCCTATGGTATTTGGTGCTTTTTAAGATGCCCCAGTTTATATTCACAGATGAACCTCAAAACATCCAAACGCTGCAAGAAGACATTTAGTTATTACACTTGGAGCTGTTATTTGTGGTAGGATACTATTTTCACTATTAGAGACATCCACAAAATCCAACTCACTTCTGGTGCACCCTACCACTTTTAGATTTGCCATATTTCAAATATCTGCCCTTTGGAAGAATTTCTGGCCTAGGAAATAGCAGTATCAAGCTTTTTAGAGCAGAGGAAGGAGGAGGCTTTTGAACCAAAATTCCCTTTTTCTTTGTTCATGAGGTTAGACGTAATGCTAAATTTTACTGCATAGTCCATGAGAAGCCAACACTCTTCCCTCTGACAACTTTTGATAAACATGAGGGAGAAGATTCTGGGGGTTAGGATTGAGGGTAAGCGGAGAGGTCCTGTTACAGCAGTGCAAAAGGCAAAAGAAAATAAAAATCCATCCTATTTCAAAGCTCTCCAAGTGAGCCAGAGGAAGAAAGAGAGGTGGAATCAGTGGAAGTGGTGAGCAGAACAACAAATAAATGACTGGCTACTAAGCCAAGACAAAATGTGTAGATGCATTGTATTAGTAGAGTCAAGTCCCTGGCTTCTTACCAAAAAGCTTTACATGCACATAAATGAAGAAACATTGTGCAGATAACAAATCCCTTTGAAGACTAAGCAGAAGGCAAGCCCTTCAGTTCAAAGTTAGAAATCCCAATTCCAAAGTTTCTTGTGTGCGTTTTTAAAGATAGCAGTACCTTTGGAGCCAGCTATCAACCTCAAGCAGCCAGTCTGTGGTTCAGGTGCCATAACCAGCACAAGAAGCTGAAGGAGTGTTGCAGAACAACTGGGCGGCAGCAGGAGGGACTGTGGGCCTTGCAATAGGAAAAATGCAAGGTTGCATTCCTTCCCATCCCTCCTGAATTAAGCTGCACCCAGCTCAGTAAACTAAAGACACAATCAGAGAGTTAAGGAGAATGCTGCTCTTAAATGGCATTTCTGTATGTTCTGGCAATTGTCACAGTGTTCCACGCACCAGAAGTGGCTTAGTCATGCTGGCCACATGACCCAGAAAAGCTGTCTGCAGACAAATGCTGGTTCCCTTGGCCTTAAAGCGGAGATGAACGCTGCACCCCATAGTCAAATTCGACTGCACTTACTATCCAGGGGTTCTTTACCTTTAGAGTAACATCAGTCAAGTCTCTTGACAAGTATGCCACATTACCACTGAACAACAACAAGAATGATAGAGAGGTGAACCAGAAAGGGGTGAAGATTAGCTCCCAGACCTTCCAAAACCACTTGCCAAACCCTGTTGCAAAAAATTGGTAGATGAGCAGATAGGCAATGCCAAGATACAGAAAAGCAGTACAGAGAATTCAAACATTGGTTATAAGCAGGGCTTTTTTTCCAGCCGGAACTCAGTTCCAGCACCTCTAAGGTGGGTGCCATTGCCTTTAGAAGAGAACAAGGGAGCTGTGCATGGTGAATTCCAGCACCTATCTTTCTAGAAAAATAGCACTGGTTATAGGGGGTAAGGAAGGTGGTGGTAATGGCAAAAATCCCAGGTTAGAAACAATTTTCAGCTCCATGCAGTATTGCTGTAACTTTAAAAAAACAACAACAACCTTTGCATCTAGTTCTAATACATATGATTGCTGAAATGCCAGGGGGGAACATTTGAGAATGTAAAAAAGCCTTCACCAAAGGAAAGCATAGAACTATGCGATTCTAGAAGGCAACAGAAGGCTATTTAAGTGATGGAAGTAGATCAGTGCCATTTCTGGGAAGCATAAGAGGCAGCTAGCAAGTCAGAGGGAATAATTTTACGGCTGACCTATCACGCCCTTTGCAAGCAGGAACACCAATCACATTGGAAAAAAGCAGGACAGATTGACAATATCACACTTGAACTACCACCAAGTCTGCCTTTGTGAGAGTGCAACAGCCTGTGCAGAGGCAGCACCAGCACCATGGCCAAGCATTCCCAGCATGGTTCATGCTTTCAGCTATCGCGGGTTGTCAAAATTATGTACATTTGAAAAAGGATTGAATTATCAGTGGCCATTGTAAGCAGGCGATCTATGGGAAGGAAGGCAGCAACACGAAAGATGACCCAAAATTAGCAGCGTGTTGCTCAGGAGAAACTCTAAGGTAACTTTATCTTAAAGGGTTAATTCATGATGGCACTAGCAGTAGGTTCTGTGCAAAGGAACACGTTTCAACCATATACAATAATCTCTGCACTGCATGGATTTCAATGTTGCAAGCTGTACACAAATTAGAAGCCAAACTGTAATTTGTCTAACTGCCTTTTTAAAAACCAATAAATACACACAAGGGAAAATGGAGAACCAAGTAAGAGGGTGGGAAAGCTATTTTCTCACACCCAGGATGCACTGGGTAAAGAAAACATCTCCAATGATACACTGTTATCTCCTGTATTCCAAGGTCCTGGCTTGACGTTTACTGGAGGGGTGATATCAAATGCTGGGCTTTCTGGGTCCCCCCCACCCCCACATTATGGTTAATGTAGAAAAAGATTATACATAAAGTCTTCTAGCTGGTGCTAAGTAGCCATGAGATGAATATAAACTGAATTCAACAGATTTCTATACGAAAATCACCCTGATTCAAGTTGTCATGTTCACACAAGTAAGGAATCCTAAAACAGCCCAAGTATTAGTCATATCCTTTTGTTCAGTTTCCATGTCACTCTTTGCGCTTGGAGCAAATGGTGAACTTCAGTTAAGTCTGTATTTCAAAGCTGCGTTACACATTACATTTTTATGGCATGCTCATAAAATCTGCCTGGTGTTTACATGATCACATATTCAAACAGAAGAGAGGCAACTGAGAGTACTCAGTTAGTTGGGAACAAGAAAGCTCTTGGTTAACTCAATTTGCACTCTCGCTCTCCCTCTGTGTGTGTGTGTGTGTGTGTGTTTGTGTGTACATATTAGACTAATGTGTATCAAGGAGGCATGATTATCATTGCAGGTGCTGGCCAAGTGAGCAGTCCATAAGTTAGGTGAAGCAATACATCCTTTACACAGAAAATTACTTATTTCCAGAGGGTTTAAGTCTCTGCATCAAAAAAGAAGGCATTGATTAAGCAACAAAAACTGATCTTTTTTATTTTTTGTTCAGAATGAAATGCCACCTAAAGTAGCTCAACTCAACTACCTCGTGCCAGATGGGTGCTGCTAACTCTCTATTACAAGAATGAGGCTGGTGCAATAAGGTTTATATGTTGCTCTAATTGTCACAAGACATGTATACTCTATCCACCAGCCTTAGGGTAAGATTAAACATTCTGCAATTGAAATACAATTACAAAGCAAAAAGCCAAACAATATGTAACATGAGCCACCTGTACCAGATACCTGATCTCAGCTATAGTAGAGCAAGACCAACTTTTGAATCACTAAAGTTTGAGAGTGGCAATCACAATTCTGTAAAAGCAGCTCCATATGTGAGGTTCCTCTTTCGAAGCATAAGGCTCTTACAAGGTCATTTGTTCCATTTATATTCATTGACCAGAGTTGACAAAGCATGGCTTACTTTAAAGATGAGAAGCCTGTTCCTGATGATGTTGGACTTCCAACTTGCATCAATCCCCGCCAGCATAGCCAATGGGAGTTGGAATCCCACAATTTATGGAGGGCTACGAGTTTCCCCATGGGACGCGGGTGGGTTAAACCACAGAGCCTAGGACTTGCCGAGCAGAAGGTTGGCGGTTCGAATCCCCCGCAACGGGGTGAGCTCCCATTGCTCGGCCCCTGCTCTTGCCAACCTAGCAGTTTGAAAGCACGTCAAAGTGCAAGTAGATAAATAGGTACCACTCCAGCGGGAAGGTAAATGCCATTTCCGTGCGCTGCTCTGGTTCGCCAGAAGTGGCTTAGTCATGCTGGCCACATGACCCGGAAGCTGTACGCCGGCTCCCTCGGCCAATAAAGCGAGATGAGCGCCGCAACCCCAGAGTCGACCACGACTGGACCTAATGGTCAGAGGTCCCTTTACTTTACAAGTTCCCCCATTCTTGATTTACTTCATATACTGTCTGAATCCAGAGACAGGTTTTGCACACATGCAGTGTAGTCTGGTATGAATAATGATTGAAGCAACACAAACAGATATGGGGAGAAAGCTGAGACAAACCATGAACTGATGATACAAACCAATCCTGTGGCATAAATCACAAAGATGGCTGTAGCTTTTGCTATGGATTTGAACAAAATAAACCCTACTTGCCACTGAATCATTGTTGGGGGGAACTGGAAGTGTTCTAGTTTCTGTCTCTTGCTAGGATCGCACAAATATAATGTTCCATCTTATCCAGCATCACTCGAAAGTACTCATTTACAACCCCTTCTGAAGTCTCTCCCAGAGCAACCAGTTTAATTTTCCTTTGAGACTCATCAATGATTAGTTTTAAGAGCAAACAGCAGCCACCTTTCACCCTTAAGATCTTACCAAAATGTTGGCAAAGGTACAGCATGTAAGAGTGATTCAGGCATGTTATGGTAAAAAGAGGAGATTCATACCAAGCCATTGCTAGATGCCTTCTACAAAACAAAGTATCTTGTTGCAATTTAAAAGCCTAACAAATTTGTTGTTGTGGGCAAGAATCTACATCATTAGATGCAACTCTAGACCAAGAAGAAGAGTTTGGATTTGATATCCCGCTTTATCACTACCTGAAGGAGTCTCAAAGCGGCTAACATTCTCCTTTCCCTTCCTCCCCCACAACAAACACTCTGTGAGGTGAGTGAGGCTAAGAGACTTCAGAGAAGTGTAACTAGCCCAAGGTCACCCAGCAGCTGCATGTGGAGGAGCGGAGACGTGAACCCGGTTCCCCAGATTACAAGTCTACTGCTCTTAACCACTACACCACACTGGCTCCCAGAAAGCTAATGCCATAATAAAAAATTGTTGATCTTTATGTTACCACAAGACTATTGTTTTTGGTGCAAAAGACCAAAAGTGTTACCTTTCTGTGAATTGTCTCAGTATTTAATTACCAATTTCTCCTTTTTTATTGTGGTTATTAGTATAACAGAAGGATATCTTGGAAGTATTTTACAGAATTAGAGAATGAATGTACATTGCTGGTGAAAGTTTCTATGAACACTAAAACAACACTGGACATTGGTCCAGAGTTTCTAGCAAACCATGGGAACAAACTGCGTAGGCTTTTACACTGGTTTGCTTCATTTGAAGTGATTCATTTTTCTGAGATCAGTCAAAGCAATGGAGTACTATAGTATGACCAATCTGAAATTAACGCCAGAGCAACTTGTGTTCTCTCTAATGAAAATGTTATTTCTAATCCCTATACAATCAACAGCAAATACTGTTTACTAGTGAGACAGCTACACCTGTGGTTCACAGCCTTAGGGAAATAACAATGCTAGATTCAGGGATTCCCCAATGTACAAATTTTCTTCAGGGATAGATTAACTTTGCTTGTCCCTTTGCATTTCAAAATGAAAACAACATACCTGCTTTGCAACTCCAACCAAAGAGAGTGATGAAGAAAAGAAAATGACGACAATTAATTGAGAAAGCTGCTTATGTGGCTACTACAGCAATTATGGTTCATGGTGGTTTATGGTCATTAAGGAGTCAGAGGATTTGTAATATGGGACACCTCTTTTTTACATGATCCACAATTTCAAACCTCATGTAATAGTCCTAAAACAAGCATCCAGGGGATTGCCGAGACCCAAACTGGCCTCTCTGAAAGAGTAAGGCTTTCAACACACCATTCCACAAGAACTACAAAAAAAATATGTCTTTATTATTACAAATTGACAATGCAAACCCAACCCTTTAAAGACAGAGATCCTAATAACCCTGAGTACCTTTACTATTGGAAGCTTATAAATACTGAAGAGAAAAGGTTGGCATTTAATCAGTGTATCTTAATCATTTTATGTTTCCTATGCATAGCCATACACAGAGTTATTATTAATAATGGCAAACAAGCTTCCCTGAAAGACAGCACTGTCAATTTGCCTGCATAGTGCGCAGATGCAGAAGAACAGTGCATGGACTATAGGATGTGCTTCCCTATTGTAAGCCGGGTAAGGCTATGGACCAACTGTAGCCCCATCCTGGACCATTTGCAACTCCCCAAGGGAGAGGTGGGAAATATATGGCCCTTGAGATATTATTCAGTTCCCATCATCCCCAGCCAACTTGTCCTCCAATGGTCAGGAGTAGAGCTGCAGAGTGTAGTTTTGTACCACCCTTCATCTTATTGATCCCAGGATGGTTTACAACAGCCTTCGCCAACCCAGTGCCATTCAGATGCTCTGGACTACAACTCCCATCAACCCTAGCTGCTTGCCACACTGACTGGGGCTGATGGGAGTTGTAGTCCAAAACATTTGGCGAGCACCATGTTGCGGGAAGGCTGGTTTACAATAATTAAAAACACCAAATACAATTCAAATACAACAGTAAAAGAAGTGTAGGGTTGTGATTGGTCAAAGAATATGAAATAATGTTCAAATGTGTCTAAATCATTGATTTTATGATAAAAAATAATCAACAGGCTTGATGCTTAAGCTACCTTCAAAAAACAAATTAGCTGTTATTGAGAGGGAATATTAACTTCACACACACAGGTGCAATAAATTATCTTCTTACTTTTTTATTCCCCCCTTCCCTGGCCCCCAGGACCTCAGTGTGGTTTATGCGCTTTACTTAAACTCATCTTGGGTGGGCCAAGAGTGCATCTGATGTGCTTCTCATAACTGAGAAGGATTGTCCTCAAGTCCTGCTTGCTTGTTTCCCTGTAGGCAGCTGGTCAAGCACTTTGAGACCAGGAAGTTTGACTTAGATGGGTCATTCACCTGATGCAGCAGGTTCTTCATATGTTCTTATGAACCCAGCTTCCTTGGCCCTAATCCGATACTCTTCCTCAGCTTGCTGCAATGCAAATATTTTGGACTACATCACCCATCATCCCTATCCACTGGGGCTGCTGGGAGCTGTAGTCAAAAGCTTCTGGAGCATCTCATGTTGAAGAAAGTTCTTCTATTCACTAGTCAATGGCCTTTGCCATGTGATGACTGCTAATGCCTGCAATCACACCAAATGACTAGTAAGAGAAGCTTTGCTATGCTGCTAGTTTTGCCCTCCACTGCTGAAATGCTAAATATTGCCCACATTGCTGCCCTTGTGAACAAAGGCCACAAAAATAAAAATTAATGCAAGCTGCCATATACAGTGACATTTGGGGGATATTTGCCTGTGGTCAAATAGATAGTCAATGACAAATGATAATAAGCAGTTCTTTTTTCTGGGGGACGTAGGGGTACACATACCCCTAAACATTTTGTGAATCTAAGTTTGGCCTCATTGAGGGGCAGTATTTCAATATGAGTAGGAAAATTAGAGTACCCCTAAACATTTTTTTTAGAAAAGAAAAGGCACTGATAATAAGTGTTGCATGAACTGACCCACTGCAGCATCCTACTGGAGCAAGAAAGATAATAGTAATAAGGATCTACCAATGAAGAAAAATATGAGTGATCTGCAGAAAAGTTAAATCCTCTAATCCTAGCAGTAAGGTGGGCACACTCATGATTGTGGAAATGCTTTCACAAATTGTTTACATTTATCATAGTGAGAGCCTACATCCGGCTTGAGCATCATGCTGCAGTATTTGTAGCCTATGTGCTAATCCAGCCAAGCCATATTTGATTCAGAATTATCTGTAATTGGAACAAATTCAAAAGGCCATTCTCAAGCTTTAGAGACATTCTCACAGGATTACTAAGTGAAACCTTAGGTGGCGGAGACCAAAGGAAACAAGATGAAAGCTAAAGCTAGTAAGAGTCATTATAGATTAAAAATGTGCCAGTGTGGACAGAATGATGCATTTTAGCCTGCAAATTCTTCAGCATACCTTTGCCCTGGCATATTAAAATGCTGCACAGCATGGTGGGAGTGGGGGAGAGAGAAAAGTAAGCTTTGCAAGATCACAACTTTAACCAGAGGCAGAAAAAGGTTATTTGCTTCTTCAGTACTTTTCTTTTATATGTGCATTTTTTTGGATACCATTTGCATATAAACAAACACGGACAGCACAGCATAGAACTATTTTTTGTTATTAACACCAGATCCAGATGTATAACCAGCTTTCCATACATATGAACTGAAAAAGAAAGAAAGATATGGAATCATTCCTGCCATCTTTGAGTTGGTGCATTTCAGACTTCCCATCTTACAAACACCATATATTGATAACCTTGCAAGAGATGACCTTATCAAAATGTGCAGTTAGCAATTCAAGAATCCTTTTTCATTCTAATACAACAGTTGTACAACAGAAATCAGAACCAACACCCAAAGGCTGCATTTTGCAAACAGAAACACAGACAAACTTGAGGGAGGGACAGAGGCGCACACCTACAAGGCCTTCATCTTCCCTAGGTCATACTGCACCACTAGTGATCAAAAAGCATGGTGCATTATCCTGTATATGTCTTTCAAAAACTGTTTACCCTGGCAGACTGTGCTACCTTAAGCAGCTTATCCCTAAACCACAGCCTTCCAACAACCCTTTACCATTCAATAATCAGCTGGAAAATGCAAAAACCAGGCAGATCCATGCTGGCCCCATGGTGTTTGCATACAAAAACTTTTAACTAAGGATATCGGAGAATTCCACCAAAACTGGAAGGGAAAATTGCCGGTGCTCACTTATCTGTCCAACATCTGGAACACAAATCAATCCAGCGAAAAGCACCCCCACTAATCCAGCCGCTAAGGGACACAGATTCAGTCTCATGGAACACACTATTTGAGCCTTACAGTGCTCAAATAGCGTAACATTTGGACAGAAACATGCAACATCCAAAGCCCAGGTGTTCTCTGTTCTAGGCCACTAATTCTGCAAACGTCAGTGAGGAAAGAAGTGTTTACCTGGCTGGGTTCTAGAGGAGATGCTTGCAAGTCCACAGAAGAAGAGAGCAGAGATGAAAGGGGGTGACATTAAAACAAATATTAAAAGAATGAGAGGGGGTATTCCTAACCTTCATTATACAAGACAGATATTTGCAGAATGAGTTCAAAGTTTTGGGACTTATCACCTTCTTTTTTAAAAAAGTGAGGCTGTTTCCATATTATTTTTCAGGTCTCAGAGGTTTTTATGCCCCAACATAACATACAGGATCACTGAAAGTGGGCACTGGCATCTCAGTATCATAAGTCACATAAACCAAGCTATAAATCAGAACAATAATTTGTGTGGCTGGCTTTTGGCATCTTAACCCCAGGTCTTTGTATAAACAAGTTAGCTGGGACTTGATGTTGGCAGTCTTGTAAAATCTTTAACAAAATAATAAGATAGCCATGTTGACTTCCAAACAGCAGTGTTGCTATGCCAACAGCAACATGCCTTGCCTGAAAAAGAAGCTATAACATATTTGAATGTTACCCTGGCTATACATGGGAGCTCAGTTGTCCATCAGTGCTACCTAAAGTAGTGGTCTGTGGACCAATGCCAGTCTACGAGCCATTGGCTGCCCATCCCCAGGGGACTCCACCTCAGCCCAGGTTGAGACCAAACATGGTACTGGTCCCTGACACAGTGTGTGTGTGGGGGGGGGGTTGAAATGAAATGTTGGATCACCACATCAGATAGCTTGAGAAGCACCAGTTTAAATTAACCTAGCACAAGGGGTTTTCCCAATGGAGTTGCCACCTTCCTGATTGAGGGATAAGTCACAAATGCCCCATTCCACATCAAAGACTCACACCATCAAGCACAAACAGGGTTGGGTCACTTAAGCTGGGGTGGGTGACCTGTCATCCTCCAAATGTTTTTTTTTAAAAAAATGATATTTATTACTTTTCAAACAGTTACAACACAACACTACAAACAAAAAAAGAAAAGAAAAAGAACAATACAAATACAATACAAGAACACTACATTAAACTAACAAAACAAAACAAAACAAACAATTTAAAAACACCTCAAACATTTTCAATATCTTATCTTTCATTCACTTATTTCCAACGACCTCACACCTCCCTTTTTGTATTCCACTTCTATTAATTGTTTCAGCAATTCCTTTCCATCTTCCTCTATTTTCTATCCTATAATTATCTTAACACATTCTTGCCTTATTTTTTCCTTTAATTTTCTGTTAATCTATTTATACTTAATTCCTTATAACATTTCTACTAAAGCCATATTTCATTCCAACATTCTTCTAACATTCATTAATTTTACAATATTTATATAAATAGTCTTTAAGCTTTTTCCAGTCTTCTTCCACCAACTCTTCTCCCTGGTCTCAGATCTTGCCAGTCATTTCCGCCAATTCCATATAGTCCATCAACTTCATCTGCCATTATCCAACACTTCAGTGCTTTCAAGAAGCAGCCATTCTCTCAGCCAGCAAAAAGCAGATGGTTCACAACAAAGTTTAGGGGTCTGGCAGGGCAAGTCCACCTCCTTCTTTGGCATCCGTTAATATCTTAAATTTTACTTGAGGCTTCCTGCCCTGCCAAACAAATCTAGAGACGTCCCTCTGACACCTCCTGAAACAACCCATCCCATCCAAAGCTTGCAATGTTTGAAACAAAAGCAACATCCCCGACAACACAGCAACCCTCATCCCCACCACAGCAACTCGGCCCAACAATAACAACTTCAGATTTGTCCATATTTCCAAATCCCCCTTCTCTTCAATCCAACGTCCTTCACAGTTATCCTTGAATAGATTCACATTTTTGGCGGTCATACTGACCCCCCAAAACCTCTCTTTCTCAACCGATGTTAGTCCTGTCTCCTCCTGGAACTCTGTCAAACTTTCCTTTTCCAATTCAGGTAGGGCTCTGGTCCTCAAATTCATCTGTTTTTCTTTAAGTTCAATCATAACAGATGTCAGCTTATGTTCATCAAGTTGTCCTTGTATGGATGGGACTCTCTCTCTCTCCAATTGTATTGCTTTACATTCAGCAGCAAGGGTTTTCTCCTTGACTTCATCCGCAGTTTGCCATATCAGAGTAGATTCCTGTATCAATTTCTGGATGGTTTCTGTATTTGTATTCACCTTTTGTCCCAGATTATTTAAACTTTCTACAATTAAGTCTATTTAAATATCTGCAGCATCCACTTTCACATTTATCACGTCTGTTTTCTTGTGAAGCTATTCCAGTGAATCGTTTATTTTCACTAATGCAACCACTAAGGCCTCTTCTATCGACATTCCATCTGTTTTTTCCTTTCCATTTGCCATAACACTTAAGAGATTCAAGGTCAATCCCAGAGTCTCACAATTTTTTATCTTGCAGCTAGAAATTCCCCTAGCCCAGCTCCTGTAAAGCAACCAATTTCAAAAGCTTCTACTAGCGGAAAACAGTTTCTATTTGTATTAGTCAGTAAAATCCTCTTTTAAACACAGTTCCAATAATCCAAAGTTAGTTTCAGTTTTCAGTTACCGTATTTTTCGCCCCATAGGACGCACCGGCCCATAGGACGCATCAAGTTTTTTGGGGGGAAATAAAGAAAAAAATTTATTTTCCCCCCCCAGGTGCTTGTGGGGCAGGCAGCGGGGAGAAGCACTCTTCTCCCCGCCGCCCGCCTTGCGATCAGGTCCGAGGACAGCAAGGATACGCGCTGCGTCTCCCTGCTGTCCCCGGAGTGGTGGGGCAGGCAGCGGGGAGAAGCGCTCTTCTCCCCGCCGTCAGCCTCCAAACCACTTCGGGAGACAGCGGGATGGCGGCGTTCCGCCTCCCTCTGTCCCCCGACCTTGTGGGGCTGGCGCTGGGGCTCTCCTGAAGCCTGGAGAGCGAGAGGGGTCGGTGCGCACCAAGCCCTCTCGCTCTCCAGGCTTCAGTGAAAGCCTGCATTCGCCCCATAAGACGCACCCACATTTCCCCTTCATTTTTGGAGGGGAAAAAGTGCGTCTTATAGGGCGGAAAATACGGTACTCTTACTCCCTTTTTTTTTTTTAGGAACAGCCGGAGACAGTAGAAACAATGTATTCTCTTGTTTGGCTACCTGTCAATGAACATTCTAAACGCTGTCAATGAACATTCCAAAAGACATCGATCCTGCTAGCAGCCCGTTTCCAGGGTCAGAGCGGCGGTATTTTAACTCTCTTGACTCTCATCCTCCAGATGTTTTTGCACCATTGTCCCTGACCTCATGGGCTTGGATTGATGGATATCTGGAGAGCCACAGGTGTCCCATCCCCAATTTAAATGTTTCCCAATTTGTAGAGAAGTGTTCAAGGAAACAACGCCTTCGGTGTTTACAAAGCTCCACTGCCAGTTTCAAAATACATGCGAAATAGCAAGTGGAAGAGTTTGACTAAAGCTATTATTTCAACAATATTAACTTTTGGGGTAAACAAGGACTGTGAAAAGTGGCAGCGTAAGTGTCAATATGAAGTAACAAGATTCACAGTCATAGCATTTATTTTTGCTGTCGTGTTACACCTCTGCAGATCATTAAGAGAAGCCTACAAGAAACGAAGAGCATGGAGACAACGAGTTTACCATGTGAACTCAGTGCACTCGGATCCTAGCTAGCTATTCAATTCAGGTCACACCAGCTGGCTATTTTCAGACCTACCCTGGGAGAAAGTCAGCCATTCCCCAAATGTAAACAAAATGGCTCAGAGAAGTGATAAAAAAGCAATTAAGGAGCATCATTCTTCAAAAGAGGTGCCTTTGCTCCCATGAAGTTTTTCAATCAGCTTCAATAGATCAAAAGACTATAATAATTTTAGATAAAATGAAACTGTAGGGGGGGGGAGGAGAGATAGTATTAACAAAATAGCTTCAAAACAAATCATTACCAGTTACCACCCAACAAGCTCTTTGTAGACAACACTGCAACCCCCCCCCCCCAAAAAAAAAATGCAACCAGCCAGAATAACTCTTAACTGATACTTAAATGGTGTCATCTTTCACCAGGCCATAGGCACAATCCAAAATCATAGAACTGTAGAGTTGGAAGGGATCCCGGAGATCATCTATTCCAACCTCTGTGGATATAGCCAGCATGGGCAACCACTATAGAATACAAGCTATACAAGGCTGGTTTGCCTACTTTTTCCTAGAAGAAAGTAGTCATCATGAAGGACCTGAAGCCCAAGAATATTGCTGGTATGCCACACATTTCACCTTTTATCCAGGCATAAGTACTTCTTTCCATGAGCAGAAGTCTCCATTGAGTTTGCAAGCTCCCTTTCTTCCACAGAGTCAAGGAGACACATTGGGCAGAAAGGTGAATAAAACTGAGTTCTTCCACGGTGTGTTTTAGACCTCTAAAGTAGTGGTTGGGAGCCTCTGGTTCTAAACCCCTACTTTGTAGGTTTTAAACACACAGTTCCAATGGTTCCAACTGCACACAGGTCCACCCCCTGCTCGCATTTACAGTCCAAGTATGAGATGCTTTTATCAGCTTCTAAAGCACAGGTTGCGTTATGGAAAAGAAGCAAATGGCAGTCTCAGAAGCAGGAGCCATCTGACATAAGTAAAAACAAAACAAAAAACAAAGCCGCTTCTTGAAATCTGAGCTCATGCAACCACATAAAATAGCATGCCTGCTAAGTTTTGCCTTGAAGTGGCAACCACTTTTGCAAGCTGTGGCTTCATTCATTTGTCTTTATGAGGCTTCTTGAAGGATACAAAAGAGCAATAAATATACCCTTCAACATGATTTATAAGTAACATCGCCTTCAGCTGCAAAGCTTACTTTGCCATGTTTGAGCAACTCTGTCTAGAACTCACATAAAAATACTATTAAGAGCAAATTTACAATCTAATACTAAACTGCTAGAGAGGAATTGAAACATTACTAACACGCTTATAAGTACTGCAGCTGAGGGACTGTTGGGGGGAGGAAGTCAAGAACCTGAAATGTTTTATCGTCCCAATCCTGATCAAGATTGCACATTTTAAGTGCAATTAAACAGACTTGCTAGGAAGCAAGCCCCCTTAAATACAGTGAGATTTAACTTCCAAGCAAAGTATACATATGATTGGCTCAGGATGAGTAGTTTGAAGAATTCAGAAACAACCAGTTCAGTGCAAGGTCTAATCCACTGCTTTATCTGACACCAGCTCAATTGATCCTTAAGCTGTAATTACCAACAGCTCTGATGCTGTGTACTTTATAAATAAACTGTCTTCAATGAAACTTCCAGATGTCATGTTTGGATGTACAAGTTGACCAGTGTGTGTGTGTGTGTGTGTGTGTGTGTGTGTGTGTGTGGTGCAATAAGGAAGTGGGCAAAGCTGTGTTCGTGTTGTTGGCGTGTAGAAATACCCTTCAGACAGGAAGAAAGAAAGCAGAGACAGAGCATGACTGCCTTACAAAGCATTCTGCACCAGAAACAAGCTAGGAAGCTCATTGCTGTTCAAATTTGTAATGCTTGGCATGAGCTGTGTGACTGGCCTTTCCTACAGTCCCAGTACTGTGTTAATTAGAGGGTGTAAAAAAGAAAAAGTGGGGGGGAGAGAACACCATGGAACAAGGGTAACTGTCATAGAGATAATTGCACAGAAGACATGAAGTATCCGGGCAAAGTTTTCCTCAATAATTATTTGCAAAAACGTCCTTGCTAGGAACACAGCAGAACCTTGCTATAGAATAAATCTGCTCAACTATTGGAAGTAGTTTGTCTCTGAATACCAGTTGCTGGAAATTGGAAGAGTGCTGTTGTGCTCAGGTTCTGCTTATGCGCCTCCCATACGCACATGGCTAGCCAATGTGAGAAGAGAATGCTGGAGTGAGCCTTTCTTTGAGTAGATGAGTCCAGCAGACTCTTCATGTGTCAGCTGGTACTGAGTCCACATTCCAGGTATGTCTGACTACCTATGGGTCAACTGCCTATCCAGCATTGTAGGGGGTGGAGAAAAGAGACAGATGGGGGAGAAAAACAGGTAAATGGAGCAGAGCACTTGTGGACTATGTTTCATATTGGAAAAAGAGAGCATGTTCCAAAGTTAAAATACTTTCAGATATTTTGCAAAACTTTCTGGCTGCTATGAACATAATGGGCTTGAACTCAGGCACATCCTGATGGGTTGTACAAACAGATTAGTGTTTTTGGTTTGTATGTTTGTTTTGATTTTACCTCAGACTTCCCTTGCCTACAAGATGAGGAGGGGATAAAAATATATATGTTTCTACTGAGATTTTGTAATATCAAGTGAACAATTGAGTAACAAAGAAGAAATAAACTTTACAGTAAACCATAAAGTGGGGGGGGGAATTAAGTTTTTGAAAAAACAAAGCTGTTATAATTATATTATATTATTATTATTATTATTATTATTATTATTATTATTATTATTATTATTTTCAAAAGGCTGGCTGCCTAAGCAAATCCCATTTCTCACCTTTATATATTATATATTGAGGGGTTTTATGGTACTTTTAAAACTGTTAGTAAAAAACATTTCTAAAATTTTAAATAAAGTTTTAAAACATCTTTTAAAAATACTTCCAAGTCACTCTTGCCCCTCAAAGCCACGGCTTCCAACTCCTTTCTAGTAGGATCCTAGCCAGTGTGAAACCATGTAGCAACATGTCACAACACCATATTGCCAAATTTATTTATTCTATGAAGAAATATGTATCCTGCCTTTCACCAGAAGGCCAGAAGGCAGATAATAAACAGCATCCATACAACATACAAACATAAAGGTAAAGGTAAAGGGACCCCTGACCATTAGGTCCAGTCGTGGCCGACTCTGGGGTTGCAGCACTCATCTCGCTTTATTGGCCAAGGCATGACCAAGCCACTTCTGGCGAACCAGAGCAGCACACGGAAATGCCATTTACATTCCTGCTGGAGCGATACCTATTTATCTACTTGCACTTTGACGTGCTTTTGAACTGCAAGGTTGGCAGGAGCAGGGACCGAGTAATGGGAGCTCACCCCGTCGCAGGGATTTGAACCGCCGACCTTCTGATCGGCAAGTCCTAGGCTCTGTGGTTTAACCCACAGCGCCACCTGCATCCCCTAACATACAAACATAGGTTTGGCTAAAGGACGATATCATTCACAAAAAGTCAAGACTATTCAGAAAGAGGACTATTTTTCCTCAATAGGAAGAGCATCAATCTTCCCTTTGAAATGATCACCAACAAGTGCCACTTTCTGATGCCAACTAACATTTTTTCAAAAATCCGCACTCCCATCCCCAGACCCAGTTCAAATAAAATGTGAATTTTGCACTCAACTTTGGTTCAACAAATTCTGTTCGCCAAGAGTCCTGCTTTAAAGGAACAGAGTGAAATACCTTCAATTTTACAGTTTAATGGTCTCTAAAACAGGGGCACAAACCACTTAAGCAACTCCCACAGGAGTTTAAGAGCCTTGTTACTGTAGCTTATCTCACAGCATCCAGTCTTTGCTCCAAATCATCGTGCACTACTCTAGCAAGCATATTATTTATCATCAGATAAGAAGCTGTCTTGTGACTCTTGGCAATGGCAAGAGAACCATCCAGCATTAGACTATTATGCACAGCACGTCTGTATTTCTTCACTGACAATAAGCAAAAAACAAAACAAAACAAAACACGCCTTTTTTTAAAGGAGGCAAACACACAGATGCTTGTTGATCTAAATTCAGTTTCCCTCAATCCAACATCTCACAAAAGCAGGCATTAAGCCAATATGGTGCCCCCTTACCATTGTTCATTTGTACAAAATGGCATAAACATTCTTTTTTTAAAAAAAAGTTAAGCACTGCAGCTCTCAAAAATGAACTGTAAAAAAATGGCACTGAACTGAAATGAAATTTGCAGTGGCATCAGCATTATCAGGAACCCATCGAAGCTTTGTAACTTCACGGCAGCCCACTGAACTCCATGCAGAGTAGCGGCCTTTGCTTTGGTAATATAAGTTGTGTAATTTGGCTAACACAGAGGGTAGTGACAGTGCAGCAACCCTTCCTTTCTGACTGCATTACTCTTTCTCTCTCTCTTTTTCTGGACATCATCTTGGCCTTGGCAATTGTATGGTCAGGGGGTGAACCAGCTGTAGTCCTGTGGACAACAGATAAGTTAAAAAAACAACCAAGCCTCTAATATTTCTCACTGTTATAAAACACTCCATGTACACAAGGGGAATCCACGCTAGACATTACATCCTGGGCATGAAGCCATCACTCATGAGGATTCTGAAATGCTAGATTAGCCTTTAAAGGCAAGTAAGTAACTGTTTGGGCTTCCCTGGTACAGCTGGAAGAAACAGCATTTGCCCTTTCCCAGAAAATCATTTTATGGGATGGCTTCCAAACATAAATAAGCTATATCTGCTTGTACTTCAGCTAAGTACAAGGGAGCATGCAGGGCACCAACTTTCTGCAAAAGGCTCTAGCAAAAAGCAGAAACAAGCACTAGGGCCATTAGTGGCATAGGTGACTGCCTGCCTATCGCTACAGTGAGAATCCCAAGTACAGATCCCTATTCTGTCATAAGTACACATAGCCAGACATGGTTTCTCAAGTCAAGTCCTGCTACCATCAAGGACTGCGGAAAAAACAATGGAGGGAGTTGTAAATCACTGCATGCATTGGAAAGTGCTATACAAACAGCTAAAGATAAATGAACTGCAAATCCACACAGAGTAAAGGCTAAGGCATTTTTATGGTTAAGTTCGTCTCTATTGCGGAATGAACATTTTAGGAGTTTTGTATTATATGGGTTGTTGTTGTTTTTTAAAAAAATGGCTTTTAACCCATTTTTATCTACTTGCATTTTTGTTTGTTAAGTCACGCCAAGACATATATTTATTTATTTTTAACAAAGCAACTAACAACTGCAAAAAATAAATAAATGCCAGTTAAGCTCCCACTTTGGGCATTAAATGTGGTTATACGTGGGTATTAAAACAAGTGCTCAACTCTGATGCCAAAGTTTAAAGGATTTCAGCATGCCTAACTTTCTGCTGAATTACACTCATTTATTATAGCTGCTGCCCAGTGCTTAATACAGTGGTACCTCGGGTTACATACACTTCAGGTTACATGCACTTCAGGTTAAAGACTCCGCTAACCCAGAAATAGTACCTTGGGTTAAGAACTTTGCTTCAGGATGAGAACAGAAATTGTGCTCCGGCAGCGCAGCAGCAGCGGGAGGCCCCATTAGCTAAAGTGGTGCTTCAGGTTAAGAACAGTTTCAGGTTAAGAACGGACCTCCAGAACGAATTAAGTTCTTAATCAGAGGTACCACTGTAGAAGGAAGACTATATAGCTCACTACAATAGACAGCCTGAAAGAAAGTATTTGCACTCTTAACCTCTTGCTCAATGAAGGCACAGTGGAAGAGGGTTCCTTGGAAGACTATCAGAAGTTCCCCAATAAGAAAACCAATGACGACATACCAACTTTCCTTGAAGACAACTTACTCAACACTAGCAATAGTCCCCTGCAGCCACAAGAGAATACTAGGTTGCCACATCAGGTCTCAGAGGGCAACAATGATGCCCAACTGGTCTGTGCTTTGTGCACACTGATAAGACACACAAGGACATGCACACTATAGCACATAGCAATTCCTCAGCACACCTCAATACAAAAAGGGCTCCCCGAGGGCTGAAGGTCTGAAAGCCACAGCCCTAGTGAGTGCCCATAACAGCAACTATCATCATTTTTAGGAGGTCATCTGTTTCACTATGCTTTTTTTTTTTAAAAAAAGTAACTTTGCAATACTCTATATGTATTATCTAGGACAGTGTTTTCCAAACTTGGTTCTCCAGCTGCTTTTTTGGACTACAGTTCCCATCATCCCTGACCACTGGGTTTTGCTAGCTAGGGATGCTGGGAGTTGTAGTCAGAAGCAGCTGGAGACCCAAGTTTAGGAAACACTGCCCTAGGGCAGGAGTGGCTAACATTTTTTTTTGTCCCAAGGAGTACATTCATCCTTGGACAATCCTGCAGAGGCTACATAGCAGCAGTGGGCATGGCTGGCCACACACTTCAATGCCACCAACAAATACAGCACCCCCTCCTCAGCTGATCTGTACTATCTCCCCTTTCACTGGGGTGGGGGTGTGGTAGGGGATTCTATCCCTTTCAAGGTGCTGGAGAAGTTTATTCACTCAGTACTATATCAAATTTATTTATTTCTGCTGCCACTGCCAAAATCAGTGGGGTCTGTCAGTGATGACAGACAAAAATTACTGATTAGCCACCTTTGCTCTAGGGCACATGCATTCCCAGTGTGGTGTAGTGGTTAAGAGTGGTGGACTCGTAATCTGGTGAACCGGGTTCGCTTCCCTGCTCCTCCACATGCAGCTGCTGGGTGACCTTGGGCTAGTCACACTTCTCTGAAGTCTCTGAGCCCCACTCACCTCATAGAGTGTTTGTTGTGGGGGAGGAAGAGAAGGCAGATTGTTAACCCCTTTGAGACTCCTTAAGGGGAGTGAAAGGCAGGATAGAGTCCAAACCCCTCCCCCTCCCCTTCTCCCCTATAACTGAGCATTCCATTTGAGATTTTCCTTTGACTACAAATTACTTGCATCAGTTTTATTTAAGAAATATGGTGAAAGAAAGGATTGAGGCTATTTGGTTCTAGAACAGATGCTACTTTCACTACAGAAAAGCAGTTCACCTGCTAATGGGGGGGGGAGAGAGGAAATGAACTCAGATATAATGCAGCCTGGTTTTCCCAGTAACTTCAATTCAGTCATATTCAGTGTTATCATACCAATAGAAATAAGTGTGGGAGTTATAGAAGATACTGCACACACGGATGAACCAGTGACTGTAAAGGTCTCTCAGGACGAAGGAGGAACACATTTAAATCCTCAACTCCCTTTTCCATTCCGTTGACTGGTCCTTCCTTGCACTTTTGTTGAGACAATGAGCAACATTTTAACCCTGACAATTCCTTGCACAGGATTCCAACAGCAGCGGACAATTAATACAGTCACACTTATTAGGGAGTCCCAATGAAATCTTTGGGATTAAGTTCCAAGTGAACATGCATGTGGTTGGAGGGTGAGAGTCCAACACCCAGCAGTTATTTAAAACTTGTCCCCAAAATGACTCTTCTGTGCTCTTAGAACAATCATTTCTATGTCTTTGATAATGCAAAACATTTTAGCAGAAGAATACAGTTCTGCACAAAGTTTCCTAACATGAACTTTGCATCTTACTATGATGGTGAAGGGCTAGGCAGCTCTCTTTGTAGTGTACAGAATAAGCTGGATCTTCTTGATCTACCACCCAGAAAGCCAGGTTTCTCCTTCATATGGGGCTTCAACTGCTATAATATGTTGGCTCCTAATAATGAGTCACCTGGTGACACATATTAATCTGCCAACTACTTATTACATAAGAGTTGGAACAAAGTTGTATGAAATAGTGACATGCTTCCCAGGCCCATTCCATTAGTGCAATCTGGATAGCTATATGAGTCATGCACCCCAACAGACCTATGCAGTTTGAATGGTGGTGCTCAGAAACCCAGGAGGGACAGCTCACTTCTCTGAATTTTTTTATTTCATGCTCTCATTCTTTCAGTGTGCTTTATGAAGCCATCGGTCTTTATGGGAAAGCTCCACCGCCACCACTACACTTAGGCATGCACGACTACTTCCACAATATCACCTTTATCACCTTCACCATGGATTACAACATACAATCAAATTGCATCCACTTTGCTCATCAGCTGCTAGCATGCAAGGGAAACAAACCACACTCTCTGGCTCACCATTACATCCAAACCAGGGGCTGAGGTTTGTTTCACTCCATAAGGTAAGACTTTTTTTTTGCTTACCATCATGATTTGCTTGAAGTGAAACAAGCCATAATCCTTGAATTGGGCACAATGCCAAGCCTGGGCATGTTAGTTTGATTCCTCCATGTGCCAGTTGGGAGGAGCCAATGAGGCATGATTTCCATGGTAAATCGCAGCTTACCATGACATGCAAATACAGACACCCTTGGGGAAAGTTGTATTAGCTCAAAAACCTTCAGCTTCCAGAGTATCCGAATTCACGCAGGCACAAACCTATGAACAGCTATTAGTGTTTTGAAAGGCTGACCAAGGCAAAATACATAGAAAGCTCTGGAGGAGGATTGAAAACATAGGAAGGTGTTGTTGTTGTTTTACCAAGTTACACAATATGTCCACCCACCTCTGTACTGCCTACACCAACCAACAGAGGATTCACTAAGTTTCAGACAGGGAGTCTGTCCCCGCTCTACATGGAAACACCAGGGATTGAATCTGTGACCTTTCCCCACAAAGCATGTGCTCTATGCCACTGAGCTCCCTTAATCTGCTAGCTTTGGGTGCCCAAGGGTTTTAAGGAGCGGGTCTTACCTTTGCCTTCCCCACCCCAACACCAATTCTAAGCTCACAGCAGAGCAGTACTGAGTAATGCCCTCTATTGCCTCATCCCAATTGCTGATAGATCCCAAGGAGATTAATGTGACTAGAGCAATGTGCTGTGAACAGTTTGAGTGTGAAGTGTAAAGAAAAGAAGCATGCAAATATCTTATGGATTTTCACATGGAGCAAGCTTGTTTTCTCCTGCTCTGGAAGGTAAGACTCAAATCAATGGCTTCAAGTTACAAGAAAAGAGATTCAGACTAAACATCAGAAAGAACTTTCTGACAATAAGAGCTGTTTGACTCCCTTGGGAAGTGGTGAGGTTGGATAGGCCATCTGCCAGGGATGCTTTAGTGGAGATTCCTCCATTGCAGGGGGTTGGGCTAGATGACCTTTGGCACCCCTTCCAATTCTATGGGAAAGAGTGACTGCAGCTATGAGTGTGTGTGTTTTAAGGTTCTCACATAATGAAAGGTGAGAAAAATAATGATTCCGTCAAATCTGATTCTGAAGGTGCCTTCTTCATTTTTTAAAAATATTGTTTTCCCCTCAAAAATTACTTAAGCCACCTTTGTTCTTGTACGAAGTGTTGGTTGTAATGTAAATGCCCTTACAAGAAACAGCATGTCCCTTGACCAGACTTCTTTGGCTTCCTACTTAATGTGTGTATTCTAGAACGGCCATTTCTGAGACACCATTTAACTTGGGACTGCTGAGAATAGGAAGCTGCCTCATCCCGAATCAGACCACTGGTTCATCTAGTTCAGTACTGTTTACATTTGTGGCAGCCACTCTCTGGGGTTTCAGGCAGGGGGCAATCCCAGTCATACCCGGACATGCAGGCAAAGTAGAGCTACGGCCCTACCCTTTCAGATCATGAACATCTATCAGCTTGTCTGTTCAGAGCTTCTCAAAGCTTAACAGCAATGCCTCTGAAAGCCAATAGAGCATTTGTTCCATCCTTTTGCCTGCCGCACTCCCATTCCCAACCCTAGGATGTAACTAAGAAAAATGTATGTATTGCTTTCAAGAAATTAAGTACTCTTGGTCCTCTCCAACTCCCATCAGTTCAAGCCAGCACAGGAAGATCAAGGAAGATCAGCAACATCTGGAAGACCACATGTTTTCCCACCCCAGGTTTAAGATATCACTCAGTAACTTGTGTTGCATGCACAAGGACCCAGGTGTACTTCTGGTATCTCTAAGGAAGGCCAGGAAAGACTGGAGAGCTGTTGCCCATCAGTATGGTCCAGCCCAGGCATACGCAAACTCGGCCCTCCAGATGTTTTGGGACTACAACTCCCATCATCCCTAGCTAACAGGACCAGTGGTCAGGGATGATGGGCCTCTGTCAACCTCATACAAGCTGCTCACCATGCCTGCCTATTGTCTATGATGCATGACACTGAAGTGAACTGCAAACCCAACATGCAATTATATAACAGCATCTACCTATGAGTTATATTGAAAACTAAATTCTTCTTATAACAAAATGCCTCCAGTCTTCTTCTAGGTAACTGTGACCTATCAAAATTAGCAATATCTTAACACGTTACCCCTTCCCTGCTTCTCTTTCTTTCAGGCAAATTCCTAGCCAGTTTTTTTCCTGAGATAGCCAAGAGAATGAATAAAAGCTAAGATATGTATTGCTCACAACTGAATTTTATTCCCAAATAAATGTCCTTAATATAAAACCAGGTGTTGCGAGAATTTTTTCATTGACCCATTTTATATTCAATCCAGATATGATTTTTGCCCAGATTTCTTAGCTAAGAATCACAAAACTAAACAAGATGAAACTTGCCAGAGGGTAACCAAAATAACCAAGAAGTTGTGTAATTTTAAAATATTTGAAAGTATTCAGAGCCAGATGCGCAACATTTCCAAAGAGAGAGAAACGGCATTGATCAGATGTTCACTAACTTGGCTGCAAGTACCACTGAACAAAATGGGACCTACTTTTAAGTAAATGTGCATGGGACTAAGCCGTACAAAATATTTTCCAAGTAGAGAATTCAGGATTCTAATTGAACAGTTACATATATTGCTACTATATTACATACTATATTACATAGGTAGGCAACGTGGTACCCTCCAGATGTTGTTGGACTACTGTTTCCATCTTCCCTGACTGCTGGACATCTGGAGCTGAGAAGAGTTTCAGCCCAACAAGATCTGGAGGTTATTGAACTACTAATATACTACAACTGGGCAAACAAATTATTTCTTTCTACAATGCATCTTCGTTTTTGCATCAGTGCAGGAAAAACGCCACTTAACAAAATGAGGTCTGTTCTGCTTCATATTCATTTTGAGCCTTAGTATCCATTTCCTCCAGGTTCCATATTTAAAAACTTAAATTATTTTCAACCACTTAATAAAATAAACATTGGTTAAATCATTTCATATCTTATTGGTAAAATGTTGACATGTGTCATCATGAGCTCCATCAGAGCAGCTGAACAAATATGTGAAATACAACTTAATCTATGCCAAGTCATATCCCATGCTACTCAGCCAAATCCTAACATTTACTCAGCAGTAAATCCCATCAAATTCAGTGGATGTTACTCTCAAGGAAGTATGCAGGCTAGGTTTTCATGAATTATTTTTACAGGAATATAGGATCTACATGGCCCAAATAGACAGTAATCTTCGCCTGGTTAAAGAATTATGGCAAACTCAATGCATTTCTGTTGTAGGAAAAAATTATTGGCAGAACTGCAAGCCTTGCGTTTGTTGATGTGGCATGAATGTAAGGAGCCCAATGAAACAAGAACCTTTATGTAAAATGCCCCCCTTCTTTTGTTCAGAGTTCACTTTTCCTAATCTGGAAAAAAACTGCAAGAGGTCTTGCCATATTACTTTATTTACAATTGTAGGCCAATCCTGTATATACTTACTCAGAAGCAAGCCATACCAAATTAGGAACAGGTTGCTTCAGATAAGTGTATATTATAACTGCAACCCTTAGTATTTTATCATTTGCACTTAAATTGACCGAAAGCCAAATCTGGGTGCAGCCCATATTCAGAGATAACAAATCAATTCAGTCAAATTTTTTGACCAATAACTCCTACTCAAATTTCCTTCTAGAGCTGCAGGGAATCCTCCACAACACTTCAGAAGTCTCTGCTTCCACCTCCAACTCCCAAGATTTATACAGCATCTGCTGCACTAATATGCAATGCTGCAACCATGTTACAGGCACAGGGTGTTAAATTAACTTATTGTGATACCACAAAACGTTCCATCAAGTTCAACAGGATTGCTCTCAGGCAAGTATGCACACTGGCTGCAGTCTCACGGTACAAGGCAAAGAATGTTTGCTCAGAAGTACGTACCCCAGAGTTTAACCAAGTTAACTCCCACAGAAATGCATACAGGATTACAGCCTAAGGTGGCATAGTACAAAATGTTCTCCTTCACTCGAATTGTAATATAATAATGTATAGAAGATTACAAGTGGGAACTGTAACAAAATATTGCAGTGTGAACTGCTCCTACTCAGGTTTCCAGCCAGCCAGCCAGCCAAGACCTCTTCTAGGCACCCTGAACACTTTATTCCACATCCCACCCACACAACCAGCTAGCATTCTGTGCCCACAGCTCCACTGGGGTTTCCCCTCACAGATGTGTTTCTTAAAGGGGGGGGGAATACTTCCGCAAACCTTTGGGATCCCTCAAGCCTACTGAAGCCTCTGCCTTGTGTGTGTGTATGGTGCCTACCAATATGTAAGGATAGGCCCCTGGTGAACTTAGTTCAATATTAGTATGAAAATACAAAACAACTGTACATCAATGTTTTTAGGTGATATTTCCACTGATTCACAAGTAAACACGTACATGTTGAAATAGGTATCATTTAACCAATGTTATTTCCAGGCCTCTTGGATTTTACACCAAAATCAGCAATAAATAGATCCTGCTTTCCTTAAAAAAGGCTTGAAGGGTTTGCATTTCAATAGAGTATTTTAAGGCATTGTCCTATAAAAACATGCTTATGCACTTAAACATACTCTTACAACCCAGTACCATGTATGTTTCCTTGGATGAATGCCACCAGTTTCAATGGGTGTGCTTAGGAACTGCAGCCTTCAAGGATGTAATCCTGCCTCATTAATGACAACAGGGATGCTGCTATTGATCTTAGTGGGAAGTGGATTGGACCCTTGGTGACAATCCTGTACAATTTAACTTGTAACAAAAGAAGCCCAGTGAAATTACTAGTACATGATATTCCAAGTTTAGGTTCAAAATGTAAGGCAGGAATCCTATGCATATTTTATTGGCAGTCAATGTAACTAAATCAGTGTGGATTTCTGGATAAACATGGTTAATATTGGTAAATTACACACACTTGCATCTTTTGCACAACCATATTTAGCCTTTTTCCACAGTGTGCGTGCGAATGCATGTGTGCAAGAGAGAAAACCCACACTCTCTCTTCAATGGCTCGTTTTTAAAATACATATATGTTTTAAAAAATCATGCATCTTGAACATAGCATGTCAAAAATTAAATGCATGGGTTTTTGAAACCTATAAAGTCACGCATACATTCCTAGAGAAATATGGACACAGTAGCCAAATATGTCTGCAAGATAACTTCACATCTAGCCAAGCCAATTTACCAAGGTTTGTGTAGAGTGCAGGAAGGGAAACAAAAATGGTGGTGGAAACAATGTAATGCTTTGCTAGAGGGATTGCCCTGGCAGCACATCTGCACTCATTTCTTAAATCCCAATAGTTCAGATTCTGGAGAGATCAATCTGCAACCCTCATCCATGAAAGGAATGGATCCCGCTAGTGCGAGGATAGCATCGCTCAAGGATTCCTGCTGCAGTAAGCTTGCCTGTTACCATACTAGCATTGGCCAAGAAAAAGACAAAGGGGAGGAGGAAATGGCTGTACACATACAGGTGGAATTCTCCGCTTGCAAGGGAAGGGCAGAGAAGTGGGCCAAAAGGGACAGCCAATAGAAAGGGAAGAACCCACCACCACCATTTCCTTCCTTCTCCCCCTACCCCAACCAATCAACTGCTATCTGCATCAAGCAGTATGTTAATGGAAGGGAAGGAAAACAGCTGTGTCAAGGGGGTGGGTGCGGGAGATTGGGGGGGGGGTACAGGGAGAGAGAGAAGACAAACCCAGCTGTCAAAACCTGAAGATACACACAGAGAGAGGGAGAGGCATATTTCTACAGGCGGGGGGAGCTGAAATACGTTTCAGGGAGGGATCTCGCTGGGAGCCAGCAGAAGAGGCTTCCAAGAGGGCCACCCACACCAAGGTGGGCGGAGGGAAGGTGGAAATGCCCCCCAAGTAACAGAGGTGGGGGCGACGGAGAGAAAGTGAGGGGGGGGGAAACCTGCTGTGTGTGTGTGTGTGTGTCCCCCCCACACTCCTCTCCGGCTCTTCCAGCTGCAAAGGAGGAGGAGGAAGCCGAGGGTTTTCCTTCCACACCCCAACCGTCTCTCCACCCCCCCACCCCACGATTTGCCTCTCGCGAGCCCCGTGCAAGCACTCCAAAGGAGGGAGGGAAATTGCTGCAATATAGCAAGAGAGAGAGAGAGGAGGAGGAGCAGGAGTGCCATTAGAATTGAGACCTCGAGATCTACAGTGTGGGGGGGGGGGATTAATGCAAAGAAAAGCTGCGCCCCCGCTGCAATCGCCTACGTTCCTAGTCCATATGCCGAGCCGCATAGGCAGCCCCTTCCACCATCCCCATCGCCGGGCACACTCGCTTCCTATTTCTCCCGCCGCCGCCGCCCCCCTCCCCGCGCGCGCCCTCCTTCCTCCCCCGCCCCGCCTTGCCCATTTGGCAACCGCAGCCCCGCTAAAGAGACAGGCAGCCCGCGCCAAGCCCGCCTCCCTTTCTCTTTCCCCTCGCGAAAGCGCAGAGACGGGTGTGCGTGGGAATACGAGAATCTCCCGCCCGCGACCCCCTCTCCCCCTTCAGAGGGGCTTCCCCCCCCCAACCCCGGGCTGCCCGCAAGCCACGGGCTCTCCGCTTACCTTTCACCACCCTCTCCGTCGTCGACAACTTCGGATCCAGCGCCTTGTGTTCAGACATTTCCAGCGTCGCCTGGAGGAGGAGGAGGAGGAAGGCAGCCGAGGCTCGACTCGCTTCTCCCTCACCAGACACAAAGCTGAAGGCGGCGGCGGCGACAGCGGCTGCAGCAGCACCAAAGGCGGCCGCGCAAACGACGTCCCTCCGGCTCGCGGTCGCCTCAGCTGCGGTTCCACTTCACGCCTCGCTCCGCCTGCTGCTCTCGCTGGCTCGCTCCTTCTCTTTTTTCCCGGTGCTGCTGCTGCTGCTTCCACCGCTCCTCCTCCCTCCTCCGGATTTTTCTCCTTGCCCCCTCTTTATGTCAATCACGCCTCTCTTTTATTAGAATTAGTGGCCGAAGGGAAGAAGCCGAAGGGTGGGGGGTGGGGGCTGAGGAGAGAAGAAAACGCAGTCGAAGGCGGCGAGGAATTAAAAGGCGCGGGGTGGGGGCAGCGAAGCCGGAAGATTAAGCGCGCGGCTGAAGGAAAACACACACACAGAAAGCCACGCAGCGCCGGAGAAGACGAAGTGCTGCTGCCGCTGCTGCTCCGGCTCCTCCTGCTGCCGCTGCACGGGATCCGCGCCGTGCCTTCCCCTCCGCCTCCGCCTCCACCGCCGCGTCGCCTTCCTCGTCGTCGTCGTCTCCTTCTCGCAGCGCCGCCACCCCTTTCGCAGGGTCTCTCCTTTCACTCACGCAGCCGCAGCCACTAGAGCTCCGCTCAGTCCGAGGCGCAACCTACCCTCGCCGCCTAAAGGCTTCCACTCGCCTCTCCCTCCCCCCTTGCCAAAACGCTAGCTCAGCACCCATTGGCTGGGGCCGGGCTGCCAATCACTGTCAAGGTAGCTTGGCTCTCCTCCTTCCCTCCCACCCTCTTGAAACGCCTCTCTCCCCCCCCACCCCCTCTCTCAGGTGTTCGCTGCCGCCGCCGCCGCTGCTTTCACCATGCGCAATAGCGCGCGCCGCTTTGACGGCGCGAGGACGTGGGAATGAGCGGGAGGGGGTGGTGAGGAGGGCAGGGGGGGTGTCCTGCCAGGAGGAGGAGGTGGGTGGGGGGAAAAACACACTAGAACTGCGGCAATAGCGAAAGGAGGGGGGCGGGGAACTCGAGCCCTGCGAGGGTTTGGTTGAGCAGGAGGAGCGAAAGGCGAGGAGAGCGCTCATTCGCCTCGGGCGGAGGAAGGGCTGGGGAAGAAGGAGACTCCGCTGCGGCTGCCTGGACGGGCGCTTTCCTGAGGCGACAAGGCCCGCGGCGTCTTCTCCCCGGCCCCCATAGCATCTCCGAGGCCGCCTGGGTGTATCATTAGCAAGCGGGGGCGGCCTCGGCTTGCCAGTCACTGTATCCGCGCTTTGCTACCAACAGAGCGAGCGGGGAGGAAGCGGGGGAGGGGGCAGAGAGAGGGGAAGCTCCCGGGCGAGGATCGCGCCTGCGTGTCCCTTGCAGCCGTTCCAGGCACGTCTCTCCATGCGGTGCTGCGGCCAACCTGGGGGGGGGGAGGAGGAGGGGGGAGCCGCCAGGCCGCCTTGGAGTCCCGAAGGTTGGTTCCCTCTTCGCGCCAGGCGCCTCTGAGCAGAGGAGCTCGGCCTTCCTCTCGCCCGCCTCCAGCCCGGGCTTTGCTTTTCCGCGGAGGAGGAGGAGGAACTGCCTAGCTCGAGGAGGGAAAGGGCTTTTCTCTGCCTTGCTACTCGAATCGCCAAGAGTGCTCGACGGGTGTTCCGTCGGGACAGCTACCATTTTGAAAGCGCCGAGCGCCACGTGCGCTCGCGAGGAAACGCCAATCTGGAAATGTGGCGCTTGAGGACTCTGCGGAGGAAATAAGACGAGGCAGCTTTGAAATCGAAACGGAGGCGCTCGTAACTTTACCATAGAATGATGCATCTTAGGACTTTGGAAAAAAATAATCAAACGTCCCCAATGCAATCGGTGGTGCGGCAGGGCAGGTGTTTGGAGCAGACGTCCACTCAGGAGAGTCTCCAAACGCACCAGGGCATTTTGAAGTAATAAGTCTGGAAATGTGGATCCTTTAGGTCCCTGGGGCCTGAATGCAGCCCCTCAAACTCCCCTTTCTGGTACTCAGGCTCTTCTGAGGTCATCCATGACTCCC
The DNA here is from genome assembly GCF_965113315.1 of Podarcis vaucheri. Lineage (NCBI taxonomy): Eukaryota > Metazoa > Chordata > Lepidosauria > Squamata > Lacertidae > Podarcis > Podarcis vaucheri. Next base: position 22,321,956 of record NC_138767.1, read on the forward strand.
CAAGTCACGCCACCTCTCACTTGACTGTTTTTGCCTTGCTAGAATGTGTTCTTGATAGTGCTTATTGCTTGATGTGGCTGGAATTGCATAGGAAGGTTCAGTGTCTCATTGCTGCCCTGCCCGCTTTTGCCTCCAGTCTCATCTTGTTCCAGCATCTGGCCCCAGGTATTCTCCTGGGCTCTGTGAGACTGGGGCCAGGGACACTGCTTTACTAGCAGGAACAAGCGTACCTGCACCAGTTGTTCCAGAATCAACCGAGGGACTTCTCATCATCCCTTTGGCATTTATGTTATGTGGTGCTGCAGGGCACTATTTGAGGACACTTTGCTCCAAATCTCCTAATGACTGCTCTCAACAGCTCCATACAGTTGTTACATAGCATTGGGGACATAAAGTTCTGTTTCTCCAAAAACATCTTCATTTGTGGCCATGCATGCTCTGGACCAGTATCTAGCTTCAGCTGTGGGCTGGATAAGGACCAATAAACTTACACTTAAACCCTGGCAAGGCAGAGGCCTGTGGGTGAGTGGTTCTTACATTTGGGAGTTAGCGTTGGGTGGGGTAACCCTCCCTCTGAAGGAACATGTATGTGGATCCATCTTTGTCATTTAAGGTAGGCTTGGTGATGGAGAAGTGCCTTTTACCAGCTTCAGTTGATAAGTCAGCTATGGCCATTCCTGGACTGAGACTGTGATCTTGGTATGGGTAACCTCAAAACTGCATTACTGCAACACACACTATATGGGGCTTCCTTTGGGCTTAACCCATAAACTGCAGCTGGTGCAAATGCAGCGGAGGCACCTTGTCAAAATTATATAACACCTCTGCTGAAGGTGCTTCAGTGGCTCCATTATGCTCCCACAAAAACTTTAGCTTTTAGCATTTAAAGCCTGAAACAACCCGTGACCAGCATATCTAAGGGACTGACTTTCCCCCTATAGCCCTTCCCAGCAGCTGTGCTCCTAAGTACAATTTATTCCAGAGGTATCCTTAGCCTATACTAGAAACCAGGCTTTTAGTGTTGCAGCTCCAGCTCTCTGGAATGAGTTGCCAGCCAAAATCAGACAGGTACCTAGAGTGCAGGTATGCAGAAGACACACCTTTTTGCCCTGGCCTTCAACACCTGACATCAGTGTTTTCAGGACCCATCTTATTCCTGTGACTGTACTCTGTTCTAACTGGTTTTGGTTCTGAATTTTATATGGTTGTCACCTACCCTGAGACCTGCCAGCGAAGGAAGTGTAATAAATTTAATAATTAGCTAATTAATAGTTGTACTTACAAGTACATCTAATTACAGTGCTTGGGCAGTTTACCCTGCTGAAGTGTAATTTGGAGAACTGGACTCTGGAGATAACTTTGTTCGTCTTTAAGGCAGTGGTGCAGAAAATCAGACTCTGGGCTACATTCCGCTCCGAGGAAACTTCCATGGCCCACATGCAAAAGTGGATAGAGCAAATGAATAAATTTCACCTTTGATCAATACACGCCTCTCTCTGTCCATAAATGTAAGCAAGAAGCATTATCACAGTTCTATTTCAGCCAGGATAAAACACCTCCAGCATGTAAGGGGTATGTGGCCTTGGGAGAATCTGAAGAGCAACATAGAGAGGCTTGGATAACCATTTGGCCCTTGGGTGTTAGTTCAAACCAGAGATGGAGAACCTGTCATAGCATTTGATTTTTTCAGAGTATAATCCTATACATTGAGTTCAATGGGGCATTCTCCCAGCTAAGTGGGGTAAACGATTGCAGTTTTACTGCAATTTTCTTTAGCTCTCCCATAATACATGTCTATAAATACACCAGAAAGTGCATAGTAAGGGTTGTTTTGTGTTGGGAGAAATACAAAAGTTCTAGCTTCTGGTTCAGATTACCCCCATGCTTTTATTTAATGTCTTGGCTTCCCACACATTTTCCAAAATAATTTAAAGCAGTGTTAGTTATTTTGAACCATTTAATCTGGGTTAATCCATTAGGTAGATCTTTTCTGTGATGTAAGCGCTGGATTAAGGCTGGCTTAGTCAGAATTAAGTGTAATAGAGTTAAACGGGCATGAGGAAAGCCACCCCAAATTCAAAGCTAACTCGGTTAACAGAGAGTCTTTCACACACATTTGATAGACTTGCACCAATAAGCGCATGTCGATGTAATGTAAGAAAGCTCAGGTGTACGTCTGCTTAAATATAACTGTTTGGCAGGAAGAACCCATTTTTAACCTCTGACTAAGGATGGAGAAGGAATCCATATTAAGGTGGTAAGTTCTCAATCCAATTCAGCTTTGCTCAGATGACTTTGCCTCACCTGCTTGTGTCCAAGCTTCACATGCATTGGTGGCGGTTTTATTCAAAAAAAGCTGGACTATTTGTATATAAAATGATACACAAATATATACTGTATGTATAAATAATTGTGTCCCTTGCAGTATTCCTGCAACATAATTTTTGAAGTGTTACTATATAAGTATTGTTACAGTTTTTTAGACAAAACAGTTTTGATTTATTTTTTCTGGTAAAAGCAAAACAACATACAATTTCATAGATATATAAATACTATGTAGTTAAAAGCAGTGATTCAATCTCTGTTGTACAATTAAACATTTGTTCTCATAACTGGAATTCTCCATTTTTGTTTGCTGCCAGTGGTAGTCTGGTATTTTCCTTTTGTGCTACGTATACAATAAAGAGATACCATGTTGCTTTTTTAACATTCTTCCCATCTTACAGCTTTTATGTCAGTTTTTCCATTGATGCAATTGTTGTTCAAGTTCGCTAGTGCCATTCAGATAAGAAGTTGGACTTATTCTTAATCTTCCCACCTCCCCTCCTCTGCCCCCGAATTCCAGCATGACCTGAATTGATATGAAAATAGGCACCTGACTCTCCACAGCTTCTCCATCATAGTGGACTGTGGATTATTAGTACTTGATATTTTACTGTGTTTTTATGCGCTGTTGTACATATCTATCTATGCACTGGTCACTTAGGAAACCTGAAATTTGTATGCATAGGTGTATATAATGATCAATATAATGTGTGATAATTGATTGTATTTTTAGCACACACACAAAAAGAGAGAGAAGAAGTCACTTCTTGTCAAGATCAAGGAACAACATGAGATTTAGGTAAAAGAAACGTGGATAAGCTTAGCAGCAATATTTTCAGACAAATTCATTCCTACACCTGACTATCTGAACAACACACCTGGTTCTTACATCAATTGCTAAACTGGAGTATATATGTGGAAACCAGTTTGTGACGTTGTATATAGCAGGGGTGTATGCAGCCCAGGAGCCAGATTCAGCTCTCCATGCCTATCTTTCAGGCCCTCAACTCTTCCCCAGGCTATACACCTTTTTCTTTTTTTAAAGTTGACATAGAGGGGGGTGTCTGGGCAATTCATCTCTGTGCAAAGAAAATTGATAGGGGAGGAGAGCATGTCATCAAGCTGCCACTACAAGGAAAGTGCAGTGTGTACAAGTTCCAGACAAGCTGTGCTCGTCTCAACCTGCAGCGATGGTGCCTTAGCAACCCATGCAGCTGTGACCTGGAAGTGCAGCCACGAATAGAGGGGAAAATGCATACTAACGGGCGAGGCATCACGTCGAGAATAATTTTGCAAGTTAAATAATAAAACTCAACACAAAATAAATGCAAATCTTACAATAGTAAGGGCACTTCTATGGGGCGTTCAGCTGAAAAGTTGCCTAGTGCAAAAACACCATTAGAGAAGTGTGAAAGAGAGAATCTTCTGTCTTGGACAAGCAAAATCACAGCAATCACCACGGCAATTATAGGATGCTTGTTATGAATTATTGCTGTTGTGAATAGTTGCTATGCTTGTTTGGATATGTTTAGGCTTCAGCTGACTTTTTTGCAGACTCTGCTTTTGTGCTTCATTGCTACTTGAACCCCTGTTTGCTGAGAATAACACCCCATGCATCTCATGAAGAGAATGCCAGACTTTGAAACTTTATTCTATAGTAGATTTGTTGATCTTAATGTGCTGTTGTTGTCAAGGCCTGGATTCTAAACCTTGGTCTATGGGGCCGGATTCAGCTACGTTGTACTAGTGAAAGCCAATGCAACAAGTTCTGCTAGTATAGGGCTTTCCTCTTCCCCAAATCTGCTTGGGAGGGTCAGGAGAACCCCCAGAGCATCATGGGGCAGGGGAGCAGAGCAGAGATTTTTCCACCTGGCAAGCAGAAATGCTTGCACTGGCAGAACAATTGCATTAGCTTGATACTGTATTCCACCCAATACCCATATACCTTTTGAATCTTGGGATGAAGGTTTTCAGAATTCAGGCTTCCATTGTGCCCTGAAGCCTTTTCACTGCCCTGCCTTTGTTCCCTGAGCAATTCTATAAAGTCAGATCTAAGCACGATAGAACTGACTTGCTTATTTCTCCTTCTCAAAGGAAGCATCTGGGCGAGGACCTTGAGAATTGCATTGTGCCTTCATTTCTAAGGCTTGATTTCCTTGCTCAGGTCTTACAATGTTTGGACTGTACTGCACTTCTTTCTTCTGAAACTGAATAAATATAGCCAATTCCAAGGCATCAGAAAACTTTTTTAGTACAGTTTTATACATTCAGTCTTGTGCTGTTGATGCAGGTACTTGTGCATCTACTATGTACAAATTCTACCTGCAAAAAAAGGGGGTGGGGTGGGGGAGTGGTTTGTGCTCTTCTTCCATTTTCACTTTGGAGAGGAAGAGAAGGCTAAGCATCTTTTTGCCCCTGGGGCAATTGTTGGGAGGGGTTGCCCCCCCCCCATGTTGGCTGAGGGAAAGGAGCAGCACTGGAGACATTAACAAGCATTAGAGAAATGTGCATTTGCATGATTCCTGGCTGGTTCTAGGTTCTGGGGAACACAAGTAGCCATTCCCCTACATGAGTGTGTTTAAGAACATTGGAAGCAGGGGCAAGCTTGGCTCTTTCAAATTTCAAGGGCACCCTGAGCCAGACCAAAATCTGGCACCCTCCTACCTCTCGCCTTCCATTCTGCTTAATTCACTACATGATAGTTGTGATGCCCTGGGGCACCCCCTAGGCTTGGTGCCCAGTTCTGCAGAACTGATCACACTACTCTAAATCCGCCTGGGTTGGAAGATGCCTTATACAGTGGACGCTCGGTTTGTGAACATGATCCATGCGTGTGGGTTGCGATTCAGCACTTCTGCGCATGCGCAAAGCACAATTTAGCGCTTCTGCGCATGCGCGACTGCTGAAACCCAGAGTAACCTGTTCTGGTACTTCTGGGTTCCAGTGGGTCCGTAACCTGAAAAAATGCAACCTGAAGCGTCTGTAACCCGAGGTATGACTGTACTGTCTTTTTAGGTCAATATTGGCAACACGGACTATCAGTGGTTCTCTGAAGAGGCCTTTCCCAGCCCTACCTGCAAGTGCCTGCAATTGAACCTTCAGACAAAGCATGTGCTCTACCACTAAACTGCTATGACTTTTCCCCTACCCCTGTTTTGGCTTGAAATATAAACTCTTGTTTGGATGGTGCCTCTATTTGTTTGGAACGTGATTAACCGTAATAGGAATGCCCTTGAGAATCAGTTTTATCTGCCAGATAAACTTGTTTAGCCTACGGAAATAGGCGTATGAGTGCCTGGCTGCGTCGGCGTGTGCCTGTCTCAACGAAGGTTATCTTTCGTTTATCTGAGAAGCAGGAGGTTACATTTTGTTCAGTTTTGATCCAATTTCATAATCCCATAGCAGTGGGAAGGATATGGCAAGGGGAGAGGCAAAAACATTCAGCCAACAGTGTCAAACTAGATAATGAAACAAAATTATGCTTACAGTTGCTGTCATGGGCAGTGAGTCCTGTGGTTTTGCTAAGATGATAACTGATTTGCTGGCGCAGGTTGGACAGCAGCCCAGTGATAGAGAACTGGTAGTGCTCTAGATGGGTTTGAACTGCAGCTCCCATCAGCACCAGCCAGTATGGTCAGTGGTCAGGGATAATGTAGCCCAGTGAGATCTGGAGGAGCAGAAGTCCCCCACCTCTGCAGTGACTTCTTCTCATTAGGTAACGTGTCCCACTAAATATTAAAACACGCACACTTAATAGAAGGAACAGCAACAGTTTATATGAAATATGCACCAAAGTGTTAATTCAGCTGCCATGATATCCAAAAATAAAAACTTTGCGATGCATTATTCAGGTCATTAGAATATTAAGTGTTGTACACATTCTGGTAAATGGCTCCCTGCCCCCATCTCCAAACCCAGGCAGCCATTTCATACTACCTTGTAATGGAAAAATAAATGCTGGAGCAGCTAGCTCTCAATCTGCCCCTATAAAAAGTCAAATATTTACAAAGCGGCACACTGAACCTTGAAGGTTATTGTCAAGCCTAAAAGGTTTAAATGAACGTAATTGCTTTGAAACGTGCCTATTACAATGCTCAAACCATCTTGTGTGTATATTTATACTAGTAAAAGAAGCTTCTGGCTGCTATTGGAAGTATCCCTTCCCTGAAATCCAAGCCCAAAAAAGGCATAGGAATTTCCCACCCCTGTTCAACCCTACGTGCAACTTGGTGCGCTGTGGTTTGGAATGCCGGGACAAGTTCACTGCAGCAAACGTCATAACTCACATTCTGATTGCTAGGTGCAAACATTTCCCATTGTTTGTACCTGTAGTGCAAGAGTAGCCAACGTGGTGCATTCCAGATTTTGTTGCAACTCCCACCTCTCATTATCCAGCAACATCTGGATGGCCCTACGCTGCTTACCCCAGCCATAGGTTCTGGGGTGAAATATGTAGAAGAAGAAGAGTTTGGATTTGATATCCCGCCTTTCACTCCCTTTAAGGAGTCTCAAAGCGGCTAACATTCTCCTTTCCCTTCCTCCCCCACAACAAACACTCTGTGAGGTGAGTGGGGCTGAGAGACTTCAAATAAGTGTGACTGGCCCAAGGTCACCCAGCAGCTGCATGTGGAGGAGTGGAGACGCGAACCCGGTTCCCCAGATTACGAGACTACCGCTCTTAACCACTACACCACACTGGCTCTGTAGGCAGATATGTGTCTGGGGCAAACAACATTTCACATACAGAAGCTGGCAATCCATTTTTACTTCATTGCTAGCTACTGGATAGCATCCTCCACTGCAGGCATAGGCAAACTCGGCCCTCCAGATGTTTTGGGACTACAACTCCCATGATCCCTAGCTAACAGGACCAGTGGTCAGGGATTATGGGAATTGTAGTCCCAAAACATCTGAAGGGCCGAGTTTGCCTGTGCCTGCTCCACTGCATCAGATGCAGAAGGTTAATGGGGGGGGGTAGGGTTCAAGACAGACCATGCACCTGAGGTGAGTGCCTCACTATGCCTAATGGTAGTAAGGGTTCTGCATGCAGGAGATCTTTAGGCGTACCAAAATATTTACATTAGGCCCAAAACATTTTTGTCAGGGGCACTTTTAAAACATACGCACACAGCCTAACTATGATTTGATGTTATTTTAAGATCACTGATACTAAAAAAGCAAAACTCACCTCCCCAGTTGCCTTACCAATATAATCATTTTCATCCAAAACAATGCAGACTCCAGCAACGTGAAACAAACAACACACACACACAAACAAACACACAAGTTTCCCCTTATTTGGTTTATTTTAAATGTGTGTAGGCCCATTCTTCAAAATTGATTCCAGAGTGCTTTCGTTTGTTTGTCTATACATACTATTTATATTCCACACCTTCAACAGAATCGTGTTCCCAGGGTCAACAGCAGAAATGTGATTAAAAATAATATTTGGCATTGCATACTAATTAGCAAAAACATACTAAGATAGCAAAAGCATTTTTTTTTTAAAAAAAACCCCAAATAGCAGAAAATAAACATGGCACAAAATCAGGTGCTCATTTGTTTTTTGTAATTCACAGTCTTCAGGCAATGCATAATATGTAAGAGAACAACAACATTTTGAAGCCAGCAGCAGCAGCAACAGCAGCAGCAGCAGTGATAATGGGGATTAAATTTTGAATTATTTTAATCTAACAATGCAAATTATTTTTTGAAGGTTTAAAGTATTTGGGGTTTTTTTACCAATAGCTTTGTTGTTTTCTTCTTTCTGGAAAAAACTTTTAAGTTTTATTACAGCCAAGGGGTATATAAAGCTTGGAATATAAACAAACAAAATAGTACGGGGGGGGGGGTGGTGGTTAAGGAAGAGAAGGCTGGGGCTGAAGTGGCAAGGTCTATCACTCCTCCTAATAATGAACTCTTGTGATGGGTGCTGATAGAATTTTCAGCAAAACAGGGAGTCTGAGGCAAAGAATCAGGTGTCAGCTTACTTATGGAAACCCTGAGATTTATAAAAGCATGAATTTAATTAAACACACACACACACACAGGGACGCAGGTGGCGCTGTGGGTAAAAGCCTCAGCGCCTAGGGCTTGCCGATCGAAAGGTCGGCGGTTCGAATCCCCGCGGCGGGGTGCGCTCCCGCTGCTCGGTCCCAGCGCCTGCCAACCTAGCAGTTCGAAAGCACCCCCGGGTGCAAGTAGATAAATAGGTACCGCTTACCAGCAGGAAGGTAAACGGTGTTCCGTGTGCTGCGCTGGCTCGCCAGATGCAGCTTTGTCACACTGGCCACGTGACCCGGAAGTGTCTCCGGACAGCGCTGGCCCCCGGCCTCTTGAGTGAGATGGGCGCACAAACCCTAGAGTCTGTCAAGACTGGCCCGTTCGGGCAGGGGTACCTTTACCTTTACCTTTTACACACACACACACACAAAGAGGAATGAGCATGCTTAGTAGACACTAACAATTGTAGATTAAATTAACAATTGGAAAAGAAAACAGAACCTGGGGGTGGGGAGGGGAGTGGAATATATTGCTTAGAGGAACTGGTCGGCTGCACCCTTGAATAGGAAAACTCCTTTTAGTAGAGAGACTACCGTGGCACATTTTGCTCCAAGTCCCATTAGTATGGAATGATTTAAACAACTGGGATGAATTTGCTGCACCCAAACCTGCCTCCTCCCTGTTAAACAAATACACTTCAAAGTCACAATTCCTGTCCTTTCAGGATTTGGCAAAGTAAAGATGGAAGCCATTGAAGGCCTCTCTTTGGGATATGATGTGCTGATTTATGCCTGATTTCCAGTAAACATGGCAAAGTAGCGAGTACTGCAGAAAATTGCTGTTCTTTTACCTTCTCTCAACACTCACCTCTGATAAATGGAGGGCTACTACCTCTGTGTAATTTATGATGTGAGATTTCCAGTTAATCTTAGTCACGCAGCAGGTCTAAGTAAGGAACTAAAAATATAAACTATCAAACACATTTAGAACGTTGAAATCTTCTAATGTAGCCTTGGCATGAGAAACTATAGGGTGCTTCCAAAGGGGATTAATATGGTATTGCCAATGGACCACTGAGGTTGCACAAACGGGTTGTTGGCAACAGGTATTGGTTGTGTTTTTGACTTGTCGGATTTATTATCAGAAAGGTAAATCCAGATTAAAGGGGAGGATGTGGCAGCATTTTTATGACAACTTTATGTGGATTCGGGGGGACGGGACCTTGCATGCCTGAGGAGCATTCATCCATCAATAAACACTCATCTGGATTGTCCATACTTGGTTTTTCTAGAAACTTGTCTCCCCTGCAAGGTTTTTGCCATATTAAAATAGTTCCTAACTAGCAAGCTGCTTCTGTCCAGAAATACTTCCAAAATAACCCACAGTCTCTTAATCTTATTCAGTGGTACCTTGGGTTACAGATGCTTCAGGTTGCAGACTCCACTAACCCAGAAATAGTACCTCAGGTTAAGAACTTTGCTTCAGAATGAGAACAGAAATTGTGCGGCGACGGCGCGGTGGCAGCGGGAGACCCTATTAGCTAAAGATTAGGTTAAGAACAGTTTCAGGTTGAGAATGGACCTCCAGAATGAATTAAGTTCTTAACCCGAGGTACCACTGTATTACTTCATTGTACCTCAAGTAGAATTTGTTTGAACTGAATTGTCTTCAATCTGGCATGGTGCATGGCAAAGTGCCCAGCCAAATAAATATGCAAGGATATTTGGCAACATGAGGCACAGGGCCATTAGCTCAGTGGTAGGGCAAATGCTTTTTCATGCAAAAGGTTCAGTCCTTGGTGTATCTGGGTAGGGTTGCAAAAAGGCACTTGCCACAGCCAGGGAGCATTAATGATACTAAGCTGGCTGGACCAGTGGTGTTGCTAGGTATAATATAGCTTCCTAGCTTCCTCTGTCTCTAACATGATTTTCAAATACAGAACTTTTAGCTATGGTAATCACCTATCTTACCCCCCCCATGTCAAATTGTGAAGGCATTTCCATGTGTGCAGCTCTTGCCAACAGCAATCCACAAGCAGTCAGCTTCCATCTGCCCAGTGCCCAGAGATATCAGAGAAAAGCAAGGTAGTATCACTCTAGAAATTGCTTACAATAATAAGGGTGAAGAGGATCTGCAGTGACATGGGGGAAATGGGTTGGGTAAGGATGACGGAAATATATTTTGTATTATATTATTCAATAATTGTTTTTGAACTCACCCTTCATTGTGTGATGATCCCAGAGCAGGTTGCAACACAATTCAAGAAAAAACAAATAAATAATTATGGATAGTTAAGAGCTGGCAAGATAACAACTCATAATTTAAAGTTCAGGGCAGGATTCAACTAAGTTGTTGCATGAATGGAATGAGGTCTGCTTGTGCAATGACCGCCTATCCTATGTACTCAGCCAGTCACTGTGTTCTGCAGGAGAGGACATTCTGCAGATATCAGGAATTCTAGCCATTCCACACAATTAGATACATACATGCACAGAAATGGCTATGACTAATTGAAGCCCATTAATTTCAGTGGGTTTACTTTGGGTCTATAAGTAACTGTGGAGGCCAATTCTGGACTCACACGTCCTTCCACAGTGGGGACATTGGTTCCCAGACGGGTGTTGATCACAGTGTGGATTTGCCAAGCAAGCCTTCCTCTTAGCACATTTCTCCCTTGTGTTCTGAATTCGAGTGTCTTCAAAGTCCATGACACCTTTGGTGAATGCTGTTCTCCAACTGGAGCGCTTGCAGGCCAGTGTTTGTCGGTGCTTATACTACATTTTTAAAGATTTGCCTTGAGACAGTCTTTAAACCTCTTTTGTTGACACCAGCATTACGCTTTCCATTTTTAAGTTCAGAATAGAGTAGTTGCTTTGGAAGATGATAATCAGGCATCCGCACAACATGACCAGTCCAACAAAGTTGATGTAGGACTTAGGTGGCAACAACCATAACAACACAATCCTAACCATGTCTACTCAGAAGTAAGCCCTACTGAATTCAATGCCCCTTGCTCCCAAACAAGTAGGGTTATGATTGCAGCCTAAAGCTTTAACAAGGAGTTTAGTTGTTGTCATCCAAGTCCTCTCAGGTTTCCTTCTTCATTCTATTAGCATCGCATTGCCATTTCATGGGACATAAATTATCTGACTGCTTTCCTTCAGAAGGCAAGATAATCTGGCTTTCACTTTAGTTGTCCTTTCTAATAACTGATAGCCCAGACCCTCCTTCTCTCCCAACCCCATCTTTGAATAAACTCATATAATCTTACCTCAGTTCTTTGAAGGTTGCTGTTCTTTTTCATTTAGTTACCTGCCCCAACTTTTCTTACATTAACAATGTGATTGAACGATGTTCAATCCATTGTTCTCAAATGGTTTCAGAAATTTAGGCAGGTACCCTCTTTGATCTCCTTTAAACAAGCCAATAATAATAATAATAATAATAATAATAATAATAATAATTTATTTATACCCCACCCATCTGGCTGGGTTTCCCAAACATCTTTTTAAGAGTGGCCTTTGGGTTTAAAATTGAGATAACGGACAACGAGGCTGATTTTAGTCATCTTTATTGTAAATGTAATGAGCCTTTGTTGCATTATTACCGTATTAACCATTCTGATGCACTGCTATGGATTGTACATTACTTTGTAAGGCAATAGTTGTAAAGAGTGGTATGAAAGTCTTTAATCCTTAAAAATAAAAAAGGTGCCATAACTCAGATCCTGGTGCCAAATGCAACTTTCCTGGCTTCTCTGTTAATGGATGTGATCTCCACTGTCGGTGTATTGTAGTGTTGGACCAGGGCCTGGTAGACCAGAGTTCAAGTTCCCACTCAGCCATGAAGCTCCTTGGGTGACTTTTGGCCAGTCACTGTCTTTCAGCCTAACCTACCTCACAGGGTGGTTGTGAGGATTAAACGAGGACGTGGAAAACCATATCCTTGATCTCTGTGGAGAAAAGGTGGGATATAGGTGCAACGAATAAAGTAAAGTAAAATACCTGGGAGAGAATGCTCAGCTACTTCCCTGGCACTTTTTTTAAGAAATCATGCCCCCCAATAAAGCAGATAAATAAAAAATAAAGAATTAAAGGCGGATAAAACCCTTCACTCATGATATCACAGGTTGCCATGTCTTGCCCATAATGCAAAAGGAGGATCCAGCAAAAATAAGATTTGGAGGAGAGTAGCTAACCAAGTAATATAGGTATGGAAGGGCCTTTCCTGTGGTGGCTCCCCGCTTGTGGAATGCTCTCCCCAGGGAAGCTCTGCTGGCGCCTTCAATAAATGCCAAACAAAAACATTCCTTGTCTCCCAGGCCTTTGGCTCATTAAACAATCTATGGTCTTTTAAACTTGGGCTTGTTAAATAACTAACATACATACATACATGGCATCAAAAGGATGAGTACCTTGAGTCAGCCAGCACAGAATGTAGGGCTAAGCTGGAGGCCCAGGACATTGGACAGCTCCAAGCTGAGCCCTTATATCCCTCCTGAATCTGACTTAGGCTCCTTCACCCAGTGCATTGCCTGCACTGGTGACCAGCACTGGGGAGCACAAAACCCTTATTGTGGAGGCAGCTGGTTCTCCAGTGGAATCTGTTTTAAGGGATGCTATCCCCAGGGATCCTCTTTTGGGGGTCTCTGACTTGAGGTCTCCCCAGGGATCCTCTTTTGGGGGTCTCTGACTTGAGGCTCTTGACTGACAGGCCTGGCTACAGCATCCCTGCACCTTGCCTTCCTGATCTGGTTAGCTTCTCCCCCTTTGATGGCCAAGACTTGACTGATTTTGAATCTAGAACCAAAGCACAGTTTGGGATCATGATATTCAAGCACATTACAAAGTGCATGTAGCAGTTTTAATACAGTGGTACCTCGGGTTAAGAACTTAATTAGTTCCGGAGGTCCGTTCTTAATGTGAAACTGTTCTTAACCTGAGGTACCACTTTAGTTAATGGGGTCTCCCGCTGCCGGAACTCAATTTTTGTTCTCATCCTCAACAGAACCCAAGGTTCTTAACCCGAGGTACTATTTCTGGGTTAGCGGAGTCTGTAACCTGAAGCATCTGTAACCCGAGGTACCACTGTATATTGTTTGTGTGTTCTAGATAGGGGTGGGACAGAATCTCACTTTTTTCTGGTAACAAAAAACAAAACAAAAAAACATTCAGAGCTCTGGGACAATTTGATGTGTCCCAAGAGAAGCACTAACTTCACATTGTATCTTGCACAAGGAATGAGTAATAATTATGCTTTCATTGTTCTGTGAGCTGCGATCACTTGGAGAGGCTTCACAGTCACAAGGCATTGCTCCTTCGACTTCTATGGAATTATTACATAACCGTTTTCTTTTTCACATTACAAGGGCTATGCATGAAAGATTAAGTCAGGCTAGTTCAGTGAACTGGAGTTGAGGCATAAATATTTAACAGAGAAGGGAATGCAATGTGTCTGTATCACATGGAATAGGGCATGGATAGCCTTCTGAAGGATATGGGTCTTTTTCACATGTAAGTTATTAGAGAATGGAAATATCTATGGATAAAATATTCACCTTGTGTTCCACTAAATAATTTTACTAGTTTGTTCTGCCTTAATATCTACATAGTTACATAACCACATGGAACTGTAAGTATATGCACTATTGTTGATCTGTTATGCCCTTCAGAGTTTTGTATTCAAGCAATCAAAATTAAGTATGCAGATTGTGATAATGAAGTTTTAAAAATCACTGGAAAGAACAAGCCGGTGGTGTTAACTTTCAGATATTTTGGAAGGCACTGGATTAAATTATACATTTTTGTTTTTCTTCTGTATTTAATAATAATACTGAAAATGTTCAATCTTTCATGTGGTATTCCCTAATGAAATGTCTCCTTTGTATTTATTTATTTTTATAATACAAAAATATGACAAAGAAGTAGAAAACAAATAAGACTGAACTCATCCATTATACACCCCCTCACCCAGTTTTACATATTTTTTTTTTTCAATTTATGAAATGTTTCTTTAGGACAAGTATTAGGAACAAACTTAGATTCAGCTATCTGTGCCTCTGTACACAGCATATATTTAAAGCACATTTACAGCATGTGGATTCTGCCAATGAATTCTAGGAACTGAGAGTGCTACAATTCCCCGCATCCTTCAACTACAATACCCAGAATTATTTTGCCAGGGCAGGGGATCATGTTCTTTGATATAAAAGCAATATATCACCCACTCACCATCACTAGGAACAATAACCATAAAATCCCGTTAGTATTCAACAACAACAACAACACTTTCTGGGAGAGCATCAAAAACCAGAACTGCATTAAAAAGGAGTCAGGAATGGCCCTAACAATTCCATAACGTATTTCAACTCTGTGAGGTCAGAGCCATAAAGTTGACAGGTGGTATCATTTCTCAGCAGTCTTGTTCTGGCAACCAAGCAATTGTGTCTTGAGTGACATGATTAGATTTCCCTTGCAAGCTAATTGGAGCACAATGAGAGGGTGTTGGTGTTGGTGGTGTGGAACCGCAATAGCTTTGGAGATAAGCCGTGTCTGCCTGTACCCAAATGCTAGTGGTGGAGTGTGTCACCGTAATAAGTAAGCGATGACAGCTATTTATGTCAGGTCCTTTTGAATTTGCAAACAGAACTTGACAAAATGAAAGCAAGTGTCAAGGGGTTGTTTTACACTCGGTTGCACTACATAATGTGATACGAAGACATTTCAGAAAAGTTTAACGCAACAGCGGGGAGGAAATCATGTGCTTTGTTGGACAAAGAGACAGATCATGTTAAGCAAGCAAAACTGACATGGTGCATGAGGATTCCATCTTTTAACAGAGCGCTTAAGACTACCCAAAGCTGACAATGTCAAAGGTTGCCAGACCTCCAGTAAAAGGCTGGCAACTAGTGAGTAGCACAACTGCAGCACCAAATTCTCAACTGAGGAACAAAGTCCAGATCCAGTTCTCTGGATCTGAGGCAAAGGAAGTACATTTGGATTGGGTAGCAAAGGTGAATTCATTAGTTCTGTTTAGGTGTGCAGAAGAACAGGTGAGGGCATGTGAGGACAGGCAAAAGGCTCCCAGTGGCAAGGAGGATTCAAAGCACAACTGTAAAATCTTTCTTCAGACCTTCATGTTCAGCATGTGAAGGTTAGGAGTGGAAGTGGGCAGAAGCCTGCAGAGGTCCCCATCTGGTTTGTCCCTTCATCCATGTTTTGAATGCCTGAATAGGGCTATTTTCAGTTAACGGGTTTGCAAGATGAGTGGTCTCCAACTACCACATCCAAATCAATTCAGGGATTTCCACTTGCACAATAGAACTGTCCCCACTTTCCTCCCTTGTGTGCCCCCTTAATCTGTTATTTGGGTTCCCTCAAAGCTTTGGAGCAGATCTGAGGAAACTGCAGGTAACACAAGGGAGGAGGAGGGGGCAGAAAGTTCCACTGCACAAACAGAAAACTTTGCGCTGACATGACTAGTGCTGTGTCAAAATCTGCCTTCCAGTTTCTGAACAGTTTTCTTCACCTGCAAAAGAGGCTTCCATTTTTCTCAGGGCACCTTAAAATTTCTTTAGAATTTTATTCATTCCTCACTGAATATCTCATGGTACCCTTTCAGCATTGGAATGCATGACTAATAATCATCAATCTTGTTTAGATTCATATTTGGACATATTAATCTATAAGTTTAAGTTAGGATTGATGGAATATTCTTATTGCTAATGTCATCTGGTGATGTTTTAATCTTTCACCTCTTTTCTCTTCTGATGTAGTTGGTAAAATAAAATATTTAAAATAAACAAATAATATTGTGGGGTAGTAGATGTGGGGTTTTGAACTTAACCTTAGCACTGTCCAATGGCTGAGAGTGATGTGTTTATTTTTCTTTCTGGTATACTTTCTATGGCACTCTGTAGCCCCCCTGACTTGTCCATATTTCCTGATCTGAAAGGGCCCCATAGGAGGAGTTACTGCACAATGTCTTCCCTAACAGAAGCATTGACGCTGGGAAGGCTGCCGAGTGATTTGTAGGACAAAAGAAAAGATCATCACAAACACCCCTCAGCCACCTCAAAAGTAAGATGAGCACAACAAAACCCCTACTCACTTCCCCCATGAGAATTTCACTGAATTTCACCTTCCCCTTGGACAATTTCCAAGTGCAATTTCTTTTCCCATTAATTGGTGGACAATGGTTGAAAAAGAATTTGGGATAATTTTTGGGCACAGCACTAATTAAGAGGTACTTTATCAGAACCCTGTATGAGCTAGGGGAAAAAAATCACCCACATAATTCTGCAGCAACAAAACAATAGAACCTGAAAATTAAGGATCTTTGCATGCATCAGCTAACTTTGTGAAATTTATTCTGCTCATGTTAAAGGTAAAGGTACCCCTGCCCAAACGGGCCAGTCGTGTCCGACTCTAGGGTTGTGCGCCCATCTCACTTAAGAGGCCGGGGGCCAGCGCTGTCCGGAGACACTTCCGGGTCACGTGGCCAGCGTGACAAAGCTGCTCTGGCGAGCCAGCACCAGCGCAGCACACGGAAACGCCGTTTACCTTCCTGCTATAAAGCGGTACCTATTTATCTACTTGCACTTAAGGGTGCTTTCGAACTGCTAGGTGGGCAGGAGCTGGGACCAAAAGACGGGAGCTCACCGCGCCGCAGGGATTCGAACTGCTGACCATGCGATCGGCAAGCCCTAGGCACTGAGGTTTTACCCACAGCACCACCCGCGTCCCCCCTCTGCTCATGTTAGCTATTGGTAATAGCAGGGAGAAACACATGTCTTCCATGTTAAGAAGCCCTGTGTGGTTCCCAGCTTTGAGATTTTACTAAGTATCACATAGCACACACTCTTAGAAGCCCTATATTTGCACCACAATGACTAGAACCTTTGTTTGAAGATTCTGATAGGGCCTATTTTAACTGGTGGCAGCGAGTTTCTGAAGCACGGAAAAGGTGGGCACTCTGTTGTGGTCAGATCTCAATTCCCCGGATGGGAAATGAGGAAGGTTCATCTTTAAATGCAAATTGAATTTCGCCCCCATCCCTAGTTACAGTTATGGGGTGAGTGAGTGAGTGTGAGAGAGAGAAAGAGAGAGAGAACACAACAAAAAAGCCCTGTTTATATGGAGCTTTGAGGCCTCACGCTGTGGGTTATAGATGAATACATCCTTGAAAGTCTCATAGCACTTCATATACTGTTTATTTTTATAACATTTTGATTACACATTTCAAGCAGTTCATCTTTGTATATTTCAAGCAGCACTTGTACAAAATGTGTGTTTTATACACATTTCCAAGTCAAAGGGAACAAAGCAGTTTCACACAGCCAAGCTGCGGTTGTAATTTGATGAGTCACCCACTTTCCGATGGGGTAACCAAGCAAAACCACCCAAGAACACCCTCCAGATGATCTTGCAGTTTTGCAGGGTGGAGAAGCAGCCCAAACCAGCTACGGAGGCAGGCTAATCCTGCAGGCATATCCTGCTGGCTTAAAAAAAAAAATCCCACTCCAATCTCAACATTTTTCTTCTTCAAAGCGCCAACCACTCCCAATAATGCTCCTTTTCAACCTCTTAAAATAGAATACAGTAACCCTAAACAAATGTGATACGGTGAACTACCTGGTTGTTTCAGTTGTTGACAGCATCCGTTATGAAATTAAAACCAAAATGGCAAGCCTCAAACCACCCATTCGAGGAGAATGATAACAAAAAGAACATAACTTTAAATGGATCATAATTTTTGTAGTCTATTTAGAGAATGAAGCTGTACTTGCACAGAGAAAGTAAAAAGAGGAAAAACAAATGGGCCTTAAATAAATGATCCTAGTATTTTGTGTAATGTAATAAACTTCATTTGTGCTATAAAATTAATTGTATGTTTTTAATTTCATTGTTTGGTCCATGGAGACCCAACCAGAAATGGAGGCAGGCTAAGAACACAATGATAACCCAGCACTTACAAGTCCCATTAATACCATAAGCAGTGAACCTAAACTGACCAGCAGCACATTCCTAATCTACTCCCAAGTAAATCCTACTGAATTCAGTGAAACTCCTTTACAGGTAAATGGGACTAGGATTGCAGCCTTAGTTCCAGCAGTACAGTCCACTAGTGTAGTTCAAGAAAGACAAAGTTTCAATAAACAATCTGTGATCCGTGGGTTGAAAATGGCTCCAGGAGATCTTCCATGACAACCCCTTCTCCCTGTGGCTCCTGAATCCCTTCCAAAATCTGCTCTGGAGGGTTGGAAAGACTGGAGGCTGTAGTATACAGAGTCAAACCATTGGTCTACCTCGCTTGGCAATGTCTACACTGACTGGGAGTGGTTTCAGACTGGTTCCTCTCACAGATGTACCATAGGATGCTAGGGACTGAACCTGGGACTTTCTGCACTTCCACTGAGCTCCAGGCATTCCCCAACAGCATGGCAGGTGGTGTGGGGTGGCATGGGGAAGGAGGAATGGCTCGACTGGATCAAAGAGCCTTCCGTCAGAAGAGAAAAAGCAATGGATACACCCCCAAAGGATCTGACTCTTCTATTTGTACTAAATGCTGACTGAACTATAGCCACTACGTTAAGACTGGAAAGACCAAGGGAAAATATAATGTTTGCCAGAGTTAAAACTGTAAAACATGGAAAATTTTGTTGAGCAGCTGAGCATAACAGATGGAGAGATCTTAAGGGAAATAAACAAAGTTTGGGAAAGCAAGCAACATGTTCTAGCAGTCACCAATGATCTCACAGTATGTTTTTTTAAGGCAGAAATTTAATAGACAGCAACTTTTGCCAGTGGCATCATATAGAATAGATGAGACAGAGAAATGGAATTGATTTTAAGGGCTGGTGTTGTTGGTTAAAAAACAACAGCATTTCATGACCCAGAGCTCCCAATTACAGTGGGATCCAGGTAGATGGAGAATTAAATATCCTCCTACAACCTTCAAGGTTAGATTTCCTTGGCAAATTTATGTGCTGGAGGCAACTGGTTGCCTTTTATTTATTTATATTTTCCTCCACTCAGTGCCATATGTTCAATGAGTCTTGTGGAAGACACCATTTTAAAAAATTTAAAAATTACAAACTGATGAGGAAATGCGTTGAGCTGGAAAAATTAGAAATGAGAGAAAACAAAACAGACAGATTTATCAGTTCCTACTGGCACCCTGGAAATATTTTTGCTCTAGATCAGGTGTGGGGGAACCCCCTGCCACCCACCAATGTTGCTGGACTACAATTCCCATCATCCATGGTTGCTTGTGAGGCTGGGCCAGCCCTTCTGCCTGTCTGCTGTTATGCGGCTGTCACAGTGACAGACAATGTGGAAGATGTCTGCCTGTACTGTGTAGGTGGTAATCACACTAGGATACTGATAAGAATAGGCCTGTGTTGTATGCCAGCCTTATCAACAAGTGTTTTGGACAACTCAGTTCATCATATAGGCATAAAGTGACAAGTAATTTATGTAGGATGTCCCCGAGTGAATGTCAGTCAGAAAGCTTTGTAACAGCCTTCACGGTATCTTGGTTTTTGAATATACCAGATATACTAGCAACAAGTCTGTCATTTAAAATTCTTGTTGTTTTCTTCTTCTTCTAGTGTTTCTGTGATGGCAGTACAAGAATGCTGTGAAATAGTTGCATTAAACACTAATCCTGTGAATTTATTTGGCACATTCTTCAGGCACAACGTTTTTCTGTTCATTACAGAATATATGTGTTCCTCGTTTCTTAGATTTTATTTTATTTTGCTTTGTCTGCAGCACCTTCATTTTTTGGCAATTATAAAAATTGCAATTGGAAAAGTTTTTGAGATCTGAGGAGCACTGGAAGAAGTAGCACTCACCCTTCTCCCTCTAGATCAGTGGTTTTCAACCAGTGCACCCTTGGCACCCTGGGGTGACTTGAATGATGGCTAGGGGTGCCGTGAGCAGCACTGGCTCCCATCCCTCCTTCCTTCCTTCCCTTCTCTGATGAAGAAAAAAAATCCTCGGCTTCCAAGCAAAGTCAGCAGTCCCTGCTCAAACAGACAAATTAGATGTGTTTCTCTACGTTTTCATGTATCTGTGCTATGCGATACTGGTTGCCTTTGAAAGAGTGTTGCCCTAATGTGCACCTCTCTAGTCCATCTCTATGATCCTGGCCGCTGAGGGCAAGCCTGAGTTACTGAGTCACTGTTTAGGAAACCTGACTCAGTTTTATTTTACTGGGTGCCACCTTACAAAAACAACATTGAGGGGGGCAATAAATGCCTCACAATTTTTAAAAAGCCTTTCCATAGGTGAGCAGCTGAAATTTTAATCTTTTAAAAAATAATGATAGGCAAAACTGCTAAATGACAAAACAACACAAGTTTCTACCAGGTACAGGGGAATCCTCACTTGTATGCGATTGGCACGCATGCTTCCGCTTACATACATGCTGAAAATGGCAGGAGTGGAACAGGGGAATCCCCACTTACATGTGTTCCAGTGATGTGTGCAGTGGCCCAGAATGGAACTCCCACATAAGTGGGGATTCCCTTTTATGCCACAGGGCAGCTGCAGAAAGAATGTGGTTGGTCAATGGAGCCATGGACTCAAAAAGGTTGAAAATCTCCCAGCAAAAAAATAAAATAAAATAAAAAATAAAAATTCAAGTGGAAAAGTTATTTATAAATACAATAAATATGGATTCCTGAAGTATTATATTAACATTGCCTTCATGATACAATTCAAGGCGCTATCTTTTAATCTATAGAATCTTAGGAGAGCATCAATTTGCATCCACTAATTTATATGTGTATACATGCAAATAAAAAAACCCCAACGATTATAATTTAAATTTCACAAAAGGCAAGTCAATTTATTTTCAATCAAAAACACTCCCCCCCCAAATTATTAAATTAATTTTCACTCAACCCCAGATCACCAAATCAGTCCACCTTCAATTAATTTACTCCAGCTAACTATTTTTACTTAGATCATCCTGATCCTGCTTCAAAATCAAATTTCCTTCAATTAATTATCTCCATGCAAATTCAATTATCCCTACAAGCCCCCTACCCTGATCAAGATAAATTCAAAATAAATAGAATGTGCATCATGATTCTTTTTGAGTGGAGTTTTACAATGAGATGAGATAGCTGGTGGGTGAATACTCTTTCTTTTTCATCTTTCATTTTCCTAAAGACAGGCAAGCAGCTGAGCTGTTGCTGGCATGCAGGTGCAATACAAACTGAAACCTCAGTACCTGCCCGTGGGAAAGAAAATGGCCCAGACATTACCTTTTCCATATAATGTCCCTGGAAAAGAAATGGAAGCTCTTCTCTTTTTTCTTTGGTGATCACTTGTAGCTGAGTAAGATTGTCCTCTATGAATATGGTCTTAATGGTGTGTCAGCAAGTGACTGTGGAGGCCAATTCTGGATCCACATGTCCTTCCACAGTGGGGACATAGGTTTCTGGGTGGGAGTTGATCACAGTGTGGATTTGCCAAGTGTGCCTTCCTCTTAGCACTTTTCTCCCTTTTATCCTGGCTTCACCCTACTTCAACGTCCATGACACCTTTGGTAGAGGCTATTCTTCAACTGGAGTGCTTGCAGGCCAGTGTTTCCCAATTATTTTTAAAGATTTGCCTCAAAAGCATCTTTAAACCTTCTTTGCTAGTCCAGAAAATCTTGCTGGTACCCCAGAGCTCATGGTTAACATTGACAGCAAAAGCCACAGCGGCAACCCCTCAGGAAACTCGGCCTACATTTGCAATATTTATTGGTTGAATACACTTGTTCCATTAGGACAAGGTTTTGCACTTATGTAACAGAATTTTCCTCTCTTTTCTACCCCCCACCATGCGCAGGGCACACCCTCCTAGCCCCAAATAGATACCCAGTTCACAAGTGAGTGCTGAATATTTCTACTGGGCTTCACTGTCAATTTCCATGCTCTTGAACATCCCAAAGACTGGCTGCAACAAGAACCACCTAAAACTAAAATCCCCAGACTGCAAAATAAATTCTAAATTTACAGACAGTTTTCTTTTATGAAAGGATCATTGATCAGCCTAGCCAAAGAGCAAGATCATGGATGCTAATGGAAATATAAAACATCACAAAGAAAGCTGCTTCGTTTGTTCACAGAGCAGCCAGGGCACCTCAAGAATTTCAAGCAGAACATGTAATTGATTGTTTCTGTGCTGCATGATATTCTGGTTTACTGAGTTATACATTTATTATGTTTAAACAGCAAGGCTTACCGTTTTGACTTATGGGCTTGACAACATTAATTCCTTACATTGTTACTCCACCAGCTAGACTGGATTTGCATTGTATTCAGGCCAAAAGTCAACATACAAAATCTATTCTACGCTGAAGACTCACATCTTTACCCTAGCCTCTGACAACTGAGACACATTTTAGATCCATTTGATACTAACAAACTTAGTATAGTTTGTTTTAACTTTGTTTAAATAGTGTATTTTATATTGTTGTACTCCTACCTGGAACCTTATGGTTAAGGGTGGAGGCTAATGAATGAATGAATGAATGAATGAACAATAATAGTATCAGGAATAGTCAATGCAGTACCCTGAAAATGCTGTCAGACTACAGCTCCCATCTGGATCTGATGAGAACTACAGTCCAACATCTGCAGGGCACCAATTATCTACCACATCTCGACATGAATGCTTTGTATCCAAACCATCATGTGTGATAGAATTCTTGCCTACATTAGCTCAGAGGTAATGTAGTCAGAGGGATGTGGGTGGCACTGTGGGTTGAACCACAGAGCCTAGGATTTGCCGATCAGAAGGTCGGCGGTTCGAATCCCCGTGACGGGGTGAGCTCCCATTGCTCGGTCCCTTCTCCTGCCAACCTAGCAGTTCGAAAGCACGTCAAAGTGCAAGTAGATAAATAGGCACCACTCCGGCGGGAAGGTAAACGGCGTTTCCGTGCACTGCTCTGGTTTGCCAGAAGCGGCTTAGTCATGCTGGCCACATGATCCAGAAGCTATACGCCGGCTCCCTCGGCCAATAAAGCGAGATGAGCGCCGCAACCCCAGAGTTGGTCACGACTGAACCTAATGGTCAGGGGTCCCTTTACTTTAATGTAGTCAGAGGTATCTGGGCCTGATTTTAAGACATGCCATATTGCAAAAAGCCCTTATTTACAAAGCCACCAACAACTTGGAGTACCTCGTGGGCCACTCAAACCCTTATATCCCAGCTCCATCACTGAGATAATCTGCAGAAGCTGTGTTGGTCATTCTCTGAGCTGCCAAAGCTCATTTGACAACAGAGAGAAACTTGAGTCTTTAGTGTCATTGGCCCAGTACTATGGAATATGCTGCCAATACAGATTCAGCACTGCCTTCTGTTTCAACTTGTAAATGCCTGCTGAAAATCTTTCTATTCCATCAGGCTCATGCAGGCAATCAAGACTACATCTTTCCATAATAGCTGATTTCTAATTTTAACATTTCAATATGGATTTTTTTGCATGCTTTAATGTATAATTTTTGTAAACTTTAGTGATTTTTTTTAATGAATAGCAGTATATAAATATTTTTTTCTAAATGAATGAAAAGATAAAATGGTGCTTAGATTATGTGCAAGGAGCCAAAGTCTCTGAGGTGGGTTTTTTGGAAGATAGGTGTGTGGGGGGGGCAGGGGGGGAAAGTAACTATCCATCTCAGTAGTAGAGCAACTGCTTTGCACACCAAAAGTCACAGGTTCAATCATAGTTGCTTCAATGTATCACTGGTTGGCATCCGTCTGTCTTGGGAGATAATGGAGGAGTGTGCCATTAGAGTTGAAGCCAAACTGTTGGAGTTATAGCATCTTCTGTGACCGTAGAGACTGATATGGGAGAGACATGTTCTGCTGCAGGTGGGGCAGATGAAGCAGCGGCGTAGCGTGGGTTATCAGCACCCGGGGCAAGGCAAGTAATTTGCGCCCCCTAACCTGGGGCAAGGCAATTAATTTGCGCCCCCTAACCTGGGGCAAGGCAAGTACAGTAATTTACTCTCCCAAGCAGCAGCAGCGAGGCTTCTCTTTCCCCCGCGCTCTCCTGGAGCTGCCTCTTTTCTTTCCTTTTTTCCCTTTCTCCAAGGCTTTTCGCTTTCTCTCCTTAATTGATTCCTCCTCCACACCGCAGCGTTTTCTGGCTGCTTCCCCCCCCTTCCCCTCTCTCTCCTCCTCGCTCTGCTTGCCTTGCCCTGCCCTGCCTGAGGGCGCCCTGAGGAGACTCCGCTCTCCTTTTTGACCAGGCGAGGTGGAAAAGTATCTTCCCGCCCCCTCGCCACACTCCCTGCTCGGCTCGGCTCACTAGCCAGGCGGCCAGTGGAGAGAGAGCCGCAATTACCATAAAGCTCCTCTCCCTCCGCTTCGCCAAGCTGTCAAAGCCCCGGCAGCAGCGGCAACGGCAGCAGCAGGCGCAGCCAGACCCCCGCCAGCCAGCCAGCCCGCCCTCCCGCCCGGCTTCCTCTCCTTTTTTTGCCCGCGGCAGAAGGCTTCGCTCTCCCCCTTCCGCGACCTCCTCGCCAAGCCGAGCAAGCGCAGGCTCCCTAACCCGTGGATTTTAGTAGGGGCAGAGAGCTGCTAGTGCAAGCGCGCCCCCCGCCCATGTTGCGCCCGGTGCGGCCGGCCCCCCTGGCACCCCCCACGCTACGCCACTGAGATGAAGGAATCCAGTTGTGCTGATACAGGTGTACCATGGCGTTTCTTCTTTCTACGCTCCTCGCAGTGGTCATTCCTCCTGTGGTCGCTGCTGTGGCTACACGACCTTACTGATGGTCTCCAGGCCCTGTGTCTGCTAGGTACGGGTGGAGAAAACTTCTCTATGAAACCATGGACAGCCACCACCTGTCAGAATGGGTAATACTAAGCTAGCTGGACCACTGATCTTCCTAGCTTCCTGGACGCTCTTTCTTGTGTGTTGCTCTGACCTACTATGACATCAGACTAGGCCTTGAATCTGCCAACTCCTTATTTTGAGCTGGTTATAAGACATGGAGCGCAGGTGGGAGATGGCTTTCTAATGTTTTTCTTTTTCTTTTTGAAGGTGGGGACATATTTGCCAAGTGCATCCTTGCGATGGCCTTCTTGCGTTTGGCAAAATGCACCTGCTATCGATTGTTGAGATACTGAGAGTGTCCTGTGGTAGCAGCAGCTGAGTGCTTCACAAAGACCACTAGGAAGGTAAGGCAGCTTTATTTTTTAAAAAATGAAAACAGGATGCTGCTCACAGTGAAGGATATTTAGATGAATTTGTTGTGAATTAGCTGTTGTAAGTGATGTGGGAAATATTAGGTTGCCCTCAGGCTATCAGTATTTTACAGGAGGAAGGCAAGCATATAACATGGATTTTTGGTTGGTGCAATGGAAGTGAATTAAAGTGCTCTGTCACCTTGGCAGGGGAAAAATCCACTTAAAAACAAGACTTTTTAGGGTTAGGAAAGTGCCTGGGAGAGACACTGAAAAGTGTGAGATGAACAAATGACTAATGGGAAGATGTGTAAACATCCCACATGTGAGACAGAATGAATTCAGGATGAGGGCCCTTCCTCCTACATCCTTATATAATCCACAAACAGATCAAAACAAATGCTGAAGGCTGGATATAGTCTGGGAAATGATTTATAATGAATTGAAAAAAAATGTTCAAAATGACTTTTGTTAAAAAATCAGAAGCTTTCTTAATAGGATTGATAGGAGTTGAACTACCCAAAGAACAGAAGAGGATATTTATGTATGCCACAACAGCAGCCTGGATCCTGTTAGCTCAAAGATGGAAGGAAGAAACGATACCAACAAAAGAAGAATGGCAAATCACACTTATGGACTATGCAGAGATGGCAAAACTGACAACAAAGCTCAGAGACCATGATAATGAGAATTTAAAAAAGAGTGGGAAACATTTATTGTATATGTGCAAAAATATTGTAAACAAGTTGAAACATTAGCAGGCTTCGACTAAACGCTTGCAATTACCAGAAATTTGAATAATTAAAGATATAATAATGGGTTAAGCGTGGATATGGAAATGCAGAAGAATTTGGTATATATAAGGAACCAGAAGTGGGAATGGAGGGAAGTCACGAGATTTTAAGAATCTCACAAGAGATAGTGTTGAAAGGATAAATGTATATATGGGGAAGGGGGGGGGCTGTTTTTGATGTTATTTGTGGAATTATTATTTATTGTGGAAAGAAGAAAATTTATTCACAAAAAAGAAAAAAAGACATAGTCTATAACCTCCACATATGTTTTGTGCGAAGAAATCAGGATGAATGCCTGCTCTGACACATATATAAATGAAGGAAGTATGCTTCCTACTTCAGGAATCTTGCACGTTGCATGCAAACAGCATTGATCAATTAATTTCACTGATACAATTAATCAGTCAAAATGCTTGAGCTGCAGTCAAGAAAGAAAGAAAGAAAGAAAGAAAGAAAGAAAGAAAGAAAGAAAGAAATTCAGTGTTTTACCTGTTTAGAGCTAATTCATTTTCAGAAATACCAACGGAAAAACATACACTTGGTCTGGTGTTGGTACTACTACTCTTTTGCCAAACCGTGGCACAATTCCCTGTTTCATTAGAGCTGCCATAGCTACAAGATATGCAGTACAATTCAGTGGAAGTTTCCTCAGAGATACCAGAGCAGCCCTACCATTGGGCAAAGTGGTGTGTCCACCTCAGCTGGTGGATGTGGGACTGGGAACAGCAGGAAGTTGGAGGTGGTATGCCCCAAATCTAGCCTGCTGCCCTCTGGTGTGATGTTACATCAACAACCTTCCACTACCAACCTGACTACTTTTTGTATGTGAAAGAGCGGCAGAAGAGGGGTGGTGGTAGGTATTTTCCTTTGCTTCAGTTAACAAAAGATTTTGGACCAGTCCTGTGTAAATCCTGCCAAACGAGGTTTGCTCCCAGGAAAGTGTGCATAGACATGCAGCAGTGTAAAGGAAGAAAAATATGAAGGCTCATACACCGATTGTTATCTGTTTGCATGTCAAGGTTTCTAAATTTAAACACTTTCATGAGCACCAGTTTAATTGCACATGTCCACCTGCAGGTCTTGATGTCTGCTTGCATATCAGGGTGATAACCCTGAAGGCATCCATTGAGATAACTCTCATGCTGGGATGAACAAATCCAGCACAGAACAGCTCACCTGCCTCACTCTGTTAGCAAATAGGCCATTCTGTTCAACACCTCTGGAGTTTTCCAAAGGGGGAAACCAAATGTCTTTAACGAATGCTAAGGTGAGTGGTTTTATTTTCCCCTCTTAATTTTTTTTTTAATTTTCCTGCATTTGTTTTGAATATAAGCACTATGTACGTAGCAATGCAAATCTGCTTATTTATTTATTTTGTCAAATCATTTATATTCCAACCTTCTGGTGCGGAAGCACTACTTAGGACAGCTCACTGCAATCCCATAAATGCAACAATATAAAACTGGAACAGCAGTAAAAAACCAAAACATAAAACCTTTCTGTGCAACACACAACAAACACCTGATAATAAATGATGAAAGGCAGCTTGGGCGAAGCCACAGCAATAGCCTCCCAGCAGTGGCATCACTGTCACTTACCAGCAGGGGGAGCAGGGGAGCAGCCGTGAGGTCAGAGCTGTGTGGGCACCCCAGCGGAGTCAATCCAGCCCTCCCGCCAATGGACTCACACAGCGCTGACTTCATCACCTCTCCTCTGCTCTCCCTCCAAGTAAGTGATGCCGCTACCAGAAGGCTATTACTGGGACTTCTACCCGCTAGGTGAGCTGCTCCTAAGGTAAAGGTAAAGGTACCCCTGCCCAAACGGGCCAGTCTTGACAGACTGTGGGGTTTGTGCGCCCATCTCACATCTATTGGCCGGGGGCCAGCGCTGTCCGGAGACACTTCCGGGTCACGTGGCCAGCGTGACAACGCTGCTCTGGCGAGCCAGAGCCGCACACGGAACGCCGTTTACCTTCCCGCTGGTAAGCGGTACCTATTTATCTACTTGCCCCCGGGGGTGCTTTCGAACTGCTAGGTGGGCAGGCGCTGGGACCGAGCAGCGGGAGCGCACCCCGCCGCGGGGATTCGAACCGCCGACCTTTCGATCGGCAAGCCCTAGGCGTTGAGGCTTTAGCCCACAGCGCCACCCGCGTCCCGAGCTGCTCCTAGGGCCAACCAAATTTCATGAGGGGACAATTCTAGGCACAGCCGCTGAAAAGGCCCGTTCTCTTGTCTCTCTCAAATGTGGGTGAAAGAGAGAGTGGGCGAGCCTTTATGTAACTTATATGCCTGCTAGAATCAGAAACTATTTATCAGAGCTTTGGAACCAGCCTTCCCAGCCTTCGACAGGACATATGAAGCATCTAGCAACAATCAATTAGTGGGTGATACCCACACTTTCTCTTGGTTCATATTTTGATCGTACTGTGCACCCATTAATTCCCCAATTGATTTTCCTGTTCTTCTGTGACTGTGCCTTGTGAAAATCCGATCTGACCCACTGAATCTTATCAGATGCATGGCCAATCGGAAGGGAGATTTTGCTTTACCGAGCTTAAATTCAGCAGGTAAGAACTGAATCCTGCCCTTTGGGTTATTCACTATTTTTTTTTATGGGTGAGTGCAAGGAGATGAGATGAAGGAGAAATCCTGCTGCATGGAAGGAACTCTGTGCACAAAGCATTACTTACAACCCAAATTATTTTATACACTTAAAAAATAAATAAATCTATAATTAGTTTACAGTATTATTCAATAATGGACAAGTAGAGTTCATCTCGCTGAGTTTTCATCAGTGGCTCATATCACTGCAAAAAGAGGACCATAAGTGTCTCTGCAATACATGAGGACAAATGCTTATGCATCAATGAAGCTGGAGAACAGGATTCTCATTTGTGAATGCTGAGTTTACATAAGGACGAGAGGATGCCCTTGAGAACCTCAGAGCCTGCTAGATCAGGCCAGTGGCTCATCTATTCCAGCACCCAGTTTTGTGGCTAACCAGATACCTTTACAACCTATAATAGAGGGGGGTCATTATTTGTAAATCTTGACCTTGCATGGCCTTTTTTAAAAATGATAAAGCAGTTTATTCCACATTGGACCTAGTGCCTTTCACCAGGCAAGAAAAATGCAGATCTTTGTTCATTGAAGCTGTTACTTATGTGCTGTATGTTGCCAGCGATCAAACCGCTCATGCTTTAAGCACACTGGAGATGCAGACTCAACCTTTCAGCATTTGGTCTCTTACACATTGTGATATTCCAAAAGATATTGCAAGATTATGCCACCATCTTTATCCCCTGTTTTTATTTATCTTGTTTTTACTGCTTTCTTGTGTTGGTTATTAACTCCCCAGTTCATTGGGCTATTTTAAGGTTTTTATAAGTAAGACACATGACATTTTTTTTAAAGGGAGGGGTGAGGAGGAGCTGTATTGTAGAAGGATTTCAACTGGGAACAGATACCTTGGTTCCAGATATTCACCATTCAGTGACAGTATGACAGCTTTGTTCCGTTACGGTCCAGTTCAGTCATGCAAAAATCCAATTGCCTGAATGGAAGACTGAAATATTTATTTGCTTGTAAGATTGTTTATTCCTTTAGCATAAGGAATCTGCAAGTATAAAAGCAGATAAAACCATTTTAGTTACCAATACAAATAAAACTGTTCCAAATGGAACAGAACAGTATTATTACGACAACTCTCGTGGCAGCATTTTTAACAATGGTCAGTGTCAGGCAGCCCTGACAGTCAGTCTAAAGGAACCCATCAAGTTCAGAGCTAATGTGACTTAAAATGCGGTTTTCCAGTCCATACCCCATCCTCTTAATGACAGTGCTACACCAGGTCTTTCACTGGGTGAGTGGATGACGGCTAGAGTACTGGAGCACAGAACTCACTCCAAGACGTACTGAACATTGGTTAGAATGCATAATTACACCTACAATGTGGCAAGGAGGATAGTGAAGAAGGTCCTCCTTCGTGGTCTCAAGCAATTGCCCAGAAGAGCTTTTCTGAGTTGTTTGGAATCTGGTCTCACCTGCTGGTGGGGATGGGTTTCTGGAAGCAATGGAGGCCTGCTGTGACCATCTGGTCTATCGTCACTTGACTGCAGGGATTCAGATGGCACTGTTATGGTCACAATTCCAGCCGCGGTGTCCATTGCTGTATTTTCTCTGACTTCATGAGATCCGTTTCAGTATGAGGCCTGATTATGCCACCACCCTGCTACTCCTCAGCTGCCCCAGCATCACAGGTGATGGGAGAGTGGTTCCCTGGCACCACCGCATCACACGGGCTGCTACTACAATTAAGCATGACATCCTGCACACACTCACTTACATCCCAATGGAGTCAGGAGGACTTGCTGTCAAGTACACATGCATAGGAAAAGGATGGCCAATCATAGCTAATATTGTGCAAAAATATCCCTGTAACTGCTGCAAGCACAAACCTTGCGGGCATCAGGGCAAACTCATCAAAATACATCCATCACAGCAAGAACGCATCACAACATACTGTACATAATCAGAAGATCTGTGGCTTATTGTTTGCATAGGTTATGGTGGCTTGGAGGGAGATCTAATTTTCAAACTCAAAGTTCCCCAGGAGCAGCTCCTTATTTTTGCCAGTTCCCACCCGTCTTCCAATCATGCACTGCATGATTAAACCTTCCTTGGTGAGCTCTGTGAAAAATAGCTTGTTTAGCAACAGCAGCTTCCTTGCAGCGGCGAGGCAACACTCCCCACAGGATTTGAAAGCTGCTCATTCTCTACATCTGGATCTTCTTCCTTTATTTATATGATTCCTTCTGGAGCTCCTTTGCAGGTTAGGTAGATGGTGTGATCACTTTCTAAGCAAAGCAGCATCTGGATTCTCAAAACACTCGCTTGTCACCACCGCTGAATCTAAATGGCACACAACTTGTTGACTGCCTGCTGTTTGCACAAGTGCTTCCAAAGCAGCACAGGCCAAACTACACAAGATGTGAAAGGTGTGGTCCCATTCAATGTGTCTAGCTGGATTATTTCGTTGTTGTTAAAATACTAGCTATAGAAGATCAGGTATTTCCACAACACGTATGGCTACATGGCGAGTGGAACTGTGCTGCCCAACCCCCAATTCCATGCCCCCAGTCTCTGGAAGACTACATACCGAGCACCAAATCTACAAAGGGAAGAATCTAATTGACTGTGATTGGGCTTCCATGTAGTTGGACATCTCCATCATGCAGGGTTGAGAACATCGGAAGAGTCCTGGTGAATCAGGCCAAAGGCCCATCTACTCCAACATCCTTTTCTCACAGTAGATGCCTATGGCAAACCTGCTAGCAGCACCTGAGTGCAATGGTGCCTTCAGCACTTGTGAGTATGAGGAGTCAGCCTTGAAAGAAGAAAAGCACCTAGGGAGCAATGAGGTCACAATGAGGTAAATAGTGAGAGAGTTCATCCTCCTTCTATCCATGTCCCTTTCACTCCACACATATTTTATTTGTGTTTTGGGCATGCTCTGTTTAGCAGAACAGTGTTGCCTGCATGGGATTATATTTCACACTGTTTTTCTTGAAGATCTTATCAAAGTTTCATAGAGCTATACACAAGTAGCCCTGTATAGGGAAGTTTTTAACGCTTAATGTTTTACTATGTTTCTGTATAATATACTGGAAGCTGCACAGAGTGTCTGGGAAAACCCAGTCAGATGGGTGGGGTGCAAATAAAACAACAACAGAGGAACAGATAACCCAAAGCGCAGCACCAATAGGATTACTCAGAAGTAAGTCCTATTAATTCAACTGGGTTTACTCCCAGGTAAATGGGGTTAGGTTTGCAGTCTAATTTACCGGCCTTGCCTGCCCAGCTCTGTAAATGAGAAAAAAAGGATACTCTATTCAACTCTCAAATAAATCCCAGCTTGCATAACATTAGATCACCTCGTTATTCCATTAGGTAAGGGAATATAGGAAGAATATAGCAGTGTGTCTATTCAGCTCTAAAAGCATTAAAAAGATCACCAATCACACAGATGCACAAGTGGGGTAAAAGAGCATAAATTGTGGTAATAAGTCACAGGTTTCGTTTTGGCTAAGGCTTTGCACCCAACAAAAACATTTCATTCCCCTGGTATGGCATTAGGTGCATAGAGCAAATTGGTGTTTTACTTTTTAAGAGGCAACATGGCCAGCTGGAAAGGTTTACAAAGTAAGGATGCAGCGGCAGAGGCTGGAAAGAGATGGACATTTTGAAAAGTGGTCATGATGAATAGTTTTAGATGCCTCTAATAGTTGACTGTACTAGACTTGCATCAAAGGTGTTGTTGTCGGAGTGGGTCTTTTTAATGACACCCTTATTGATGTGTATTTTTTGCCCTGGACTCATTTGGAGGGAAGAGTAGGATTTAAACTGAATAGATTGTATGTTAATAATAATCTGTATTCCACCCCCTTTCCAGTCTGGAACTCCATAGGAAATCAGGGAGCATTCTAGGATCCACAGTACCTGAGAGGGCACTTAGAAGAAATCTGCCAATAGCTCTCTGCATCTCACTATTCCGTAGTTGAGATGCTATGAGCATTCAGAAATCCATCATACTCCACACGTCTCTGTTAAATGGTCATTCTAATCACCAGCACTCCAAATTTCACTGGGACCTGATCTGCTCATGACAATGGGATAAAAGGCACCCACCATTCAGTAGATCACTGCCAATCCATCCTGTTGCAGAAAACAGATTGAGGGTATGAATTGCAATATGTATTGAGTACACAACGTACTGAGGCAGACAGACATGGATTTGCCAGTACGTGATTGAATCCCACCTGAAAATAGCAACAGTCTATGCCCTACAAATGACAAATACACAGACCAAAAGAGAGGGTGCGTGTATGTGTGTTTTTTGGTGAAAGA
The DNA here is from genome assembly GCF_965113315.1 of Podarcis vaucheri. Lineage (NCBI taxonomy): Eukaryota > Metazoa > Chordata > Lepidosauria > Squamata > Lacertidae > Podarcis > Podarcis vaucheri. Next base: position 22,355,175 of record NC_138767.1, read on the forward strand.
AAAAAAAAATCCATATGGCTATGGTAAAGGAAATTTTGTGAAATGATTTTTGAAGGGGTTAAGAGTTCAATACCTGTTTTATCCTATTTTATGCTTGTGCTGGAAAACCACAGGCATGAACACATGGTATTCAAGGCATGTCTGAATTTGCCTACGTGTCAGAACTGCCTGCACGGCACCATGGTGGCAAACTAGGCAACTAAACTAGGGGAACTTGACCCAGAAATGCATAAATGTTTTGGAAAGTGAGCTGCCGCCTGTACTGCCTGGAGAGGTGTGTGGAGACAGCTTAGCAGCTCTTTGGTTGTGCAAATCTCCTGTATTCCAGAGAATGGAGTCATGACATTTCCAAGTCCATGGACACAGATTTAATGAGAAAGAGTAAAGAAGTGAGGGTTTCATACTCTTCAGTTGTCCTTATTTGCCAGCAATAGTCCCACCAAGATACCTTTTGCATTTTCCGCAAGGGTTCCTAATTGCCTGTTGAGATAGTAAACACAACCAAGACCCACAACAAAGCATTGCCGTGTGTAATGCTTCTGCTCACTGCTCCAGCCTGCCATCCATCCATCTTCCAGGATATTGCCTTCCATTCCTCCTCCCCTCTCCAACAGCCAATCAGTATTCTGTTGTTGCTAAGCACCCTAAATCCTTATTGGGCTACATACACACCATACACTTAAAGCACATTAATATCACTCCCTCCCCCAAGAAAAAAAGAATCCTGGGAACTGTAGTTTGTTGAAGAAGAAGAGTTTGGATTCGATATCCCGCTTTCTCACTACCCAAAGGAGTCTCAAAGCGGCTAACATTCTCCTTTCCCTTCCTCCCCCACAACAAACACTGTGAGGTGAGTGGGGCTGAGAGACTTCAAAGAAGTGTGACTGACCCAAGGTCACCCAGCAGCTGCATGTGGAGGAGTGGAGACGCGAACCCGGTTCCCCAGATTACGAGACTACTGCTCTTAACCCCTACACCACACTGGCTCTCCAGTGTGCTATAAAGGTCCTGAGTGTGCTATAAAGGTCCTGAGAACCATGGCTCTGGGAGAGGCCATGTGCTATAAATGTGCTGCAAATGGACCATGCATACGCAGGTTGCTCTGCCAATGTGCTATTAAATAACTACATAAATAAATGCTGTTATGTTGCCCAGCATAAGATAAGACATGGGAATGGGAGCTCCAAAAATAATAATGGGCCTGGCTTTAATAAAGGGAAAAGACTTGGATCTTCAAAACTGAAAGGTTCTCAAATACTCTTAAAAACACACACAGGGATGTTACATAAGAATATTGAACTAGAATATTTCACACATTGGTGCCAAGAGTACTAATGTGGTTTTTAAAATAGAACTTTCAGTCTAACACCTTCTGTATCCTTGGAACTAGTTTTTGGTGCTTGCTTGGGAGAGTATGTTTTCCGCCGGTTATACATTTAATTCTTGATGTTGGACAGGTGTTTGGGTATAAACAAAATCCCTGTTTATCCTCAGAGCAGAGTTGTCTCCGTCAATAAAGGCTGCCCTGTTGTCTTGTCAACAAGGGACCCTGAACAAGAAAAGGATTCCACCCCCTCCTGCTTTTCCTGCTCAGACTGCTAAGGAAGCCAGCCCACGGTGACAATGATTTTTTATTTTGTCAAACCAGCAAGGGGGCACAGAGCACTAATTCATGGCAAGTCATCTCTGCCATACATTGTGGTGGTCACCAATGGCAAATATGAAAGGGTATGGTGATGTGCATTGCATGCTGCCTATATGGAGAAATTAATATTGTCCTCCTGGAACACTTCTCTGTGCTCAACTCTAGCCAGATCTCTCTCTCTCTCTCTCTCTCTCTCTCTCTCTCTCTCTCTCTCACACACACACACACACACACACACACACACACACACACACACAACAGCCATCTAAAAACAGCAGCTATTAGGGCTATCACAAAAAGTTAAGGTGTCAGGACGTCTCTGTTTTCCATCTTGTGATTTGAGCACCAGTACTAGAGTACTTCAAGGGATGCGGGTGGCGCTGTGGGTTAAACCACAGAGCCTAGGACTTGCTGATCAGAAGGTCAGAGGTTCGAATCCCCATGATGGGGTGAGCTCCCGCTTCTCGGTCCCTGCTCCTGCCAACCTAGCATGTCAAAGTGCAAGTAGATAAATAGGTACCAGTCCGACAGGAAGGTAAACAATGTTTCCATTCGTTGCTCTGGTTTGCCAGAAGTGGCTTAGTCATGTTGGCCACATGACCCAGAAGCTGTACGCTGGCTCCCTCGGCCAATAAAGTGAGATGAGCACCGCAACCCCAGAGTCAGCCACAACTGGACCTAATGGTCAGGGGTCCCTTTACCTTTACCTTTCTACTAGAGTACTTCATGTCTGCAGCTAATAGCATCAGTTCAGCAAAGTGTAACAGCAACTAAGAAAGAGGAAGTAGGGCATGGATGGGCAACCTCCAGCCTATGGGGCCAAAACTGGCCCACTTTATCCAGCAGATTATTTTGGCATTAACCCAAAATGATCTTGAGAGCATCTCATTGAAAAAAATACAGTAAAATAAATGAGCCACATTCCTTCTTGCTATCAGATGCACAGGGTTGTTGTTGTTGTTTTATTGAATTTATATACAACCCTATACCAGCAGGTCTCAGGACGGTTCACAGAATAAAATCAAAATATAAAACCACACAACACACACACACCACATTTTAAAAGGGCATAGGATGTTAATCAAATCAACCAAAGGCCTGCTTAAAAAGGAACGTTTCTGCCTGGTGCCTAAAGGTGTATAATGAAGGTGCCAGGCGAACTTCCCTGGGGAGAGCATTCCACAGACAGGGAGCCACTGCAGAGAAGGCCCCGTTCTCGTGTTGCCACCCTCCAGACCTCTCAAAGAGGAGGCACACAAAGAAGGGCCTCAGAAGATGATCTCAGGTAGGTCCATATGGAAAGAGGCGGTCCTTACGGTATTGGGGTCCTGAGCCATTTAAGGCTTTATAGGTCAAAACCAGCACTTTGAATTAATTGAGCCCAGAAACTAATTGGTTGCCAGTGTAGTCAGTTAAATTTAAGATGATGTAATGTACAATTAAAGCCTGTAAACCAAAGATGCTAAACAATAACTTGTATCTCTTTTGTTTAGGGTTGGGGGGGGAATCATTACACATTAGTAAATTGGGTATTTTGTGTGCAGACATATTGAGTGACATAACTGGAAGAGAAACAGCAGATCAGATAGAATTCTAAAGGTGCAATTCTAACCCTAGATCAGCCAGGAGGCACAAGTTAGGATCTAGTGAATTTCTGGCTTAGGTGGGCTCTGCAGCTATATGTCCCCAACCCCAGCTCATTGGGAGACACACTGACATAACTCCCTCATCCCAGCTCAGCAGACTCAGCTGAGCCCAGAGGATTTTATGCTGGTGTAAACCCTGAAAAATGGGTGGTCCAGGGATGGGGTGGGGGCAGGATTGAGCTGGGGAGGCACTTGAGTCCTACAAGACCTGATCCTCGCTCTCTGTCTGGCTCATTTCACATGGCCTGGGAGGACAAGGCTATGATTGACTCCAGCTACAAAGGCTGCTGCTGAAGGTACCTAGGTGACACCATCAGGGTAGGGTTTTGCTGTTATTGTTTAACTTATATTTTGCTTAATTCCAGTTCTGGGTTCCACATTTTTAAGCAGAGCACATCTAGAGTAGGGTGATCAGATGGTAATAGAACTGTCAAAGTAACTGTCATTGAGCAGATTGGCTCCACCATTAAGGCCCTCTGAAGCCTGTTTGCAGGTATGGTTTGAATTCAAACCACACCTGCAGATAGACTTCAAAGCAGTTCACTGACAGCAGTTATCAGAAGATATGGTAATCCAGGTGAGATGTGACTAGCCCAGTGTGGAGGCAAAGCCTCATGGAACTGTGCACACTTGGTTTCATTGGGACTTGAAGATGCTGAGACCAAGATAAAACGCATCTTTGCTTTCCAGTATCACCACATTGTCCTCCCATCATCTCTAACCCATTCTTTTTGATGGTAGTTGCATATGTAGTTTTGATTGAAAACCTCCTCTTCCGTTAATGATCTTAACAAGGTGTTTTGCAGCTCATTCTTCTCCCTCTCTTTAATTTGGGGGGAAGGGAGCCCACCATCCTTTCTAAATTATGCAATAAAATGAAAAACCACCTTAATTAACCTCCATAATTTGCCTCTCTTCACAGATAATTTTAAGCTTATGTGCTGAAATTGAATCAACCTTCATTGCTTATTACCTGCTGATTTAGAATATTAAATTCTGTTCATTTTGGCTGAAGGTGCAGTGTTATGGGTACACTGTGATGTCATCACATCAAGCAAGGAGGTCTTGTCCACTTCCTCATGACACCCTCAAGCTGATGTGGAAATACCCTCAGCTTGCCAATGTACATTTAATGTTCATCATGTACAAACATGACATTGTTTTAAGCAGCCAGTGTGCTATGGTTCTTAAGTGGCACCTTGCCTTTTAAGCAGGCCCCAGTAATACACAAGTGACAATGGCAGCCTCCCCTCTCTAAGGGATCCCCCTTGTGGGCAGGACCACAAGGGGGATCCCTGAATCTTTGACTTATCTAGCCCCCTTCCTCCACAGGGAGGCATAAGAGGTCTGGACTTAAGTCTGCGAAGGTAAACAGCTTGGAAAACAGGCACCCCAGGAGAGGGGTGGCATACAAAACCTCAAAGTGGTTTGGAAAAGAAAGAAAAATATAACATGATCAGTAACCTCATCCTAGTTAAATGGTTGTTTTTAAGACATTTAAAAAATAATGATGAGCTAAAAAACAATTAAAACACATGTCAACATTCTAAATGTCTGGATTCTACATAGATGAAGAACTGGTGATGGAACCCCTCACCAAGAAGGCAAAAAACCTATATCCCGCCCAAAACCAAATAAAACACTAAAAAAATTGAGGATACAGATTTTACAGATTCTAAATTTTACAGATTTTAAATGATTGTACTCCATACTATTTATGCTGGTCTATGACCATAATAAAGATTTGATTGATTGCTTCTGGCGCTGCAGTCATGGCGAACAGTGGATCCCACAATAGCGGGTGCCAGCCGTGCAGCTAATTAAGGATAATCTGGGAGTAATTATCTTTGCAAGCCCACCCCTCCCCAAATTGGGGAGGGGGAGAGCTTTCACTCGCGGATCGTCCAATAACTGCCTCTCGCTCTGATGAAATGCTGAGGCAGGGACACAGAGGGTAAAGCACTGTACGTATTGGAAACTCACCAATGCGGTCGCCATGAGCTGAGGTACTTCTGTTTCTTTTAAGATGGATCTGAATTTGGACTTAAGAAACAGACGTGTCCTGACGAAGGAGAAAGATAACCTACTAAAGAAGGTTTTGATCTGGAGAGGACTCTCATCATAATTGGAATACTACATAAGTGAAGGGGAACCTTTGTTCTCTTTTTACATTATATTTGCTGTGCTGTGATTCGGCAAGCGTTCACTGAATGGATTACAACTATATATGGAATGCAAGAGGGATTCAACAAGAACGTATAACTTTATTTACGGAGTACTTGAAAGAATAGACTGTGTGAAATACTGTGATGACTTCTGACATTGCCTGCTAAAGAGGGCTCTGATTCTGATTTATTATGGTTTTGGTGAGACCATAATAAAGGTTGGAAAGGATCAAAGGAGGCAAATGCTGGAAGTAAGCCAGGAGTCACGGCTGGATGCTGGAGTGCTTTCGGATTTGGAGAGGCAAAATGGAGAAGTTTTGGCGTGCTAAGAAATGAGTTCTCAAAAGAGAGGCAATGTTGAAGAGAACTGACTGATTACAACATGAAGGAAAAGAAGAAGATAAACAAATATTTATTTGTTTATTGTGGTTAATTGTGGTATTTGGACTAATTAAGAGAAGAACCAACTGAGTGTGTTGTGAACCCCAGGGCTAGAGTAGTTGGTAGTGACTTTCCAGGATTTCAGACCTGTTTTCTCCAGCCGTACCCAGAGATGCCAGGGATTAAACCAGGAACCTTTTGCATGCAAGAGAAGTGCTCTGCCACTAAACCACAGGCCCTCCCCACTTCAATACTCCTCTAAGAGTAACTCAGAGCCCTGAAAAATGTAAGACAAATTCTGTTGGGTGAACTTTTTTCCACTCCACACTAAATGTCAGTAGTCAGTATATCCTAGGGTAGTAAAATGACCACAAACAAAGTCATGTGTATAATAATAATAATAATAATAATAATAATAATAATAATAATAATAATTTATTTATACCCCACCCATCTGGCTGAGTTTCCCCAGCCACTCTGGGCAGTTTCCAATCAAGTGTTAAAAACAATACAGCATTAAATATTAAAAACTTCCCTAAACAGGGCTGCCTTCAGATGTCTTTTAAAAAGGAGATAGCTGCTTATTTCCTTCACATCTGAAGAAAAGAAAGAAAGAAAGCTCTGATGCTTAAGTTTCTGGATCAGTTGTTGTTTGAGAAAAGGCTATGTGACATTTTTCATCCCAATACATTAACTTTGGGTGGAACAACAGTAATAAAACAAATTTGGATTACAGTGGTACCTTGGGTTACAGGCACTTCAGGTTACACTCTGCTAACCCAGAAATAGTAACTCGGGTTAAGAACTTTACTTCAAGATGAGAACAGAAATCACGTGGTGGAGGCGCGGTAGCAGCGGGAGGCCCCATTAGCTAAAGTGGTACCTCAGGTTAAGAACAGTTTCAGGTTAAGAACAGACCTCCAGAACGAATTAAGTTCTTAACCCGAGGTACCACTGCATTTGGAGTTTGTTTTTTTGGGTCCCATGCTCTTTTTGGTTTTTAAAAAGAAACGTTTGCCTGCAATATTATATCAGTTTTGTTAGAAAGAAAGAAAACTTACCTCAACAGGTTACATTGTCTGAAACAAAAAATATTCAGTTGACTTTCTTGGGATTTTTTTTTAAAAATATTTTTGTGTACTGACAGAAAAATGGAAGTGTTAAATGGCTGAAATTTGGGGACATTGCTCCTCTGCCAATATATAGGACTATATTTCAAGTCTGCTTCTACTGAAATTCTGCAATCCAAAAGTACCAGGGATTATAATTTTGCCCCCTGAGTCCTAGGTTGTGGCTATGTGAGTCTATTTTCGTGTAAGCTTATGCAAAATGCTGTCTGAAAGCTCGAAAACCACAATTTCTGCAGCATCCTTTTTCTTCTTGGAGAGTACCAAACAGCAGAAATCTATTGAGAATTGATGCACAATTTTCCACCAGAGCCTTTGAAACCTGTAAAAGTTGTTCATTTCCCCTTGAGGTGTCCTTCATCTGAGAAATCACTTTCCAGATTTTTACGGCATATTGTGAAAGTGTGCAGTGTATTTCCTTCTTTTTTGCCTCAAGCGTTTTAGATAGGGATTATCTAGTTAAAGGGAATGAGGTTTAATGTTATCTTATGACTCATCCTCTCTAATCTTATTCATATATACAGAAGTTTGCCTGATGAAAAGGAGTCTGGATGTGGGCTATAGGAAATGCATATAGCTTCTTTCTGACTCTCATTGTCTCCATTATCCAGTGCATAGCTGTCAACTTTTCCCTTTTCTTGTGAGGACTCCTATTCAGAATAAGGGAATTTCCCTTAAAAAAAGGGAAAAGTTGACAGCTACGATCCAGTGGGGAGGGGGGATATAAGGATTTCCCCCACCATGAAGTCGGATGGTCCTCCCACCACTTTAAAGATTTCTCAATGTTTGGCTTCATTCCTTTTAAGATATTTTGGCATTGACAGAACTATTTTGTTTGCTTCAGAAAACAAATCCAATAATTTCTCATTCCTCAGCCGTATTCCTTTCATTGGCAAGCGGTGGGGGTGGGGAAACCCTCCTTTTTAATAATAATAATAATAATAAATTAATATTTTTTTATTTATACCCCGCCCTTCCCAGTGGCTAACAGCAAATATAAAACATTGATTAAAATGCGACTTTAAAATAGCATAGAATACATAAAATGCAGCATCAATATCAATGAAATTCAACAATTCAGAGGTCATTTTTGGAAAAACAAAAAACCCAGTCAGTAGACATCAAATGATCACCAGGGCTAACTGGCTAAGTTGGTCCTTCTAGGGCCAGCAAGGAGACCAGGGAAGAATTTAAATGTAGGGTCCCAGAAAGGGTTTCTTCATAGAAGAGGGAAGGGAAAAGGGAATAGAGGATCAGGCTAATTCAAACTGAAGGACAGGTGGAATAGTTATGTCTTGCAGGCCCTACAGAAGGAGATCAAGTCCTGCAGGGCCCTGGTCTTGTGGGACAGAGCATTCCACCAGGTCGGAGCCATCACTGAAAAAGCCCTGGCCCTGGTGGAGGATAGTCTGTCTTCCTTAGGGCCCGGGACCTTTAAGCTATTATTATTCATGGACCTTAGGGTCCTCTGCAGGACATACCAGGAGAGGCGGTCCCATAAGCACAAGGGTCCTAGGCCACATAGGGCTTTAAAGGTCAAAACCAGCACCTTAAACCTGACCCTGTACTCCACTGGGAGCCAGTGCAGCTGGTAAAGCACTGGGTGAATATGCTCCCATTGCATATTTAGTAGCATTAAAGCAAATCTCACTCACAGAAAATATCAATTAAATGTTTTTGTGGACTCTTTCAGTTCTGACTAGCGATGGCTAAATATCTCTGTTTCATTTTCTCATTATATTCTGTTCTCCACCTTTTGAAAATTCATCAGCAATTCATTAGTGCTGATGTATCCAGCTCCTTTGCTGACCAGGTGGGGCTCGCTAGCTCTGAGGAAGGTGTGTGATTCCTCAGCTTGGAGCAGGTGAGAGTCACATGCCTCATCAAGCCCAGATGCTGCAAGCAGCATGCAAAGTACAAAAAGGAACCAGAGGTGCTGTGTCTGCTGAGCTGGCCATATTGGTGGACCTTGGCATGGATGCTCCTGGATCTCTATGGGACTGTGGTTTAGGTTCGACACTGGATTGTATCCTGACTGCTAGACTTCAGACTTGGCTATTTGGATTGTCCCTGGACTGAATTTTCTGGACTTTGCTTGTGTGGCTTTGAACTTGATCTACTAACTCACTGCCAGGTAGGCCAGGGGTTCAGGACAGGTGGTGACTGAAGACTGTGGCAATGCTTAGGAGATGGTGGGCGGGGGGGGGGAGGCATTAGTCATGGTGGTAGCTGCTGGGGCACATGAACCCTGGCAGATGCTTGAGTATGCTGGGTGCTAAGTTTGGGAGATTTCAAAGAAGTGTGACTAGCCCAAGGTCACCCAGCAGCTGCATGTGGAGGAGCGGGGAATCAAATCTGGTTCATCAGATTACGAGTCCACTGCTCTTAACCACTACACCACACTGGTAGCCCATAGCTCATCACTATGTATATTTTGGGGTGCAGGGGTCCCCAGGGAAATTGGGAAGTCCACAACCCTGGGTCAAATTAGTAAGCCAAATTTCCTTATCTTTATTCTTGCCCTTCTAACTTCTCAATCTTTTTATTTGTTCTTATTGTTCCTTTGCTGCTTCTTTTGGCCTTGTGGCTGAGTTATATGAACTGATTTATTTGCTCTGTATCCATCCTCCTTCCATCCCCTACAGGAGAAGTGTGAGGCTAGACCTATTGCAATTCTAGTTTTGGAAACGTTAGCTTGCGCCAGACATGCTTCGTTTATTTGTATTTGTTTATTACCATAACTAGTTGCTTTTGTACATTTTTTAAAAAATTGTTTTTATTAAGGATTTTGTTGCTACAAAACAGACAAGTAAGTGGGAAAAGTACAATTGGGGGTAAAGAAGGGAGAGAGATGGGGTGTGTGGTATTTTTTCCTATTGACGTTGTGAGAGGTTAGGGAGTCCAGAGCTTAGTTGGTTGCCGTGTGGCTTGTTCGTATGTGTATGTTGGGGTAGGCTGTTGCATCTGGTTAGCCATATTCAGTGCTTTTGGGGGGAGAGGGACGTAGGGGTACGCATACCCGTAAACATTTTGTGAATCTAAGTTTGGCCTCATTGAGGGGCAGTATTTCAATATGAGTAGGAAAATGAGAGTACCCCCTAAACATTTTTTAAGGGGAAAAAAGCACTGGCCATATTGATTTGTATGCTGTTATGGGGGATAAGTCATTGTCCAGTTATTCTGTGTATGTGCCAAAAGGGAACCACACTGGGGTGAAGGCATACTCCTTTGCTTGTCCCCATGCTAGTTTAAGTTTGTCCTATAAGTTTTCGATTAGGGTGGTTTTCCATGTTATTTTAGTTACCAGTTGCTTTTCTACATTATCCTCCACTAACATCAAAATGCCAGTAAAAACAACGGCAATGTTAGAAGCGTACGAAACAGTAGCGGCAAAATAAGGAGCACTAAAATCCCTTGGTAAAGCATACTAAGGTGAAAGTACTAATTCAGGACTGGCAAGTAAAACTAACAGAATATGCTGAAATGGCAAAATTGACTATGAAATTAAGAGGAAGAGATGAAAACGAATTAAGAAAGAATGGAAGGACTTTATTGCATATATACAGAAGCAATGTACACAGATTAATACATTGGTAGGGTTTTAAGACTCCTAATTTTATTATGAATGGACAATAAGTAATTTAAATGGTTAAACCTTTATAATGGACATTATACAATGGAACCAAGGAAGGGAATAGGGGGAAGGCAATCTGTTTTGTTTTTGTTTTTATTACTGTTTTATTTTTGTTATTGTTGGAAAACTAATAAAATGTTATGGAAAAAAATGAAAATACTAATCCATGACCCCAGAAGAATAGAGATTGGCATAAAATTTGCATTTGCTAATTCATGATCTGAAAATGTAGACAGAATTACTATAGTTGGCAATACAATGCATCTCCCCATAGTGCGGGAAGCCCGTCTGTCTGCTCGCTCTGCTGAATAGATGCTACCTGTGGCTGGACATCTTCAAGGTTCCTGCCCTCCCTTCCTAAGGTTCTTTATCTTTGAACCAGACTTGATCCGGGCAGCCCTTCCGACAGAGGATGCCCTCAAGCAGAGGGCATCTGCCTGCTATAAATGGCCACGTTACAGTAGCAAGCTATAAGGCCCAGACTGCCTATAGATTTAAATAACAGCTTCTGCAGCATCCAGCCGTAACAAAATCAGGACAACTGTGACTTGTGCATAGCAAAGAGGACGTGCCGTGCAGCACAAACGCTGGTAGGTTACTGTAACGGGCCTCGTGTGCCAGCTGCCGTTGTCCCCAAGTGGGGTCAAAATGGGAAATGGAAGTGGGATTGTGAAAGTTAAATGAATGCTGCTTGCTTCACATGTCAAAATACAGTGCTTTGCAGTATCCTGTGCGCTCTGGGACTTTAAAAGCCCGAGAGGAGGCCCAAAGAAAGGTAGATAAGGATAGCAGGACCAAATGAGGAAACAAGGGTATATTAAAGATGAGGCTCAAGATTTAGCTTTAAAGCCACCTCGGTGCAAGAAGCACAGAGAACTGGAGGCTAAATGTTCTTTTTTTGTTTTTGAGGGTTACAGAAGGAAAAAATCCCTGCGTGAATTGTAGGGGGGTGGGGTGGTTTCAATCAAGGTCGTTTAAATAGCTGGTTTAAATAATTATAGGGTGGGGAAAAGCACCTTTCAGTTTAAGTTATGAGTTGGTACTTGCAAATTCACGCATACAGCAAAAACATGGAACTTGTAAGTTAAGCTTATTATTTATTTCTTATATTTATATACCACTCCTCGTGGTCAGATATCGGGGCAGTTTGCAGAATCAACAGTTTGTTGCCTTAGTGTCCGGGCCGTGCAGGCAGACTTTCCATTTCTTATGCTGCGTTCACTAAAATCCACACCATACATTAGACCACTTTTTACGCACATAGAATTTGTGTGTGACTGAAGGCAATCTGACTGAAATTGCGCAAGTTAAATCCAAGCAAGGCAGAGAGCTTAATAGTACATATGCAATAAATACCTACATACCCTCCAATATTTCTTCAGTGAAAAGAGGGATATCCTATTCCATAATAATTTTATTTACACCCCACCTATCTGACTGAGTTGCCCAAGCCACTGAGTGGCTTCCAAGATACAGTGGTACCTCGGGTTACATATGCTTCAGGTTACAGACTCTGCTAACCCAGAAATAGTGCTTGAGGTTAAGAACTTTGCTTCAGGATGAGAACAGAAATCGTGCTCTGGCGGTGCGGCGGCAGCAGAGGCCCCGTTAGCTAAAGTGGTGCTTCAGGTTAAGAACAGTTTCAGGTTAAGAACGGACCTCCAGAACGAATTAAGTACTTAACCCGAGGTACCACTGTATATAAAAACATAATTCAGCATCAAACATTAAAAAACCCACTTCCCTCTACTGGGCTGCCTTCTGATGTCTTCTAAAAGTTGTATAGCTACTATCTCCTTGGTTCAGAGTTGGATAACTCCATACCCTCCAACATTAATCCGATGAAAATAGGGACATTCTAAGGAAAAGCGGGACATTCCGGGTTCAAATCAGAAATTGGGACGGCTTCTGTAAACATGGGACTGTCCGTGGAAAATAGGGGTGTGTTCCTAGGGTGTGTACACACCATACAATTAAAAGGCACCTCCCAAAGAATCCTGTGAACTATAGTTTATCCTTCACAGGAGCTACAGTCCCCAGATCTCTTTAGAAACTAGCTTCCAGGGTTTGTTTTTGAGGGGAAATGTCCTTTAAATGTAAGGTGTACACACAGCCCTAGTGTTCAAAATGCTTCAAATAAGAGTGTGTGGTTCTGAGACGATGAAAAAGAATTACTTCCATAAAAAGCACCTGAGTTTGTGGCTGCAGTGAAATTTGAACTCTGGACTCCTCCCCACCCCAGCTCACCCTCTTATGCACCACACTACACCTGCTCCCGAGAGAAAGCGGAGTTGAAAACTCATATAATTCTGCAAGATGAAAGAGCTATCTGAGCGAAAGCATTGCTGAAGCATCACACCGCTTTCTCAGTTGCACGTTAAATTCTTGGCACCCTTTGCAAACAAAAGCGTTTTAGCGTTGCTTTGCTAAAACAACAAAACTGCAGGAACGGTTTTCATATTGTATATGGAAGCGGCAGGAGGGGAGAGCGTTTTTGTGTTTGGTTTCCACGGGCATCTTGTCAGCCTCTGTGAGAACAGCATGATGGACCAGATAAGCTTCCAGGCTCTTCTTTTGTTCTATTATAATAAATGACCAAAGGGATGGATAATAATAAGAAGCAATTGCCTTGCATCACTGGGAGGAAACTGCGGTAAAGCATAAAGGCACGCATGGATGGAAGGGTTATACTTAAAACTTTTTTAAAACAAATATTCAACAGCAACCAAGAATGAATGGTGCCTTAGGCTGTTTCAGCAGTCTAACAAGCCTTATTTTGATTGCAGTTTTGTTACTTAAGTTGCACTGTATATTCATTCAATACTGATAGGAGCATTAAAAAAATATAATGAGGCAGAGATGGGTCAGCCAGGAGCATGGCTGAGGATGAGGGTGGGAGGGCGGGGGGGAGGTTGTATGGAAGCTGCAGAATTGGTGTCTCATTCCTTGGGAATGCTGCTTGCCCCAGAAGGAATCTGCCCTTTCCCAAAGTGTCTGAGCTGCCCTGATGAAACCAAACACTAAAAACTCCCTCTCGGGGCTGCAGTATAAATGGCAAGTGAGTCTGAAAAGGAAACGGATGCTCTGGATTCTCTGCCCGCTGTCCTCCCGTGCTTCCAGCACTATATACTGTACCTCTGGTTAGATGGAAATGGATCACTTTGTGTCCTTGTGTATGGCAGGGTCTGAGTAATTAGAGTTGGACAGGAACTGTCCTCTTATATGCAGGTCACCTAGTTCAATTCAGTATATACTGTTCAGCCTGCTACTTACAGTTTCGCAGACATTGGCTCCAAGGAGGAAGGCTTTCCTTGACAACTCGCTCCCTGCTATAATAATAATAATTAATAAACCCTTATTGTCACTACATCACCTGTGTGCAGTGAAACTAAATGAGCCCCCCCCCTAAACTCAGTCTTGTTTGCTCTCTGTGTGCTTGTCGGAAGTCAATTACACCACTATTTTTTCCCATTCAGCAGCCCACAGATAAAAACTGTTCTTTAACCTGCTGGTGTGGCTGACTATACTTCTGTATCTCCTTCCCAAAGGTAGGAGATTAAAGAAGTGCTGGCCAGGATGTGAGTTGTCCCTAAGAATTTTCCTCGATCTCCTGAGGCAGCGGTCTCCCGTGATGTCATCTAGCGAACTCTGAGGACAACCCAAGGTTTCCTGTACAAAGCCCCTTCACAAGCAACAATGGGCTACGTGACAAAATAACAACAGACCAGTCCCCTGCTCCACTGTGATCTAGATCCAGGCTGCCTTTGAAAGTAGGATAATTTGGGTCACTCTAATTACTTTGTTTCTTTCTGCACAATAATTTTCCTCCCCCTCAGCCCAGATTCTGATATGGGAATGTGACCAGGGTGACTAAACATGACTTGGTCTTCAATCCAAGGCACACTTACCTGGGAGCAGTGGCGTAGCTGGGTTGCCAGTGCCTGGAGCCGTGTGGAGGGGTGGGTCGGAGCATGGGATAATATTATTATTAATTTATATTTTATAATTTATACCTCATCCATCTGGCTGGGTTTCCCCAGCCACTCTGGGTAGCTCCCAACAGAATATTAAAAATACGATAAAACATCAAACATTAAAAACTTCCCTAAACAGGGCTGTCTTCAGGTGTCTTCTAAAAGTCAGTTATTTCCTTGACATCTGATGGTAGGGAGTTCCACAGGGTGCGAGCCACTACTGAGAAGGCCCTCTGCCTGGTTCCCTGTAGCTTCACTTTTCACAGTGAGGGAATCACAAGAAGACCCTCAGAGAAGGACCTCAGTGTCCGGGCTGAATGATAGGGGTGGAGACGCTTCTTCAGGTATACTGGGCTGAGGCCGTTTAGGGTTTTAAAGGTCAGCACCAACACTTTGAATTGTGCTCGGAAACGTACTGGGAGCCAATGTAGGTCTTTCTGTTAGCCACCATCCATCCTTCAACCGCCTCCAGATACTCATGCCTCCGGGCAACTCCTAGGGGCCAAGAGGTTTTTGGTCCCCCTAATAAAATATTTGAGGGGGGTGGGGGGCCCACCAAGTTGATGGACATTGCCATCCAAATGTGTGTGCACCAGGTCATTTAATCAATTATGTTTGGTGGTGCTTACCTGGGCCCCCACAACATTTGATTCAAGTTGGCACCCCTGGGTGGGAGGGAGGGAAACAGATGGAGTATGCATTCAACTGCCTAATGGTGTCCACATAACCTAGGAGATCACAGCCACAGAAGACTCATTCCATTGTCTGGAGATGTCACTGTTACGGAAAAGGAACAATGAAGCAGCGAGCTGCAGCTGGCTGGAATGCAAAACAGGATGTTGATGTTTGGGACTGTACCATGGGAACAAAGGGGCAGTCTATTCACTGTGCTGAGCACCGGATGTTAGCTCAGAGTGTCATTTGACCTGTACTGGAAGTACAGGGGTGGAGTTTGTCTCTCTGCTGTTGGTGTCTAATGAGAGCAGACGCGTTTCTCTGTACTGCTGCAAAGACAGAAATAAAGACATGCAAATACATTTCTGTCTATCTCTTTCCCCTCCCTGGGGGAGGCAGGGAGGAGGGAAGAGTAGTGTGTTCTTCTCACGCTTGAGGAGGATCGCCAATAGTGACCTAGCCTGTATCCTGCCGGGAGACGCAGACGGGGAGGTCAACAAGGAGCTCAAGCCGGGTGCCTGGAGAGTGGCCAGTTTCTCCTGATAAGGCTTGAGAATCCAACAGTCACTTCCTGGTTTACATGTAGAAGCCTTTTTCAATGGAGCCTAGCGACGGAAGCATGCAGCTATATTGAAACGGCATTGGGTGTTGAAATTTTGTGCTCCTAACAATTTTGTGCCCAGGACAGCTGCCCCTGTGACCCTCCCCCAATACTATGCCACCGCCTGGGATTAAGTCCCATTAAATACAGTAGGGCTTACTTCTGACACTCCTAAAACTGCTCTGCCAGCTTTCCATATTTTACCAAAGGAACATGGAGCCAAACAATGGGGTAGCAGTGTTGGGAAGGCAGACACATATAAATTGGCTCTGAGTCCCATTGAAGCTACGTGGAAGTGTGACTTACTTTTAAATGAGTTTAGAGAACTGGGGATGCAGTCCATTCAATGCTAGCAGGGAACAGCAGGAGGTATCATTGCAACACATCTTTGACAATGCGATGCAAGTACTAATAACATAAAATAGCAAGAATATTGCAAAAATCTCACCCTACACATATTAAATAGATTTAAAGCAGATTTTCTCCTAAGCCTTTGTGTGGGAATAAGTGATGATATATTTGTATAAATATTAGTTGTCTCCTGACCTTTACTGCAATATATCCTAATTACATCTACCCACCCCTCCTTCCAGCCCCCAAAGAACTAAAATGAGTTTATTAAGGATGAAAATAAAGTTAATGTTGCACAGATTAGGCTTATCCGCTGCATTTTATTATTAATTCATTTTTACAATTAATCAAAGGATGCAGATTAGCGATCTCATATTTTAGGATATCCAGAATTGCTTCTTAAAATGTTGCCTTAAGCCCAAGCTGTTTCCTTGGCAGCTGAAAATGAAGTACAGCTGCCCTTTAGGTCATAAAAAAAATAAGCATCTTATTATTGCAGTAACCTACACACTAACACAAGTGATTCTTCTAATAGATAGTAGTATACACTGATGGAACCAGGCAGTGCCAGGCTGAGGTTTGGGAATGTGGGCAACTGCAGAGGACTGTCAACCTTTTCAACATCTTATTCATTTAACAAAATTGACATACCACTTAATGGAACAAAACACATGCACATGGTTTACAGGACAGTCTAAAAAAATCACAAGTCAAAATTGCACGCTTGGCCAGATTTGCTGGAACAGAATTTCTTCCAAAGAGGGGTTGGTTGATAAGCTACTGTGGAAGATGTAACTCTGTGAGAGGAATAGAGGTCACCTAACATCTCTCAGATGCATTGCAGGGGATTGGACCAGATGACCTTCAAGGTCTCTTCCAACAATGGCTGGGGAAGCCACAATGACTGTGCTCTACCTTCGCTGTCGGAGGCAGTGTGGCTCTGAATGCCTGTTGATGGGAACTGCAGGTGGGCCGAGTGCTATTGCACTTATGTCCAATGTGCAGGTTTCCCACAGACATCTGGTTGCTCACTGTGATAACAAGGATGCTTAACTAGTTGGTCCACTGGCCTGATCCTGCTGGCTCATCTCATGCTCTTATCATTCCCCAAAACATCACTGCACTTTTCAGGTGTCTCAATTCCCTAAGGGGAGCCACACCATAATTTGAAAACCATGTGAGACTTTTCCAGTTGTTCCTAATATCGGTATCCATGTGATATTGCACGCTAACAGAAGTCTCCTCAGATGTTTTCCCCCAGTTGTGTCTTTATTGAATCCCACTAGAATGCTTTGCTGTGATTGCAATCTATTCCTTACGTTTCTCCCATCAGCTACCATCTTCGTTATCATCTTTTCAAATTTGATTAGCATAATCTTCGCTCCATCCTAAATTAATTAAAAATATTCATTTATATTATTCCAGTGACAGCCCTCAGGGGATTGGTACATTTTGACACTATACCATTGATAATTGCTGCCTGTGTGATTCTTAGACCGTTGGGTGATAAATGAAAGCAGGGAAATTAATAGGAAGAGACAGAAGGGAGAATAGACGTTGAAGTTATAAGTGTAACGTACATAAAATGTTACATATTTTGAATATGTTTCAAAGCCTGTTACAAAGGGCTGGCACTTTCCCACTGGGGTGGGATAAATTGAGTCTTATGACTGAATCACAAGGTGTTTTTCCTGACTCATGCTCATGCGGTGTAACCTGAGCTTCTCTGTGTTTATATACCATCTGAGAAGCAGTTTGCTCTGTTGTTTTTTAGGTGGTGTCTGGGGTGTGTGTGTGTGTGTGTGTGTGTGTGTGTATGAGAGAGAGAGAGAGAGAGAGAGAGAGAGAGAGAGAGAGAGAGAGAGAGAGAGAGAGACAGCGAGTGACAGCAGAGAGACACAGAAGCATTCGCTTCTAAACATCATGCACTCACTCTGGAATCAGAGAGATTTACCGAACTTTGAAAGACTGAGGCCCATTGCTAACATGCAAAGTATCATCTTGTTGTTTTGCAACAATTATTGTTTGTTGGCTGGCTTCCATCTGTCTTGGGAGAAAATGGAAGGGTGTGTCTTTGGGGGTGTAGTCAAACCCCAGGAGAGCTACAGTGCCTGCTATGGCTGAAGAGACCAATGTAGGGGACGGGGATGGGATAGACATATTTTGTTGCAGATGGAGGTGTCCAGTTGTGCTGCTGCAGACGCACCATGTTGTTTCTTCTTTCTGCACTGCTCCTAGAGGCCATTCCTCCTCTGGTCACTGCTGTGGATAGACAACCTGGCTGATTGTCTCCAGCCTCTTGGTAGCCTGGTCTAGTTCTTCATAGAACCAGTCCTTGGTCTGTATGCCAGAGCACATAGTGTGAGTGTAGAGTAGATGTTTAAGATGTTCTATTGCAAACAGAAGTGAGTTCCTCGTTGTGAAGACTACATCATGAATATATGGCTTTTCTGGATGCCCTCCTTGCTGCAAAAGTGTGTAGTTCTTCTCCTGGAGGCTGCCATTTGAAATGAGCCTAGTCTCCTGTAGAGCGTCAATATTAATATTGAGAATTTTTAGCTCATGGTCAGTGATGACAGTCTTCTCTAAATTGTTGACCTGCAACAAGATGGCGGGCAAGCCAGGACACATGGTCTTGATGTTCCAGCTTGCTAGGTGCAAGAAGGTTTGTTTCTTTTCTGCCTGGTACAGAAGTTCAGTCAACAAGCTCTGGTCTGCATGTAAACTAAATGACTATGAGCCAATTATGGGATAGGCAGGAGGACTTCTCCAGCATATAAGGGACAAGGCAGTCCGTCAAGTATCTTGGCCCTAGGCCATTTGGAGTTTTACAAACGAATAGTGATATTTGAACTTGGTTTGGTAATTTACTGGCAGCTTCAGCCTCGGTGTAGTATGCCATTGTAGAGCTGCTATGACCAAATTCTGAGCCACAGCATTCCTCACT
Source organism: Podarcis vaucheri (assembly GCF_965113315.1). Classification (NCBI taxonomy): domain Eukaryota; kingdom Metazoa; phylum Chordata; class Lepidosauria; order Squamata; family Lacertidae; genus Podarcis; species Podarcis vaucheri. The sequence continues at coordinate 22,374,321 of NC_138767.1, forward strand.
AGCTGCAATTTCCGAACAAACCTCAAGGCTAGCCTTATTTCAAATGCATTGCAACAGTCCAGCTTAGAGGTTGCCAATGCCAGTACCATTCTGGCCAAGCTGTCCCTGTTCAGGAATGGCTATAGCTATGTACCAGCAAAAGCTGGAAAAAAGCCACTGGGAATACCTATGCATCAAGTGACAGTGATGGATCTAACTGTACTCCCAAGCTATGTACCTGCTCCTTCCGGGAGGTTGCAGCCACATCAAGAACAGGCAACCTGCCAGTTTCCTGAACTTAATATCCCATTTGTTTAATCCCTAACCTGATTGTTTGCATTTATTTCATTTGCAAAAGTATCTCACTACTGTATTTGAATCTATACATTTCAAGTTCTAAAATAAATTTTTCTTCCTTTTTTCTACTCGGGTTTTTTAAAAACAACAACATGCATATTTAGAAAGTTTGTTTTTTTAAATGAAATTCAGAGAAAATGTCTTTCTTACTATCACTTATATAAAAGCAGACATACTAGAATATTAAAAGCAGCAATTAATTTTACAGCATCATGCAAGCACCTTCTCTTTGTGCATTACTTAATGCTGACATCCCTTTAAGTCTGCATTTATTCTTGCAAATCCCATACACTTTCAATGGTACAACTGGTTCTTGATAACACAGCAGACACAAGTGTATAAAAATTTCAAGTTGTTTAGTCGCCCACTCAGTGCTTCAGACCATTTCCCATGTTGGAACAGGCTCCCTCCTCCTCTTCCTCCTACAATATTTTCTGACATCTGTTCCATGAAGTTTATTGGCTTTAGAGACCACTCTTCCTGCTCCTGGTTGCCCTGATACACCCCACTCTACAAATCAACAATATGCTTTGGGGGACAAGCCTTGTGTCACCGTGTCATCTTTGAACTGTTTGTGCAGTGGAGTGTACGGCTGCAGTGCTATGCAAATGATAAACAATAATGAAGTTAGGCTAGAAGTCTGCTCTCTTTTTAACACCTCCTACACTTGGTGATTAAGTACTGGGATCAGCAACATGCCACAAGCGCGATGAAGATAGATTTTCTAGCAAGAAACTGAGCTCTTATAGAGAGAGCTAGTTAGCAGTGTGCAGGCTGCTCCACCCGTCAGTAATCAATCTTAGCTGTAACAGAGAGGGTGATTGACGAGGTGAGTAGAAAGATGTCTCCACTAACAAATCCTTCTTTTGATGATATGGATTAGGTGGTGCATATTTTGGGCAGTCAACGTGGAGAAAAAAACCTACATGGAATAACACCTGAAGAAGTTGGTAGGCCGTGGTGTTAATTTCCATCAGTTCCATATGTGTATATAGCAGAGGGAAACTGACAGCTTATGTAACATTGATCACCTGAATCCATATTCCTTGGACAACTGCAAGCATTATTTCACCTAAGGATAACCCTTGGATTTGGTAATATACTACTGCATCTAATATAGTCAAAGGTTTAGATGGCCACAAACTTGGATGGTGGTGGCAATGGCAACTTGGTTGAATGGCTTTAAAAGAGAATTGGGCAAATTCACGAAAGATGAGGCTATCCAGGGCTATTAGCTATAATGGCTATGTTCTCTCTCCACTGCTGAAGGACTTTGAATAGCAGTTTCTGGGAATCCCAGGTGGGGTAATGAAAGGAATGACCATTCTGAAAAACCATAATAAAGTTCTACAAGAATGCCCATGCAGTTTTATCCCTGGCCATATAGCATTGCTGGGTAACCCTGAAACCAACTTTCATTGTTGCCCAAACCTTTAACATTGCTTCCTTAACCTAAAAATAATTTCCCACCTATTGAGAGACTTTGGGCGTTGTGAACTCCTTCAACCGAGACCTGGCCCAGATACAAACTTCTTGGGCATGTTGAGTCAAGTGTAATACTCTGTTGGCCTAAAGCAGTGCCAGTGGATCACTGAGTTGTATGTCATGCTGCCTCTAATTCCCTGCAGATAGAGAGGAAACTACTGTCATGGAATGGGAGTGGCAGGTAACAGCTAATGTACTGTTTGAAGAAGTAGCCTAAGACGACAGTCAAGTTGTTGAGGAAGTGGTTACCTCTCAGAGAAGTCTGCCAGTGTAGGTTCAGCAGTGAAGGGGCTGAGTCTACAGGGAATAATCAAACTGGACTCTTTGTTGGTAAAACATGAAGCAGAGTAAAGCTGCAACATTCTTATCCCAAGCGATGAACTGGGTTGGAAGAGCCAATATTGGCTTTTCTTATTTCTGTGCTAGGGGAGGTAAGACAAGGCTGTTGTGGCCCCACAAATTCTCATTGTAGTTTTGTTTGGAATATGCCCTTTGGTGTCATGAGAGTTTTCAAATGGAGGCCAAAAAGGGCAGCACTATAGAGCTGACTTTACAGTTGTGATATCCTGGGAGGGCCAGGTATGATTCTTGAGAACTACACAAAACTATGCAGATCACTAGTAGTCAAGATGGGGGTACACATACAAAATGGCAGGTTTGGGCACCAAAGGAGGCTAGCTGCTAACAGCTGACTTTCGGAATTGGCACACTGTGCACCACTGGGAAAAGGCACAAACCAAGTCGCCTGCTGGTTTTATTTTGCTTTTTAACAGTAGTCAGCAGTTTCTTCTTCTGCTGCTGGGGGAGAAGCAATTTGGTCATATTCCTGCATTGCAGGGGGTTGGACTAGATGACCCTAAGGGTCCCTTCCAATGCTACAATTCTATGATTCTGTGTGCTTGGGTAGCTAGGCATGACCGGGACACTAACCTAGCTGATTGGAAAATGCTACAGTCTGGCCCCAAGTGTGCTACTCAGAGGTTTGCAGGCAAGGACCTAATTATGAATATTACCAAGCTGAACTGAAGAAAGTCACAGGCCCATAGCTATAGACATTTGTGATGGCAGTTCAAGGACCCTAAAGGAAGATGTATATAATTTCAGAGATTTTTCTTGTTTTCACCCTATTTGCTTGCTTAGATTTTTTTATCATGCTTTGTAGCCTTTTCATATGTCTAAATTACAAAACAGCAATAACCCCCAACCTGTGGCTAATGTGACAATATAAGATTCTATCGTCCTGTTTGTGGATAGGATATATCTTCTTCTTTTTACTTTAACCTTGTTTATAACAATTGTACTCCTGATGATTACAGCACAATGCCGGTTTATTAATATAAACTGTAAACCTACAGCAAAAAATAGTAGCATATATAAGGAAAGAAATAAAAATGTGAAATGACATGTTTTTTGATACTGTAAACTGTGTATGTTTGCTTACCCATTCTTTATACACATTGTGTTGGTTGAATCTGTATTTTGCTGTATTGAAAACGGATAAACAGTATTTTAAACAAATAAGGGGAGATTTGCAGTTGGCTGACACTGCTACAATCAGTTCCCCAAAAGTAGAACATTCCAGTTTAAGCTCGACAGAGCAGTGTTGTATGATGGTCAATTTCTCATCTGAGGTGGGGTCATTAAGATATGTGGTGCCCTCTAGATTATTTTCTCTCTACACTGCATCAGTATGTAAATATATATAAAAGGAACCTAGTCTCCCCCCCCCCATTTAGCCCCAGAAGACACAACTATTGCCTTCCTTTCCAGCTTTAGATGTTGCTAGATCCATTATTTCCAGTTTTAAGCTAATGATGAAAAAAGGTGGGCAGGCAGTTCTTGCCTGGCTTTTTAAAAGCTATAAAGCCTTGGAGCATAAATCTACCATTTACTGGAATACTTTCTGTTTTTTTATGTTTCAAAAAGGCAACACATCATCAAGGCACTTCCTAACGCCTACGTGGCAAGATGCAGACTTTTCACTTATTCTAGTGCTGGCAGGCTTCTGGAACCTCACATTGGTACAAATAAGATAGCAAGCGATGAATTATCGTAGCCCCAAAATCAACCTAAGGCCAGTTGAGCTTTGGAGATTCCCATGGACTGATTGCAAAACTGCTCCTTAATTTCTGTTTCCAAATTCAGGAGCAACCAAACAAATGCATAAAACAAAGCAGGCTATTCTTTGGAGGAGGAGGAGGAGGAGGAGGAGGAGGAGGAGGAGGAGGAGGGAACAAAAATGTAGAACAGATATGAAGGCTGCGCTTTCAGTTTTCTACAGGGCTCCCCAAAGGCTCCTCAGATTCCATTTTCATTTCTGTTTTCTACAGCTTTTTTCTACACCACCGCTGCAGCAAGGCTAGATTTCAGTTTCCTCTATGTCCAGTGGAAATTCACAACTCTGTCCACAGCCCAATTCAAACACAGGGCCAGCCCTACCATTGGGCAGTGTCAGGCAGCAGGTGCTGAGGGGGCAGGAAGCACTGCAACCCACTGGAGGGCAGAGCTGTTGTATGTTCATGTGGCCTGCCCTACACCCCCTAAGCCAGGCATGTCCAGCTCCCCAAAGACTGCAATCTACTCACAGTATAAAAAGACCAGCTGTGATCTACCCATTTGCCCATTTGTCATTGCCAGGAGTTGAGCTTTTTTTTAGGGGAGGGTTGGCCAAAGGTGGTCACTAAACTTCATGCCATGACCCACCTGTTGGACATGCCTGCCCTAAGCTAACCGGATGCTCTCAGGTGCATTAGACTTAGAGGATGCTGTCCCATCACCAGTGTTGAAGTCAGCTTTAACTGCACTGGGGGACAGGACCATGTTGCCCTTTGCCTCTGGTAGCAAAGTGTCATGCATTGGCCATGGTGCTTCTGGTCAGTGTGTTCACTGTCAATTTAGAACCAGACCCTAAACTTACAAACTAGGAATTGCCTCTGAGTTGCCCTCCTGTGATGGAGACAGAGCAGAGCAGAAAATTCTGATTTCTTAGCTAATTGTACACAGGAATGGAAAACAACAGTCTTGTCACCTGTGTAGAGGTTCTTGGTTCATGTTCATAGACTGGGATTTTTGAGTGGGTGACAATGTAAGACCTGCTGCTCTGTGAGCGAGAACCCAGAGTGGAAGGCGGGCAACATCAGCTTTGGTTTGCCCTTTCTACTACTCTTCCATGTTTCAAAGGAACTAAACAGTTCTCCACATGAAGGACAGAGTTCACCACCCCTTTAGTTTCTTCATTATTATTCTGTAAACTATTAGAAGTTCCATTTTTTGTGTAAGAGCATGAGAATAGCCAGGATACAAAGGCCCATCACTTCCAGCATCCCTGTTCTCACAATGGCCAACCAGATGCCTGAAAGCAGGACCTGAGAGCAACAGGGCCTCCCCTTATCGTCCATGAATGGGTGACTTGTTCTTTTCCTCTTTCCCCAGTGATTTGTGTCTCTATCTTGGTTACGGTGTTTGCATTGTAAGCTTTTGAATGGAACGCTTGCATCTTAAGGATTTTGCGGGAGCCTGAGAGGACTCCAGTCAAAAAGCAGGATACAAATATACTAAATACGTTTTTCTGGCCTAGGTCCAGGTACTATGCCTGAACAGGAAATTTAAGTCCGTGAAGGAGGCGGGGGGGGGCATGAATGCCCACCTCACTCCCACTGCCTCTGTGATTGTTGGCTCTGCCCTCTCTTCTCACCCTTCCTGTGTTGACTGAAGAAGTTCTCAAGAGGGCTGTCTAATCACATTTGCTTGATGTAAGACCCTTGATGTGTGGAGATTTCTGCTCACACTGAAGTGAATGCCACTAGAAGCCTCCTTTAGTTCCACATGGGGTGGGGTGGGGAGGTCACAGACCGAGTGGATGGTGATGCTGGTGGCAACAATGATGCACTCACCCTGTGCCCCCCCTACAAAGGTTTATATATTGCAGAGATGGAGCTCTCCAGGGTTGTTGGACTGTAACTCCCACCATCCCTAACTATTGGCTACGCTGGTTGGCATTGATGGGAACTGGAGGCCAACAACACCTGGAAGACCACAGGCTCCTCAGCCCTGATACAGTATGTGTTGCTGTAACGCCAGAATGGGGTTTCCATATCTTCCCCTAAACTGACAGGTGTCATAGATGAGGTCCACAAACTCTGATAGGAGAGGGAATCCTAGGGCACCAAGCCAATCTCCCCCACATTTAAAATTCTGATCACGACTTGAGGGATAGGCAAAGCCATAGCAATGACCTCATTCACGTGAGAGCTAATTCAGGAACTGAAGCTCAGCCGGCAGGGCATACAAATGACTCTAGGAAATGATTTAAGGGTTTATGAAAAATACCAATACAGTCTTTCAGCCAGGCAAGAAACAGATATGTCCACAGATGCTTCAGAGACTGATGTCATACTAGAGCACCAGTCCCCCCACCCCACCCCACTCCCACCTTGGGAATCAAGTATCCCCTGCAACAAGGTTCTACAGATGGAGCTGCTGGTTGTTGTTTTTAAATACTCAAAACCACAATCCAGGGTCTCCTTCCAGCCAACCATCTGCCACTACCATCCTTTTAAAACCACGTGGCCCTACCTCCCAAGCATAAGAGCCTTCTCTTTTAATGACTGAGAAATGCTGTACCTCCTTATTTATATTTTTGGCTACTTCAGGCATATCAACACTCTCAGCTCCTGGACCACATCCATTCTGCATAAGCCTGGCAATGGTATAAAGCTTGCTCAGCAAGAGCAGTTTCCAGAATAGCACAACCTCTCAATGGTCAGGCATGAATGCAGCCCTTTCTGTAACCAGGTGGTTGGCACAATCCCTAAGAACACGGCTGCAAATAGCCTGTTTCCTCTAAGAGATCTAAGGAGCAACTCCCATGTGCAGACATGAGTGATTCATTTACACAATGACACAGAAAAACAGACTACCTTTCAATTTATGAATGGGCTATTCTTTTTCGTCAGGCTCCAGAACAGAATGGTTTCCCCCCTGCCAGTTGCTCCCTGCTTTTATGCATTCACTCACTACATATATGCACACACATATTACTTAGGGTTCAGTGTTTGGACGTCATTAATATGCTTCCAAAAATGTTTCTTCAGTTCTTTATATTTGCACATTACTTTTGAAGTGGGGGCCACCACTGCTTTTAAAAAGAAGCCAGTATGACAGATGAAATTTGGGTTCAAATCTCCATTCAATCACGAAGCTTACCTTGGTCACAGGATGCCTTATTAGAGAAAAGTCTTGATTTAAAAAATGACCGCCTATACCTGTTCCCTGAAAAAAACCAACCTGTTTTGTTTACATGTGGAACTGCCCCTACAATCAGAGTTCTGTACACTTAGCTGCCTGTGGTTTCCTCAAGAGAAGTGAAAATAAAGTGATGCCCTGGGCAACAAAAGCTTATTTCTCAGTTTTACCATATGGAATTGTGCAGAACTGATTTTGATTTGAGGTGTGTGGTAGGGACGGGCAAATTTGTCAATTCCGTTCCTCTCTTTTTTTCAATCATAAATTCAATCTCTCCACATTTCCACATGAGTTTGTGAAAAAAAATTTTAAGTACTCGTGAAAATTCACCAGCATTTTAACTGATGTGTCTATTTTCCCTAATGTGAAGCATTTTCACGTGCTTTTTCATAATATGAACTTTTATACACACTTTAGCACACACATTTTTGCATATATTAGCTTGGCTGGAGGATTGCAGTGCAAAATTTGGAGACCTGCCAATTTCACAGGATGGCTGTGTTTCAGTTTATGTACTGTTTCGTAATGAGAGAATTAGGTAGGTCCACCTTTTCAACGCAGACTCAATTGCATCCCTCCGCCATCCCTGGAGGGCACACACACAAAAAGAGTAGGAAACTGGAGTAAAATGAAAGGCCTATCTTATTTCACCAGGCCAGTGTGTTATTGATTAAATGATATCCATGCCAGTTTTTTTAAGCTTTATTTTCTCACAGCTTACACATGAACCACTTGCCGAAGTGCATAGAAACCATAATGCATTTTCTTGGGCTTAAAGGTCAGAGATGTTGTATTACATGACATCAGCACAGGCAGTATTTTAAGAACATATACAAGCAATATTTCCTTTAAAACATAAATTTTACTAAGCAGAGCTATGTAAAATCTTTTGCTTGTTACAGAACACCATGGAGAAACAATAAAAACTTGTGAAGGTGATGCACAAAAGGCGGGGTTTCAGATTTAGCTGAACAAAATACTTATTTCACATACTTATAAATACAACTTAAGTTTCTAAGTGATATACAAAGCAGTGAAACTGAAAAAACTACAGTATAATACAATGCAATAAAAGAATAAAATCCCTGTGAAAAGCAGTGGTGGAGGAAGCCTTTGGGGCACCTGGGGTGGCGCACCCAGTGGTGGGGTGAACCGCCCATAGGGCCTGGATGAACCGCCTGTAGGGGTGGGATGAACCACCTGTAGGCACCCATAGGGAGGGATGGGACAGGGGTGTGGTGCCCATAGGGATGGGGTGTACGGCGCCCATAGCCTCGTCACGTCCACTGTCCGCTTGTTGCCTCCCTCCAGCTGTAGGGCAGCTGAGGCCCCGTGGCACGCCCCGTCCTGTTCCTATAGGTGTCCTTATCGTTGCGGCAGCGATCCCCCCCGGGGCAATCAGCATGGCAGCAATCCACCCAGGGGGGATTTTGTCACCCCCCTCAGGGATGACACTTGGGGCAGACAGCCCCCACCGCACCCTTCTTTCTCCAGAGAGCCAGTGTGGTGTAGTGGTTAAGAGCGGTGGACTCATAATCTGGTGAACCAGGTTTGCTTCCCCGCTCCTCCACCTGCAGCTGCTGGGTGACCTTGGGCTAGTCACACTTCTCTGAAGTCTCTCAGCCCCTCTCACCTCACAGAGTGTTTGTTGTGGGGGAGGAAGGGAAAGGAGAATGTTAGCCGCTTTGAGACTCCTTCGGGTAGTGATAAAGCGGGATATCAAATCCAAACTACTTCTTCTTCGCCGCTGCCACCACCGCCGCCGCCACTGGTGAAAAGCATAGCAGCACACTTGGAAAACATCCTAAGGGATGTTTAGAATCTCTTCCTTCTTCAGTCTCCCTCTTGCCAAGGCAGGCAGATCTGGATTCACAACCGACGACACTCACCCCAATAACACATACACACCACAACCAAATGCTTACATCTATACAAATTGCAAGATACCCACCACTCATCCAATTATCACCCTCACATACTCAGCAATACACACAAACACACCATCCTTCCCAATATCCCTTCAATATCTTTCTCTCATTCACCAAACTATTATTGCCAGTCTCTCTCTTCACTCTAGTAAATATGAACATAGTGGTATAGTAGAAATGAGTGATCTATAGTCAGTGCTTCCCCCCCACTAAAAAAATGTTTAAGGGTATTCTCATTTTGACTCAGGACAATCACCATTTTATAGTTCAAATCAGGGGAAAATAAATACAGTTCTGTAAATGGAGAAAAGTACAAAGATTTTCAAAATGTTTAGGGTTTGCATACCCCTGCATCTCCCCCCTGAAAAAAACACTGTCTATAGTAGTTCCAAAGCTATGATGTCTCTTGGGTGACCACTTATTCTGTCTGTTTTAATTCTCGGTAGTTTTTACAGGGGTTTACACACACACAGCACCACACCCATTGGGGAAAATGCATGTACTATGATGTATAAATCTATAGTGTAGATAGGGTCTATGCCTTGTCTGGGCTGGGTGCACTTGCCTCAAGCAGAAAAATGTATTTTCATTTGTGGCAGCCACACCTCTGAAATGCCCTCACTAGAGAAATTTGCCCGACAACATCTCTATTTTTCCATGTAGCAGGCAAATAAAAACTTTTTATAAATAATCCCTTCAGTACTGGGTGATGGGATAGCAGAGTAGAAATGTATCAAAGAAACAAAGATAATTAAGACAATTATAGAAATATCAAATGGTATAGTTTTTTTTAAGATAAATATTTCTATCTAGCTGGAATCAGACAGGTGTCTAAAACAATGAAGCAGAGGTTTGTTTTCTTTGGCAAACAATCTCATAAGGAAAGAGAGAGGGAAGAGAGATTAATTTTATTTTTTCACATTTGTCATGGTAATCATATCTGCCATCATTTCACAAATATTTGTTGACAAGTTCATTGTTCTGAACTCAGCATATGGATTTTCCTGAAAGGACTATGGTACTGTGTAGGCAAAAACTGCCAAATCATTGTTAAAACATTATCTTAAAAATCCAGTGCTCATTTTAACGTTGCCTGAAGCACAATATTTTATAAATACGATCACATATTGAAAAAATATTATCCTACTCCCACATAACATCTGCAGTATCACAGAATTCTGTGTTTGTGTGCAACAATAATGCTTGTTATTTCTGCTGAAGTTCTCAATAGCAATAGAAAACTACAACATGGCTCATTTCTCATTCTCTGTGCTCCCACTCCAGTCTTCATCCTGGAATGGAAGGTTTTTTAAATGCCATATTTATTATATTCATAAACCATGTATTGGAGACCTTGATTTATTGCTCCATTTCTCATCACTTGACAACCCATAGTTGGAAAGGTTAACTGTCTCAATTGAACAACAAAATATAATCTGTGGTGTGATTGCTCGTTTAGACATACAAGCTAATTTTTGCACCCATCCAGTGATACACTTGCATGTGTGATGAGGATAAAGACACTTTCTCACCTTCTGTTTTGCCTCCAGTTCTCTCCCCCAACAACATGGAATTTTATTTTGAAATAAAGTTATTTCAAAAAATAGACAACAAAATAAGAAGCATATGCATTACAATAAGATCATGAAAGAACTACAAAGTAAAAGTAGCTGTGTTGGCTCATAAGAAAAGCACCAATTAGGCCAATACCTTTATTTAAAGGTAAAGGTAAAGGTAAGGGACTCCTGACAGTTAAGTCCAGTCGCAAATGACTCTGGGGTTGTGGCGCTCATCTCACTTTACCGGCCAAGGGAGCCGACGTTTGTCCACAGTTTTTCCGGGTTATGTGGCCAGCATGACTAAGCCACTTCTGGTGAAACCAGAGCAGCGCACGGAAACGCCATTAACCTTCCCGCTGGAGCGGTACCTATTTATTTACTTGCACTTTGACGTGCTTTCAAACTGCTAGGTTGGCAGGAGCTGGGACAGAACAACAGGAGCTCATCCTGTCGCGGGGATTTAAACCACCAACCTTCTGATTGGCAAGACCAAGAGGCGCAGTGGTTTAGACCACAGTGCCACCTGCGTCCCGCTTACCTTTATTTAGCTCACCCAAATGTCACAAAATAGTGTGCTGTTTTTTTTTTTTTTAATTCTCCAGGACTCTTCATCAAGCTAGATGGTAAACAGAGCAAGGGTGTGGAAGAGGAGGGAAAAAATCTGGTCAATGTTGAAGTTGTGGCCTCTGCATTTAATCACAGCCTTAAGCTGGAATGTAGGAGACAAAGCAGACATTCAAAGGAGACTGTTCAGGGCTGTGCAGGTTTCAGGTTGCATCAAAGGATGCTGGGATGAAGGAACAAGCACTGCTGGATCTTCCTGATTACTACCTATTGGATAAGAGGACGGCAGATTTGTATCAGTGGAAGGTCCATGGCTCAGTGGTAGAGCATCTGCTTTGTATGCACAAGGTACCAGTTTCAATTCCCAACATCTCCAGGTAGGGCTTGGAGAGACCCCAGCCTGAAATCCATTGCCAGGCAATGTGGACAATACTGAGCTGGATTGACCAATGGTATAAGGCAGCTTCCTATTAGGCAGGAGTGGGAAAACTAACCAATGACTATGAATGCAGGTGTCGAGTTGGAAACAATGGGTTGATTTCATTGGGTCTACTCTGGCTAGAATAACCCAATGAACCTGTCAGTAAATATTTTTGAAATGATAGCAACTGTGATAACTTGAAAAAATAACATTCATAACCCCCCCCCCCTCATTTCATTATTTGTTTCATTTATCCTATCACAATTGGGAGCTGTACAGAACTTCCCACCTTTTTTATTATTATTCTTCTGAGCAAAAATAGCCACAGTTTATCGTGAAGTTGGGTAGGAATGTATCAAAGATTATAACTGCCTACAGGGAGATTTTGGATCAAAGTAATAGTTCCACTTATTTCCATTTCTGATATGAATAGTTAAGGACTTGTATAGACACTTTGCTGCGAAGTGTCATTTATTTCATCAAAAAGGATGCACAGGACTTGTAAATACAATTTTTTAGACGATCTGAAACTGCTAAAACTCACTGTGCAGTTGCTATTTCCTTGGGTATTTAATACAGGATCCATATTTAAAATTGCATTTGTAAGAACTTAGTGAGGGTCATTCCAGTGCAGAATATCACAAATGTTATGAAACTCTGTCCAAAACAGAAGCTTTTTTTGACATTCCTCTTTTGGCTTGAGGACGTATCCAGTTTTGCAGCTGCCCTGTAGAGCTTCATTTATGCCAGGATTCAACTATGGCATATTTTTTTTATAATGCCAGATCTCAACTCTGGAACATCTGAAGTATGAATAAATAAAACAGCCCCTGAGCAGATGAGAAATGTATTTCACTCAGCTCCGAGTAAATAGCTATAAAGAACCCCCACATACCTGGGTTTAGAGAACCCAAATTTGGGGGTCTTGTCTAGAAAGTTTTGGACCTGTTGCAAAAAGAAAAGAAAAGAAAAAAGACACAAAAGGTAAGTGATGGATCAGGAGAAGAAAAACATGCAAACTCAGACATCGGTTCTTTGTAGAATTGCAGAGTTCTTATAACAGGCAGTTCATTTCCTGGGGTAAAATCCTAAAAAAAGGTGAACAACTAACTTTGGGGGGGCCCTCATGCATGTTCACTTCATCAAATCTGGCCCTCTTTGAAAAAGGTTTGGACACCCCTGTGACTTATAATGACCAGCTTGAATGAAAACTGTTCAGGGAGAGGAAGGGCCAAATAGAGCTAGTATCTCAGCCAAGCGAATGGGATGTGGCCCCTGCTGCCTCATTTGTGCCTCTGCTGCAACCAGATAGAAGGGCTGCTGCTCAGGCATGCCTACTCTAGGGGATCAAGGTGTCTTCAGTCCCCTCAAAAATTTTGGGAAGGGGTTCAGGCCCCTTCAGTGTTAAGGGGGTGTAAGAAGCCAAGTGTAGAGTCCAGTTTCAGTGTCCGGCTCCTCCAGAATGCTCAACCTCCTCAAGATGATGTGACATCAAACACACGCAATGTGCACCAGGCCCTCTCAATCTTGGGGTAACTTGGCGCCACTGCTGCTGTTGAGGACAGTTGAGGGAAAGAAGGGGCCAAATGGATCTGGTACGTTTGCACGCCCGATGGAGGAAGCCAGTGTGGTGTTGTGGTTAAGAGTGGTAGACTCGCAATCTGGTGAACTGGGTTCGCATTTCCGCTCCTCCACATGCAGCTGCTGGGTGACCTTGGGCCAGTCACACTTCTTTGAAGTCATTCCCACTCACCTCACAGAGTGTTTGTTGCAAGGGAGGAAGGGAAAGGAGAATGTTAGCCGCTTTGAGACTCCTGAAGGGGAGTGATAAAGTCAAATCCAAACTCCTCCTCCTCCTCCTCCTCCTCCTCCTCCTCCTCCTCCTCCTCCTCCTCCTCTTCTTCTCTCCCTCTCCTATAGCCAGTCAGAATGGCTGAAGCTAGGTGCCAGTCTCCAGAGGCAGCAGCCCCATGTGGAATACATTGCGCTCACCAAATCAGAAGGTGGTGGTGGGGCACCCTGAGCAGGACCTCAGCAGGAGAAATGAGTGCATAATAGCAGGTGGGCTAGGAGGCAAAAAAATATTTCCATTATTTATTTCCTTCACATTGCATTTGGAAGCCAATACAGCTGACCCATTTGTACAGTTTACAGGGATTCTGAATTTGCACAGTGTTTCATCTCCTTGTCTCTCATTAGCTCCAATCTAGTCCATAGCCAACACGCACATGCCTAAAACCCCTTTCATTTCACAATTGTCTCTAGTATTTTCTTTTGTACTGTTGGTTATCATTTCCTTTGATGAGAAGTGCACAAGCTTCTCTTTTAGTGTTTGTGATGCTCTGCGCTGTCTGTGTGCTGCTGGATGTGTGGATTGGGGTCAGCATGAAACCGTCTTTCATTGTTTTGCTTAAATGTTTGTTGTTTAGTGTATTTATTTTCTGCTCTTTCTCCCAAATTGGAATTCAAGGCTACTCACAATATTTATCAACATCATTATAAAATACAAATAAAAATGAACTAATTAAAAACATTACTTAAAGGACAGTATAAAACAAATTTAAAGTAGAGTTTTTCCTGACAGAAGCACTATATAATCTAAGAAACTATAGAGTCTATATTACTTAAGAGGAGAAGATTCCTCCACAAAATCTTCTGTGCAGGGCTTTTTTCAAGCTGAAACTTACTAGAACTCAGTTCCGGCACCTCTCAGGTGGGCGCCATTGCCATTATACGAGAACAAGGGAAGCGTTCATGGCGAGTTCCAGCACCTCGTTTTCCAGAAAAATAGCACCAGGTAGAAGGATGAAAGAGAAAAAGCTCTTTGCACTTCTCCTTTGCTCAGAATGGATGGGAGGGCAAGTGGCCAATTCTGGCATCTATTGAAATGTGGGGATGTTTAAAGGATGTTTAAAGAGAGTGTACAGCATAGGAAAAGCTGAGCAAGTGCAAACAGGAATGGAGCAGGCAGAACAGTCTCTTGTGCATTGTGGTTTCTTAAGGAATATTTACTGAGACCTTTCACTGGTATCATAGAAGTCTCTGGTGGGCACACTGAAAGCAAAAGGTAGGTCACACTCTAAATACAGGCAGTAGTAAGTATGTTGTCTGGCCTGTATGCAAATATTAAGAAATTTGTTGATTTCTTGCTTGTAAGACTGGTTTAAGAGCTCTTCAGCAGGTTGGATAAATGTTGCTAGCAGTTTCTGGTTTCTTTTAGTGGTGTTTTGTGAACTTAAGGCCATAAAACTGATGAACTGAAGGACCTGAAGCCTGGATTCACCCATCCCTAGGAAAGAATATCTGTTCCGTTGAATATCTGTCTATCCTGCAGTCTTTTGGATCAAAGTAAAACCTTTTTGTCAATCACCTCCAGTTCAGCCTCCCATTAGCATATATATGAAGCTTGGACTTTTTGCTCTAATGTGCACTGCTTTACACTGCCTTACGTTGAAGAGTATTTGCAGTGCCCATTCACCCAGCTTGGAGAGATCCATTTGGATCCATTTCCAATCCCCTTTAGTTCTTACTATCCTGAACAATTCATGTCATCAGCAAACGTGGCCACATCGCTGCTCATCCATAATTCCAGGCCATTTATGAACAAGTTTAAAAGCAGAGGTATAAATAATGATCCTTGAGGGACCTCATTTCTTACTTCCCTCCTATAATTTTCCATTTATTCCTACTATTTGATTCCTATTCTTTAACAAGTGCTTAAGCAGAACTGTCCTCCTGTTACACGTCTGCTACCCTTATTTGTCAAGTGAGGTACTTTATTGAAAAGGCTGTGCAGAGACACCCTGATCTGCTCTGTGGCCCCAATTCACGGCCCATAGATTGGGCAAACCTACCCTGCACTGCCCTAGGACCACCTGTCCACATCCAGGCCCAGAACAACTTGGGAATGTGACTGGTTGTGTAGTATCATAGATAGGTTTCATGTGGTGGGGGCAAGTGCGGTACTGTGTCTTCTGCCCTGCTACCTACTAAGAGCAGCTGGGTTCAGTTTATTGTCATTTCCTGAATCCCTCCCTCCAATCCCTTTTAAAACTGTTTTTACCACTTTCCAGTCTTCAGGTATAGAGGGACTAGTTACATATTTCTGTTTGGAGATCAGCAATTTCACATCTGAGTTCTTTGGAAAACTCTTGGGTAAATGCTCTTGACCCAGTGCAGTGATGATTTCAGAGTTGCTAAGCACTATGCCCCCCTGACAAACCTTTCCTCATTCAAGCTGAACCATACTGAAAACATTTCCCCCTCTGCAGAAAAATGTATGTTTCTATACAGAGCAAATTTCTTAAAATCTTCACCCGGAGTTTTACTGCATGCTGATTATTCAGTGCTTGAACAATGAAACGAGAAGCCGCTGTAGCAGCCACCTACAGCAGCCCATAGATTCCTAACTATTCATTTCACAGTTGTTAATTTTTGCTCAAACGTCTCAGCAGAGGCCCATAGGTGAAGTGTCTCAAATCTATTTCAAACAAGACAATGCCTCTGTGCCCTCTCCTTGGGTACGAGTGGAATAACGAGCCCATTAGAGCTGCACAAATTTATGTTCAAGGTTGCCCAGGGACATACAGGAACACTGTGTCCAGACTTTCACTGTGACCATTGCTGCATCCTGTCCTGCAGAACCGTGTGTCTGGAAATTATTCAGCTGCGTCAGGGTAGACCTGACCAGGACACTGAGGTTTAAATGTTTGCTTCATTAAATCTCCTCCTGTGAAGCAAGAGCAAGAAGTGCAGATTTGTGGAGGAAGTTAGTGTTATAGAGAAGAAATGCTTTCAGATGGGAACACACTGAACAAGACTGCTCTGAACCTCAATCTGCTGGTATATATAAAAGAGGCAGTCCCAAGCGTTTTATCTGGGCCTTGCTGAGTGTGACCAAGGCCACATTCACATTATATTTTTAAAGTGCCATGGTATCACTCTAAACAGTTGCGGCTTCCCAATCCTGGGAGCTGTAGTTTGTTAAGTGTGCTGAGTATTGTTGATGCCTATTCCCCCCACAAAGCTACATTTCCCAGAGTGATTTAACTATCATTTCTGCTTTGCAGGAAACTCTGGGAATTTTAGCTACGTGAGGGGAATAGATGTCTTCTTCTTTCTTTTCTTCTTAAATATTTTTTATTAGCTTTCAATTATATAATTCCACCCCCTCCAATATATGCCACATTATATCAACACCATATTACCCCACATGATTCTCATGTTTTGTTTTATTTAGGAACCAAAAGAGGGGGTGGAGGGAAGTCTGGGAATTTGGGGGTGGGGTGAAAATGTTTCCTCTTTGGTTATTCTTTAATGTTAATGGGAATAGATACCTTCTAACAACTCTCAGCACCCTTAACAAACTACAGTTCTCATATTGGTGTTTTCTTTTCGGGGGCAGCCATGACGGTTTAAAATGGTATCATAGTGCTTTAAATCTATGCTGTGAATGTTGGGTGGGCTGGGGCAGTGACAAAGGCAGAGGTCCCTTCAGTGGGGTAGGTAACAAAGATGGACACCAGAAGCTCTCTTACACCAAGCCAATCCATTGGCTCTTCTTGTTCAGTACTGTCTAGAACCTGACCAATAGCAGATCTCCAAGTTAGGGACATCAAAAAAACTAAGATCATGGCCACTGGTCCCATCACCTCCTGGCAAATAGAAGGGGAAGAAATGGAGGCAGTGAGAGATTTTACTTTCTTGGGCTACATGATCACTGCAGATGGTGACAGCAGTCACAAAATTAAAAGATGCCTGCTTCTTGGGAGAAAAGCGATGACAAACCTAGAGAGCATCTTAAAAAGCAGAGACATCACCTTGCCCACAAAAGTCCGTATAGTTGAAGCTATGGTTTTCCCAGTAGTGATTTATGGAAGTGAGAGCTGGACCATAAAGAAGGCTGATCGCTGAAGAATTGATTCTTTTGAATTATGGTGCTGGAGGAGACTCTTAAGAGTCCCATGGACTGCCAGAAGATCAAACCTATCCATTCTGAAGGAAATCAGCCCTGAGTGCTCACTGGCAGGACAGATCCTGAAGCTGAGGCTCCAATGCTTTGGCCACCTCATGAGAAGAGAAGACTCCCTGGAAAAGACCCTGATGTTGGGAAAGATTGAGGGCACAAGGAGAAGGGGACGACAGAGGATGAGATGGTTGGACAGTGTTCTCAAAGCTACCAGCATGAGTTTGACCAAACTGCAAGAGGCAGTGGAAGACAGGAGTGCCTGGCATGCTCTGGTCCATGGGATCACGAAGAGTCGGGCACGACTAAACGACTAAACAACAACAAAGTTAGGGACATAAGAAGCTGCCTTATACTGAGGCAGACCAACAGGCAATCCAGCTCAGTGTTGTGTACACTGACTGACAGCAGCCCTACCTGGAGACGAACCTGGGAATTCTGGCATGCGAGGCAGATGGCTCTACCAGTGAGCTATGGCCCTTCCTCTAAGTTATCAGATGGGACCTAATGGAGGTGTCATAGACTGAACATGGGACCCCTTGCATACAAAGGATATGCACTACCCCTAGGTCCATGAATAAGGGGCCAGGGCATTTCTTTTTTGAATGTTTTAAATTAATTTTTATATAGCATGAAAAAGCAAGGGCAAGATGAACATACACAGAGCAGAAAATATAAAAGAAAGTGCAGAATCCAAAGCATTCCACAGCTTTTGAAAGAATGTGAAGAAAAAGTGCGAGCCAATTACTGAAATTATTATCTAATTGGCTTTATCCAGAGCTGGCTGTGTGTGGGAGGAGGCTTCCTTGTTGGACCAGAACTATTAACATTGCCAATGCATTTCTCAACAGCTTATAAAAGCAGTGTCCATACAAATAATCCATTTCAGCAAAATACAGTTCCTTCTCATCCAGCTTTTGGGACCAAGATTTTGAAGGGAAAAAGCAACTGCCCAGAAAAAGAAGAAGAAAACAAAAGCCTAAGAAATGCAATCAGCAAAGCTTTGGATCTGACAGTGCTTTTGTTTTAGATTCTTCTTCTCACATCCATTTTGGATTTCTCTGTCCATAAATATATTGATATATTGAAGTATGCAGCTTCAAATGTCACATTTTTCTCCTTTAATTCACAGCCCAAGAAAATTTCTGAAGTGTTAAAGCTGGGATCAACAAAAGAGAGGATATTCACAAGATGACAGATTTTGCTTTTTTTTTTTTTTTAGGAGAAAAAGACATAATGCCTTTTATTGCAGTAAAAAGAAACCAATATTCTGAAAGGATTCAGAGTTGAATCTTGCAGCTTTCACACAAATTACACAGGTGTCTCAGCATCTCCAGAATTCTATTACCAATGTTTTATATATTACACAGCTCTGAGAACATGAAATGTGTCTTACAAATTCAACTGCTTGTAGTTACTGTTTCAGAAATCATACCATCCATTTTTGTACTTTGGAGGGAAACAAACTTTCCAATGGGCTGAGCCTAGTTTTAAGTTTTGGATCTCCTATTATATTTTACCAATGGTGCTGGAGGAGACTCTTGAGACTCTTTTTTTCTAGATAAAAAAAGAGAGAAAGGTATTTAAATCACAAATGATTGATAACCGCAAAGTGTTTGGGGTGTAAAAAGGGTTTAGTGCACATAATTTGGGTGGAGATCTCTAAAACCATGAGGGTATCCTGTACTGCAGTGTGGCATTAAAGCATTTAAGAATCAGTTCACCAGATTTAATTCTGAGGATATGGTAGAAATAGTTTCTCTATTGTCAAAAATATAATGTGGACTATGATGTCCTATAGCTCATGCAATTATTTAAATCAGGGCTCAGAAACCTTTAGTTCATCAGACACAGCCAGCATGCTCAATGATCAGAGATGGTGGAAGTTGGAATCTACCAACATCTTGGATGCCTGCAAGTTCCACACCCCAGTGGTGGAGGAAGTGGGTGTGGTGGGGGTAGCCATCCCAGGTGTCATCCCTGAGGGGAGTGCACCCTACCGCCCCCCCTGGGACGCTCGCCACCCACTGTGGGTGTCACCCCCCTGGGACGCTCGATGCTTGCGGTGCCCCTACGGGTGGCTAGGCCTGCCCCCGAGTGCACAGGTTGTGCGCTGCTCCGCGTGCCAGAACAGCTAGCTCCGCCTCTGCCCCACCCCTGATTTAAATCTTCTTGTCACATGGAAGACAGAACATGCTTGTTTTCTCCTGCTCCAGAGGGCAGGACCCAAACCAACAGCTTCAAGTTATAAGAAAAAAGATTCCAACTTTTAACACCAGGAATTACTTCCAGACAGTAAGAAGAAGAAGAGGAGTTTGGATTTGATATCCCATTTTATCACTACCGGAAGGAGTCTCAAAGCGGCTAACATTCTCCTTTCCCTTCCTCCCCCACAACAAACACTCTGTGAGGTGAGTGGGGCTGAGAGACTTCAAAGAAGTGTGACTAGCCCAAGGTCACCCAGCAGCTGCATGTGGAGGAGCGGAGACGCGAACCCGGTTCCCCAGATTACGAGACTACCGCTCTTAACCACTACACCACACTGGCTATTTGACCATAGAATGGACTCCCACAAGAGGTGGCAGACTCTCCTTCCTTGAAGTTTTTTAATCAGAGGCCATCTGTCATGGATGCTTTAGTTGAGATTCCTGCACTACAAGGGGTTGGACTAAATGACACTCAGGATCACTCCCAATTCTACAGTTCTATGATTCTATGACCTATGTGTACAGGCACAACATGCTCTAGCATCTCAGAATATATCAAGGAATGTTTGGTTGAGCTAAATGAGCTTGGAGAGAACAAAGCTTATTTACTTCTATCAGAGTGGAGCCTCTCATAATTTTTTGTCTAGGAGTGAAGAACACACTGATTAAAATGACACACTAGCCAAGATTAATGTGATTGGAAAGCAGCACAAAACTTCCTAGACTACATTTTTTTTTTTAATGTTCGGTTATAATTCAGAAACAAGTAGATTAAAATTTGAGCATCTTCCCAGAGAGTCCCAGACAAGATGTCCCCAACTTTGATGACAACATTATACACTTCGGCATTGTGTTTCAACAGTGCATTCTTGGCTGCATCTGGATGCCACATGAAGATGGGGCTGGAAGTCCTGTCTCCTAGAGAGATAGAAAGGCACCTGGCTGAACTGCCATGTATCTTATTGATCTGTGGACAAAGTGGTGGAATGCTGTAAGCTAAAGGTAAAGGGACCCCTGACCATTAGGTCCAGTCGCGGACAACTCTGGGGTTGCGGCACTTATCTTGCTTTATTGGCCAAGGGAGCCGGTGTACAGCTTCTGGGTCATGTGGCCAGCAGGACTAAACCGCTTCTGGCGAACCAGAGCAGCGCACGGAAATGCCGTTTACCTTCCCGCCAGAGCGGTACCTATTTATCTACTTGCACTTTGACGTGCTTTCGAACTGCTAGGTTGGCAGGAGCAGGGACCGAGCAACGGGAGCTCACCCCGTCGCGGGGATTCGAACCACCGACCTTCTGATCAGCAAGTCCTAGGCTCTGTGGTTTAACCCACAGCGCCACCCGCGTCCCGGTGGAATGCTGAGGGAAAGGTTAATAAATGGGTGAATAGGCCAGTGGAGGTAGACAAGTTAAGCATGCCCCTGTCTCCTTCCCCACTGCACTTCATGCATCTGGAAGCCCAACAGAGATGACGAAAAATGCTCATTTCCCAGATAATAGAGCTGGGAGGATTTGCATGCCTGGTTTTGATTATCCCTCCCAGAACTCAGTGATAGAATGCTGTAGGGTGGGCTGGCAGTTAATAAACAGACTGGAGAGAGAGTACAGGAAGGACTAGCTTTCCGTGGGGAACCTGCAGCACAAATTAGTCAATTTCAGTTTCTCAGCTTTCCAGTTCAATCCATTTGCATATCAATTTGTGAATTCTTCTTTAAGAAACGTCCACACAAACATTTTCATGTGTCTATGTGGTCTAAACCACAGAGCCTAGGACTTGCCGATCAGAAGGTCACCGGTTCAAATCCCCACGATGGGGTGAGCTCCCGTTGCTCGGTCCCTGCTCCTGCCAATCCAGCAGTTCGAAAGCACGTCAAAGTGCAAGTAGATAAATAGGTACCACTCCGGCGGGAAGGGAAACAGCGTTTCCATATGCTGCTTTGGTTCACCAGAAGCGGCTTAGTCATGTTGGCCACATGACCCGGAAGCTGTACGCCAGCTCCCTCGGCCAATAAAGCGAGATGAGCGCCGCAACCCCAGAGTCATCCGTGACTGGACCTAATGGTAAGGGCTCCCTTTACCTTTATGTGCTCACATCTCCATTTTACTCTATTTTTACACAAGAAAGTACCGCATTTTGACCCTAGGCTTGGGATTCTCCATTTCGACTACATATTATTTCTTGTCTTCTTTTTAGTGATGTCTGCTCAGCCATCCTAACTGGGTACGGAAGGGCATTTTGATGGGGATTCCTATGCACCTAGTTCCAGCCTTGCTTGACATAACACTGCTTTTGCCAATGCCATTTTTCTAGAAAAAGAGGTGCCGGAACTCACCATGAACGCTTCCCTCATTGTCGCAGAATGGCAATGGTTCCCATCTGAGAGGTGCCAGAACTGACTTCCAGCTGGGGAAAAAAGTCCTGGCTTTTATCCTCCAGAACAATCAGGATTCAAACATTGGTGTCTGGGCAGCAGCAAAAACCTTGCTCAGAATTGTTTTCATATGTTTAAGGTCACAAATAACATGTCAAGGGCAAATGAGTAAGCAGTGTGCAAGTTGAAATAATGTCATTTAGAGTAATAACAGACGGTTGCTACTGAGTGCTTGTGTGAAGCATAACTATAGCACAGCAGCACCCATCAGCTGGAGAACTAAATATGAAATCCATTTTTCTCTGGTCTACAAAGTGGGCATAAATGACCCAAACATATGACAGGTTTGTTAATTAAAATACTGGCAGACTTCCAACAGGACTACTTGGCGGTTTATTATAATGAAAGCTGTTTCCCAGTCTACTATGCATGGCAAATTACCATATGTCATTTCACCAGTCGGGAGAAAGAGGCTTCTTAATCTTTCCACCCCTTTATTAATGAAAAATGTGGAGGTTCGTTCGCCTGCTTACTTTGTTTTATTAAGGAGAGTAGATAAGAAAATAGTCCCGGTTTCTGTGCTATACTTATATATAAAAGTATTTGTGTCCCACCTTCTCTCAAAACATCAGGGCAGTTTAAAAGCTGTACAGAACAATTGTTAAAATGACTGGCTACCCAAGAAAATCATAAACAACAGTATAGGCCGTCTTCAAAAGAGGGCTAAAAGTCCAAGTATAGGATGTTTGCAGAATCTCTACTGGAAGAGCAGTTCATAGCATAGGACTGATGACACTCAATGCTTGACTTCTCTTTGAGGCCAGTTTGGCCTCTCTAACATGGGGGACAAATAATAGTGCTCCTCCATTTGAACTCAGGGGTCAAACTAGGATATAAGGACTCAGGAGGTCCTTAATATATTGTGGACTTAAGTTATTCAGGGTTTGTTATATCAATACCACACAGTCCTTTCTGCATGCAAACAGTTTGTTCTAATACAAGGTTTCCTCATGCATAACAAATGTCTTTTCCCTTGACATTCTCATTCCAACCATTATAAATATTTGTTGGAGATGTCTGGAAGGCCTGGTGTATATACCACAGTTTTATTGAGGTGCAAAGTCTTTGTGTACAGCGAATAGCTGGCCAACTGTTATTGCACACTCAATATATAGTAAAGGTTGGATCTGAAGGACGTTTGGTCACATGAGATGTGTACTGATAGCCTACAGGTGCATGACTGTGGTATTTTATTGTTGCTAAATGATGGCACGTCCATCATGTGCTGTATGGTTGCCACGAGCTTCTTAAATCAGCAGTAATGACAGATGAGGAAAACAGGAGTGAGCATGCAGTTAAAATTGGGTTTGAAAATATGGTTGCGCTGCGCCATGTAGGAGCAGGTCTTCCTGCTTAACTTCAGAAGGATCAGATCCTGTGTGGTGATGCTTTGTGGGAAAGCAAGAATGAGAGGCCTGGTGGGAAACGCACCCCCTACCTTCTCCTGTGAAGATGTGCTGTCTGCTAGGACCCTTGTTTTTGTGGTTTCCCCTTCCTGTGTGGTGCTCTGATGGCCCTGGATGGCTCTGGGCCACTCAACCCAATGCGTAGTGATCAGGTTTCTCAGCCCACCTCAAATGTGGTCCAGGTGTCTCTGAATAGGCTTTTATTTGGCTTGGGATTCAGGCCTCAGTTGAACCCTGTGCCACAGCCCTTGCCTCTATCATGCCTCCTATTAAACCACAGAAGCCAAAGCTACAAAAACAAAACTGGCCTAACTCCAAAATCAGTCAAAAACTGAGATTCACCTGGTGCTTGATCTACTGCCAATCAATTTCAGTGAAGATTGGCATGTCCCTGGCCTCTGCCACCATCTCCTGGTACTTGACCACCTCATACTGATGGATGGATAGTTCCAATTAGCAAATTGCTTCTTTAGCTGCCACTGGAGGTGTTAGCACTAAAGGAATTAAAACACCAAGTCCTCATCACATATGAACAGCTCTTCAGAGTCTCACCATTTCCCGACAGTTTTCCACATGGGGCAGGCAGCGCAGCCCGCAGATTCCTTTTACTTTTCATTGGAGGAAAACGGCAACATTAAAGCATGTTAAGAATAATTTTGTATGGGGATTTGGAATATAGTGACGAATCCCCATGTGATTAAAGCTGCAAAATACATGCAAGATCGTAGGTGCTCTCTTCAGGCTTCTGAGCACATAACACAGACCCTTCACCAGATCAAAGCAATTAAAAAAAAGAGAAATGAGTGTATGCAAGCAGTTTCAAAACTCTCACAGTTCTCCTGCTGTTACCGACACTTTTGATGCTCTCCTTTTTATTGTGGGAGGATGCATCTCATCTTCCTACGCTCCCCCCTTCTGCAAAGCAAATAACTATGATCACACACGGAGCTTTCTTGGAAAGATTGCACATAATAACCCAGATAAGATAAGAGTGTCCTTTCCATTTAAATTATATGTTCGGGTTTTTAAAAGAAATCTTGGAATGATAAGAGGATCTTTCTCCACTGTGGCCTGTATTTTGCAACAACCCATGGACTCAGAGGTCTTGCTCAGGTGAGCTGGGGGGACAGAGGAGAATAGGTGTGTCTGGGGAGGTTTGGGGATCACCCCCCCACCCCGAACAAGCCATGGCTTGCAGTGCAGCATGTGCTAAACCACATGAAGCATCACACAATGTGGCTAACAGCTTGGCACATGGAGGAGGAGGAGAATTGCTAGGAGGGAGCTTCTGAGAAGCATAAACAGGACTGTCAATAGATGGAAGGTGGAATGGTATGTGCTGCTGTGGTGAAGATACAAACTCAGCTCCTTTTATTACTAACAAGGGATGTATTCCTCTGGGACCGCTACTAATGAATTTCCAAGAAGAATGAATGTTTTATTCCAAATTTAATTAACTACTTTTTACTAATATCTTGAACCGAGCTGAACTTCTTTAACAAACTAAGGATGAAGATATGGCTATTTTGCTAGTAATTAAGGATGAGAAAGTAAGAACAACTAACTGATTAAAGGGTTTTGCTTGACTGGACTTTACGTTATTAACAAATTCTCAGTGTGAGCTTATCCCTACCACATTTGAGCCACCACTAACCTTGATCTCAATATTCTATTTACCCGCTCTGCAAGATTAACGTGCACAAAGAATTATAAGGACTATATTTTCCCCTTTATTCTTGGAATTTCTGTTTGAATCTAAAAGAGGATTTAGCATTTTTAAGAAGACTAACCAGGCAATCTTGCTGGCTAGCAGAAGGACATGACTAAATAGTGGAGTCCTGTTGCTCATGACAGTTGGGGCAGAAAGTGGGGCAGCCCAGGGCTGGTTGCAATGCTTGGTCTCAGATTGGGCTCTATGCCATCAAGTGATATCAGTGGGGCTGGCTCAGGACCTGACAGATCCTGGACCAACTCAAACACTCCCTGGCCCTAGAACATCCCAGTTTCTGTACTTGGGCCTGCCTGCTTCGTAGACAAAACTGGTAGCTCCATGGATACCTCCTCCTTATCTATGCCCTCTAAGCTAAGGAGGTTTTGACTGCCGCATCACTGGCCTAATACTACTATTTTGCTTTTTGCTAATTCATTATTATTGAGTGTTGCTTTTGGTTAATCAACAATTGTGTCTTGTTGACATTTGGAGAGATAATGTGCTCAACCATTTGAGCAGAGTTTTACAGTTAATCTGCTGGATAGCTGACCAAGTTACTAATTAGTTCTTTTAATATTTAGCTAGATTACTATCCCAGCCAACAAAAAAACCCCATTCTTTATTAATTATATGCATATGAACAAGATGTCAGGAAAAATTAGGGGAAATTCCACAGCCAGGTAATGAGACCGAAACTTTGATTATCCAATGGGAAGTAAGGATTTATCATCAACTACATCTTAACATCCAGTTTAGGTAAGGGGATATGCCTGGATAGCTCAATTGGTTAGAGTGTGGTGCTGATAACACCAAAGCTGCAGGTTCAATCCTCGTATGGGACAGCTGCGTATTCCTGCAATGCAGTAGGTTGGACTTGATGATCTTCAGCTTCCCTTCCAACTCCACAATTCTATGATTCTATGACGTCATTACTCAACTGTGATGCTAATAACTTTGCTCCAACCATGGCAAGCTGGCTGGATTCAGGAATGCATATATTAATGTAGACCAAAAAAGGATTTTTCAAAAAGTGTAGAATTTTTTAAAATATTTGTAAAACGATAAACTAGATAAGATTATATAATCCAGAAATCTGTGGCTATTATTAGTCTAACAGACAAATAAACTAATTTTAACAGCATGAAGTTGCCCTACCTATTCTAGCTGCCACCACAAATTGGGATTTGCCCTAAGCTAAAGAGACTGGATTCATAACATATATTGTTCCCCTCAATACATTGTCATAAAGTTTTGCTTGCAAAGGGGGACTCAACAAAGCAGTCTGTTAACTCTGATGATGACTCTTGTTTGCCTGGGTGGAAGCTAGATAGGATTGTTTGAGCAAGTGTAGACACTAGCCTACTGTACAAGGGTAAAATTCAATTTGTTGCTCCACCCACTTCTGCCCCAGGCCACACCCACCATGGGCATATGGCTGCTGGAAGGTTGCCCAGAAGACTGAAAAAGGATCCCCACCCTGTTCTAGAATCTAGTGTTACAGCTGGTATTTATTCTAATAGTATGTCACAGCTCTGACCCAGATTGAAGCAGAGCGTCAGATTTCAGTAAAGCCCAAACTGTGTTGCCAGTAATACACACACACACCCCCTTCTATATTTCTCTATATATGATCTATATCTATATATTTTATCAACATCTATGATTGCATTCTCCCACGTAGTTTCAAGAATATAATATCTTCTAAAACTTTGTAAGATGCTTTGATCCACAAGAGCAAATGTGGGTTGTTGTTTTTTTAACTTAATAGTAAAGCAGTAAATAGCAAGAGACCATCTCACACTCTTGTTTGCACTTAGCCTCTCCCTGCTCTCACTAAGCACTGTTCCTCGTTTTAACTGAATGCTGGCAGATTTATTTTTTTAAAAAGAGCATTTTAAGCAAAAGACATGAACCGGGAAGTGACAGAAGTACAGTCTTTTGGAATATGAATTTCATTTTTCGGAACTAACTCTGCTAGAGGCACTGTTGCTTCTTCAAGGCTAATTAATCAGCACAGGACAAGAGGGAGATGTCCATCAGAATGCCTTGTGACCATTAAGCCAAAAGTTGTTTTTCTTTTTCTGAAGGTACAATGTCTTTCACTGGCAAACCTTAAAGACTGTCACGCATGCCCTTTCCATTAGAAGACGTCACATCTACACACTTCAAAGCCCAATGTAGTCCAGGTAAGCTGAAGTATTTGGATTTAACCCATTGACTTCACAGGCATGCCTTGAGTTTGATTAGTTGCAGCATTCAGATGACCACCTAGTTTAGGATGGTGCTGCAAGGCAGGCTCATCCAAAGATTTCATCCATCAGTTGAACAAATCAGTCGAAATTCTGGGACACATTTCACTTACAGAAGCAAGCTGACAGATCAACCTTAGTTCTACATGGAATACAGTCATACCTTACAGACGCTTCATGTTGTGTTTTTTTGGGTTGCGGATTGCCGAAACCAGAATGGGTTACTTCCGGATTTTGGCAGTCGCACATGCGCAGAAGTGCTAAATCACGCTTTGTGCATGCACAGAAGCACCGAATCACAACCCGTGCAAGCACAGACATGCAGACGCGGGTTGCAAACGCTGTGGGTTGCGAACGCTGCGGGTTGTGAACGTGCATCCCTCAAGGATCACGTTCGCAACCCAAGTGTCCACTGTACAAGACAGCATCCTTCACCCCACCTGAGGTGAAGATGCTAGTTTGGGTAATGCAGGCCAGGCCATATGGCACACACAGCTCTGTTGTTGCCAGATGGTTCTGGAAGGATGGTGGTGGGACTGTTACTGCTGTCCCCCACTTTGCCACAGCCTAGCAGTAGGGCCAGTCCTGGAGCTGTGGTCAAGCTCTGTCCAGAGAAAGTAATTTATGTCCCCATTTTGAGATAGAGAAGGGGGAAAGTGGGATACAGAAGAAAAAGAGTTAGCATTAAGGATGCAAAACCACAAAGCGAAGGAGATTTAAAAAGGGGTGAAAGGTACGTATGAGGAAATAAGGCTGTAGTACTGAGGCCTATAATAGAATAGGTATATTTTACTGTTAAGTGGAGAAGAAAGAGATACTTTGATACAGGGTTAAGACCTCATTTCTTCAGTAACAAATGCCTTCATGGGCAATCTTCCAAGGTTCGGGTGGGGAAGAGGAAAACACTGCAGCTGCTTGAAGTAGGATTTATTCCAAGCTCAATGAGTTTTGCAGCAGTTCCTTCCTCAGTGGCAAATTTTTGACACACTTCTCCTGAGGTGCATGTATACCTATTGGGGTAGTAGGCTACACATATACCCCAACAGGCACGTTCCACCCTCCAACCAGTCAAGCAAGGACATGCTCCAGCAAGGGAAAGGCACCCGAGGAGAGCATGGAATGGGATTGGTTAGGTCCGAGGAGAATATTGAAGCCTGGACAAAGATGGGTCATGTTTGGCTCATAGGCCAGAGGTTTTCCATGCTTGCCTTAGGAGGTGGGATGGGTAGTGAAATGGTGCTTAAGAAAGGGATAATTTTTATCCCACCTAATGCATCCAGGGTTAATATACACTGTTTGTCATGCACCAAAGTATATAATGAAATGCATTACATAAATATTACTATTAACGGCAATGCCAGTCAATGAATCCACAAAGCAACCTATGAAGTAAAGTAGGCTGGCTGACTTCTCATTATCCTTCTGAAGGCAGCCCTGTTAGGCAAGTTTTTAATGTCTGCTGTTTTATCGCTTTTTATTATTATCATTAATAAAATCAGAGTGGCTGGGAAACCTAGCCAGATGGGCAGGGTATAAATAATGAAATAATAATAATAATAAGTTGTTGTTGTTGTTGTTGTTGTTGCTGTTGTTGTTTTAATGGCTTTGGAAGCTTTCCTTCCAGTGCAAATATCAAGTGGAGAGGTGGGGGTGTTCACTGAGGACAAAGTATGTAGGAGAATGTGGGGGGGGGGACCTCCTCTGTGTAGGCCACAGTTCTGATCTGATCCTTCACTTCAGCAGCTGCTATTAAAATTTATGAAAGCTAGACATGGTAATTGCAGTATCGCCATTCATATTATATCCACATTGGATGTTCGCAGGGAGGCAGATGAGGAGATCAGCAGCTACTAGTCATGACATCTAAGCTTTGCCTCCAGGTGGAGGCAGTATGCTTCTGAGCTAGAAATCATAGGAGGGAGAATGCTCTTGTACAGAGCTCCTGCTTGCTGGTTTCCCATAGGCATCTGGTCGACCAATGTGAGAACAGGATGCTAGACTAGATGGGCCCTGGCCTGATCCTGCAGGCTTTCCTTATGCTCCAAGCCCAATACTCTAATTCAGGGGTACGGAAATGGATCTAGCTGGATACATGTCTTACTCCCTGTGGATCAACTTTGGTGGTTGCCCACTTGTCAATCACCTGACGTCACAATGATGTCAGGTGACCTGCATGGTTAGAAACCAAGCTGCATGAATAAAGGCACCAACCTGCTGATTGGCAGTGCTTACAAAGTGATGGTTTTTTTCAGGCACCAAAGTTCAGGGGACTGTTCGTGCTTGCAAAGCATGGTGCCCAAGTGCCACTGATCAGTGGTGCCAGTGTGGTGTAGTGGTTAAGAGCAGTAGACTCGTAATCTGGTGAACTGGGTTCGCATCTCTGCTCCTCCACATGCAGCTGCTGGGTGACCTTGGGCCAGTCACACTTCTCTGAAGTCTCTCAGCCCCACTCACCTCACAGAGTGTTTGTTGTGGGGGAGGAAGGGAAAGGAGAATGTTAGCAGCTTTGAGACTCCTTCAGGTAGTGATAAAGCGGGATATCAAATCCAAACTCTTCTTCTTCTTCTTCTTCCTGTAAACTCCACTTTTCAGCAGAGAGCTTTGCCTTTCCCTGCCCAAGGTAGGGCAGGTGGACATGGCTTGGCCCAAACAGCCTAGTAGGTCTAATTCGATTTGCTGGCTGGTGGTTCCCCACCCCTTCTCTAACTGCTATACCTATAACACCAGCATGGACTTTCAGGTATCACCTTTGCCCAAGGGACCCTGCTTTCCAACCAAAATCAAATATCAGATCCAGCATGGCCAACTTTGCAGGAACCAAGAACTCTCGGTTTCTCTTTAATACCTTGAAAATATTAAATGCAAAGTAAAGTGAGCAGAGTATGGAAATATTTCTCTGGAGGAAGCCAGACCGTCATTCCATTACCCCTTTGCTCAGATTAAGTGGGGCAGAGGGTGAGGAGATAAATCTTTTAAATACCACCACAGTCATTTATCTGCATGATTTAGCAATCCCCAACAGATTTTCCTGTCAACAAGATACTGCATCTCAGCCGGTCGGCCTTTCCTAAGTGCAAAATATCCGTGCAGATAAAGTCATGCAATTAAAATACAAAATTACACAACAGTGTTTGTATTAAATTCTGGTGGGGACACTTGCATTAGTTAGAACTTATCTTGCTTAAAGAGTTAAATGCTTCCATCATGAATCCCACGCTACCAATAAAATTGGTAATGTGCACACATTCTGGAAGCCCCAGGTGATAATCTGATTATATAAACATGGCGAGTGCCAAAGAATATTAAACTGAAGCTCAGAGTTAATAAGTTTTTCAATTACCTTCTCATTTTTTGTTTTCGCTAGTCAAAGGTGCTGCTTCTATTATGTGGGGATCACAGTGCTTTAATAATAAGGCAATACTTTAAAACCTATTATGCTTGGAAATGTGTATTAAAAACATCTCACCATTTAAAATATGTTGTTCGAGGTGAAACAAATTGGGGGTGTGGTGTGGATGGAGTAACACATTATCATTTCTTCTTTAATATGAAAGAAAATATATATTATAAAATTATGTTAAATTTAGATCATTTATCCAAAGATCACAAGGCAGTTTACAACATAAAAACACAAAATATATAACCCCCTGCTGCACAGACACAGTTGAAAAGGCCATAGATTATCTAATCAGCCAATGACCTATTTGAAAGGAATGTTTTTGCCTGGAGAGCATTCCACAAACAGGGAGCCAACACAGAAAAGGCCTGTTCTTGTTGCCAGACCTCTCATAAACATGAGACAAACACTGCATCCCCCATCTTGCTATCGTGGCCTATGGGATGGAGACTTTCAGTAAAAGGACAGAAAAAGCACTTTATTGCCCTTCACCTCTTCATTGTATGCCTGTTGGCCTCTGCTTTAAGTGTCTAGCTCCTTCCGAGGTACCAGAGAGGGCAATCTGGGAACTGAGGCATTATGGGCCCAAGGAAGCCCTCCTGTCATTCGTGCTCATCAAGATCTGAGCCAAGTCCACTCACTCAGACCATCTCTCCTCACTGGCTTCTTTTGGTAGAACTCATCATGCATGATGGCAGCAGGGAGGAGTCTGTGGTTTCTGGTCAGTATCTAAACTAGACTCCACTCAGCACAAACTCAAAAGGAAACAAGTTCTGCAACAAGAAGAGATGAATTCTGGAAGCTGCATACATTATTCAAATTCAGCCAACCTGCATGATTGTTCACAATTTTGTGTGAGGGTTTACATGGAATACCCCATGGGTAGGCAAACTAAGGCCCAGGGGCCGCATCCGGCCCAACCGCCTTCTAAATCAGGCCCGCGGACAGTCTGGGAATCAGTGTGTTTTTACATGAGCAGAATGTGTACTTTTATTTAAAATGCATCTCTGAGTTATTTGTGGGGCATAGAAATTCGTTCATTCCCCCCCAAAAAAAATATAGTCTGGCCCCCCACAATGTCTGAGGGACAGTGGACCAGCCCCCTGCTGAAAAAGTTTGCTGTCCCCTGGAATACCCCCACCATGTAAGCTTGACCCTCCTTAATGGGCTCTCCAGGGCCTCATAACCAGAGGCAAAAGGGCTTCAAAATCCTCTTCTTCTTCTTCTTCTTCTTCTTCTTCTTCTTCTTCTTCTTCCTGCTCCTCCATGCACTTTCACTAGCAGCTTTCCACCAAAACTGTTGGGAGTTCCTCCTTGGTCCCAGTGGTGAAGGAAGCCACTCAGGTGCCTGGGCCACCACACCCAGGGGTGGGGTGAGCTGCCCATAGGGGTGGGGCTCACTGTGGGGCCTCCGGAGTCTGCAGCTGGGGTTGGGGAGGAGGCAGCGGGTGGGCCCAGGAGAGACGCGTGGCTCGGGTGTGCTGCAGACCCCGCGGTGAGCACCACCTGGCATTTTGTCACCCCCCTCAGTGGTGACACCCAGGGCGATCTGCATCCACGGCACCCCGCCTTCCTCTGCCCCTGCTTGGTCCATACCCCTCTTGACTTTAAATCTCTGCTGGTAGGCATCGCCAGTTCATCCCCTTGCAAGAATTATTGAGTATAGTGAGCCAAGAGACCTGGTCCTATGGCCACAGCAACAGGGCTGCATCTCCCTGTGACATCACACTTCCAGTTGGATTGGGAACAACTGGCTCCAATGACTAAGGTATCTAGTACCTTTCACTGCAGTGCCTGGTTGCAGTCTGTCAGAGGGATCAGTCCTGAGATACAGCCTAGGATTAGATCCCAGATGTTTCTCATAATTTATTCTGCTTTATTCCACCGGAGCGGTGCCTATTTATCTACTTGCACTTTGACGTGCTGTTGAACTGCTAGGTTGGCAGAAGCAGGGACTGAGCAACGGGAGCTCACCCCGTTGCGGGGATTCGAACCGCTGACCTTCTGATCAGCAAGTCCAAGGCTCTGTGGTTTAATCCACAGACATACAGATTTTCTAATTCCTAATGTTCCTTCTCGAAAAATTGTTTGAGTTGCTGTTTGGAGAAATGATTTGGCCTTTCTCCTTTTTTTCTGCTTCCTGCCTTGATAATCTTGAACACTGCTTTTCATAAATTGGTCATTTTCTTATGGCCATTTGAGCCTTCCTCAACTTGGTGCCCACCCAATATTTTGGACTGCAATACATAGGCTGTCGGAGGCTGATGGGAGTTGCAGTCCAAAACATCAGGAAGTCACCAGGTTGGGAAAGGCTGGGTTACTGATTATGACACTGGCTTTTCTGATACAGTCGTACCTCTGGTTAAGAACTTAATTCGTTCAGGAGGTCCGTTCTTAACCTGAAACCATTCTTAACCTGAGGTGCCACTTTAGCTAATGGGGCCTCCCACTGCTGCCACCGCGCGATTTCTGTTCTCATCCTAAGTTAAAGTTCTTACCCCGAGGTACTACTTCTGGGTAAGCGGAGTCTGTAGCCTGAAGCGTTTGTAACCCGAGGTACCACTGTAATGTGTTCGATGAGAAAATGGCTGCCTTATGGTATACACATACATTCTATCTACACTGTGAATTAGACATGGCAACATTTTCATCATATCTGAAAGGCTGCTTAGAACTTACAACACATGTGCTTTTGTAAAGGAGGAAAATCTTTAATAGAAGTATTTCTTTTTTAAAAAAACATAAAAGGAAATTGTGGCTGACTGGAGTTTGCAGGGTGTGCTTGCTTTGCAGCACATAGCTCTTTGATTTCACTTCACAAGCTTGACTGCCTAAAAGTAGCAGGCAATTTGGATAGTCTTCACCTGTTACACTCTTAAACATAAGAAATGACCCAGAGGCCACCCAGAGACCCTCCATCAAGCTGCATCTGCTTGAAGAGGGACACGAAAAGAGAAAATGCACCTCATTTTAAATGAATATTTTCTAAATTATGCAGTTTGAGAAGTTGCAGCGTATAGGAAAAAGATGACATGCAAAGTTTTATTTCACAGTCAATCCATTGCTTCAGACACCTTGTAGATACTTACCTGGCCAGACTATCCCTGACCCATGAGATTAGACCCCTAAACCCTTGCTTTACTTCTTTTTATAAGCTTTAATATTGTTGTGCTATTAGCTTTAGGTTGCATTTTTTATGGTAATTGTTTGGTTTTATATCAGAGATTTTAAACCATTTAAGGCTTTTAAATGAGGGGCTGGGAGCTGGGGGCACTGTCATACAGTGGTTCCGCTCCTTCCTCCTAGGCCGTGTTCAGAAAGTGGTGGTGGGGGATGAGTGTTCAGACCCCTGGGCTCTCACTTGTGGGGTGCCTCAGGGTTCTGTCCTCTCCCCTATGCTTTTCAACATCTACATGCAGCCGCTGGGAGAGATCATCAGGGGGTTTGGGCTGGGTGTTCATCAGTATGCGGATGATACCCAGCTCTACCTCTCTTTCAAATCAGAACCAGTGAAGGCGGTGACGGTCCTGTGTGAGTGTCTGGAGGAGGTTGGAGGATGGATGGTGGCTAACAGATTGAGATTGAATCCTGACAAGACAGAAGTACTGTTTTGGGGGGACAGGAGGCGGGCAGGTGTGGAGGATTCCCTGGTCTTGAATGGGGTAACTGTGCCCCTGAAGGACCAGGTGCGCAGCCTGGGAGTCATTTTGGACTCACAGCTGTCCATGGAGGCACAGGTTAAATCCGTGTCCAGGGCAGCTGTGTACCAGCTCCATCTGGTACGCAGGCTGAGACCCTATCTGCCTGCGGACTGCCTCGCCAGAGTGGTGCATGCTCTGGTTATCTCCC
Organism: Podarcis vaucheri; assembly: GCF_965113315.1. Lineage (NCBI taxonomy): Eukaryota > Metazoa > Chordata > Lepidosauria > Squamata > Lacertidae > Podarcis > Podarcis vaucheri. The sequence goes on from NC_138767.1 coordinate 22,409,073, forward strand.
GCTTGGACTACTGCAATGCGCTCTACGTGGGGCTACCTTTGAAGGTGACCCGGAAACTACAACTAATCCAGAATGCAGCAGCCAGACTGGTGACTGGGAGCGGCCGCCGAGACCATATAACACCGGTCTTGAAAGACCTACATTGGCTCCCAGTACGTTTCCGAGCACAATTCAAAATGTTGGTGCTGACCTTTAAAGCCCTAAACGGCCTCGGTCCAGTATACCTGAAGGTGCGTCTCCACCCCCATCGTTCTACTCGGACACTGAGGTTCAGCGCCGAGGGCCTTCTGGTGGTTCCCTCACTGTGAGAAGCCAAGTTACAGGGAACCAGGCAGAGGGCCTTCTCGGTAGTGGCGCCCTCCCTGTGGAATGCCCTCCCACCAGATGTCAAAGAGAACAACAACTACCAGACTTTTAGAAGACATCTGAAGGCAGCCCTGTTTAGGGATGCTTTTAATGTTTGATGTATCACAGTATTTTAATATTCTTTTGGAAGCCGCCCAGAGTGGCTGGGGAGGCCCAGCCAGATGGGCGGGGTATAAATAATAAATTATTAAATTATTATTATTATTTATTTATTTACTTAATGAAACAGTGCTTGCATTTTAAACAAGCCCCTTTTCATTGAAAAGCCAAAACCTAGTGTCCCTCACTGTTTCAAAGGGATCAAGAAATTCTCTTCATGCTGAAATGCCGCCAGCAGTAATGCATAAAATAGGGCTAACTAGTGATCTTTCCCCACCCCAGCCCCACCCCCCGGATCCCATTATTGCCACTATAACATTTGCTGGAGTGGCCTAGATATCTGGGTTTATTTTGAGCACAGATTGAAGATCTTTAGTTTTTAATTAATAATACATAGCTGTAGAATCTGAAAGGCTATCTATAATTCATATATCGGTATCTCAGAAGAAGTCATTCATACATTATATATTCAGACAAGGCGGGGGGAAATCCTCTCTTTTATTTCAAGTTATTCTTTGGAATAAGGAACCGATTATGGTTTTATCGCAGGCCCTCCCTAAAAGTAGAGCGGATTGACCTCCAAGTTTCACAGCTCTTGGTTGTGTCCACACAGGCATTACAAAACTAGCAAGAGCAGAAGTATATCGCAGCAAAAAAAGATAAATTCCCCGTCTGTGCTTGCAAGGCTCTCTGAACAACTTTCAAAAGGCTCACTTCAAATGCACAAGGGGCATGGAGAAGCTGTGCAGAGACAGGTGAGAAGAGTGAAAAATCAGAGCAGGGGTGGTTGGGGAACATTTTGCGGTCTAAGGGCTGAATTCCCTTCTGGGTGACCTTCTGAGGGCCACATGGCAGTGGTTGGTAGGGTCAGGAGAAAAACTGGATCAAGGTTGCTTTTGTACAGTAGGTTAGCTTGTGTACACGCTTACCTCACCCTCTCAATCCTCCATCCAGGCAAGCAAGTGGGATTCTTAGAGTTTCAGGACACATTCCAGCCAGGCAAAAACACTTGGGTGTGAAGCAGGATCAGTGTCAGGGAACTGCCATCGGCTCAGAGGCGAGAGGGAAAAAGCCAGATGGATTACAGAGAGCCCCCAAAGATAATGGGAAGCAGCACCTCCTCAGTGGAGGAGAGTAACCACGCCTCCAGTGGAGAGGAGCTTCAAGGCTCAGAGGAGGCGAGGCAGTGCCAGGACACCTTGCCTGGGCAAAGCGGGGAGAAGAGAGGTCCTCCGTTACCCACGCCCTCCCTGCGCAGTAGGCTTCTGCGCAAGGAGGGGAGGCGCAGACTGGGTGTCAAAAAACTACTCTGCTGGGGAAGGTTTAAAGACTGCCCACTCACAGATTCTGCCAGTGAATGAGCAAGACACGGAATAGAGGTGCTCTGCATTCCAAAGGTTTTTATCACTGATAAGAAAGCTTTAAAACAGACTATTGCCTGATTGCTCTCGAGCAACCAACCTATACCTCTTACAACCAGTGAAGTGTGTGGTCTTGGCCAGACAGCAAAGCCTGGAGAATCCAAATGGGGCAAACTAGCTACTGGGGAGGGGGGATAGACCCTCCACTTAAGGATAGAACTACATTACTAATGTCATATACATTTCGACCCTCGAAGGGCTGTAGATCAGAAGTAGAGCACATATTCTGCAGCAACTTGGCCTATGTCTGGAGGAACCTTGGAAAGCCTCCCATCTACAGCCCTGGAGAGCCATTGGAGAATCAAAGCAGGCAATACTGGCCTAGAAAGACCTGTTATCTGACTCAATGCAAGGCAACTTCCTGCGCTTATTTAGAAGTACGTACACAAGTTGTGAACAGGGTGAGTAGGAAACCCAGGGCAACAAAAGTAGTCTTAAAAACAGCAGACTTTCACAAAAAGCAACAGTGCACAGACACCCCCTCTCTTAGGCTACTTCTCGCCATCTAGCTGCAAAACCTCTTTCTCCTCCACCGGACATATTCAAAGTTGCTGAACTATTTCAGACCCCACCAAAAAACCACATGTGATATGTCCACCAGCTAGCTGCTTACCACCAACTTTCAAGGAAAATTTAGTAGCAACCAAGTTGATAACATGGTCACTTGGCACAACACAATAATATCCCCCCATATTGCAACCCTGCTGAAAGACCTCCTGCTTAGTTTTCTCTGGGTAAGTAAATCCTTAGCGTATATCGTTGTATACCATAGCAGAAGTGACTTGCTAGCATTTATGTTTTCACAATATTAATGCCTAAACCACAAAAAAGAAGAAGTGACAGCATTTGCTCACCTAGCGGGACATCTCACTTCTCTTTTCTTCCGCATCGCTGTTTCCTTGCAAATAGTTATGACTGTGTACCGTAAAAGGTTTTCACAGAAGTTGAAGACCATTGAGAGCCACACATACAGTGAGAGATCCCATAATGTGCTGCTTGCAGGTCAGTCACCACACAGAGCAGAGCAGTCCCACACTCAGCAAGAAGAGCATGACGAGGCCTACAGCAGTTGTCTCCTGACCTACTCACCACAACAGCAGCACACATTAATTAGGCTGGAAAGGAGGCAGAGGTGTTTCAGCTTATTAGTATGTAAGAATCAATAGGTTCAAAGAGGCCTGACAAGAATTCAAGAGTCAAATATAGATTAGTGTCAAGACATCCGATACGGCTTCCTTGACTTCTTTGGGTATTCTGAGGTGTTTGGAACTTCTGCTTATCTGAGGTAAACTGATGCACAACCACAGAAAATATTCTGCTGCACACCCTTTGTTTCTTTAGGCCAGTCCTAAAATTAGGCAGAGTGAGAAAGGGAAAAGGGTCCTTCCTCAGAGGGAAGCATTCTGGCGGAGGAGGCATGGGAAAATGTCTGTGTCACCATCACTACTTTTCCTGGGTGGTTAGTCATTCTTAAAAAATTAAAGTTACTTTAAGTAACTTTTTTTTAAAAAAGTAGCACCATGTGAGTGGGGCCAGTCAGCTGGGTTCTTCCCACACAGTGGTTGCCCAACCAGGATCGTGGAAAATAAGAGTAGAGGATGGCCATGCCTATGTGATAGTTTCTCAAAAAGATTTCAGCAGCATTGTGGATGAAAGCACAGAAAATATCAATTCCCACACTACTGTTGTAGTGGGCACCACCACTGTTTAGAATGGGAGTGAAATCTACTTTGAATTAGGAGCCCAGTACTCCCTACTTTAAGCAAGAGAGGGAGATGGGGCATTTTCCACAGATTTTCAGGGATAAATAAGAGTTGCATGTTCTGTTTTTGTCTGTAAGTGTCTTTACTTGCTAAGAGGAACCTCCCTCAATCTCTAGCCAGCCACAGACAAACCAAATGAAAGAAAGAAAAAGTTAACATTCTGGATCGACACAATTGCTTTACCTGCAAGTAGAGGCAGCATGTCTTATCTTTCTTTGTTCTGCCTGATCAGTGAATAGTTCGCATTCCCCTGGTCCACTTCAAGTCTATGTAGCTGTCAAAGCAACATCTTGACTTTTACTCATATGACAGGTTTGGGCACGTTGATGAGGGCTTCCCAGTTGCCATAACCTTTGCTTCCTTCCCTAAGGTCATTCACAGAATACGATATATGTTTTTGCTGTGCGAGCTGTACAAGATTATTGGGCTCTCAAGCATGTCACTTATGCTATGTATGTATTTAAGGTCAGAGGAGACCACAGAAATATTTATTTATGGCAACTCTCTAAAGGAAGATTGCAACATTTCCTTACTTTTCCACATCCTCAGCGCAGAAGAGATAAAAACAAGAGGTTGGTTTGCTTACTTAAATTTTCTCACAGTCTATTTTTAATCTTGTTTTGGAATCCTTGAATTGCCCCAAATTCATGTTTTGTTGGTGGCTCTCTATTTATTTCTGCAAAGTGCCATGCTTGCTGATGGCACTTAGGCCATCACTTGGACTAATTAGGACTAATTAGTGTAATGCCTTGGTAGGATGGATGGGTATGAAGAAGCATGAAGCTGGCAGAATAGGCTGGGTTCTGAACATGGGAGATCACAGGCAGGATTTAATCTCTGGCCCAAAGAGAGAACCTCAAAAAACCTGGCCAGAACAGCAAACAACCTTTTCAGCAGCAATAAGTCAGAGTGGGTCATACAATATACAGTATATCCTCCTGACTGCTTCTAAGGTCAAGCCTGCATACTGCTATAAGCAACCAGGAAACTATGTTGCTACCAAGATCTCATCTTCCTTGGCTCCCCTTCACTCCCCTCCCCACCAACTTGACCAGAGCTTGTCCTGACAGCAAGCAGAATAACTTCCTACATTTTGTATATGGTGGTCAGAAAAGTTTAACTGGCAGCAACTATTACTGGCACATGTGCCACTCTGCAAGCACAGTGAATTATACCCTGGAAGGATCTTAATTCATGGTGATCTACATGTGGCTTTCTATTTGTGTCTTCCATGCAGAAATGTTTTGTGCTAAGCAGCAGCAGCAGCTCTCAGTTTGGCCCTAGCAGCTAATGGCAAACAAAAATGCTGGAATGCAGCCATATTCAACCAACCCCACCCACCCAATATGCCCACATCTATTTTATAGGTAGCCTCTGCCCTCTCACTTCTGCTGCTCTCTCCCTAACTTAAGTTCACACCAAAAGCTGTGGTAGAATCAGCAGGGGATGGCGTGGTGTGGTTACGCTGCCCACCTGGCCGAGTTGCTGCTTCATACTGGGGCAGAAAGGAGGAGTGCAGTGGCAGCGCAGTCAGCAGACTGCAAAGAAGAAGAAGAAGAAGAAGAAGAAGAGGAGGAGGAGGAGGAGGAGGAGGAGGAGTTTGGATTTGATATCCCGCCTTTCACTCCCTTTAAGGAGTCTCAAAGCAGCTAACATTCTCCTTTCCCTTCCTTCCCCACAACAAACACTCTGTGAAGTGAGTGGGGCTGAGAGACTTCAGCAAAGTGTAACTAGCCCAAGGTCACCCAGCAGCTGCATGTGGAGAAGTGGAAACACGAACCCGGTTCCCCAGATTACGAGACTACCGCTCTTAACCACTACACCACGCTGCTCCTGCCATTACGATTGTACCATGTCCACCACCATACCTTTCTCCAACCTGCTTTGGTGGGTGCAATGAGTCAGCCGGATGAAGGTCAGGTGAGTGGCAACACCTGACTACACCATCCACTGCTTGGAAAGATCACATGCCCTCGGAGTTCCCTGCTCTCATCAGGGAGCACCCATTACTCCTCTCAATAGCCCTCATAACAAAAACAATAATAGCGGGTAGCACGCTGCTTTGCTAGTTTTCCAAATATTCAGCCCAAGTCTGAAATGCCTATTTGTGTGGAAGGGGAATCACATGATCATAAGAAGAGCGGAACTGAACTAGGCTTCAAGGAATGAACTATAGAGTTGATAACCATGTTATGCAACAATCTAATTATTATATGCAGTGGATTCCTGTCATCTTCTAATTCTATCATAATTCTACTGAAAGAAACTCTTTTGTCTGTCTGGTGTGATCTATTCCTTATACACCTAGCTTGCCTCTAACTAATTATTTTGCATTCCCCACTCCTTGCGCAGTTGCTCCGTACTTTTTCAACGGTTGATTTTTAGCTCCATTCCCTGGTGGAATGGGAAAAACAAAACCTAAATCAAATTGAGAGAACAAATATGCAATCCTGAGAAGCTGTTCGGAATTTTTTGCCCTCTCATCAACCCAACAAGCATGGCCAAATGGCCTGGGATTGTGGTAATTGTAGTTCAGCAACAGCTGGAGCATCAAAGGTTCCCTGCTTAAAAGGAAGCAAGGTCTGCTGAACTCAGTGGGACTTACTGCTAAGCAACATTTAGGACTGGGCTATATGGGTTAAACCACAGAGCCTAGGACTTGCCGATCAGAAGGTTGGCGGTTTGAATCCCTGCAACGGGGTGAGCTCCCATTGCTCGGTCCCTGCTCCTGCCAACCTAGCAGTTCGAAAGCACGTCAAAGTGCAAGTAGATAAATAGGTACCTCTCTGGCGGGAAGGTAAACGGCGTTTCTGTGTGCTGCTCTGGTTCGCCAGAAGCAGCTTAGTTATGCTGGCCACATGACCCGGAAGCTGTACGCCGGCTCCCTCGGCCAATAAAGCAAGATGAGCGCCGCAACCCCAGAGTCGGTCACGACTGGACCTAATGGTCAGGGGTCCCTTTACCTTTATAGAGGCACAGTTGGATCAATTCAGCTGCAAACCCAAAGGCCTAAAACTTCAGGGTCTCCAATCATGCAGTCAGTACCTACCTACATACAGTCTGCCTGGCAGCTGGCTTCATTCACACATCGCACTGGACATAATATTCCAAGGGCAATTGCACTATAGTTTTGTACAATGGCCCTCTGATATTGGCAGCAGTTTTATTCTCGGATCCTTTCTTAATGAAACCACTTAATTCTTAGCACATATAAAATGTAAGGAGGAGGTCTTGCTTCGTGTATATATATGTAGGAGCAAGAGCTGCAGTAGTCCATTGCCTAATGTCTCCTCACACAGTGCATCTTTAACCCATTGCTGATAATGCCTGGTAGTGGCTCTTTTAGGTTTTCAGCCCATTTCCATCCCTACCTGGAGATAATAGGGATTGAACCTGGATAAAAAAGTAGATGCGCTATCAGTGATCCAGGGCCCTTCCCAAAACAGAAGCAATATGCTTCCTAGTAGCAGATTTCTTAAGCGTATATCTCCTCTATTCCCATTTCAACATAGTGAATTAATATAAGGCATAATAGCCTGGAGGTGCTAAATCATTATGATTTTGAACACCTTCTAAGGCAGAGCATTAAAATTGCATGGCTGAGATAAAGATCCTTTTCTACAGGAGGGAAGACGTCCAAAGTCCCATCCAGTCTTTGTGCTCTTTAAAACGTTTTGAATAATGTAACATGTTGAATTTCTGGGATTAATGAAACCCGTAACCTGTAACCTAGATGATGATCACATTAGCCTTCACCAACCCTTGTGCCCTGTAGATGTTTTGGTCTACAGCTTCCATCATCCCTGAGCACTAGCCATGCTGACTGGGGCTGATGGAAGTTGTTGTTGGCATCTGCCTATCTGTCTCGAGAGACAATGGAGGGTGACTCCAGGGGTGAAGTCAAACTGCTGTGTTAACAGCACCAAAGTGACCTTCTTGGGGTGCAAGCCTGTGTGCGTGGAGGTCCTGGGCAACGAGACCCCCCTCTCGGTCTCTTTGAAGTGGTCCAAAGGAAAGCAGAGCAATATGCTTTGCACCAACTTGGCCGTAGGATTTGCTGGAAAGAGGCGTACAATGTGCCATCCAACTGCCAGCAATGATGGTTATCACAAATATACACATTTGTACGTCCTTGATATGGGCGTTGGGAGGAAGCCCAGGAAACCAACAGTGTGTGAGGCTCTCTGGAGAGTTATTTCACTTCTGCAGTGAAGCAAACTTCCCCTTGAGGAGTCAAGCCGGGGGCAGACTGTGAGGAAGTGAAGCGCCGGGGATTGGAGCTGCATCAGTTCAGCTTCTGTACCCTATACTTGGTGGAGAAACTTCATAGCAAACCTTTCCAGGCATCTTCTTTGGCAGAGCTGCTCTGGGTCTGCTTCTGCCTCCACCTGCTCTTCAAAGAGGGAGGGATAAGGTCTCACCCACCAAGGGGACAACAATGGCTGCCAATTCAGGTGGGTGCTGCTGCTAGTGCAATATAAGTCTATGCATTGAGATGGAGGGGAGGCAATGTTTACTAGGAAGTACATCCTATTGAATTCAGTGGTACTTGCTTCCAATCAAATCTTTTTCAGATAGTATTATTCTTCATGGTTTCCAGGAATAGATATATTTATCAATTTCTGTTCCCTCCATTTCTCATTTTCTCAATCTCAGATTCAGTTATCTACATTTATGCAGCAATTTGTGAATTTTGCTTATGAAAATTCACCAGCATTTTTGTGTGAATTTCTTCCAATCAACACATACACAATTTCACCTGATATAAAGCATTTTTAAATGTTAGTTCTACTAATGTATGCATTTATACGCACTCTTTAAACTAGTTTTATGCATTTATGCATTTTTGTACACATTATGTGGCTGGGGAACAGCAATGCAAATTTCAAAGCATGGCAGTGTTTGGTTGGCATCTTGTTTCAGAAAGTGTGAATTAAGTTCCCCTTTAAATGTGAACTTAATCAAATTTCTCCTGTATCCCTAAGTACCTGAACCTCACTCCATGGTGGGGTGGGGTGCGGGGAGACGATGCTCCTCTGGACTTTCCAGTAAGGAAAATAGTGATGGAGATAAAGGCATTAGATTAATGCTGTTTGGAGGTATAATTTGGCTTCCTGAGAGTTACCAGCTGCCCCTACTGCATGTGCCCAACCTAGAAATACAAGAGGTGTCAAGGTGGAGTTGGGAAATAAATAAATCACTGACCCTCCATCCATCACTCCAATCTCATAGTGGTCCTCCAAAGAAAATGCACTGGTGACAATGACATTAAAGACAGAAGTTGGAAGAGAAAGGACAAAAAGGGGACAGCTGTGATGCCAAGAGATAATAATCTCTGCCAGATATTTTCCAATACTGTAGTCCTTTTCTGGTTTGCACATTTTCTTGGCAGTTTAAACATGTATTTAAAAATGTATTCTTAAGAGAAAACACACACACACACACACACTTAAATACATATTAAAACACACTTTAAAAAGGTATTTTGAGTTCTTTTTCAAAATGGCAGATTGTTGTGGATATGGAAGGAATGGAAAGATGGGTGGAAATTTTGAAAATGACACAGGTAGGAAACAGATTCACCCATCGCCAGTCAATTCAGAGTACAAATATTTTCCACTTTCTTGACACTATGAGTACAATAAAGACTGGAAGTTAATTGGACAGAGATGATTAAGGTGCTGATGTTAAGCTGGGATTTGGCTGATTTGCTGGCTCCTCAGACACTAAGGCAAAATCGATCCTGTCAGAACTATTCACTATTTAGTGCTCTCTGTGCACCACAGAGCAGTCTTCACAAACTGGTCTCCTCTAGATATTTTTGACTACAACTCCCATGAACCCTAGCCAGCATAGCAGATGGGAGTCGCCGTCCAAAACTTCTAGAGGGCACCAAGTTTTTGCTGAAGGCTTCCATAGAGGTTGTGGCAACAGCTAAATAGATCCTCCTTTCCCAGGGTTTTTGAAAAACCTAAGGCAAAAGAGACCCCACACTTGCATTAGACTGTGCTAGGTTGTTAGCAGTAAGTCATCTCTTGCAATCAACATTGCAAGGCAGTCTTGCGTACAAGCACCCCAAAGTACAATGATCACAGTGTTCCACATTTTCAAAACCACAATTCAGGACGTAGTAATTTGCATTCTTACTAAATGTGAATCCTTTCAGTTTCAAAAATGTTCATGTGATGTACCTTTTCAGTGACACTGTAGCCACAAGGGAACTGCTTTCCCATAAGCAGCTCTTCTGCTGTACAAGTGTGATATTTTAAAAACTGAGTCATGTGGCGGAAGCCAATTATTTGGATATTCTCCATAGAAAAAGAATCTCCATCGTTCTGTAATTAGCAATTCTGTTCAATATCTGGTAGCCTGCAGGTTCAGCCCAGGCAGTCAATAAGATCCAGATTCCAGTTGTCAATTGGGCTCCTGGAGAGACGACAGAGCATTAGGCTCCAAGGCAGAGGCCTGCCCAGGGGTGTAGGAAGGGGGCGCGGGGGTGCGGTTCACCCCAGGTGCCACCCTGACAGGGGGTGACAAAATGGCCGGTGGCACTGATTGCAGGGCCTGTAGCACACATGAGCCACACATCTCAGAACCCACAGGCTCCACACTGTCCACTGGCTGCCTCCCCCCACCCCAGCTGTAGGGCGGTTGAGGGTGCCCATAGGGACGGCATGGGGCACGTGGCACCCATAAGGAAGGCACAGACCATGTCATCCCTATGGGCACTGCATCCCACCCCTGGGCAAGCTGCCCCAGGTGCCCAAAAGGCTTCCTCCGCTGCTGGGCTTGCCACTTTTTGAAAGAGGTGGAGCCTGAGAGTGGGTTCTCAATGTCAAAGCATCAAAGACTTTAGTCTGGTCTGGAGCATTACGAGAGCAAGTTGCTCACTGGCAGGTCTCCTTGCTGTTCTGTGCCCAGTGCACTCTTCTTCAAGAACTAAAGAGGCTAGGATCACATTTGAAGGGCTCTCGAATGAAGCTCAAGGGCAACTTTTTGAAATGTGAAAGCGACACTTGCCCTGTGCTTTTTGACTGCCCCTCGAGCACCCCCTTTAAATTGGAGATATACATTCCTTGGCTTTTAGTTGGAGTTATTTACTGATCATGCTTCAGACATTTAACTTTAAAACCCCCTCCATAAGCCTCAGAATGATAGGGCAGGCAACGTTGTCCTTCGCTTTGTGCCAGGCCCCAAGAATTTGGCTCTTTGGCTCCTTTATCAACAGGGATCCTTGAAAGTTATCTGGAGTGAAGTCATCAGAATTAACCTTTCAGCAAAAGAGTTATAACAGAAGGCTTTTAAAAGAGAATACTTTCATTAAGTAGGCAGTCTCTAAGGACAAATGGCTATAATGTTTCCTTAAACTAAATGAATGTAACTGGCATTAATGAATAACAGTGTGACTTTAACCTAAAGTGAGTATTATTGCACATTTATAGTGCAGAAGAATGAGTTATTTGTCCCCGGGCTGAGTCTGTCCAGTCCAGCCACCAGACTCGAAATAGGCAATCACCACATGAATGCAAAACACAGTTGCCTTTCTCACTTACGGTACTTCTAAGGCTGTGACAATGTCTCTTAAAAAACTGTGTGGGAAAGGCCCCATTGCCTATGATTTGGATGGGGACACTCATTTCTGTTCATAGCTTTTGAGGATTTTTGAGCGCTTCGAAACCCTGGGAAACCCTGTCCGTTAATCAGAAGCAATATATTCAGATAAGTTCTCAATACCTTCAAGAAATGCATGCAAGGGCTCATGGGATTGCACAAGCTAAGCCTGTCCCTCCAGGTGCTATGGTCATCCTCTTCTTTTTTTTTTTATAAAATTTTTATTGGGTTTTCACATTTTATATAGACAAAAACAAAAACACAAGAAACAAATAAACACATAAACAAAGAAAGAAAAAAAAAAGAAAACAACAACAAACATATATACTTTCCCGAAAATATTATTTCCTAACCCTGGTCATTGACTTCCCCCTACCCCCTCCCTTGCATCCCCATTTCCAAATTTATGTCAGCAAATTGGCATTTCCCTGTCCTAATATTAGTCCTTTTATAAAAACAAACAAAATTAATTTTTTCTAAGTTGGACCTCAATTCCCTTCCAACGATTTCCCATTTTGTCTTGAATAATGATCTTTTTAACCAAATCCCATAATCATGAGTGTTGTTAGAACTTAATTTTTCCCTCCCTCCCATCCCCGGTTTGCGTCCCTTCCCAAAGCATGTCCAAAATAACAGTTCTTAGCCCGGGTTCCTCACGTCCGAGGCCCTCCAGTCTCTTTCAGTCCCTCTCCGCCGGTCTTGTTGGTAACCCTTTATGCCAGTCGTCACATCTCGAAAGAGTTCTTTCACCATCAGTCCAAAGTCTCTTCCCATATTTGCAAACAGCTGCTGAAGAGTTTCCACAAGGCATGAATCTTGAAGGTAATCAAAGTCAGAGTCTATGTGGAGGCCCCAATTATATTTCTTTATTTTAAATTCCTTAATTTCATAAACTCCCAGGGCCTCCACTTTCGTCTTCTGCATCTTTCGTGGATTTATAGTAGATTTACTCCAATAGTCTCCTTGTTTGTATTCCACAGGCGTCAGCTTCTGCTCAGTATTTTCCCACGTCACTTCTTCTTTTTCTTGTTTTGTCTTCTCCTCTGCTTTTATTATCATTTCTGGTTCAGCTGTGGATTCTTTCTCATTGAGGTCCTCTTTAAATTCAGCAGGACTACTTGTTTCAGAAGTCAAGGTCATCAATTGTTCACTCATAGCCGTAGTCTGCTCTTGTAAGATTCCAACCAAATAAAACATCCTTTCGATTTCTCCCAGTATCTTTCCATCCACAGCCATTGTAATTCCACAGAATTCCCTCTAGAGGGAATCTGGTTACTTAGTATTCTTTTCCCCAACAGTCCTCTGTGTTGTTATTGTTTCTTTATTTCCAACAATTTTAGATCAATTGTAACTCTTTTTAATCCAGAGGTAACTTAGGTAACAATTTTCCACTATTAACAGTCCGTTTGACAGCTTTGACAGCTGTCAAACTCTGCGCTTCTTAAACCAGCTCCAAAGCAGGACGCTCCCGGGCCCGGGAGGGGGGTTGTTTACAGCAGAACATAAAACATCCAACACTCCTCTCTCCTGCTCAAAATTTCCAAATCTTGGAAGTTACTGTCTTTTTTAGAACTCACCCTTTACAGGGTAGGCACTCCAGCTTAGTTCTTTTTTCGTTGCTCTAGATCGTCTGCAAGGTAGGGGGTGCGGACTTCCTTTTAGCACATCCCCCGATCGTCTCAAATTCAGTGGATAAATTTCTTAAAAGCCAAGTCCAAATTACTCACGGGTTGTTTTTTCAGCCGAATTTCAAGGAAGGAAGTCAGCGCTCTCCGGTCATGGCTCGCGGCTTCGCTCAGCAGAGGTAGCGATGGACTCTCAGTGCCGCGCCACCCCCCGTATCCCCTCCGCAGCCTTTAAAAAGGCTCTTCGCGAATCAGGGGGGGCACTTAAGGCACCCGCCGAGTCTTCAGTCCGCAGGCATTCCGCGCCTGCGGTTTTAAGGGTCCCCGTGTCGCCGGCACGGCAAAGACCCGTTCCCTGCTGAGCCGATTCCCTCCGGAGCTCGGAGGGAATCCGCCATTCCCAGATCGCGTCAACCCCGGAAGTCTATGGTCATCCTCTTCTTGCCACACATTTGGCACATGTGAGGGGGGACTCTGTGGAGGGGTGTTCCAATGTGTGTTTGCAGAATTCTTGCCCATAAGAAATCTAAGATCTGTCCTAATGTATCAAAACATGCATAGAGCTCCTTCTGATGCATGCTAAATGTGACACTGGCTGGGCCGTGTAGTCCCATGAGCCCCTCTTTGGGGAAGCATCTGAAACCCCCCTACATGACAATGGTGTCCCCATGACATCATTTTCCATTTCCATAACAATGGCCTCTCTCTAGACTGGAGCAAATTTGCTGGAGCAAATTTCATCCAGTATTTTTTTATTACATGTTGCAATTAGGAGAACGTGTCAAATGTAAGATATCCTGTACTGATAGCTTTCCTAAGGATAAGTAACACACAGTCCCATACTCTGCATATTTATTTTATGCAGGTGTAAAGACAATTCACAAAGACAATGGCAAGGCTTAGGATGGATGAAAATGTTGATTTCGTTTTCTCTCAGTTCCTTCTTTTTTCAACCTTATATTATTCAGTCCTCCACATCAGTTTGCAATTTATTTATTTATTTACAAAGTCCTTGTGAAAATTTGTCAATATTTTTGAGTGAATTTCTCCTGCTACATGCATTTTGCTATTTCTCCTGCTATACACAATATAGCTTTTTATATTTTCCCTAATATAATGCAGTTTTGTTATTTTCACTAATATATGCATTATTATAGCATATTATAGTATATCTATTTTGGTACATGAAATCTGCAGAAGTTTTAGTATTCCTTACTTGGCTGGAGAACCACACTGCTAAATTTGGATGTATGAATTTTGAAAGACAGCCATGTTTCAAAAAATGCGGATTTTATAAATTCACTTTCAACTGTGAAGTGAATCAAATCCTCACCACCATCCCTAGTTGAGGGCATCTGGTTTGGAAACATTAGTGGTTCAGCCATAGGGCTATTTTGCACTTGGCTCTGTGGTACATGGACCCCCAGCGACCTAGTAAATAAGCAAAGGAGATCCTGAAAGCCTGAAGTCTGCCCATGCCTGGAGTATAGGATTGTAGCCTAACAGTGCAATCCTATACATGGATTGCCTACTCAATAGGAAGTCCTAGTTCTTTCAATTGTCTCTGTAATTTTGGTACAACTGAATGTGCTCTGTAAATAAATCCAAAGCATACATAATGACTCATCTTTTATGACATCCATCTTCAGTGCACATGAGAGGCAATGACAGAATACTTCACTAATGGTTATGCCACACTTGAGTTACTGCTTCTCACCACCTTCATGAAGATAAATGTCATAATCACAACAGCCAGACATCAGACTTACCTTGTTTTGCATTGTTTTTCAATCTAGAAACATAGTCACAATTTTAAAAAGTCGGTAATTAAAATTCTGATGCTTAACTGTTTTAATCTGCATCTTGGAACAGAAGTCCAGAGTGTTTAAAGGTAAAGGTAAAGGGACCCCTGACCATTAGGTCCAGTTGTGGCTGACTGTGGGGTTGCGGCGCTCATCTCGCTTTATTGGCCGAGGGAGCCGGCGTACAGCTTCCGGGTCATGTGGCCAGCATGACTAAGCCGCTTCTGGCGAACCAGAGCAGCACACGGAACCAGAGACCTTCCTGCCAGAGCGGTACCTATTTATCTACTTGCACTTTGACGTGCTTTCGAACTGCTAGGTTGGCAGGAGCTGGGACTGAGCAACGGGAGCTCACCCCATCTCGGGGAT
Organism: Podarcis vaucheri; assembly: GCF_965113315.1. NCBI lineage: Eukaryota > Metazoa > Chordata > Lepidosauria > Squamata > Lacertidae > Podarcis > Podarcis vaucheri. Next base: position 22,424,129 of record NC_138767.1, read on the forward strand.
TCGAACCGCTGACCTTCTGATTGGCAAATTTCTAGGCTCTGTGGTTTAACCCACAGTGTTTAGCATGCCCTCAATCAGGGATAGGAAATCACTCAGGGGGCTAACTTTTGGAATGCTGCATAAATGGAGAACTGTGACCCTCCAGACATTGTTGGACTACGATTCCCATCATCCCTATCCACTGATGAGGCTGATGGGAGTTGTAGTAAAAAAAAAATGTCTAGAGGGCTATGGCTACTCAGTCTCATTCTCTGTGTAAAGCCTCTCCCATTCATGTAGCTGCATAGCTCCATTGTTGCTCCCATTCTGGTCTGGGTACAGCTAGAAACCTTGGCTCATCCTCATTGTGAACTTGCATAACACAGAAGTAACATTAGACCTTTATCAAGGTGTATGCAAGGTGTGGGCTGCGCTTTCCCTGCAATCTGGCCCATTGTGTGAAAGGGAGCGAGCACACACTATTCCTCCCTTTTCACCCAATGCACCAACAATGCCTTTGCATTTCCAAACATGGAAATGGAGTGTTCAAATGCCACCTGCACTGTGGCAACACAGAGATGAAAATCTCACGGCTGATTTACAAGCAGCCATTTTCTCCTAGGTGACCCCTATGTGAATCCTAGGTGATTCAGACATTCCGTTCCCACTGGTACACCTGGGGGTGGTGACCAGACATGGCCCATTGGATGGGCTATGTACACCTTTCTCCACTCCACCAAGTGGACCAGAAATGAGATGTATTCTCCGTTCTGGCTCTATTTAAAACTGGAGTTAGCATGAAACATATGCTATTTACACACTTGCTTTGACCAGATTCCAAGAATTACGCAGGCACTGGAAACAGCTATGTGGAAACAGGACCTAAAACAACTGTATGAACTCAGCCATTTCTGTGTAGTACTGGAGATCAGATGCACACTCCCATGTCTGCAGAAACTGCCCTAGTTATCTGAATGGAAGTCACTGACTTAAACCTGTACCTGTTCAAAGTTCTGAAGAGGGTTCCTTTCAGATTTACCATTTGAAGTCTGCAGTGTTTACTGTATCATGCAAGGCGCAAGTGATTTTTCTTTTTAAAAAGTTGTGAATTAGAAAATAAAATAATAATACAATAAAACAAAATAAAATTATGCTGTCTTGGGAGAATAATAAACCCAGCTTCAAAACTGTCGTGCCATTAGTAATGGAAAGAATATGGAAATGTGTGAGAAATTCTTACTTTACTTCAAACACTGTACATTTTATCTTAGGACTTCTGTGTTCTGTGTCATTCTAACCTCAAAAGGAAGGTCAATTCCTGTGGGTTGGTGTGTGGGGGAGGGGAGAGATAGAGCTGTCGCCATCCTCCAACTTTCTGTGTTACTGGAAGTAGGAAACACAATGCATGCTTTTAAATTAGCCCTATTAGACATTTATTGTTTGAGACGCCTGAGGATGGAAATGCCCCAACATCTTTAGCTCTCTGATCACAGACTGATTTGAAATCTTTTATCAGTGCTTATTAAGAGTCACAATTTACTGCTTTGATTTTCTGTAGATTACCTGTCTGGGTGTAATGAATAGATATGTTCATTATATGGCTGAGTTCCAGAGAATGACCTCAATAATGCACACGAGAAACAACATTAGTTATCAAATAGCATTCTAAAATTGATCTCTTCATCAAAAAAATCATTTAAATTAGAAGTTTAGTATTCTGAGATACAATTAAACTACTATATACCTTAGAGAGGTACAATTTCCAGAGCTCTCGGGGAAGAGGGATTGATTGTTAAACCACTCAGAGAACTGTAGCTCTGTGAGAATAGGAGTTTCTTAAGAATGCTCATTGTGAAATATTTTTATTATGTTTGCTCATTGTAATTTCCTAGAACCTAAGTCTGATGTCACAAAAGATCTGATACAAGACAAGATTTAGAGTTCATGGTCATAAATGCAAATATTCTCCTTAAAATTTGCAAGCTATAATGTCGTGCTTCCAATAATTGTACAATTATCCCCTTTCTACGTGCTTCATCTTGGAAAATCCAGTGGTTTCACTGCCTGAATAGCTGACTCTAGAGTAGTCCCACATATGTCAGACCCTCTAAATGCCCCTGTTTTCCAGGGACATCCCCGATTTAGAGAAGCCGTTCCAGTTTCTGATTTGATCCTGGAATGTCATGCTTTTCCTTAGGATGTTCCTGTTTTCATTGGAGAAATGTTGGAGGGTATGGAATTATCCAATATGCCCCGCCCCAAGCTGTATGAAGGCAATCCTATATAAGGAAGTTTTTTAAAATGTTTGATGTTTTATTATGTGGCTGGGGAAACCCAACCAGATGGGCAGTGTATAAGTAATAAAATAATAAAATAAGAATTATGCTTTTATATGTGTTGGAAGCTGCCCAGAATGGCTGGGGCAACCCAGTAAGATGCATGTGAGGTATAAATAGTGAAATTATCATTATGGAAAGGGATGTCCCTATTTTCATTGGAGAAATGTTGGAGGGTATGATACGTAAAGAGGATTTTAATTAACCAACTGCTACAGTGTTTGCCAAGGAGCAACTCTTGGTCTGTTAAACTCTTAATGAGTTGTTGTCATGGCGGGAATGGATTGGGATAGTCAGATTCAATCCCTAAGTTCACAATTTCATCTCTAAAACCAGGCTAATCATTTGCCCCCTAAGTCATAATTATGTAATAAAAAAGAAGCTAGCTGTTTAAAATTAAGACACAACCAATAAAAGAAACCAAAAGAAGTCTCAAAGAAAATAGGACTTCCAATGCTATCTCTAAGTATTGGAGTTTGAATTGTTCTCTTGTAGCTGCTTTCAGAAAATTTGTCTTGGTTTCAAGCTTTCATGACAGAAAAATAAAAGTCGTGTCAGTGGTTCAGTTGGTGAAAACGATAATTATAACAAATGTTTGTTTGTTTGCTAATTTACTCAAACCGAGGTTGTGGCCCACTGTCTCTAATAAAAAAACTCCAGTTAAATTTCATACTTGCTTTCTGCATTTGTAGCTTTGTAATCTTATTGCTGAAGGCTTTCAACCAGTTCTGTTCACAGATCAAGATTAACCAATTTTAGAAAGACTGAATCTAATTTTTACTAGACTTCATCAGCTGCAACTCGAAATGACTGAAGTGGGGGCAATATATTTTCTGTGGAAGCATTCAAGGCAGCTGCTATATATGTTAGCTTTGAAATAATATTATTTTCTGCTAAGAGTACATTCAGTAGAGTTTAGATATGTTTATGCATTTGCTTCATTTATTGCTGATTTTTCAGACTAACTATAGTATAAATCAATCATCCAATCTTTTCCATCTACTTCACCCTCGAGACAATAAATTCCCGGAAGCCATAGCGATAGGGTTGTATGCATGTTGCATAATATGTCACACCAGTGAGTTTCTGTACTGGGGCTACTCATGCTTTTCATTTACATTTTGCATTTACAAGATGTGGCTGAAGTCCCTTCAAAAGTATTTACAAATGTGGAACAACATAGATAAATTATAGCCCAGGAACACTGCTCAGATGCATCACTGGGCAATGACAAGAATTTATATTGGTAGAGGTGGTTTTCACTCAAGATGAGAAAATGACAAAAGCAAGCCAGGAAATATACCAAAGCATAAACAAAGATACTTTCTTACCTGGAAAAAATTGTGACTGGTGGCAAGTTCATTATCAGCATTTCCCAGTAACCTTCATGATTCAAGCAGAAGCCAGAAAACAAGTAGAACCCAACAAAGATAAACCAGAAGAGCACCAATTAATTCAAGTTTTGTCCCCTTCCTCCCTGCTAAGTCCTACAAGGGGAAACACTGAGACTAAGGAAGAAGCAGAGATTGACAGCCACTGGGTAGTAGGGGTACATGTGTGGGTATATCATTTGTATTTGTGCTTTGCTATGTTCATTTAAAGCATCCCAACTGTGCGGGGAAACTCAGGAACAAGAAGACCGAAACTTCAATAAAGAGTGGGGAAAATTTATAATTTACTTGAGAGACCACTGTAAGCAGATGAAAACTTTAGCAGGATTGTAATAGCACTTGTAATGTAGAAAATATTGTGGACAAAATGGAGAGATATAGAATTTGGATGATGAAATAATATGCAGTTGAAAAGGTTCATAACAGGACCCAGGGAGGGTAAGGTGCGGAGTCTAGAGATTCGGAGAAATCTCTAAATATGGATATGTATTTTGTATTGTAACTCTACGCTTGTAAATCAAATAATAATTGATTCAAAATAATAATAAAAATAAATAAATAAATAAATAAATAAATAAATAAATAAATAAATAAAGCATCCAAGCTGTGGACTGCTTCCCTGCTACTGGCTATTCTCTACTGCTCTGCTGCTACTTGAATGAGACGGTTTGCCTATATGTGTGCATACACACAGCTTTGGACCTCATCTGACCTAATATTTGACCTTAACTTTCATAGGCCATGGTTGAGAGAGACGTTGTTAGCATACACCAGAAGTTGAGCAATGACAGTGCTGAGTGTCCCTGTTTGGGATTTCCACACTTTAGCAGCTGCCACAGAGAAAGCCTTCTCCTGAATTGCAATTCGTTTCTCTTTTGAGGGTGGTGGAACTACCAAGAGAGTCCCTAAATCAGGATGGAGGCAATCTTTCAGCTATTTGAAGCCTAAGGCATTTAGGGTGTTAAACATCAATGTGAGCACCTTGAATTGGCCCTGGTCCTAATCTGGCTCACCCATCCACTGGGCACTAGTTAGATAAAAGGCAGCAGCAGTAGCTATGCAAGAACAGATTGTGGGATGAACATGCCTCGTTTGGGCCAATCTCATGTCCCACTTGATGGACGTGTGTCATTGGTGCTGGGATGCAATCATAGTGGCAGTGAGCTAAGTCAGTATCACTTTCATAAGATTAGCCTCTGCAACTTTCTTTCTGCCTTTAGCATGTCAGAATTTTTTCTTCTCATTGCACTGCCATCCTCTGTTTAAAGGAAAATAGTGGCTTAATAAACAAAATCAAACCAAGCAGAAGACCTAATTCTGAGAGATGTTAACTACTTCATCTAGAATTCAACCTGCCCTTCCCTCTCAATGGCTACATTAGGAAGCAGAGAGATAGTAGCCCTCAAGACTAGCCTTCTGGTTGTACTTAAACATCGTGGCTTCAAATTTTGATTTAATTCAATCAGGGAAGAGTTTGTAGTTTTCATTATCATTCTTGTGCAGATCTAATAGGAAAGTTTCTGCAAGTGTGGAAAATCAAATCAAATAGGGAGATGTCTGCCTTTATATGCAATTTGATCTTCCAAAAGTAATTAACTGATGGAAGAAATTGATATGGTCAAGCCAACACCTATTAAAAGTTTATTATTTTAATGTAAATGGGTAGGGATTAAGAACCATGGCAGAAATCATGGAATCACATGAAACACTGAAGGTCAAAATAGCTCAGTCAGTAGAGCATTAGATGCTAAATCTCAAAGTTGTGTGTTTGAGCCCCATGTTGGGCAGAAGATTCCTGCATTGCATTGAGTTGGACTAGATGACCCTTGTCATCCCTTCCAACTCTACAATTCTGTGATTCTGTCTACATGCTATATAGAATGAATAGTGTGCGAACATGTTGCCAGAGCTTTAAAATATTGAATGTGAATGTTCCGAGGCAATTTAAATGGAGCCTTCACACTGTTAAAACTTTTATTTTCTGATGATGGAATTACTAGATACAAATGAAGTCTTGTATCCAGTGTAGAGGTTTATATGAAAGTGCCATGAACGTAAGAATTTCAGCTTGTGCAACAAAATAGTATTCTCCTCCCCATGCTCCCTAAATCTGTTCTAGGGGTTCCCCCCTCTCTCTGGAGTAGGATTGGGGAGGGCACAGCGGCATGTGTGGGGAGGAGAAAAGGGAAAGTCCTGTTGTGTAAGTGTAGATGCTTGTGTTGATGGACACATTGGTTGACTACTGCCCAAACAAATCTAATCTAAACGGAAGCAGCAGTTTAACCCTTCCTTCCCTAGGCATGATCCAAACTTAAATCTCTCTCCCCCCCCCCCAGTCTAGTGGCAATTAGCATTAGAGACAAAACCCAAATTAGTTCCAGTGGGAGCTTTTTCCCTAACACTGATTGCCAGGTGAAGGGATTTTCATTGGGACTGCAATTGCAGAGAAATGGCTAAACTTATTTTTCATGTGCACTGCAGTCCTGGTGAAAATAATGTCTACAGTTCGTATTAATACTAATGAAAGATAATGACAAATACATATTTGAAACCACACATCATTTGACCGTTACTTTGCAGGGCTACACCAAGACATTTTGCTGTCCAAGGCGCAGGCAGGAGGGTGCCTCCCCAATTCCATGTACAAAAACTGACCAGACTAGCAGCTTCAAAACTAGCATTGGTATCCCCACTGCACCTGAAAGCAGCATGTTAGCTTAGGAGGGGGGGCACAGAGTGTCTTGTCCATTCTGTGCTCCCAGAAATGTCAGCTCAGGCAGTCACCTCACTCTGCCTAATGATAGGGCCAAATTTCTGAGAGTAACAAGCTCTGAGGCGAGAACTGTGTCCAGGTGGACACAGATTGGCCTTGGGGGTCAGCCAACTAGATGGTCTAGCAGGTTGCTCCTGCCTAAATATATATGTTGGAAACATGTTGTATTCAGAGCACTGTCTATAAGGTTCATGGGGAAGCAGTGTGTGAATGGTGGAAGCTACTAGAAACTCCATTCAAGATGCACACACACACCCAGCACCATCCACCTATTGAAATTCACACAAACTCTTTAAACAGATTTAAAGCCTGGCCTTCCGCACTGACAATGTGGAACCAAGTCCTAAGCTGACTCCAATTCTGTTTCCTGGTCCACAAAGTCAAAACCTACTCGTTGAAAATACACACAGGAAGCATGCCAGGCAGAAAATCCCAAGGACACAATGCACATGAATTATTGCACTTTGTAGAGTGTATCAGAGTGCACTTAGTAGTCCTTTCGAGCTGTTCCCTTCCACCCAGTATTGATGACTGTTGGCTGCATAGCCTGTTCTTTAGCTATTTGGTGGGTAATAGGGTTCCCTCTCCATACCACAATTGATCAGTGTTAAAGTCACTTTGAAATCACCACATTTCTTTTCTAGATCCTTGAAAATAGAGAAGGGATGATAGTGCTACCATTTGTGAGATAATTTAACAAGCAGCATGTCTTATGATAAGGGACAACTGTTGAAGGTCAATGGGTCATGCAAGAAGCGAGGGAGGTGGTCCCAAAACTAGTGACTATGTGGATAATATGGCTTCCACTGTGTGCCAATTGATATGAACTTTCTGTCTGTATTGCTCTATCTGTGATGCCCCATTCACACAGAGAAGCCATCACTTGATGTTCCAATACACAAGTGATGGTTGTGCAGTAATGATAATCGAGTGAGCATGCAAGTGTGAAATAGACTTGAGACTTTGGTGAATAGGTACCATAAGGATCTCAAGCCTTCTCCTGCATCTTTCATTGATTCGCCCTCAGTTGCTATCAGAAAATGGGTTGTAGAAAAAGTCTTAATACCACCTACCATGGAATTTACCATTTCCATGGCTGCCATAAACTGGCTTGATGCTCAGGACTGCACCTGGGACCTTCTTCATGCAAAGCTGATGTTCTACCACTAAACTATAGCACTTTCCCCAGATATGGAATGGCTCATTTGGTAGAGCATGAGACTGTTAATCTCAGGGTTGTAGGTTTGAGCCACATGTTGGGCAAAAGATTCCTGCATTGCAGGGGGTTGGACTAGTTGAACTTCCAACAATTCTGTGGTTCTATGATATGGAAAGCAACCACTGGATGCTTGGAAGTGAATGTGTCCATCTGCACCTTTTTCAACCAGACTAACAGGAAAAGGCAATATTAATCGAGTTACTTTTCTTTTCTATTCATCTTGCATATTAAGAAGTATTCTCTCTGGCTGAGAACCAGGAACTGCACACTATCTAAGGAGGAGGGGAAGCAACCTTACTTCTTAACACTATTTTTCATCCAAAAAGTAAACACATGTATGCTTCTAGCATCTCTAGGCTGGTGGACTGTTAGATGGCAAATTCATAAAGCAAAACCGAAATCAATTTAGGGTATGGGTAGAATAACCCAAAGCACTTTAGCAGCGCTCTCAGATAATGGGAAATGATGCGGGTGGGGGGTCTAAGTCATATGGCTTCAAAGAAATGTGCCACTAATGGAAAGGAAGATGATTAAAGGCTGCTTATAAAACTTCAGAGTGCTCTTAGTAATCAAGCAAGGTGCTGGCTGGAGAACATTGCTTTCTGGAGCCAAGACTGCTGTGTTCTTATGTTGGGAAATTCTTTCTTTAATCTTATAAAGACATGGGTGATTGAGTTTATAGACTTTTTAATGCATGGGAGAAATGCCTATAGCATCATGGTAGAGCATAAGGATGGGTGAGTCTGTGGATTTTGGTTTATCTCAGTTATTTGTTCCTCCAATCTTAAGAACGGTTTCCCACATTTCCACATCAGTTTGCAAAAGTTTGTTGTCTTTTTAAAGAGAGCCCTCATGAAAATTCACCATGTGCATATTTTTGTATGCAACTTTGTCCAACGTACACATTTTTGCAAAGTAATTGCTTCCAATATGGTGCATTCTGTATATTATATTTGGTGATATATGCACATTATTGCCTATAGCATCATGGTAGAGCACAGCTTTTTTGCACATATTACTTGGCTGGAGAACAGCATTGCAAAATTTGGAGAAGTGCCAGTTTGGGCGGACTGCTGTGTTTCAGTTTGCATATTGTTTTGGAAAGTGCAAATAAGATAGGTTTGCTTTTAAATGCAACCTACATTGAATTTGTGGCCCATCCCTAGCTGTCGGCCTGCTCCCATCCCCTCCTATATCCCCTGCATATATCACAAAAGAAAATGCTCATTTATTTCCTCAACGTCACAGAATTAATATTTCTTTCTGAGCAATGGTTAGATGCCACATTTGGTGGTTCTGTTATATTACGCCTTTATGGGTGGCCGCGCACCAGTAACCTAGAGAATGCTTTACCTTGTCAGAAAGCTCCTATTATGCTCTGGATGACAGCACACAATTGCCTCTTGTTCCTCATTGCAGAACTAATAATACATTTTTATTCCACAGGGCTTCCAAGTACAAAACAGGTGAAGCATAGCTTAATTTTGTCAAAGTGTGATAGGTTCTATTAAGTTTTAAGAGGGCAACATTCCCCTTAACTTACGTTTTATACATGAAGTGCAGGAGTTGCCTGTTACTGCAACAGCAGCATGTAGAGGTCAGTGCTGAAACTACGAAAGAAGAATTAGGGGACCATTACTGAAATCCATTGTCTACCCTTCCCCATTTTTTAGCCCTCTTTAGCCTTCAAAAACTCTAGTTAATGGACCATCACAAAAGCTTGGGGTGATCCTCCTTTGCCTGTCTCCTGTAATTCAAACAATGGTAGATGATCCTTTGTTCAGTACCTGGAATCTTTAGGTAGGTCTCCTGTCTGAAATCCTAGAGAGCCAATACCCATTGGGCAGACAATATTGAGTTAGATGGACCAATTCTCTGATGGGTTTAAGACAGCTTCCTATATTCCTGTGTTCAGTGAGGCTTAAGTTCCCCAATCTTGTGCCCTCTTGTGGACCACAACTCCCATCTGCCTTAGCCAGCATGGCCAGTGGTTAGGGTTGATGAGATTGGCAGTCCTAAAGATCTGGACGGCAAGAGGTTTTGAAAAGCTGGTGTGTGGGATTTCAGACATGCTTACCTAGGAGTTGTTGTAATTTAGTCATTTAGTCGTGTCCGACTCTTCGTGAGCCCATGGACCAGAGCACGCCAGGCACTCCTGTCTTCCACTGCCTCCCGCAGTTTGGTGAAACTCATGCTGGTAGCTTCAAGAACACTGTCCAACCATCTCGTCCTCTGTCGTCCCCTTCTCCTTGTGCCCTCAGTCTTTCCCAACATCAGGGTCTTTTCCAGGGAGTCTTCTCTTCTCATGAGGTGGCCAAAGTATTGGAGCCTCAGCTTCAGGATCTGTCCTTACCTAGGAGTAAGCCCCATTAAACTCAATAGGACTTACCTCTGAGTAGACATGCCTAGACTAGTGCATATTCCTACGCGCAATAATGTGTAAATATGTCCTATTATATTATAGTTGCAGTTAATTATGTGGCATGAATCTGAACTAACTATATGACAATTCTAGTAGAATTCTACCACCAGTAACCAAGTAAAATGACAGTATTGTAGCCGAGAGCAGGGTGCATTTCATGCCCTCTTTTTAATTTTCTTTTTTAAAAAACCTTTACAAAACATGGCTTTGGGCTGCTTTTCTTCGCTGTCTCCAGCTGTGGTACAGTGTGACAATTGCTGTGGGAGCACAGTCCTATTATGCTTCCTGCAGAAATAAGCCTGGAGCAATTGAACTACCTATATTCATTGTTGTGTCACATTGTGCCATGCAACACATTGTTAATGATCAATAGACCTAGTGCAGCTAATAGGCTCTTATTCTCTACAGTAGCCATGTCACAGGTAAGATTATGCTTCACATGTCACTTCATTTTACCTCCACACAATGTAGCCAAGCTCCCAAAAATAAATAAATGTGAAGCCTGTCTGCTTTAATTTAACGTGAGATTATTTTTTTAAAAAACATGTTTATATGCAGACCTATAAAAAAGGAGCACAAGACATCCCAGGAAAAGTACAGTCCAGAGAAGGAACTCAGGATTAACTCTTGTCTGTACAGTATTGTTCATTTTCAGTTTATTGTGAAAAATCTCACGGCCTTGCGTCAAGGAGGAGTTCCAATTGCAGCTGTCCTTCTTCAGAATCTTGTCAGGCTAGAACAGGGTTAGGGGAGAAAAGATCAATTCAGGTCACATTTAAAGGTGAATCTACCTAACACATACTTCTTCAAACAATATAAATTGAAACACAGGCATTTTTTGAAATTCACACTTGTACATATTTTACAGTGCAGTTCCCCCAGCCATGTAATGTGTACAAAATGCATACAATACGTGTAGGTATCATTGCAAGGAAGCATGTGTATATTAGGAGAAATTTTCACAGGAACACTGATGAATTTTCATGAGGGCTTTAAAAAATAATTGCAAACCGGTGTGGAACTGTGGAGACCTAAAGTTAAGGTTTGATTATTATTTTTTAATGAGAAACTCACTTCCTGCCTGCGAGCAAAGAGGATCCTGGGAAAAGCTTCACAAAAACTAATGCATGAGCTTCAGCAACCACCTCCCTTTTAATATTCTGAGTCTGAATGTTCACCTGTACTGAAGAGGATGAAGCCCTTCAGATGTCTCGACCTTCTGAGCACAGTGGCCAGTTTGGCTTCCCACCCCCACCCCCCAAAAAGGAGAATGCGTCAGCAAAAAAGAGAAGAGAGATTTATATGAAATTTGTGTGTGCTAATATATAGATGCAAATTAAGAAATAATGAGTATAATTTAACCAGAAATAAAATATGTCTCACCATAGTGGGGAAGACTAGTGTGGCTGGGGAGGCCTGGCAGATGGGTGGGATATAAGTAATAAATTTATTATTATTATTATTATTATTATTATTATTATTATTATTATTATTATTATTATTACAGTGGTACCTCTGGTGACATACACTTCAGGTTACAGATGCTTCAGGTTAGACTCAGCTAACACAGAAATAGTGCTTCAGGTTAAGAACTTTGCTTCAGGATGAGAACAGAAATCGTGCAGTGGCGGCGTGGTGGCAGCAGGAGGCCCCATTAGCTAAAGTGGTGCTTCAGGTTAAGAACAGTTTCAGGTTAAGAACGGACCTCCGGAACGAATTAAGTACTTAACCCGAGGTGCCACTGTATTACCAGGTGATCTGTATGCCTGCTCATTCTGTTATCTAGATGTTAGCTGTTGATGGGCAGCTTGAAGACTCCTAGCTTTTATGGTTCTTTACCTTTGAACTGGACATGGTTTCGGCATCCCTTCAACTAGAGGACTGTCAGGTGGCAGACTTTCAATCAAAATACAGCCATCTCTCACTGTGCATGACCCATACAGCTCTGTCTTTCAACAGAAGAGAACAGCTGGTAGGGTCAGGAGGAATGGTTAGGGGCAGCTGCTGCTGCTGCACTCATGGTCAACTCATTCTGGCTAATAATAATAATAATAATAATAATAATAATAATTTTTTATTTATACCCCACCCATCTGGCTGGGTTTCCCCAGCCACTCTGGGCGGCTTCCAACAGAACACGAAAATACAATAACCTATTAAACAGTACGTCTGCCCTGAATATATATATATATATATATATATATATATATATATATATATATATATATATATTTATATATGTGTAACATTCGACTGCCAGTCCGGTTAGAGTTGTACATGGACTGCATGCTGCCATTTTGTCCTTCACCATAGGCAGCAAAATCCCCTGGGCTCAGTATGGTATTTTCTAAAGATCACCAATGTCAATGGCTATATCAGGTCTGATCCAAACATGGCAATTTTTCATGCAAGTTTCATGCTAATTTCTTCATGAATGGAATGCGTTTGGGCTTGTGTGAATCAATCTTTAATCGCATCTGAAATTATTAGCCACTGATATAAAGTGACACTTATCTGTAAATATTTTTTCTTTTTCTTCTTCAGAAAATGCACAGGGCAGTCTTGTTATTATCCATGAAGAAGATGCAGAGGAATGGGCACTGTATTTAAAAACAATTTTCAAGCATCTCTTATCAGAGGACAGAATCTTGCTTTACAACATGGGATCTCCATTCATTCACCCACTGGGATTGCCATCCCTGGGATCTTACAGATGTAAACTGCTGATACTTTCAAGTGGACTTGTTAATTGTCTGAACAAAAAGAAAAGACGTTTTCTGGACAAGATCCTTCAGCCTCCTGAAAGGGTGGTTGTTTTGCTTTGTGGGATTGAAAGTTCAGACACTATCTATCAAATACTGAATATAGACCCACACAATCTGTTGATTACCACTAATCATGATCCAGAAGTATACCTTGCAGTGATTACTGGCATTATTCAACAAGGTAACATCTTTCTTTCTTTCTTTCTTTCTTTCTTTCTTTCTTTCTTTCTTTCTTTCTTTCTTCTTCCTCGTCCTCCTTCCTCTCTCTCAAAAATCCACTTTATTTTCAGGGACTGGGGCACAGCAGATAGGTGTGCTTCCACATTTTTTGAGAGAGTCTTAAAATATTCTGAAGCTCAGCAGTTGGCTCAATAAATAGTTTAAGCCTAATGATGATTTATTTGTCATATGGTTTTGTCCCAATAAGCAGGAATGGTTTTTATATTCTTTCCATCTGAAAAGCAACTTTGATGTGATTTGCATATATTACAGTAACATGGAAGGTGGGGGGGGGGAGAAGTGAACTGAAAGAACCTTTTATTGGAATTTTGTTAAAAAAGAAAAAGAAATGCATGGATACATGCACACACTCTTTTCTTGCATTTTTTTGTAATGCAAACAATGGAGAATTCCTAATTAGGTGTCACCAACTTTGAAAGTCACATTTGGATTTTTCAGTGATGGGGATTTCTGGACACTTTTCTCCTCACTCCCACAGACCACCCATCCTTGCCCAAGAGAGTAAAGATGCAGACAGATGTGTCACTTTGTTTTTCAAAGAGATAGCTCAGTAAAACTTGTATCCGGTAGAATTCATCTGAAAGAGGAAGTGGGAAAGAAGGTCACTCGTCTCACTTCCTCTTTCAATTCTATGCATTTTTAAGGGAGGAAAAGGTAACAGAACTCATCATGACTAAGGGGACAGTGAGTGGGGAGCTCAGAGGCTTTGTAGGCACCAGATGAAGACCTGAAGTGCACCATTGGACTCTCTAGAACTTCCTTGTTATTAGTGGGCATGGGGCGGCTAACAAGGGCGTGGACAGTCTGAGCTTCTCACAAGTGTGGATGTTAGGGGTGTGTTGTCAGCAATGTGTCCCAGTTCCCAGTGATCATGTGGTGCTTTCTTTGATTCAGTCATGAAAGGGGCTTAGGAATAAACAGTGATGGAAGTAGCAAGATGCTCCATAATCTGAGAAGTCCCTTTCTCTTGTCTCACCCCAGCCATGCCTCAACACTCGGCGGGACTCATGAAAAGGCCACTCCTCCTGATACTTGGGAGCAGACAGGATAGAATGGGAAGTCATCCCTAAGATATTCTAATGACCTAAGCCATTTAGGGCTTTTAAAAGAATATCATTAGCAGTATGAATTGTGCTTAGAAGCAAATGGGCAACCATGCAAATTGGACCCAGGGAAGTGAGCCCACCAAGATCTTTGCAGCTGAATTCTGGACCACATGAAAAGTTCTGAAAACTTTTCTAAGGTAGCCCCATGGTTGTCCTTAGTTCTTACATAATGACTCCATTTGGCCATAATTGTGCATATTTTATTTACCCCTTTTCCTGTTGCAGAAGAGACCTAATAACTTAGGAACATAGGGAGCTGCCTTATACCAAGTCAGGTCATTTAGCTCAGTACTGTCAACAATGGCAGTGGCTCTCTGAAGTTACAGACAGAAGTTTTCCCAGCACTACATGAAAATGATGTGGTTTGAACTTGAGATCTTTTCCATGCAATGCATGTGTTATGTTATGTTACTAAGACACAGTCCTCTAGGTCTTCATTCTTCAATATTTGGAATATATTCTTCATATGATAGTTGCTGTTGTTATGTAAGTTGGCAAGTCTAGCTAACTCCTGTGCTTGGTTCTCATATATAAAATAATAATAATCAAAAGCTTCAAATATTGTACAAATTTGTACAATATTCCAGCAATACTATAAATTGCATGAATGGCCAAGTTCACTATAGATCAGTGATGGCCAAACTTGGCTCTCCAGCTGTTTTTGGACTACAACTCCCTAGCTAACAGGACCAGTGGTTAGGGATGATGGGAATTGTAGACCCAAAACAGCTGGAGGGCCGAGTTGGCCATCACTGCTATAGATGATAGAAATGTTTTCTTTTCTCTCTACTTTTGCAGCATAAAGGATTATAAGTGCCAGGAACTTTAAACAATATGTCAACTGAAAAAGGTAAAGGGACCCCTGACCATTAGGTCCATTCGTGGCCGACTCTGGGGTTGCGGTGCTCATCTTACTTTACTGACCGAGGGAGCCAGCGTACAGCTTCCGGGTCATGTGGCCAGCTTGACTAAGCAGCTTCTGGCGAACCAGAGCAGCGCACGGAAACTCTGTTTACCTTCCTGCCAGAGCGGTACCTATTTATCTACTTGCACTTTTGACGTGCTTTTGAACTGCTAGGTTGGCAGGAGCTGGAACCAAGCAATGGGAGCTCACCCCATCATGGGGATTCGAACCGCCGACCTTCTGATCAGCAACTTCTAGGCTCTGTGGTTTAACCCACAGCACCACCCAAAATATCAAATCATTATATGGTAACCATATCCCCTTAAAATTGCTATAGAGCAGGAAATGGTTACCATATATCCAGATATTTCCCCGAGTATATCCTAAATGTATTATATTTAAGTTTTTAAATATAAGGCAAAAGGCAAAATGTATCTCAAATCAAGTACCTCTAAGTCAATGGAAGATTTAAGCATATGTCTAACTCTCTCCAGTTCAGATCTATGGGGCTTAAAAGTACTTAATGTTGGCTATAAAAAAATGTGTACTTCATTAAAAATGTAGCTTCCCAGTTTAAAGTATTCAACCATGCTTGAAAACCAAAGATGTCACAGGAAAAGGAACTAATTGTGATGTATCTTCATTCTTTCTGCACCACATCACCCCTGCTATAGTGGGAATACGGATAGTATCCATCAAGAAACTGCAAAAGGACTACATGAACTAAGAACATTTTAGTAACACTGCAGATGCATAAAGATTAGAGTTGCTCACAAGTGTCTCCCAAAAGTAGTTCAAACATGGGGGGTGGCGATAGAACTGTCTATGCAAATCCTTACTTTTCTTCTCCTATGCCTTATGGTTAAATTCTTGTTGAAAATACTCTTGAAGCATATAGTTAAAGATTTCTGATGTGTATCTGTTGGCTGAAAGAGGAATATTTACATGCACTGACAAAGTGAAATAGACTTTGTCTCCCCACCACCCCCAGTTAAAATACTTGGCAAGCATGTTTTCTTTTTCCATATGCAAAGGGCCCGTTCTGTGAGCCTAAAGGTAAATTAATGAGAGCGTGTGCAGTACAAATCGTTCGGCAACATCCAGCCCATAGCTTCTCATTATGGGTTTTTCTTGTCCCTTGAAAGCTTGCTAGAAAAAATATTATGAGTATAAAAGAAGCACTCAAAAGCCATAAAAAAGCATTTTAGTTTGCATGTGCATGAAGACTAGGTCCATTTGTCCCAGTTTAATGCTAGAATACGCCCAGGGAAATGTAGGAATTATGGGTCCACTTGACCTGTAAGAAGCTTGCAAAGCACTGCATGTACCTTAATTTCCCAGAATGGTGGTATACATAATGTTTCTGGTAAAATAATATTCTGCATGCTATTTCGTTCCAGCAGTAACTTGGAATGAGGAACTTGGAGGACCTGGAACAAAAGCACTGTCATATTACCTTGAAACACTAGCAGGGTTTACTTGCCTGGCTGTTAAAACTGGATGTACCAAACTCCTGCAGCCATAACATCCTGAACATGTCTGATCTTAGAAGCTAAGTCGGATCAGGCCTGATCGGTACTTGGATGGGAAACTGCTTGGGAACACTGAGTGCTTTAGGCTAGGCATAGACAAGAGAATAGTTTAGTTATTGTGGTGGGTTGCCATTTTTGGCAGCATCTGAACATACAGTGAAATTTCTAGTCTTCCTGAGAACAGTGGAAGAGCCCTGCTGGATCCTATTTCCCACAGGGGCAAAGCAGAGGCATTTGGGAAGCCCAGGAGCAGGGCATAAAGGCAATAACTCTCTCCTATTGTTGTCCCCCATCAATGGGTACTTTCAGGTTGGAATGCCTGAGCAATTTGCTCTTTGTGGTAAAGGTAAAGGGAGCCCTGACCATTAGGTCCAGTCGCGGACGACTCTGGGGTTGCAGTGCTCACTTTACTGGCCTTGGGAGCCAGCGTACAGCTTCCGGGTCATGTGGCCAGCATGACTAAGCCGCTTCTGGCGAAACCAGAAAGGTACACGGAAACACTGTTTACCTTCCCGCCGGAGTGGTACCTATTTATCTACTTGCACTTTGATGTGCTTTCAAACTGCTAGGTTGGCAGGAGCTGGGACTGAGCAATGGGAGCTCACCACTTCACGGGGATTTGAACTGCCGACCTTCCAATTGGCAAGCCCTAGGCTCTGTGGTTTCACCCACAGCACCACCCGTGTCCCGCTCTTTGAGGATTCCAGTGCAAACACATCTGATCACCAGCTCTTGGACTAATGTCTAAATGACAACACAGTTATCATTTGGATTTCACATTTCTCTGAATTTGGTGGAATAAGGACCGTAGCTCAGTGGTAGAGCATTTGCTGTGCATGCAGAAAGTCCCAGGCATCTCCCTTGGCACCTCCAGGTAGGACTTGGAGAGACTTCTACCTGAAACCCTGGAGAGCTCCTGTCAGTCAATGTAGACAAAGCTGAGCTAGGTGGACTCAATATAAAGCTGCATCCTATGTCCTTCCTGTGGGATGCAGTTCTTGGCTCAACACCCCCTACAAATAGTGTAAGAAACAAGAGAGAGGGGTGCAATCAATTAATTAATATGCTACAACTGCCAAAGTGGCTTCTAAGTGGGTGACAAGTATAAAAGCAGCTACAAAAAATAAAAATAAAAATAGAAAGATGCATAATAAGAACACAAATAAAACAATTCAGTTGAAACTTTAAAATAAACATCCGAAACTAAGGTTTATGATAAGACAAGTCTATTAAATCAGTGCAACAATTTAACAATTACTGTATTTTCCCCTCTATAACACACAGATTTTTTCTCCTAAAAAGTAAGGGGAAATGTCTGTGCGTGTTATTGAGTGAATGTGTGGTCCCTGGAGCCGAGAGGTGCGAGTGAAGGCAAAAATCAGGCAAATATCAATCATCCGGAGAAGGGAAGCCTTGAAAAGAGGAAGCTGCTGCTTTCCTGCATTCTGCCTCAGGGTCTTACTGCCCACCCGCTTCTGTTTGTTACTGTGTTTGCTCAAACGGAACAAAGAGCAGAGAAAACCCCTCCCCTCCAGGCAAGCAGAGGGGAAAACAGAGCGTCCTTCCTTCTAATTCCTCTCCGTGCTCCGGTGCTGCAACATGCAGGTGGGAGAGAGAGAGAGAGCTGGCTGGCTTGGGTGGGTGCGTGGGGGGAACTTTTGCCTTCCTTTCCTCCCTCAGGTAAAACCCCTCTCCTGCATTCTTAGCCAACTGCTTCTCCGCACACCCCTCTTGGTGCTCCTTGTCCCTTCTATGTTTTTTCTTCCCTCCCCACTTAAAACGTGGTTACAAAGCACGGATCCACATGGATCCTCAGGATCTTTGCATTGGGTCACCCCAAATTAACCATCAGATCACATAGCATGTCCATGGCTACAGCCTGCACCAAAAAAATCACGCACCCACTGTTGCCTGGGGCTGCAATAGTATGAAAACGTGGTTACAAAGCATGGATCCACATGGATCCTCAGGATCTTTGCATAGGGTCACCCCAAATTCAACATCAGATCACATAGCATATCCATGGCTACAGCCTGCACCAAAAAAATCACGCACCCACTGTTGCCTGGGGCTGCAATGGTGCAAAAATGTGGTTACAAAGCATGGATCCACATGGATCCTCAGGATCTTTGCATTGGGCTACCCCAAACTCACCGTCAAATCACATGTCTGTGGCCACAGCATGAAGCACAAAAATGATACATCCACTGTTTCATTCAGATTTTTTTTCTTGTTTTCCTTCTCTAAAAACTAGGTGCGTATTATGGTCAGGTGCGTGTTATCGAGCGAAAAATATGGTAAAATAGGAGATGGGGGTAATGCTGATCTGGACAAAATGCTGATTTGGGACACTATGCATTTAGAATATGCATGTTTTCTGAGAAAATACTTCAGAAATGCTAATTTTCTGAGAATATAGGTGAAAATGCATATTTAAATAGGAATTTCATTCTTCTGTCTCTGACTCTGTTGATATAGCAGAGTCCTTTTGCACAACGGAATGATGAATAGTACGTGCCACATGCTTTAAGTTGCTTTATTTACAGTTCATTGTAGAGAAATTACAATCATGCATCTTGCCTCTGCGGGAGCAGAGAAGCAACCGTCCTTCTCCTCGGAATAACGAACACCGAGAGATCAGTGAAAAACAGGAAGCCAGAGTACGTCACATCCAGCTTCCCATTCCCGTGGGAAAACCCAACAGTACTCTGACTGTGGAATGTAAACATTGTCTTGTGACAAGCACTTTGCTGCACAGTGAAGAGAGCAGAAACCAACATCCTCCCCCTTTCTGTGAACATCACTGGGCAGCGTGTTCGTACAATATCAGTACAAACCCAACTTCTGTACATAGGTACAGTGTTGATCCCTTGATACAATCTTGGACAATACATCAGCAGGAATTTCATTACCTGGCATATAGGACACCGTTACGAGTCCCTTCTGAATATGTTCCCTAGCATGTTGCAACTTCAACTGCAAGTGCTTCGTGCTTTGCTTACAACCTTCCGAATTCAGCAAAGCCAAACATGCTTTGTTGTCCTGGTAAACCTGGATTGGACATTTGACAGGAATTTTCATGTCTTTGCACAATTGTAACAACCATTCACAATCCTTAAGTGAATAAGACAGTGCATTCAGTTCAGCTTCACAAGTACTTAAGCTAATTGTTGTTTGCTTCTTGCATGACCAATCAAATAGACCCTGATTGTACATGTAGCAAACTCCAGACGTACTTTTCCTGTCTGTAGTGTCACTTCCAAAACTTGCATCTGCAAAAATCTCAAGACCACCAGACTTCTGATTGTTAAATCTCAGTCTGTAATGCATAGTGCCTTTCAAATAGCGTGCTATGCATTTCAGAGCTTTCCAATCCTTAACAGTAGGATTGTTAACTTGTCTGCTTAGCAAATTACAGCTAACAGCAATGTCAGGTCTTGAACATCTGGCAATGAAGTTTAGCTTGCCTAGCACACTTCTGTACAGTGTAGTGTCAGAAAATGCTTCTTCAGTGTCTTCTACCTGATAACCTGTTGTCATGGGTGTGTCTACAGGGTTAGCATCCATCAGGTTTAGTTTGCTTAACACATCAGCAATTTTCCGTGACTGGTGTACTAGAATGTTACCATCTTGATCTCTCTCTATTTCCAGAGATAGGTAGTTGTTTACCTCACCAAGATCTTTCATGTCAAAGTGCTCTTTCAGTTGAGCTAGGGCGTTATTGTACATTGTGACATCTTTCCAAAAGAATAAAATATCATCAACATAAAACAAACAGTACAGCTTCTTTTGCCCTTCCTCTTTGACAAATACACATGGATCAGCTTTCCCTTGCTGAAAACCTAGAGAAAACAATGCTTCAGTGAGTTTTGTGTGCCAACACCGTGCACTTTGTTTGAGACCATAAAGGGACTTCTTTAGAGCACAAACAAATCCCTGTTTTACCTGTACGCCATCAGGTGGAAGCATATATAGTGATTCACCTAGAGATCCATACAAAAACGCTGTATTCACATCGTGGTGACTAATGTGTAGTTTCTCCTCTGCAGCTAGCTTGAGCATGAGTCTTATGCTCTCATACCTCACCGTGGGTGAGTAGGTCTCGTGATAGTCTTCACCTGGTACCTGTGCAAAACCTCTGGCTACCAATCTGGCTTTGTGTCTGACTATCTTGCCATTTTGATCAGTCTTCGCTTTGAAGACCCATTTGCTTCCAAGCAGTTTCATTCCTGGAACTACTGGAACTAGCTCCCAAGTTTTGTTCTTTTCTAAGGAATCAAGCTCAGCCTTCATAGCATTTAACCATGGCTCAGCTTCCTTAGAATCCAAATCCTGGATTTCTTGGAAACTTGAAGGTTCAAATACCTTCTTGGAGCTTTTAACAGCTGCTACTGCTGTCTTAGCATATTCATCAGCAAATCTCTTTGGAGGTCTGCCTTTTGTGGCTCTTTGTGACCTGCGAATTAGCCTTTGGTCTTCAACACTCTCCTCTTCCTTCTTAGGAGAAAATTGACCTATTGTGAACAATGGTTCTTCCAATTCCTGATCAGAGCTTTCAGAGGGTCGCATAGAGGCTTTCGCACTCTTGTAATCCTCTGACTTATCCGATTCAGTTTCAGACTCAGAATCAGAACCTTCATCAGTGGGTGTGGGTTGTTGCTGCTTATCCTCAGTCTCATCACTGTCATCAGGATAACATTGAAAAATTCCCACGTTCTCCCCCCACTTGGCATTGTACTCAACACTTCTTGTGAGCCTAATTGTCTTAGAGTCAGTCATCATTATTCTGTAAGAACCTTTCTGATAACCTAGAAAGATACCATGCAATCCACGTTTGCCTAATTTGGAGTTTTGTGGTGAATGAATCCACATATCAGAACCAAAAATTCTCATGTGTTTGATGTATGGTTTCTTGCCAAACATCTTCTCATAGGGGGTACAACCAATCGCTGAAGATAACCTGCGATTGTAACTGTAAACAAAACACGAGAGAGCTTCGGCCCAATAACTCTCTGGAAGATTAGCATCATGCAGCAAGGTTTTTAACCCTTGAAGCAATGTTTGATTTGCCCTTTCGCAAAGTCCATTCTGCCATGGCGAGCGAGGACTGGACAAATCGTGTTGAATTCCTTTCTCAGTCAGAAAAGCTTCAAACTGCTGAGAAGTGAATTCTCCCCCGCGATCTGTGAAAAGAATTTTTATCTTCTTACCATGCACATTTTCCAACCAAGCACAGAATTCCTTATACCTTGGAAAAGCCTCTGATTTTTGCTTGAGATTGTACACATAAATATATCTAGAAAATGCATCAATGAGAACCATGAAGAACCTATTGCCACCTAAAGAGGGCGATAGTGGACCAACTAAATCAGCATGAACAACCTGGTATGGTTCTGTAGCTTTCCTACTAGACACCTTACCTTTCGCAGCCATTTTCACCTTGTTTGCTGCGCATGCCTTGCACTTCATGTGGTACCTGCAGGGTTTAATAGTCATACCTTCAACCAAGGCAGGCATTTTAGATACTGCCTCAAAATGCAAATGACCAAATTTTCGGTGAAAATCATGAATACATCCTGCATGCAAACTTTTGTTAGAACCTGCAATGCAACAAGTATCATTCTGCACAACATCATCATAATACAAAACAAACAAACGATCAACACATTCAGCATGCAATACATAATCGTCTTTCTTTGTGATGGTGCATTTCTTGTTCTTGAAGGAAACGTCAATGTTCCGTTCATTCAGCTGCATCACACTGAGAAGATTGTGTGTGGCATCTGGAACGTAAAGTACATCATGTATCTCTAAGTCCAAACTGTGAAGAACAACAGTTCCGTAGCCTTGACTGGGGATCGTGTGGTCATCCGCCTGGTGAATCGCACCTTCCTGCGGTGTAAAAGACACGAACAGTCTCTTGTCGTTGCACATGTGGTGGGTAGCTGCTGAATCAACAACGAAGAAAGATCTAGACGTCTTCTGGACCTTTGCAACCTTTGGAGTAAAGCGTGAGACCATTGCCTTGTGCTGCGTTGTCCTGGACACCGGACCTTTGCCTTTGCTTTGGCCTTTTCCACGCGATGAGCTTCCGCTGCGCTGCTCTGTCTTGGCCCTGGGATATTTGCATTCCCTCTGCATATGGCCTAGACGTCCACACGAGTAGCATTTCACTGCCTTCAAAGCTTTGGTGCCCTCTGGTGGTTCCACTGCATTCTGGGATGACGTCTGTGAAGACTCCCCCTTATCCATGCAGCTAGCACCCCGGCGATCTGCTTCATTCTGGATCACGGCAGTAACATAGGCTACTGTGAGCTGAGCAGTTGGTTGAACAGCAATCTGAGTGGCAACGGACTCCCAACTTGGTCCCAAAGAATGTAGTATCATGAAGGAATACACAGCCTCTGGAAAGTTGAGACCTCTCTGTTGCAACTCATGTCTCAGATTCTGCATCTCCATCAGGTGTGTACGCACATCTTCACCTTCAGCAAGAGCCATACCATGCAGCTTGGCAAAGTAGTACATTGAGGAACCAGCTTCTGTCCTCAAGTGAGCCTGTCTTAAAGTGTCCCAAATTTCTCTGGCTGTGGTCTTTCCACGCAACAGACAGAGCTCTTCTGGGGATACTATCAACGTAAGCGTTCCCCGTGCTTTGGAATCCTTAGCATTCCAATCAGCTGTAATTGGAGCTGGGGGGTTGTCTGTAATAACATCAAACAGACCTTCTTTCCGCAGAACTGCCTCTGCATATAGCACCCACTCTGTGTAATTATTCTTATTGAGCTTAGGAATCCCAAAAGCATCAACCAGCTTTGCGTTTGCCATTTCTGCTGCTTAAAACGAGCTGCGTCACAGTCCTGCAGCTTTAGCCAAAAGCACTTTTAAAAGTACTTTCGTTTTCCCAGCCATCCAAGCCTGTGAGCTTGTGCCTTTTGGAGCCTTTGCCTGTTACGCGGCAAAACGGCTTTAAAAGTTCAAAGTCCAGCCATAAAGCATAAACAAGGAGCTGGCAGGCTGCTCCGGGAGCATGAGCACATACCTTCATCAATCAAACTTGACGCGCAGAGCAGATAACGCCGATCCGTTCCTCTGTACCTCTGCCGGCATTCCTCAGTTTGATTTACGTCTTTCTGGGCCCGGAACCAAAATGTTGATATAGCAGAGTCCTTTTGCACAACGGAATGATGAATAGTACGTGCCACATGCTTTAAGTTGCTTTATTTACAGTTCATTGTAGAGAAATTACAATCATGCATCTTGCCTCTGCGGGAGCAGAGAAGCAACCGTCCTTCTCCTCGGAATAACGAACACCGAGAGATCAGTGAAAAACAGGAAGCCAGAGTACGTCACATCCAGCTTCCCATTCCCGTGGGAAAACCCAACAGTACTCTGACTGTGGAATGTAAACATTGTCTTGTGACAAGCACTTTGCTGCACAGTGAAGAGAGCAGAAACCAACAGACTCCACCTTCTTTAAAGCTTTTTCTGAATTAAAAAAACAAAAACAAAACCCAAATCTTGGTTCCCGCCCCCCATCTCCAAGAATGCAGTTCATTTTGACTAGAGAACCTGTCTAGTACACAATTGCTTCTTGTTCTAGCTGCATTGTCTTTTAAAATAACCTGCTTGTCACCAAACTTTTATACCTCTTAGTTCCGAACACGAAGAAAATAACTTTGCACTGAAGTGAAATGAATCATCTCTCGGGGTTGAGAGAAAAGCCAATTATATACCCATGGGATATATTACCAGAAATTACAAACATTACCTTGAATGCTAAATACAGATAGTTACTTAGAAGCAAAAAGGTTTTCTTTCTCAATTGACATTTCCCCAAGTTTCTGGCTAGAGAGTTTAATTGTGGAGGAGGATTATTAAGAAAGAGCCTTGCTTTTCTACATTTTTATTCCAATCGTCTTTTGAAATGTCTACAGGAGTGCAGACATATATGTGGATAGATTCTCAATGCAAGAGAAGAAATCCCCATTAAGCCAGGCTCCCCTCTGTGTGGAGGAACTTGTGAGGGAAGTCTATAGGATCTGCAGTCTAGGCTTGGCCCCACCAATGAACTTCTGCACATTCTGCATGTGAGAGAAGCCTATGAGGCCCCAAGACTAGGGTGGGGAAGAAATTAGATCAAGCCGGCATTTAAAGGTGTTTTTTTACCTAGAAAAATAGTGCAGGAACACTGCCCTGTCCCTTCTGCTTCTGTGCCAGTGGGAAAAGGAGGGCTGCTCTGTGGCTGGGCAGAGCTAATGAGTGAGGAAGAAGCCTTCCCTGAGCATCAGGTCTGCAAACTGCCTGGTTCCTCCTGCTTGCGCAGGCAAGCTGAAGAGGCAGGGAGCTTGCAGGGCTGATGCGCAGGGAAGACTTCTTCCCACACCTCAGCTGTTAGCCCAGGAAGCTGAGGAGCCTCATTAAAGCCCTGCTGCACCTCTGGCTCATGAGGAGACCCTCTCCAGAGCCCACAGAGGATGTCCTCTTTATGCTCCAGGGTGAATCTTCTCGTGAGCCAGAGGCATGGCTGGGGAAATGTGCTGGAACCATGTTCTGGTGTGTTCCGGCTGATGAAAAACCCTGGTTCTACCTGAGTTATGCTTTCCAAAACAATATGCACACTTAAACATGGGCATCTTTCAAAATCCACACTTCTCTGAATTTTGCAATGTAGGTCTCAAGCCAAGTAATGTGTACAAAAATGCATAAGCTAGGATAAAGTGTGCATAAATGTGCGTACAGTCATACCTCTTGTTACGCTTGCTTCAGGTTAAATCTTTTCAGGCTGCACCCGCGGCAACCCGGAAATACTGGAAAGGGATACTTCTGGGTTTCGCCGTTTGTGCATGCACAGACACGGAAAATGACGTCATGCGCAGAAGCAGTGAATTGCAACCCGCGCACGTGCAGACATGTAGACACGGGTTGCGTTCTGTTCCTGTTGTGAACGGGACTCCAGAACGGATCCTGTTCACAACCAGAGGTACCACTGTATGTTAGTGAAGAGAACATACAGAAATGCTTTACATTGGGCTGAAACTAAATATTAGGAAGCATATGCTTGACAGCAGCGGGTGGCACGTGGCAGCGGCACATGGCAGTGGCAGGGCCATTGGCTGGGCACCAACAGCAAAAACATTGTAGGTTCCAGGGCCCCCTGGAGTTGGTGCCAGTACCCTGGGGATTCCCTCAGGGGCTCCCCAGCTGGTTCCTCCCACTACTCCTCTACAACCAGCCAGTTGATGACAGTCTGCATTAGCTTTCTGCAAGAAAATCAGAAGGAATGCTCAATAAACAGGTCACCCGGAGAAGTCCCAAGTAAGGTGAACTAGGGTTATTATCACCATATTGCAGATGAGGCTTGATGATGGATGACCAAGGGTCATCCCAGAGAGTTCATGGCTCAGCTGGTCCCTAAATAAACCAGGGACATCCAGCTCATGGATCTTGCTCTTAAACAAAATGCTCCTTCTGGCACTCAGACATCCTTGTTGTCAAAATATCCGTTTCTTGGTGAATAAATAATTAGAAGATTAATTTGAAAGAAGAAAGTATGCTTTTGTCCCGTTGCTGCCAGCAAAGTGTCAAGTTAATAAACATTACATAGTGATGAGAGGTTATGAGATACTAGGATTAAGGAGCAGAGACATGGGATAAAGCACACCTTTTGAACTGTGTTTTCAGAAGTTTGATTGGCTTGAAAACTGAGCCAGCATGAATCACTTGGCACTCAAATCATGATATAAAGAGAAACAGGATCCTCAGTGTTGGCTCAGCAAAATGTCACCATAGTTATGCAAGCTCAGAGCATTGAAAAAGAGTTTGCAGAAAGCTTGCATTTTCCCTGTAAAAAACAATATCCTATAAACATATGCAGGTGGGACTTGCAAGAAAATCCTTGACGTCTTTCAATTCCAGCTGGTCAGTACAAGAATTTTATAACTAAGAAATATTGCCTTAATTAACTTTCTCCCTCCCTGCTCCTGATCCCCTTTTCCTTTCTGTCGTTCAGATTGTGAGCCTGACTATCTTATCCTTGAAGTTTACAAGTCTCTCTTTTCTTGGACAAAAAAGTGGGATAAAATGATGCTTTAAATGCAATACATAGATAAAATGTTTCAGTGCAAAGTCTCTGTTCTGGATTTCAAAGAGTCATGGCTGGTGGCGCAGTTCGCCTTGGGCAGAGCTGCATCGCTGACTTGGTTTCTCCGTGCCATACATCCTTGTTAGTTGCCAAGAGGGAAAGAGGGGAAGCAGCATTGAACTTGGGGCAATGTGGGTGCAACAGTGAATGTGGTGGATTGGCTGAGCTCCCCACTGCCTTGCTCCCCACTGCTCTACCCCTTAGGATCTGGCCATGACACCTGTCAAGGCTTCGGGAAAGCTATTCCTCCCCCGGTTGCAGCAAGAGCAGAGAAAACAAAGCAGAGTCCTTTTTAATGAGTTTTATTCAATCCTAATAGCGAGAGAGGGATGTGGGTGGTGCTGTGGGTTAAACCACAGAGCCCAGAGCTTGCCGATCAGAAGGTCGGCGGTTCAAATCCCCGCAACGGGGTGAGCTCCCATTGCTCGGTCCCTGCTCCTGCCAGTTCAAAAGCACATCAAAGTGCAAGTAGATAAATAGGTACCACTTCAGCGGGAAGGTAAATGGCATTTCCATGCACTGCTCTGGTTCGCCAGAAACGGCTTAGTCATGCTGGCCATATGACCCAGAAGCTGTACGCCAGCTCTCTCAGCCAATAAAGTGAGATGAGCACCGCAACCCCAGTGTCAGTCATGACTGGACCTAATGGTCAGGGGTCCCTTTACCCTTTTAATAGCGAGAGACAAAAGAACACAACAAGCCTTAACAATGGCGTTGCTCCAAACTGGGCTTCTCCTCCCTCGCAGCAGCATCTCCCTTTACAGTGGCTGCTTATGGCCAAATGTCTCTGATTCCATTTTTCCTGCACCCTTAATGAACACCAAGTTCTGGGAGAAGGGGGACCAGAAGTTCTCTCCAGTGATGTGTCAGTTGGCTGCCCTGTCGCAGTTCCCCTCCGCTTCTTCTAAGACTTCCCAACTCTTTTGTTCATCTGTCTCTGAGTTTTTACCTTCCTCAACCCCCTCAACCCCCTGCTGTAAATCAATGATGCATTCCTTTTCTCCTGCAGCGTCAGGAGAGGGTGTGTGGGTGTGGGTGTGTGTCCACCATTCCTCATCCGTCTTGCCCTCTTGAGTCCAATCTCTGGCAACACCTGATATTAGGAAGCAAGGTCAGCAACACAGTCCTGTCTGGGTTGCCCCGCCAGCTGCTAATTATTCTGACCATTCCATTCCCTCTCCCTACTTTATTTTTATGTCTCCACTTCCCACTGCATTTGAGTTAGTATTTGATAGCTGCAGAGCATGCTCTGTCTCTACTGGGCTGCTTTTCCCCCTGAAATTTTTTGCACTGCTTCAGTCCTTGGGCCTCCCTCAAGCCTGCTGATTTCACCCTCTAGTGCATTGAGTGGTGCAGTTTTGGCTACATAATCAATGGCACTTGCCACCTACAATAAAATAAAATAAATGATGGTTGCCCCTATATTTCCGCAACGGAATAATAATAAAAAAATTGGAATAGCTCAGCCCATTAAGTGTAAAGAATGGTGAAATCTGTTTTCTGGAAACATACGTTAGCTAACTTGTTTCCACATTTGCTAGAAACAAACACACTAGAAACTGTGAGAGCAGGGACTGCTTCTCAACCAAGGCCAGACACTTAAATGCTAAGTATTAACATAAACTGCAATGTTTAATTTCCCGCAGTTTCTTGGCAAAGGAGAAGGATAGGGATAGGGAGCGAATTAGAGCAGGCGAGGCCCAGCAGAGAAGCACCTATGGCAGCAGAGACCCCCTTCTGAACCAAAGTCAACTTTTTAGTTTAGTAAGGTGCTATTTGTAAAATTGCAATGCTGAAGTGTCTTCAGTAGTTTTGCAAGGGAAGAGAATGGGGAGGAAACAGGAGCAACTTGGCCACACCACTGTGACTTCTCATTGGCCATGCCCTCATGACACCCTAGGAACCCTGACAGGTCTAGTGAGCACCACCCACCATGACTGGTGGGCCCCATCACACTTCCAACATTTTACCTTGGATCGGCAGCTACAATGCAAGACCTCTGTGTGTTTTTAAAGGCATGTGTGAGTAGCAGAGATTGTGAGCCAATTATGGTACATGTCCTTTACAGCACCATGTCATTATTTTAGAACAAATTCACACGTTTTGAGTGTGCACAGGTAAAAAATACCCAACGACCACTAAACACTTTAATCCAAAAACATTTCTTACTGAAGTGTGAGAACACTTCTTACTGAAGCATCTGCCTCCTTCCAAGCACCACCTAGTCTCTTGTTGCACAGTCAAGGAAAAAGAATATGGTTTCTTCTCCTTCTTTAATTCCCTTTGGGTAGCATCATGTGTAGCATAATGTGTTCTTCTGGGTTGAAATAGACAGAGTCTCCTTTGTATACGAGAGCATTTTGTTGGCATGAAGCCATCAGAGATAGTTGTTGTGTGCATGCCAGAGAGCTACTCCACATATTAGAGTGAGTAAGAGTTGCAGAATGAAATCTACACTGACATAATGTTTTAGTGGCTTCAGTGACTGCCAAATAGGTTGCTGACTATTCAAATGGATTGCATATAAAGACCTGAATGGCTAGGACTCCAGTGGATCTCGTTTGTTATGAGCAGCAGGAATTGCCCTACCCATTGTCTGAACCAGAGGCTCCCAAGCTGTGGTCTGCAGACGATCAGTGGTCCACGAGCTTCACTGGGGTGGTCTGCAGCGTGTCTGCATGAAAAAGTAACTGTGAATGGTGGGCACAACACATTCAAATGATTTTAATTGTATATTTATTGCTTCTTTGATTTCTTATATTTATATTCCATTTGTCCAACAAACTATTGGTCTGCTCTCCATAGGAATACAGGAAGCTGCCTGAGAATTGGACCATTGGTCCATCTAGCTCAGTTTTGTCTACATTGACTGGAAACAGCTCTCCAGGGCTTCAGACAGGGTTTCCCAACCCAGCTTGGAGATGCTGGGGATTGAAATTTGGAGTTTCTGCATGCAAAGCAGATGCTCTATCACTAACCTACAGCACTTCCCCTTGATATAGAAAGCAAACTCTGGATGCTTGGAGATGGATGGATTGGTCTTATCTTTCCCAAGCCAGCTAATAGGAAAAGGGTCCTATTAATTCAGCCAGTCTCCTCTGTTGCATGTGAAGGATTTTCTCCTGAGCACCATTTCTTTCTTTCTTTCTTTCTTTCTTTCTTTCTTTCTTTCTTACTTTCTTACTTTCTTACTTTCTTACTTTCTTACTTTCTTCTTGTTATCTTATTTCTAAAGAGCCCCAGGCAGCATTGAATGAAACCCAACAGCAACCAAAGACTTATGGATAAGAAACAAGGGTTTTTACATGACTCAGTAGGTATTTATGGGCCACAGACATTTAAAAGCTTATTTCCATGAAAGAGTATCCGAGCATTCCACCTTTCTGTCTCACACACTGAGCTTATGGAAGAGTGTCAGTTCTGTTGCCACTGAGAAGCCACTGCCCTTTTACTCACACTCTGGGCATTCTCCAAAACAACCCCAATTTCACCACCAGCAAATGGGGCAGTGAAATTGGGAGGGGGGGTCAGTCTAATCTTAGTTCCTCCTCCCTTCTATACCCCAGGTTATCTTGTATACCACAAGTGGACCTGGTCCTGGGTCTCTCCGGTACTAACAACCTGATCCTTCACCATCTAGTAAAGAGTGGTATGAGAGGTTTGTGATTTAAGGGATGCTTCAGACCTAAGTAGTGCTACTTGAGAATGTACAAAAGCAGAGTTGGTGATCTGGAGGTAAAGGACCTTATATTTAGAGGGAAAGAAATGGATGTAATGGTGTGCTCTTTGTAAACACTTCAGAAAATAAACAAGGGAAAGGCTTTCAGTGGGGTAGTTGTGTTAACCTGTTTTAGCAGCAAGAGTCCTGTTTAAAGATTAGCAAATCCCTATGAAGACCAGTTTAGGAAGGAAAGTCCATTGACTAATGAGGAAATGTAACATCATGCAGTTTTTCTTAGGCTCAACTGCATCAGAATGAGAGAGAATCATGCTTGAATTCTCCTTTACACAAATGCCTTCCTGCACATGGACAGTTATGGACACAGGCTAGCTTAGAGTGCTTCTCTCTGAAACACTAGTTTCTGGTATGCAGGCAGAGAATTTTTGTGTGTGAAGGAAACATAAAACGTATGATACCCATACAGGAGTCTGATATGGTAAAGTTCAGAAGAACCTGTATTGCATGATTCTGTACTGCACAATCCTGTCTAGATCAGTTTAGGGTTTAGAATTTCAAACCACTGCTCAGTAAACAGACATTTGTGTACTTTCCAATTACTTCAGTGGCTTCATATCCATGCAGTTGTATTCAGCATTGCATCTTTAATTAGATTTTTTTTTTGGGGGGGGGGGAGGAATTGGGATGCCTTTTTGCCTTGGAATCAGCCAAACCTCCTCATGTGATTGATGACATTTATCTCCTACAATTCTCTCTATTTGATTTGCAGATGCTGTTAGTTTTGTTCAAGCCTTTGGCAGATGCCATTAGGTTAATGCGCTTCCATAGTTCAGTTTGCCCTAATATAGTGTTGAGAAAATGAAATTGGGTCGATGTTTATCCATGACTGTGCCTGAACAGCAATTTCATACAACAAGTACCTCTGCTTTTGTGACACCTGTACCCATTGTTTTACCATTGGGCCTAAGGGCTATACTCCTGATAACTGAGACAATGGTGGGTGGTGGGATGGTGCTGTGCTACTCACCTGATTTCCATCCAGCTGAGTTACTGCAGGATGGCAAGTCAAATTATTCTTCAGGTGATGGAGACAAGGACTCTGAACCTGAAGGGGAAAGACATGGAGGGCCAGCTCCAGAAGTAATGCTATCCTCTGGCTCTGATGACTCCACTATAGAAGACTCTGGAAAGCCTGAGTTTCTTTTGCTCCATTGTGGTAGCAGGCCTCTGGAGAGGGATGTGCCTTGAATCCAAGCAGCATCTTGCAGCACAGGTGGTGGTAAGAGTCAGGCTGCACCTGCTGCTGTCACTATTTAAGGGCTCAGTTTCAGCTTTTCATTGCTGGGGAAGCATCAGAGCACTGTGTCTGTCTGAGTCTAGCCTGAACCCCACTTTGCCTTGAGCCCAGCAGGAACCTCACCTACATCTGGTTGACCCTCACATCACAGAGAAGGGCACCTGGATAAAGAGGGGCAGGGTGAGATCAGCATGGTGCAAATGCAATGACAGAGACAATCTGGCACTCCTGGAGGCCCAATTGCACCATGCTGAACTCAGTGCTACTGCGTCCCTCCCTCTCTGGTGTGCCGCAGCAACTCAGTCAGAGGACAGGTGAGTGGCAAAGCCCTACCACACTGTTTGCTGTTATACACAGATTACTGCTGAAATCATTACAGCATATCCTGTGGTGCCTATTTTTCAGATGGCCTTTTTTTTTAAGGGCCAACACCAAATGAGTGTTTTAAAGCCTCTTACCGGTTTGGCTCATCCCTAGTTTTGATCATCTTGAAAACCACAAGGCATTGCTTGCCTTTCTGATGCATTGTCTTTTTGCAGCTCATGCAGAGGTTAATATTTATGGGTACCAGAAAAGCAGTCCAAAATTTTACAATAGTCTCTTTTTGTGTGAAGTTCCAGAATATATTCATGCTTCGTATTCTCAAGAGTGCTTGCCAGACAAACTGATGCTCCTGCTCCTCTCCTCTGCTCCACAGAGATATTGGCTGGTAGAAGGACTGTGTGGGTGTGTGGCACATTTGGTATGTGGTGACATTAATATGTATGCATGGTGACATCACAGCATCTCATTTCTGGCTCATGACTGCAAAGCAATTTTAATAAGGCATGGTGGATGTGAAATTTTTTGGACGTTCAGTTTGCGCCGTGATCTGAGCCTGAGATGAAATTTTCTAGAGAGTGTTCAAAGCAGCCCTTGCCTTACCAAATGTATTTTCAGTTAAGTGTTGCAACTTGTTGGCTGGGATGTGCATGGTCACAACTTAGTGCACCACCCAAATACAAATTCTATATTGGATTCTGCTGTAAAACTTTCCGAATTAATCTATGACTTCTTTCTGAGGTGATAATATGATATGATACATACTTAAGCATAATGAGCACTATATCACACAGATATGAATTTGGCCACTGCAAAGGGAAGCATTTGATATTTCCCCGGCATGTATTATACTACTAGGTGTTTTTCCACATATTACATTGAGTTCAGAGGATTTGTGGCATCTAATAGTGTTTGACTTAGGTGTTGCCATAAAAGTTCATGAACATTCTATGTGACCTATGCAGTACATACATTCTGAACATGTTCTGGCTATGTAAAGAGTTTTGTTGTTGTTTAGTCATTTAGTCATGTCCGACTCTTCGTGACCCCATGTACCAGAGCACTCCAGGCACTCCCTGTCTTCCACTGCCTCCCGCAGTTTGGTCAAACTCATGCTGGTAGCTTCGAGAACACTGTCCAACCATCTCGTTCCCTGTCGTCCCCTTCTCCTTGTGCCCTCCATCTTTCCCAACATTAGGGTCTTTTCCAGAGAGTCTTCTCTTCTCATGAGGTGGCCAAAGTATTGGAGCTTCAGGATCTGTCCTTCCAGTGAGCACTCAGGGCTGATTTCCTTCAGAATGGATGCATTTGATCTTCTTGCAGTCCATGGGACTCTCAAGAGTAGCACATAAATATTCTCCATATTCTGAACACTAAAGGGTTAGGAAAAATAACCCACTGCTCTTCATGGCAACAGTGCTACCTATTTCGTTCTGGGCCAGAGGAGGATTTAGGGGAGCATGACCGGTTCGTTCACATTGAGCGTGGAGCCTTGGGGTTGTGACAACTATGCTGTAGAATGGAAGGTGAGAGGTGGAAGACACTGTTGGTTTCACACAGGATGTTTCTGAAATTTGAGAGCCCAGTGTCCACTCCTGTGGGAGCTAAGAACAAAGGAGGAGTTCTGCTGGATCAATCCCAAAGGCCCATCTATTCCATCTCCGTATTTTCATAATAGTCAGCTAGAGGCCCCTGGGAAGCCTGCAAGCCAGGCAGGAGCCCAATATCTCTCTCCCTTCCATTCTCAAACAGCAAATAATAGGTTGGGAGCCCCACTGCTTCCAGCAAATACAGGAGTTATAATATACATACAGTAAAATCAACTACTCACTACAGGGTCTCTATTTTAATTAATTGGGAAGTTGTGTGCATCCAGCGAGTTCCTACTGTGCTCTATTGGTGTTTCAGGTAGTGTAGTGCAGTTTGATCCTTGCATAGTGGACACCCTCAGCGTAGAACTGCCTGCTTGCGGGATTTTGATGGAGGGAGAGCTGCTGGGATCAGACCTGCAGAGCTTTTAACAGAGTACTAATGGCTTTGCTCTCTGTTCGGCCACAGCTGCATGACAGCTGCAGATCATCTTGTTTTGGGCACCCACCTTCTCTTTTGTTGTACTTGCACAGCAGCTGCAGCAGCCGTGCCCCCCAGCACTTCACAGGTGAAAACAAGGATATGCTTCTAGCGCTGGTGCTCATACCAAGGATCACTTTGCAAGTCTCACCTGCTCCAGGTTTGCACATTGTTTAAGGCTCTTCTCAAGTTCTGTATGTTGTATTCATCTACCGTAGCATCGGAAGTCTCTTTGGGGTAATGGAGTTGGTTAAATCTATTGAACAGCAATATGTTCTAGGAGCACAACACTGATTGCTCAGGTTTGGGGGTGCTTCTAGAGGGAGACCTTATATCACAAATGGGCCATTCCGTTCTGATATTTTTTTCTGTGTATGTGTTTTACACACCTGACACCTGCAATCAGTGCATTGTTTCATCATCAAAGGTCCATGAATCATGGTTCTGCTGAGTAGCCAGTGTGGTGTAGTGGTTCAGAGTGGTGGACTCATAATCTGGTGAACTGGGTTCGATTCCCTGCTCCTCCACATGCAGCTGCTGGGTGACCTTGGGCTAGTCACACTTCTCTGAAGTCTCTCAGCCTCACTCACCTCACAGAGTGTTTGTTGTGGGGGAGGAAGGGAAGGGAGATTGTTAGCCGCTTTGAGACTCCTTAGGGTAGTGATAAAGCAGGATATCAAATCCAAACTCTTCTTCTTCTTCTAGCCAGTTGTCAGTTGTGGCTGTTGCTGATGTGATATTTGTATTGGGCACCTCTGACACCTGTGGTGCACACAAGCAGCTTGTGGAGGGGGGAGAGTCAGATCCCTAGCTCATCCTTCTCCCTTTGCCCACTCCCAAACCCAACACCAGGTGATAGTCCAACTTTGGAGGTATGGGTAAGATATTGTGCTAGGCACTGAGTACAGGGGCAGTTTCTAAGGACAGGGAACCTGGGAACCTTCAGATATTGTTGAACTACAACTCCTATCATCCCTGACCATTGGCTATGCTCGTTGGAGCTGATGAAAATTAGGAGCCCAACAACACCTAGAAGGCCACAGCTGCCTCATCCTTCTCCTAAAAGGAGAGGGAAGTTGCCACTGCTAACATAGTGACCAGATCTGTGCATCTCTGTTCCATCATGCAAATCAGTTAAGCAATTATTTCAGAGGCAGAAAGAAAGGGGAGAAAAGTCTAATAAAAACAACACCCCAGGTAAACGAAGCAATCCTCAGAGCAGCAGTTAAAAATTCTTAATAACTATCTCCTACCTCCTTTCTATAACCCCAAAATATCCAAGAGCCTCTGCTTTTCAGATAACCAGGCTTGCATAGCATTCTGGCAGTTTAGGTTTTGATGTGTCTAACCATTTGCGGTGACCTGTGCTCTTGAATAATGAAGGCTGCATATGAGGACGTGATGTGTTTCTCTTCCTCAAGACACTAATTGGATGAAAAATGCTTACACCTGGTAAAGTGAGTAGACTGGTGCAATAGAGAGAGACTCCTTTTGCGCATAAAGCAGAGCTCATATCAGTACCAAATTTTATTGTCGGTATCGCCCATCCACACAAAAATGTAATGGTTGATCTCATAGACGTACACAGTACAAAGATTCTTTTCAAGTTATCCATGTGATTTTTTTAATGCATGTGCTTCGAGAAAGAGAAAGAGAGAGATGTTTTATGCTTGGCAGTAGACCTAAAGTGCATTTATGGGCATGCTGCAGGCTGGTGGCCCTCTTACATTCAGAAATATGGTGGCAATGCGTCCCACTTTATAGAAGGCAACCCTCTGTTTAAAGGTGCCTTCATGAGGGGCTGTCTGGTCCAAGCTCAGTTTAAAGATAAAGGATCTCTAGCAAGGATAGCAAGAGGGGCCTTGAAGTGCCCCATTAACAGTTAGCACTTGGGCAGTAGACTGAGCAGGTGGACCAGGCCAGTCTTCCCCAGTATGGTGAGAGATTTGTTATATACATTTAAATTATAGTAATGATGTCTAGATTTGCATTTATATCAATAGCTAGTAAACGAACGTTTTATGCAAATCTGTACTCTCCCGTATCCTTCATTTTCATGGTGTGTAAATGGCCACTCTATTTAGAAACAGTGTAACGCACACAAAATTATATGTAGTCCATGGTTAGTTGCACTCATAATGGCATTTTTATCTCATTCAAATAGCAGAGGCCAATGAGCTTCCTGAAGCCTTGTTGCTTTTGATTCTGATATTATTAATATTGCCATCATCAATACAGTTGTGGAATATGCTCCGCTGTAGTGCACGTTGGCTGCCTTAATTCTAGAGAGTCTTAGATCACAGTAATTGATATCCGTGTAGCTTCCTTCCACGTTAGTGTGCTTATGAGCTCAGCCAAAGTGCTGGAAGACTAATCATATGAGGGGAAGCTTATGGAAATGGGTATGTTTTTTTAAAGGAAAGAAGAATGGGTATGTGTGCGTTGGCAGCTTTCAAATACAGTACTGAAAGGATGCTAGAAAGATAAAGCAAAACAATTGTTTGCCCTCTGCACTGAGGATGTGACAAGGAGCAATCAGTTAAGCTACAGGAAAGCCAATCTGAGTCAAACATTTGGAATTCTGTTTGTACTGTAAGAAGAACTTAACCACATTGTAGAATCCCTGGGTACTTTCAAGAAAAGTTTGGAGAAGGCACATTAGTGGTTTTTTTAAAAGAATATTTATTGAATTTTATAACAAATAAAAATACAAATCTCAACCACCATATTATATACATTTATTTTCCCTCCCCTCCCCCTGGACTTCCCTCAACTCCCCCTCTACTGAGTTATCTAATTTTATTTATTGTCTCCTGCATTTTTTTATATAAAAACAACTTCCCTTATCATTTCTTTAAATTATATGTTACTGTAATAAAGTTGTGAACGTTTATTCAAAACCTGCCAATGAATCCAGTCCGTTTTGTTGTTTCTGCAAATAGATTGTAAATGGTTTCCAGACTCTTTTAAAAAGTCCTTTTTGTCCTTCTCTCATAGTTTATCTGTTAGCTTAGCCTATTCTGCATAGTCCATCAGTTTTTCTTGCCATTGTTCCTTTGATGGTATTTCAAATCTCTCATTAGGAAAATTTCAAAGGTAGTCTCTCCTTTTTTATATTAGAATTCTATGATTAAAAACATAATAATCATAAGGAATTTATGCAATATGTCCATTAAGCTTAGTCTGAGTTTCCCTTCTGAGTTCACTGGCATTTTTCTGTAGTTTATAATGGAATGAATTTATATACAACAATTAAAATTATCCTTTACACAACTATCTTCTCATTTCTTTTCCTTTTTAAACTAAACTTTTCTCTTTCAAGTTGGGGCTATTCCATTTACACATTACTTCCCACTCAAAAAGTTCCAAAGTGATTTACACAGTGAAAAATGCCTTAGAAACATATAAATATGAAAAACTGTTTTAGCAGGACAGTGGTGTACTGTTGCTACTGCCCAGAAGAAAAAACAAACAAGCTAAATTGCATTTGCCTGGTGCCAAAACAATGTCAAGGTTGCAGCCAGGCACACCCATAAATGTGGGGCAGGGGGGTGGGCTTCTACAGAGAATCCGATATGCAACAGATTTCAAAACTATTGCATTTTTTTCTGTTTAGAAAGAAAATGTTAACCTTTATCAGAAAGGAAATAAAAATGAGACTAAATTATGGAGCAGCCTAACGTCTTTTAGTATTGCATTTGATTTGCATTTTTAGAATACAGCACTTTCTATATAATTCCCTTAAGTCTAAACCATGTAGGAAACACTCTCCTCCTTTAACAATTCTGTGTCAAGCCACTGAAACTGTGGACCTAAGTTCATCTTGTCCCTTAGTTTCAATAGGTCTCCTCTGTGTAGGATTCACATTAGCAACAAGCTTGTGTGTATATAATAATAATAATAATAATAATAATAATAATAATAATAATTTATTATTTATACTCCCCCATCTGGCTGGGCTTCCCCAGCCACTCTGGGCAGCTTCCAACAAAATATTAAAATACAGTAATGCATCTAACATTAAAAGCTTCCCTAAACAGGAAGCTTTTAGCTTTTTAGCAGTTGTCACAACTTTGGCAGCTTAGTAGAATAATCTACTGTATATCTTAAACACATCACTATGCTTTTGCTGCCTCTGAGCAAAAGTTAGGGAGCTCAAAGTGCAATTGCTTTGACAGAGAAATGTGCTCAAGAGTAAAAGGATGCATTGTGTTCAACCACATGAAGGTGCATGTTCATAATGACATTGTAATGCTCATCCAAACCCTAGTTACTGAGTATATCTTTTGATGCTCTGAAGAATGAGCACCTAGGGTTACTTGCCAGTACCTGAAACTTGTCCATGACTACCAACACTGCCCCCATCCCCAATGCTACCCCGCCACAGATCTTGGTCTCTGCCCCCTCCCTGTCTCTGACATCATGCCCATGCTACTGCCAACTCTGTCATCACAACTGTAACCTTACCCTTATTTTTCACATCACACTCATACTTTAATGAGATCAAGGATTAGGATGGGGGGAGAAATTTGATTCAGTTCCCATTTCAAGGTGCTCTTGCCTAACTTGCACTTTGCAAAGTCATGCACAAACTGAAACACAGCCATCGTTCAAAATTTGCACAGTTCTGCAGCCAAGTAATGTGTGCACAAATGTGTGTAAATTCATATATTGGAAAAAACAATAACATGCAGGAATGCATTGCCTTAGGGGAATTGCTTTGCAAAAACATGTGTGCATGGAGAAATTTGCACTGAAATGCTGATGAATTTTCACTTATTAAGGCTTAAAAAATATATTTTAAAAAACTGGTTGGAAATGATGGGAACTGAAATTAAGATCGGAGAAATAAGACACTGAGGTTGACATATCCGCCCATCCCTAGCAAGGCTCGAGGCTGAAGCCTTCTGCACTCCACTATTGAATTATGGTCTCCCCCCACCAGCAGAATCAACCAGCAACCGTGACAAAGCACGAAAAGGAGCCCAGTATTCTAATTCCAGAGCCGCTGAGAAGCAACCGTACATATTCAAATCAGCTGTCATCACACCATTTCAATATGCCTAACACTCCATTCCTAAGCGTTTTGTGTTGGCAGAAAGACACGGTAGCATGTATCGTGAACACTGTTTTATTTGACATTGTGCTGGCACAGCTATTGGGACTTGTCCTCAGAAGCAATGTACTGGCACAGCAGCACTTCAACCGCACCTGCAGGACCACATTTCAGGGAGATGGATGCACATTCAATCCCTGAAGTCAGGCCACAGGTGCACCAGTCTTCAGCTGACACTGGTTTTCCACTTGTCTATACTGCAAACACAGAGGGTGATAGTGGGACCACTGTAGCAGATGGAGCCTGCACTCTGGCTCATAGATTGTCACTTTCTATCCATCACTGAAATCAAGCATGCCTAACTCCATGTCACATTTAGGGCTGCTGCTCTTTGAGTTCAGCGAAAGGTGGTGTGTTAGACGCTGGACCAGGGGGCTGAGCCCCAGGTTTCTCTGTCAATCCCATTTCTGTCCCTTAAAAAAGAAACACATTTGCTCATTGGGGGCTATCTGCCATCTTAATTTGCCAGATACATAGAGCAAAACACAGCTATCTCTCAAAATGTGCACTTCTCTGAACATTTCACTGCCGTTCCCCAACAAGGTAATGTCTACAAAAATGCATATACTGGGGGAAAGTGTGCATAACAATGCATATATTTATGAAAGCAACATTGTCAAAATGCATTACAATACGGGGACATTGCTTTGCAAAAATGCATTTATTAGAGAAAACGCACAGATAAGTGAATATTAGGAGAAATCCACATCAAATGTGGGTGAATTTTCAAGAGGACTTTAAAAAAATAAAAATCACAAATGGATGTGGAAATGTGGAGCAGTGAATTTAAGAGTGGGAAAATGAGAAACAGAGAGAAACTGAAATGGATAGATTCCCCCTTCCCTAGACAAGAAAGAGACCCTGAAAAGTGCAGGCTATTCATGTCAGCAAAGAGGACAGCTCTGTATGCATTTGTGGATGGCATCATCTGCCAAAGTGAGCAAATAGCCTATGAGTTCAAAGTAGCAACCAATGAACCAACAAATCAGCAGCCTGCAGCATTTATCCTCAAATCTTAGTTACAGAAATTATTCTGTTTTCTGCCTACCTTAGCCTGATCGATTCCTTAATACTACATTGTCTCAGGTTGTATCTTTTCTTTTCTTAAAGTTAAATCTATTCTGTATAATGATGGCGCTCATTAAGGAACCAATCACCCCCTCCCAACCCAAGTGGATGCTACACCTTTCATTCACACCCAAGCCCTTCAGATTGAAGCATATAATTAAACATTCTTTTCTTTAAAAAATAATAATAATAATGCTTCTTCTTTTTTACTTCCCACACTACGCCTCCCACCCCAGCTTCAGCGTTGCTCTGAGAAAAAGACTGCAGAGTGAGGAAGCAAATGAACCGTGCTCTCCCACCTGCCAGAAAAATCCTCCAGCAGGGCGAGCCTTGAATTCTCCAGCCTCAAGAGTGTAAAAACGGCTTTCAGGCTTTTGTGTTTTTTTCATTTCATTTGCATCTTGTCAGAACTAAAAAGAGGAGAATGGGTGTTTTCAGAATATGGAACAGTGCAGGGGCAAGATGCCTGTGTGCCGCCGCCCACGCATTTGCTGCCCACCCACCCTTTCCTCCCGGGGCTGTCAGAAACAGAAGGAACAAGAGAATAGCTTAGTTCTCCCCGCTCCCCATCAGAATTATGTGTAGTTTTTAAGTGAAAGTGCTGGTGTCCTACTCCTCTTATTTCTTTGGAGTGGCAAAACTGGCTTATCTTCCTGTTCGTTGATGGACAGGGGGATCCAGCTAGGGGAAATGTAATATTTCTTTACAAGGGAATGGGTGCAGGGAAGGAAGACGATGGGACAGTTCTCGTTGCCATAAGATGCCTCTGCTGCTCCATCTAGTGGCAGGAAGCCTCGGACAAGCCAGTGTCTTCTTACACACTGCAGGCAGTTCGCTCTTCAGAAGGCCTCCTTACATAATCCCTGAGATGTGGAACCATCAGACTTGGCTTTATCAACGCATGGCATTTAGGATTATTCTAGTCAGTTAGGTTTTAGAGCTGCATACCTTCCGAATGCTTTTTTATTTTATTTTACAGTTACACTATCACCTGATGTATAGTGAATTTGTACATAACAGGGGGCCTGACATGAAAAAGATCTCCTTCCTCGTACCCTCCAACATGTTGCCACGGAAAACTGGGATGCACATCTTCCGGGATGCGCTTCCACATGGCGAACGAAAATGTGTGGTTTTCAGCACTGCGATCTCACACAAGATCACATGCCAAAGTCTTTCGGGGGCGGGACACAGTGCCAGACATTTTTGAGTGCCGTGCTCTCAAGAGCACACCCTCCCACAAAATGGGCTGTCCTGATTTAGTTTTGAGCAGTTGAGTGTATGTGTTTTGGGCAAGGGGAGTTATGGTGTGGGAGGAGAAGAAGAAGAAGAAGAAGAGGGGGGGGAGAAGAAGAGGAGGAGGAGGAGTTTGGATTTGATATCCCGCTTTATCACTACCCTAAGGAGTCTCAAAGTGGCTAACAATCTCCTTTCCCTTCCTCCCCCACAACAAACACTCTGTGAGGTGAGTGGGGCTGAGACTTCAGAGAAGTGTGACTAGCCCAAGGCCACCCAGCAGCTGCATGTGGAGAAGCGGGGAATCGAATCTGGTTCACCAGATTACGAGTCCACTGCTCTGAACCACTACACCACACTGGCTCACTGGGAGGTGGGGCCGGCTGAGTAAAGGGTACATGCCACAGGCAGTTAGTGACTGTGTCATGTGCCAGCCCCTCCTCCAATCTGGGAAATTGCAGTTGTCCCATCAGCTGGCCCCCAGGTCTATGACTGCGATAGCTGAATGCCAGGTTGGCTCTGAGTAAGACTTCCTTCATCCATGATTTGCTTATGGAGACTGATCTGGTCCATATCACTGAGATCTGGGTGGGAGAGCAGGGTGGCTGTTCCACACCCAGCAATGTTCATCTGGGTATGTGGTGCAGCATCAAGGCAGA
This sequence comes from Podarcis vaucheri, assembly GCF_965113315.1. Taxonomy (NCBI): domain Eukaryota; kingdom Metazoa; phylum Chordata; class Lepidosauria; order Squamata; family Lacertidae; genus Podarcis; species Podarcis vaucheri. The sequence goes on from NC_138767.1 coordinate 22,466,383, forward strand.
CTTGAGCATCGGGAGTGGGGAATTGCTTTGGTCTATAGAGATTTCACCTCTCTCTCCAAGCTCTTCCAGTTTGGGGGAGTGTTTGTTCCTGACATTGGAAAATCAGGACAGATTAGGGATTCTGCCAGGAAAACGATGCCTTATGAGGAACGGCTAAGGGAGCTGGGCATGTTTAGCTTGGAGAAGAGGAGGTTAAGGGGTGATATGATAGCCATGTTCAAATATATAAAAGGATGTCACATAGAGGAGGGAGAAAGGTTGTTTTCTGCTGCTCCGGAGAAGCGGACACGGAGCAATGGATCCAAACTACAAGAAAGAAGATTCCACCTAAACATTAGGAAGAACTTCCTGACAGTAAGAGCTGTTCGACAGTGGAATTGGCTGCCAAGGAGTGTGGTGGAGTCTCCTACTTTGGAGGTCTTTAAGCAGAGGCTTGACAACCATATGTCAGGAGTGCTCTGATGGTGTTTCCTGCTTGGCAGGGGGTTGGACTCGATGGCCCTTGTGGTCTATTCCAACTCTATGATTCTATGATTCTATGATTCTAATTTTCTTCCTCTCTGTCCAGCAGTCTCCTTGCCTGAGCTGACAGAGCTTTTTTTTTCTTCTTTTCTTTTCAGAAAAGCAACATATAAAAATGGGGGAAATGGGAAGGAAGGCATTTTTGGTTGAAGAGAAAAGCATGTCTTCAAGGTGATCATTCAAAAAGGGGTTTGAAAATTGAGTGACATATGTTATCAGATTTCAAGGACATGGCTTAGAATATTTTTTAAAAAAATATTAATTGGTTTATAAATACTTTAAAATAATGTTTTCACAAGCTGCATTCACTTCACTGATGTGCTTTACATTCTGATTAACTGCAAAAGACTTCTTTGCACATTATATGCACTGTGCAAATGCACAGACATTATTCTACTGTAAATCTGAATCACTGTTGCTTATCTGTCATCATGCACTCACTGATCCCCCCCACCTCCTCTGCAGATCTAACAATAATAAATTCAAAACCTCATAAATTCATGTTTGAGCCAAGATTTCAACGGGGGGGGGGGGGCACCATCATTAAGTCAAAGCAGAAGCTTCCAAACTCCTCCTCTTGACTTCACAGGAGGAAGAAAGGGGTGGCATTAACATGCTCAGATATTTACAGAGACATTGTAAAGGTGACTTCATAAACTATCAAAGTTTTAGGGATGAATGGAAAGCACAGTCTGGTGGAGATGTTAAGTATTTAGGGCTGCAAGTAGGAATGGGGAATAAATTGTATTTACTCTGCATTTAGGGGCAAATGTATCCCATTTGTAATTTCCAAAACTATATCAGAACTGAAACATAACCATCCTTTGAAACTCACACTTATCCCAGTTTTGTGATTCTCCAAAGTTTACAAAAATGCATACATTAGGGAGGGCTATGTGCACAAAAATGAATATATTCATGAAAGCAACATACCAAAATGCATTAATTTAGCAGAAATTGCTTGCAAAAATGTGCACATTAATCAAACTGGCATACAATGATATGTTTATTCGAGGAAATTTGCACTAAAATGCTGCTGAATTTTCATGAGGTTCTTTTTTTAAAAAAAGTAAAAATCACAAATTGCTGCAGGAATGGTATGGAGAGCTTCATGCAAGATTTGAAAATGAGAAACTGAGGAAACCAAAACAGACAAATCCTCCCATTCGAATCCACAAGAGAAAAGAAGGGGGCATATTGCTGACCACATAGATCAGGAATGAAAGTTTACTGTCTCAGAGGTACAACACCTAAATGAAAAGGTGAGACAGCAGTACTAGAAAGAACAGAACAAGCCCTTGACAAGACAAATGGCCAGAAAGTAAACAATATATCCAATAACACAAAGATAGATGGGGAATGCTCCAGACTCAACAATCAATGCTGAGTGATTGACTAAAGTGAATTGTGCAAAGCCGGGAGGGTGAAGGGGAGGGTCAGCTGCATGCAAGTAAGAAAATGGAAAAACAATACGATCTCTGGAATCCTTTGGGGAAATATAAGGTGCAGGCAGACGTGAAAGCAATTGATTTGTTAGGGCCAAGGAGGGATGAAAAAACACCTGTTAATGGCATTCTAATCATGCTGATGAGGATTTATGATGCTTAATTCCAATAAATAATGTGAGAATCATCTCATAGGCAATTTTATGTCACCATAGAGTTATATATAGCAAAGCGGTGTCCCTCTGAGACCAGCCACTCTTAACTGAGCTGGTAAGAACTCACTGCTGTTGCTTTGCCAATGGTATTTTGTAGCTGTATTTTTCCATTTCAGGATTTGGGTTTTTTAAAATAAAAACAAACAAAAAAAACCCAAGCTGGAGAATGTTGTTTAAAAGGGCATCATGGTGATGTCAGGTGTTTCACAGGGCCAGCAGGGTGTGTGAGGTGTCAGGATGCGGCCTGCCAACCTCATCCAGTTTCCCTGCCTTAGGCCATTTGTTATCTCTCGGCTTAACCTACCTCACAGGGTTGTTGTGAAGAGAACTTTGCCTGGGGTGGGAAGGACCATGTCTGCCACCTTGGGTTCCTTGGAAGAAAGGCTGGGGTAGTGAGAATTAATTAAATAAACAGTGCGATTTTGAAGCCGTTTCATCTGCTCTGGTGGAAATGCGGAACTGAAAGTAAAAATTCAGTCCAAATGATTTTGCATAAGGCTGGCTGAAACGAGGTACTGAGTAATATGAATTAAGGCAAAAGGCTGAAATAAAACTCAAAGCCTCAGCACAATACTCAATTAAATGCATCACTCTTACAGTAAATGTATGTAATGGATACTGGGCTAATATTTGATTGCTGAGATATAAAGTGCAACTGGAGATTAATTCTTTTGGCACGAAGAATGGCAATAGATATTTGTCAAAAGCATGCCAAAGAAAGCAGCCTCAGAGAGAGCATTACCCTTTGTGATCGACTATAATTCTCAGCAGCAGTGTACCTTAAATACCCGAGGGGATTGGGCCATAGATTTTTCTATTTAGTTTCCAGCTCAGAACACAGTCTAAGCATCATTAGATACTGCTAATGAGTTCAGATGTTTGAATCCTGAAAGAAAGGACCTGTGTTTAAGGCCCCATTATTCAAAGTGCTCCTCCCACCAGGTACAAGCTTACAGGCCATTGGCTATATGACAAAACAAAGCAATTATGTGGTCTGTTTGCTAGAAACGTCTCTGAAGGTGAGAAATTGCTTTATTGTTCATTTACATTTAGAAATGGTGGTAATGAAGGCCAGAGGAACAAGCATCTCCTCCAGTCCACAGTTATTTAGCTGCATGGCTGTGAAACGTTTAGCTCTGGTATTAAAATGCCACTTTCAAAGAAGTCTGTGTAAAGCAGAACTGGGATGGAGAACATGTGGCTCTCCAAATGTTCACAGAATCATCGAATGGCACAGCTGGAAGGGGATCACAAGGGTCATCTATTCCAAGCCCATGCAATGCAGAAATCTTTTGCCCAATGTGGGGCTCAAACCTGTGACCCTAAGATTAAGGGTCTTATGATCTACCAACTGAGCTCCCCATCATCATTGACCATTGATTATACTGCCTGGCTCTATTAGCAACTGGTGTCCAACAACATATGGAGGACCACAGGCCCCCATCTCTGATGGAGAGGTAAAGAAACATGGTATTTGCAGTTCAGAAACTAGTGTCTGTGGGACATCATAGACTGCTAAAACCAAACACCTACTCTCAACAAAGCCTTTGACTGTGTCGACCACAGCAAACTATGGCAAGTTCTTAAAGAAATGGGAGTGCCTGATCACCTCATCTGTCTCCTGAGAAATCTCTATGTGGGACAAGAAGCTACAGTTAGAACTGGATATGGAACAACTGACTGGTTCAAAATTGGGAAAGGAGTACGACAAGGTTGTATATTGTCTCCCTGCTTATTTAACTTATATGCAGAATTCATCACGCGAAAGGCTGGGCTGGATGAATCCCAAGCCGGAATCAAGATTGCTGGAAAAAATATCAACAACCTCAGATATGCAAATGACACAACCTTGATGGCAGAAAGTGAGGAGGAATTAAAGAACCCTTTAATGAGGGTGAAAGAGGAGAGTGCAAAATATGGTCTGAAGCTCAACATCAAAAAAACTAAGATCATGGCCACTGGGCCCATCACTTCCTGGCAAATAGAAGAAGAAATGGAGGTAGTGATCAGCCCTGAGTGCTCACTGGAAGGACAGATCCTGAAGCTGAGGCTCCAATACTTTGGCCACCTCATGAGCAGAGAAGACTCCCTGGAAAAGACCCTGATGTTGGGAAAGATGGAGGGCACAAGGAGAAGGAGACGACAGACGACGAGATGGTTGGACAGTGTTCTCGAAGCTACCAGCATGAGTTTGACCAAACTGCAGGAGGCAGTGGAAGATAGGAATGCCTGGCGTGCTCTGGTTCATGGGGTCATGAAGAGTCGGACACGACTAAACGACGAAACAACAACAACAAAACTCTCAACACCAATAATTTTACGGTTGATGATTCTTTATGCTAATCCTTTTTATATTGCTTTGTGCTCTTTTCTATGTCTTTATTGTTATTCTAGCATTTTAATTATGTTAGCCACTCTGGGATTGTTTTCTTTTTCATCTGAAGAGCAGAATATGCACCTCTTATGTAAACAAATATAACATTAACAACAACAATGAGAAATTGTTCTGCTGTGAAAATTTAAGAAGCACTCTTGACCTTGCCAAATAGCCAAGCTCATTTTTAATGCTTTGCAAGCAACTTTTAAAAAATGATATAATTAGCATTAACTTTAATATTCTGAAATATTAAATCATTTTCCTAAAGTTTTCCTAATCGAGAGGGTTCCGGTACAGCGATGTACTTGCTCTCTTTTGATTTGCAATATGATTTTTGGGTATGTTCTTATATTTTCTATTGTCACTATTTTCGTTGCTATGTTATTGTTTTGCTGTGTTATTATGAAATTCTTTTTGCAGTATTTGTTTTAAAAGCATCCCTGTTTCTGTGTTGTCAGCCACTTTGAGCATGATTTTGTGTGTGTTCAAAAGTGCCATACAAATAAAATGAATGGATGAACGAATGAATTTGGGAGACTTGACTCGTGGAAAACCCACCATCCCTCAAAGTCAAACTGCTCCTGTAACATAAGCCCATGAGGTGTAATCCTGCCCTCTTAGGTGGCAGAAAACAAGTGCTTGTTCTGTTCTAAGTGACAAATATTACAGATATTTGAAGAGAGCTCCAAGTCTGTCCGGTGGGTATATGAACACAGCCCACATCTATGGAATTCACCTTTTCAAGCAGATTCCACAGCAGTGGCATGTGGTCAGTGGACTAGGGGGACTAGGCTAGTTCCCTAAATGTTCCCAAGGCCCCATCTGCCCCTCACCTCTCTCTACAGCGCATGCAAAAACCATCTTGTGGACTGTGAGACCCACCATTGGTCTTGTCTGTTCAGTCCACCAGAGCTTGTCTTCACAGGCAGAGGAAGTCCCCAACTCACTGAGGGTTTGAGACCCATTGGCTATCCTCACCTGGTTTAGTCAGTCAGTCAAAAGCTGTGGCCTCTGTCACATGCTGACAGCTTCCAGGAGCCACAGGTGACAGTTGAGTGCAGGGTGGGGACCAAAGGTAAACAAACTACCTGAGAAGGAGCACAAACTGCTGGTTTGCTTATAGTACATGGATTATGCTGGATTGTTACTGCTTTGTGGTGGCCTTTTAAGGTGAGTAATTAATTGGATGTTGTAAATCCTTAAAACTTATATTTGAATTAGTTGTATTATTTTATTTGCTACTTTATGAAAAAAAAATCCCCTCATAAAGCAGGTTATACATTTATTAAGCCTTAAACTGCCCTTTCCCTTCTCCCAGCTAAACAATACCTAGTTCCTTCAACTGTTCCTTGCAAGATTTGTTTTCTTGCCGCTGTCCATCTTTGTTGCCCTCCTCTGAACTTAGTGTAATTTCTTTGGCAGATGAGGCCTTGCCTTTGGATTTAAAAAGGAGCTTAAAGCTAGAAAACCACCGTGTGGAAACTGAGGCGACCTCTGAAACATTAGAAAGCCCAGCAGTCTTACTGTTGCCAACAAGGATATCATGTGAGGTAGGTAAGACCTATCCATTTGTTGATTTATTTTTATTTTTAAAAGAGGGATAAAAGCACCACCCTTCAAATGTATCTATCCCAAGAGTGGCTCAATGTATAGCAGTGGTGGCTGGGGATGATGGTTCCATGGAAGAAGATAGCAAGTGGGAGCCATCTGAGGGCAGATTGGTAGGACAATGCCCCATTTGCCATAATGGACTAGCCTCCATTGCTTCCACCAGTACCCATTGGGAGTCCCATCTTCATCCTGTGGTGAAGTAGGTTGTCAACATTTTTATACCCTTATGTATCCAGACAAAACATGCCTCCTGGTAATGTTTCAAGCGACGTACATGAAAACCCACAATGAGAATTTGTCATCTCCCATTGGTTTGGTTTTCATTTCCTGATGTGAAAGGCTAATTGGATGTAACTGTTACTTTGTAGAATCCTGGAGAAATTTTCGTTCTTTTGAGAGACGAAGTTCCTGATGACTCAGTGGTGATTGAATTTGTGACAGAGAACAAATGGATCAGGACTGAGCCACACTTTTGGAGTCAGAAGGTCAGGTATATGAAAGCTTTAGGTAAGAAATGGGGGCAGGGATATTTCATATAAAACTATAGTTCTTGTCTCCTTTCCAATAGCTCACTGGAGGTAAAATTCTGACTCAAGAGGCAAGTGAGTGAGTAGTGTTAGACGATGTACTAAGGAGGTAGTGCTCATGTCACCTCTGGTTACTGCTGTTTACTGGGAGGTGGAGGGGGTGGGGAGGCAGTGGTAAGGTTGGTGCAGTGCAAATGCACCGGCAGAGTCTGTCACTATCTCCCTCAGCAGGGATGCAACCAACCTGAGATCAGGTGAGAACCACCTCCTAGTCCTCCTCTCTTCACTGGCCTTTTGACACAGATTTTTACTTCCAATCAGAACACAGCATATATTTATCCATTTTTGTGTTTGAATACTACCTTGAAAAGGTGTATAGCTGTTTCACATCATAAAGCAAATTAAAAGAATAAAACACAAATTTCTACCAATTTCAAAGCACCGCTTTGTGGTGATCCTGATCCATGAGTTTTGAATGCAGGGTGCTTTTTTATTAATGCACAGACATAAAAACACAGGGCTTATGAGAAACTGGATTTATTGGGTTGTTTATGTGTGATAAAATGGCAGGTGGCAGTCTTTTAAAATGTCATTGATTAGTCACAGACTGCTATTCTCAATCTATTCCCTCTATAAAATGTGGATGCACATATTCTCTTATTACTATATGAATCTTAGCAATATGTTCTCTTGCTTTACAGAGAGTTGCATGGGTATCTCCCCACCCCTTTCTGGTCTTTTGCCTGAAAATTATTCATACTGAAATCTTCAACCATTTTTCTTCCTTTGGTGTTTAATAGCCTTGCACCATTTGTACTTCTCTTCCCAAACAATGATAACCCTCTCCCTCAAAAGAGAAAAAATGCTACCAGTGCTTGAACTTCAGCAGGGCCAGCCCTACTGTTAGACACCATGAGGCAGCCACCCCAGACAGCATGTCCCCTAAAACAGACTGCTGCCATCAAGTGCAGAGGAGAACACTGCCCTGTCACCAGTGTTGAAGAAACTAATCTCAGTTTCTGTACAGTTACAAGGCATCTCAGTTTCTGTACAGGGAAGGATGTGTGGCATCATATTTTTCCTTCACCCCAGGCAGCAAAATGCTTTGGGCTGTCCTTGGATTTGAGATATGAAAGAACGCATTCATCCTCATGATCCACTCCACCCCAGTTTCTGTGCAACTGCTTTGCAGCTCATGAGCCTTGAGTTTCTTGCTTGCTTTAAAGCCTCTTGCACCTTGAACAGCTTATGTGCCAGGCAGAAAGTCAACAGATCAAGGTTTTACTGGTCTGGAAATGGTATTTCTCTATCTGTTGCCATTCTGTCTCTAAGACATGTTATTCCTTGTGTGCGACCCCCGATTTATGCCATCCACAAAAGGGGGCTCTAATTTGCATATGGAGCAATACATATATAATTTTTATGCAAATTCGTGCCTTTTGTGAGCAGGGCAGAGGGCCCAATAATCATACTATGTCTTGGGAAGTCCTATTGCCATCGTTGATGATACCCTCCTGTAGTGGTTGGGAGTTACTCGTGCGTAATCCTGCTCCGTTTGAGCATCGGATTGCCTGCTTAAACCCTCCGGACTATGCAGCCCATATTAGCGTGGCTGCCCTTAGTCACTTGTAGAATCTGTCTGTGGGCGTTTCTTAAAGCGTTGCCAACATAAGAGTTGTTTGACACCCAATCGTCTCCGCCTCTCACTGCGCGGGAGTCTCCTGCGCAGGGTGGGCGTGGGCAGCGGGGTGCTTGGGCTCTCCTCACTAACTTCCAACGAAGAGTCCTGGAGCCCCTGCACCTCCCTGTCCCGTTGCTCTCCTGGATCCCTGGTGTTACACTCATTCTCTTCCCCTTCTTCCCGGCTGAGTCTCCCTCTAGCGCTTGGACCTTCCCCTGCAGAATCAGAGACCCTCTCCTTCTCCCGTGCCTCTGATGGCAGTTCCCTGACACCTCCCAAACATTTGACTGAAGAAAATAGGTGGTACACTTCATCTATGTTAGGTGGCCAACTGCTCAAAGAAGCTCTTATTAGACAGAATTAAAAGTACATCTTGTAGTCCAGCCAGGTGCTTCTGGGAAACTTATAGTATGAAGTCAACAGTTCTCTCCTGCTGTTTGACCCTTGCATCTGGTATGCAGAGGTCAATTACGCTTAAATGTAATAGTGAGTGACTCAGATGAATAAAATCTAATGGCAAGGGATCAAGGCATCTATTGGCATCCTTGTCCCCAGCCCCCTAATAATTAGTCTGGGATCTTTTAGGAGGAAGGGTGGGATATGGATTTAATAATAAATAAACAGTATCATGCTTTCTACAGGAGATACTGATTAGCACTGTCTCTCCCAGCTTTCAGACTGGAATACTTGCCAGCCCTACCTAGAGATACCAGGAATTGAGATACCTTTTGCATGCATGTGGTCTACCACTGAGCTATAGGTTAGCCTGTGGCTATATACAATAAAATGGTGTTTTATTGATGCTTTCCTCTCCCAAAATATTCAGGCAATCATGCATGCTGCTGAGGTTATGTGATTGACATTCCTGTAGTTGTTGTACCAAACAGATAAGTACAGCTAAAATATAAGCTATTAGATCTCTATCCAGTATATAAAACCACTAAAAAAAATGTGATACAGTGGTACCTTGGGTCACAGAGGCTTCAGGTTTTAGACTCCGCTAACGCAGAAATAGTACCTCGGGTTAAGAACTTTGCTTCAGGATGAGAACAGAAATCGTGCTCTGGCGGCGTGGTGGCAGCGGGAGGCCCCATTAGCTAAAGTGGTACCTCAGGTTAAGAACAGTTTCAGGTTAAGAACGGACCTCCAGAACGAATTAAGTTATTAACCCGAGGTACCAGTGGTACCAGTGTCTTCCAGACATTTTGAACTACAACTTCCATCAGCCTTGGCAAGCATAAGCTGACTGGCTGGAGGACTATAGTCCAAAACATCTGGAGTTTGTGAAGGCTGCCTTACTATGGCCACATTTGCACCATACATTTAAAGCAGCACGATACCACTTTAAAGTACCATGGCTTTCCCCTTGGAATTCTGGGACCTGAAGTTTATTAAGGCTACTGAAAATTGTTCGAAGGGCCTTATTCCCCTTTCAGTCCTACAATTTCCAATCCCTCTTCACAGGAAACTCTGTATGGGGAATGGGGGACTCTTAGCACCCTTGACAAGCAGCAGCACTCTTGGGGGAAGTAGTAGTAGCAGCAGTAGTAATAATACCGGTATTTGTACCCCACCCATCTGACTGGGTTGCCCTAGCCACTCTGGGCGACTTCCAGCATACAGCGGTGCCTCGCAAGACGAAATTAATCCGTTCCGTGAGTCTCTTCGTCTAGCGGTTTGTTTGTCTTGCGAAGCAACCCTATTAGCGGCTTAGCGGATTAGCGCTATTAAAGGCTTAGCGGCTATTAAAGGCTTAGCGGCTATTAAAGGCTTAGTGGATTAGCGGCTAAAAGGCTATTAGCGGCTTAGTGGCTTAGAAAAAGGGGGGGAAAGCGGGGGGAAATTGGAACACTCGCAAGACGTTTTCGTCTTGCAAAGCAAGCCTATAGGGAAAATTGTCTTGCGAAGCAGCTCAAAAACGGAAAACCCTTTCGTCTAGCGGGTTTTCCGTCTTGTGAGGCATTCATCTTGCGGGGCACCACTGTATACAAAAACATAATGAAACATTGAAAACTTCCCGTTACACTTTGAGTCACTATGACTCATTTTATGTACTAAGTGTAAAGGCAGCAAAAAAATAAGACCACAGTGGTTCCCAAACTTTCTCTGTTTCTGTGCTGCTCACATTTCCTGTGGGATGCTGTTGAAGTAGTGTTGAGGCTCAATAGGTCTGGCAACCTCTCCCTGTAAACAGAGGGCAGCGTTCAACTAACAAACCCCATCAGCAGAAGCGCAGCGCAAGGACTTCTGCTTGTGCAACAGGGCTTGCACCCCTTTCCTTCCCCTAAGCCCCCCCCAAAAAAAATTGGTTCTGGGGGATGGTCAGAAGACTCTCCAAAACAGTACAAAGGGGGATCTTTCCATCTGGCAAGTTGGAATGCTTGGGCAGACAGAATCATTGGAAGAGTACAAAAGTAGCGTCATAGTGCTTTAAATGTATGATGCGAACATGGCTTGTATCTTGCTTGTGGGACAACTCACTGACCACATTGATTCATATAAAGGTTAAATAGGTGAAGCCAGAGGGTATGATAATTTGGATGACCCAGATGTCTCCTGCCAGTGAATTGTATTCATTGTACTTGATGGGTGGGAAAGTGTTGGTGGTGATGATCCTTCTCTTTTTCTCTGTCCTCTTATTATCCTCTGTGCTTTTTATTTCTCTTTTATAAGATTTTCCTGCTGGCTTTGTAAACGTCAATGTCTACTGTGAGGGAGTCATTAAAGCTTCGACACAGATTGAATACTACACAGCCGTTGAGGAGATTGAAAGCATTCTTCAGAAAGTGGCTGATCCAATAGTCTTTGCTTGTCAGGTAAGGATGATTGCAGTGTTAAAAGTTAATAAAAGGAAGGTGGGAGGAGATGTGCCAATATGAGATAAGAGAATGTACATTGTGTTGTAAATGCCATACATTGATCTAATAAGAATAATGAGAATGGATCAATAAGAAGCCACAGTGATGAAACCAGTTGATAACAGGCCTAGGCATAACATCTCGTCAACAAAAAAAATATTGTTGTTGCTTTACTGCTGTTTGATGCTGTCTGTCCAATGCTATAAACGTGCAGGATGCTTCCCAGATTTGAAACATTTGTTCCTCCTGACTCAACAGTGCTTACTTATAATAAGCAATCGGTTTAAGAACTAAAATCAATCACAACCTTGACATAACAGCAAGAATACGGCTTATCCTTCTGAAAGTGTGTACGTAGAACCACACTTCTTGTTTGTTTTATTTATTAAATTGCTATCCTTCCTTCCCTCTCCAGTAGCTCAGCACAACAATTGTTGGGTTCTCTTCACATACAACTTGCTGCCGCCACCACCACCACTGTATTTTTTTGCAACAATTCTGTTTGACAGATTAGACTGAGGGGGAATGACTGTCTTGAGGTCACTCAGTGAGTTTCTAGACTGAGCAAGGATTTGACTCCCTATTCTAAGTCTAGAAGGAGTTCTGGACCAAAATGTTGGATATAAATAATGTTGGATATAAATAATGCATTTAACACTTCTGGATGGCAAGATGTTGGCAGCCTCTGCTATACCCAATGCGCCCACCTATGTGGTGATTTTTGTTGTTGTTGTTGTTGCACCTGATAATCCAGAGTCCCGAAGCTAAAGCACAGGTACCACCCAAGCTGTTGAAAAGGGCCAATTCTTGAAGCTTAGAAAAAAAGAATATCCACAATCCCAAAGCTCTTTGATATCCCTGTGGTCAGTGGATCACAAGTGGCTCTCTGAATGGTGTGGAGCTGCTATGATAGCTTCTCAGCAGATGGGTCACTGTTGCTTACTGGGAGGGAAAGAGGGTGGCTTCAAGAAGGCAGCGCAGTCAGTGCAGTGCAAACACACTGGCAGAGCCAATGTGGTGCTCTTGCCGATGCATTTGCACTGTGCTGACTTCCCTGATGCCTCACCTCTTCCCCTACTGATAAGCAACTGGATGCTAACTTTCTTTCCCATACCAAGGCTGGCGTTATCAGTGCTTCAAGTGGCACTGTGTGCAAAATTTGCTGACTGCCCTTTGGAGAATGTAGATTGAGGTTGACATCATTATTGAATCACTGTGTAGTAGTTTTGCATGTCATCTTGAAAGATTATGATAAAGAGGAGTGGAGCATCATTTCCTTAAAATAATATAGCAGTCTAACATCAGACTTCTGGAGAGCATCGGGTCGCTCGGCTGCTTTCATAATGCTGACTCTGTTGTCTTTTTGCCCATAGTCCTATTTGAGAAAAGCCAACTTGTGGCTTGTCCAGGCAGCATTGTAGGCAGAGAAATACTGCCAGCATGAGCTTACTGAATGGCACAGAAGGCTTTACCTGCAGTTCAAACTTAGGACTATGCTGCCCACACTGATCCTGCTAGTCCCAAATCTGCCATCTGAACTAGCAGGGATCAGCAGAGTCATACTTCAGTGCCTGCGTGGCTTATGGATGCCAAGCAGGCAACATTTCTTTCTTCCACCAGCATTTACCTCATGCACAGCTAATTCATCACTTTTCACCATCTTCCCATTATGCTCTGACCAACTTTGGAACATGCTTTGTTTTATTTTTATCTTTTTGCTGTGGATCAGATACATTTGGCATCTTAAAACATTCCCTTTTTTTGCTGGCTCACTAAATCGCCTACTGTTTCTGACCTTCTGAAATAAATATGTTTGACGTCATTAGACATATAATATTGTGACATGATTTTCCAAATACATGTACACTTCAAGGACTCTGATGTGGAAAGATGGATAACAGTGTCATTCTTTTTTTTAAATGTTCTGCTTGTCTAGTTGAGGAGAATCTGGGTGCATGGATTTGATGTGCTTGTTAGTTTTCTTGAAAATCTTTGTGTCATTCTTATTCAGTGCATAAGGAAATGTTCACACCAGCCTTGCCCAACCTCCGGATGTTTTGGACTACAATTGCTATCATTTTTGAGTCAGCTGTGCTGGGTGGAATTGATGGGAATCGCAGTCTAAAACATCTGGGGGGACCCAGACTGGGGAAATCTGCCTTATACTAAAATGGTCTCAGCTGAAAGTTCATCCTTAGCAGGCAGTTCCAGTGTCACAGAATTCACATCTGAAATCTACGATTGATAGATTGGCCAAGTCCAACTAATTAATATATGTTTTCAGTGAAAAACATTCACTTACAATGCATATATATGATGTGTACCAGCTCCTGACAGGATTCCACTGAAGGAGTAGGTCATAGTACGCGGGTGCTCCTAGATCCATTGTCATTACTAGAGGCCCAGGTAACCTATTACCAACTTAAGTTGCTGCGCCAACTAAGACCATTCTTGCATAGGAGTAACCTTCCCATGGTGGTCCATATGTAGACAGCTACACAATAAGACTACTGCAATGTGCTGTGAATAGGAATGTAGTTTGCTGTTCAGTACAGTGGTGCCCCGCAAGACGAATGCCTCGCAAGACGGAAAACTCGCTAGACGAAAGAGTTTTCCGTTTTGGAGGTGCTTCGCAAAACAAATTTCCTATGGGCTTGCTTCGCAAGACGAAAATGTCTTGCGAGTTCCTGCGGGTTTTTTTTCCTCCCCCCCTTTTTCTAAGCCGCTAAGCCGCTTATCAGCTGATCCGATAAGCTGATAAGCCGCTAAAAGCCGCTAAAAGCCGCTAATAGCGCTAATAGCGCTAATAGCACTAATCCTCTAATCCGTCAATGGGCTTGCTTCGCAAGACCAAAAAACCGCTAGACGAAGAGAATCACGGAACGGATTCTTTTCGTCTTGCGAGGCACCACTGTATCTGTTCATCTTTTGATCACTCGGTCTGTTGCAGTTTGCAGTTTGTTAAATTGTGTCCTCCCTAAAAGAGGGCACGTGTTGCGGTGAGACCTGGAGACTGATCACCTATGTTGTGGGTGGGTAAGATTGGTTAGCCACAACACCCGATTGGTAGGTCCCTCAATGTTGGGTTCAATCTGGCCAATGGAGCACAGTCTAAACGGATTGAGGGACCTATATATACCCATGCACATGACCCAGAGCTTCTCTTTTGGCTCGTGCATTAGGAACACCGCCCACCTCGCCCTACTTTTAGGGCATTTTGTGATTGACCTTGCTATGCCATCATGTGTCGTCTGTCATTGGGACAGGGGCACAGCAGGAATTTCCCCACTTGGCTGATTGGCTGTTGCCATTTGGGTTTCGCCTGCCGTGTAGCAAATTGTCACAACTTGTAAGGTTGTGGATAGGCACTGGTTCAGGGGATAGGGATGGGAGAATGGTCTCGCCATCCCTTTGTGAAGGGTATTCCGTTAAAGGAATCCAGGGACTCAACTGGTTTGGTCAACCCCTGAGAGGGGGTTGTGCCTGTGCTTGAGTCCAGGGGGGCATCTGGGAGGTGAACATAGTCTGCTCCCGGCTTTTCGCCTACCCAGCTGTTCACCCTTGGCTGATCTATGCTGGTGCCCTGGGTCAGCGCTGCCTGCAAGGGTGCAGGGAGCTAGTCGAACCAGAGCCTATGCAACCACTCACCTTCTGTAATCAATAAAGTTGTGGCCTAAATTCTGCCAAAAACCAAAACAAAATTTTGAGTCAAGTGTGACTTTATTTAGGGGGGAGGTGTCTGGGTCTGAACACGCAAATTTGTGTGATCTTGGCCTGGTATGGCAATTTGTGAAAATAACCTTGGTTTTGTTTCTCCTGACGGTGGCTTGATACCAAGTTCATATCATTATATCCCCCCCCCCCCCCGTTTACAGTACTGTTGTAAATCATCAAGTTGCTATCTGTTTCCAGGCAGATTTACTATAAGCCTTGTTTAATTGGGATAGGAAACTAAGGTTTCAAGCCATTGTCTCTGTGTGAATGACCCAGATCATAAGCAAAGCACCCCTGATTGGGCAGGGAGGGATCATTGTAACACAACAGCAAATCTAGTCAACAACCTCACCGTCCCATCCTCTTCTTGCAAAACAATGAATGGTCATATGCAGTCAACTTACTACGTCTGCTTTTGTGTGCTATACTCATAAATTTTATTTGAAACAGTTGTGTTTTGTTTTTATCTAATTTTAGCAAATTGTATTGAATATTGTTGCATTTGTATTGTTTTGATGCAAACTGCTTGGGTTTTTTAAAAAAATATATTAAGTGGTGCAAATTGTTTTATAAAGCGATAAATCAAATCACATGCAGCTGTTTGATCCAGCAAATGATTTGCCATCCAGATATCTTATTCTACGTTTCAGGAGTGCAGCCATACCATATAATAGAGAATAAAGCTTCTGTAGTGCACAGGCTGCCTCTGCCAATGCCATGTAATGGGAAAAGAAAATCTATTGTAAGAGAGGAAAGGACCTGAAATATCATTTGTCCCACAGTGGCCAGTCTGCGTACACTTGACATGTCTATATCGTAATTGCAAAGCAAGAACAAAAATAATAGCTGTGTTTGTAATTCAGACAGTCTCATTTTCCTGTGACAAATCTGCCATGTCTGCCGCCTAAGGCATTACGTTCATAACAAAAGGATTAATAAAAAATGATGCATTACATTATTAGCACTTGGTTAAGGGCAGTAGTAAATTCCTTTCAACCGCACATTTTTAAGGACACTATTATTCTGTTAAAAAGTACATTGCCATAAACTGAAAGCAAAATGGAACTTCCAGAGTTTACTCACCTCGTAAAATCGTTATTGCATTAATAATTTAAAACCCCAGAATTAAGGGACAGAAGATGAGCTTTCTTTGGATTTTAGAAAATGTTTAAAGCAGAAAATGTATTAGCCATCGATGTTGCCAAATATCCTGACAAGGTAGAAGGCAGCTTTTTATGCCCAATTTATCATAGCATAGTTTGCAAGTCAAGCATCAATCCTTCCCAAGTATTTTCTCCAACTCGGACTGTGAACCATATGCCTGAGGGCTCATTGTACCTAGGATGCAGTTGTCAGATCCAAAAAGGCTGGGAGAGTTAGTTTCCTTGGCACTTGACATCCATACTAGATAAAATCTTAGGCACCCTGGAAAATGACATTGCCCAGGGTCTCTGAGACACAGCCTTTGCACAGTTCAAGGCAGCAAACAGAGAACAATGCAGACCTTTCAGAGCCAATTCGTGTAATTAGAGTAATTTCCTTTCTTTAATGCAATAATTCTACCCTAACTTTTGGGTTAGATTCTTAAGGCATCAGATTAAAACAATAAAATATACGTAATCAAGCAATAAAACACCACCAAACAGCAACAGCATAATGGCAGTAATAAAACTGCAGGAGCCAGTAAACTATTAAAAGCTGTTTTAAATGCCCTTGGAAAATACAACTTTGCCTGGCACCTAAATGCCACCCAACTCCATACCGTGCCAACAAATAACGGGAAGGAGTTGGACAAATTGTGGCGCCACTACCAAGAAAGCCTCTCCCTGGTGATCACTCACTTCAAGGCAGGAGCATCCAGAGACAGGTCTCCAATGAGAGCATCCAGGTGTACAGAGCTGAAAGTGATAATGGTGGAGATGTTACAGTGGAGAGCGCTGATGTTTTCATCCCCAAAAAGTTTTTATTTGAGTTTCTACTGAAATGAGGCTGCATTTTAATGTTGTATTTTAATCTTGTTTTTAAGTTGTATTTTAATCAATTGTTTTATACCTGGTGTTAGCCACCCTGAGCCTGGTCTTGACTGGGGAGGGCAGGGTATAAATAAAATTTATTATTATTATTATTATTATTATTATTATTATTATTATTATTATTATTATTGTTTAAATGTCTCAGGGCTGCAATACCTCAAGGATCACCTCTCCCTATGAACCTATCTGGATGTGGATATCATAATCTGAGGCCTTTTGTTGTGTGCATCCTCTACACGAGGTCCAGAGAGTGGCAACATGAAAACGGGCCTTTTCTGCAGTGGCTCCCTGAGTGTGGAATGCTCTCTCCAGAGAGATTCAGCTGGCATCTTCATTGTACACTTTTAGGGGCCAGATGTAATCATTCCTCTTCAACCAGACCTTTGGATGATTGATATCCTACACGCTTTGAAATGTGTTTGTGGGAGGGGATTATTGTTCTGCTTTCATTTTCATTATGTATTTTGTGTTTTTGTCTTGCATTTTTCTGCTGTGAACAGCCCCGAGGTCTATGGATGAAGGGCGGTATACAAATTTAATTAATAATAATAAGAGTGCAGCCACTTATCCCACTGTCATCTCTGGAAGCAAGCTTGGCAGGATTTCGTACTGTTCTTGAAAGGAGCAAAACCATTCAAAAGAAGTAGGAACCCATTCAGACACTGAGCAGCCTTCAGAAGCGGAGAAGTCTACTTGCGTGGGTGGCTCAGCATCAGAAGACCTCTTCCATGGAAGATTGCAGCTGCTGCTTTAGTAACCAGAAGGTCCTTCACAAGCAGAAACATTTTCTCGAAATCGGCCTCTGTGATCTTCCACCCATTGTAATCCCTGAAACCCATCTAGGAAATTATCTGTCTTCTCAAACCACCTTCAACTGTCTTAAAAACCTTTGACTGTTTCCAGCCTCAGTGATGTAAAATGCCCCAAATGAACTTGTTGTTGTTCAGTTTATTGCTTTTGGATGATGAAATGAATGTGCACCTTCCCTTGTGTTACTCTGCTTTCTTCTCTCCTCCTCCCCACACAGGCTTCCAAGTTTTCCTCTGCTGAGAAAGTGGATAATCTTCTCACATTCTTATTGAAAAGTCCAGTCATTTCTCACAATTTCAGCGCCTTTCCAAATGAAGTCATGGATCATCATCGACAGACTGGTACGTATTGTATATAGTTCCTTACACTCTTCGGTTGCCAAAGAAGACCTTTCTTAGGGTGGCCATTCAGATACAGTAATAATGAACTTACTTTCTGATCTGTATGTAGCCCAAAGCATCCATGCAGAAGGAGAAAGTCTTAGCAAGACTACAGGAGGGGGGTGGGGGGAGAGAGAGAGATAAAAAAGAAAACAACGAAGACTGAACATGCTCAGTTGCCAAAGGTCATGGAGTGCTCTCTTGAGGGGAAACAGAGAAGGAAACGGGGAGAATGAATTGGTGAATTCTGGAAAAGGACAGGGCTGGTTGGATGGCTGAACAAGAGAGCTCTTCAGTGTGGCATTTTGTTGCAGGTTGAGCTAAAAGTTGAATGCATGGTGGTTTCTCATGGGCAGGGGATTCATAATCACTACTAAATCAATACGTATAATGAGCTAAGAAATTCTATCGGGGGGAGGCATGTTCTGAGCATGCCTGTGTCTTTGGAAAGTGGCGGGTGACTGGATGTCACAATGAGAGTGACAATTGTGTCTCATTTAAGCCCGACGCTGGTGTCAGGGATGAGGAAACTATGGTCCTCCAGATGCGGTTAAGCTACAAGTCCCATCAGCCCCAGCCAGTAGTCAGGGATGATGGGAATTAGAATCCAGCAGGATCTGGAGGGCCACTGGTCCCTCACCCTTGCATTCTGTGCTCCTAGCAAACACCCAACCAACTTCTTGAGCGCCCATTGTGCTCCAAGTTTTAAACTATCCCAAAGGTAAGAAGCATTGTGTGGTTCAATTTCACGATGGATAGTGTCTGGAGCCACTTTGTTTTAGAAGAGATAGGGATCGTAGCTGGATTGAGAACGTCCCTGTCTGAAAACCTGAAGAGTCACTGCTAGTTACTGTCGACTGAACTGGGTGGGCCAATGCACTGACTCAGAAGAAGGCAGCTTTCTTCGCTCATATGTTCTTCCTCTAAATACATCCCACCTGTCATAACAATTTCTACTGTGACTAAATAAATGCAATGTACATCAAGCACCAACTTTGAATGTTCAGTGTTCCAAATTCAACCTCAGAATCAGCAGCAGATAATTTTTTTGAGGAGGACGCAGGACAGCAAATGCATTTTAGCTGTGTTGCAATTAAAAACAGACTCAAGGAGTAAGACTTCTCCACTCCCAGTAACCCTTTTCTTTAAAAGGGAGGTGTAGAAGAATGGGGTAGAGTAAAGGTAGCTGGATTCTCTGAAACCCTGCCTCCAGATGTTCCTTGCTGGCTCCTTAACACAGAGCATCTGGATTCGAAAGGATTGCAGCGCCATGCAAGTGCCTCATGCTGTGGTGAACTGTGTTTTTATGGAGATAATTGCTGCACATGCATTCAGATCCTCTCTGCTGATACTCAAGATGTAGGTTTACAAGGTCAACAGTAGCAATTATTGGTAATTACAATGGGTTCTGAACAAGGAGGGGAAATAAGCACTGTCCATTCAGTAAGAGATAACAACAAGAAAATGTGCATTTTGCTTAATAAGTAAAACACATGTGTTGGCTCTTGAATTGATGAAGAAAATAAAGGACATCTCTGAAATAAATGTGGGTTTGCCACTCACTGGGTTTGTAAGGGAGAAAGCCGAGAGATAAGTCTAGGGGGAAAAACTTCGCGCATTTGGATACAACAATAGCCCTGTCCAGGAGATCCACTAACAATCAGGGACCTTATAATGTGGGGATGGGGAGCCTGGGGTGGGGTTGCATGCACAATGCCCCCTGCCCTCTTCACATGTTCATTTTGAATGCCTGAGGAAGACTGTTGTTGCAGTGACCTAGTGAAGCCTTCTGTTAGGATGCCATAGGGAACACCCAACTTGCATCTAAGTTAAAACAATGGATAGAAAAGGACTGAACTTTATCTGGAGCCCCAGGTCCTGCCTAGTTCCCTTGATTATAGGAATATATCAGTGCACTGATCAAGCAAAAAGAAAGCTCATTTCCTCTGCTTGGAGTAGTTGTTGTTGTTGTTTAGTCGTTTAGTCGTGTCCGACTCTTCGTGACCCCATGGACCAGAGCACGCCAGGCACCCCTGTCCTCCACCGCCTCCCGCAGCCTGATCAAACCCATGCTAGTAGCTTCAAGAACACCATCCAACCATCTCATTCTCTGTCGTCCCCTTCTCCTTGTGCCCTCCATCTTTCCCAACATCAGGGTCTTTTCCAGGGAGTCTTCTCTTCTCATGAGGTGGCCAAAGTATTGGAGCCTCAGCTTCACAATCTGTCCTTCCAGTGAGCACTCAGGGCTGATTTCCTTCAGAATGGAGAGGTTTGATCTTCTTGCAGTCCATGGGACTCTCAAGAGTCTCCTCCAGCACCATAATTCAAAAGCATCAATTCTTCGGCTATCAGCCTTCTTTATGGTCCAGCTCTCACTTCCATACATCACTACTGGGAAAACCATGGCTTTTACTATACGGACCTTTGTTGGCAAGGTGATGTCTCTGCTTTTTAAGATGTTGTCTAGGTTTGCCATCGCCTTTCTCCCAAGGAGCAGGCGTCTTTTAATTTCGTGACTGCTGTCACCATCTGCACTGATCATGGAGCCCAAGAAAGTAAAATCTCTCACTGCCTCCATTTCTTCCCCATCTATTTGCCAGGAGGTGATGGGCCCAGTGGCCATGATCTTCGTTTTTTTGATGTTGAGCTTCAGACCATATTTTGCGCTCTCCTCTTTCACCCTCATTAAAAGGTTCTGCTTGGAGTAGCTTCCTCATTTGTTTCACTGGAGGGAGGCGTGCCTGGATTATTTGCATGTAAATAAAACAGATTGAATTCTTTGGATTACTGAGTAATAAATACAACTTAAATAATACATAAGGAGCATGTGAATTCCTGGCTCAAGGACCATCAGCACAGAGGGAGGTGGTGAAGCTGTGACCCTCCAGAGGTTGTTGAACCACATCTCTCAGCATCCCTGACCATAGGCCACGCTGGCTGGTGCTGGTGGGATTTGCAGTCCTACAATATCTTGAGAGCCACATGTTCCTCATCCCTGCTATCGGATCCAGAGAATATGGAGCACAGCAGGAGGTTTTGCATTCATTGCTGCCTTCATAGACCCTCTTCCTCTGAGCAGATAATGAATAATACAGCATTTGACAATGCTGTTTGGTGGTCTGGCCCGGCCCTGTGTCACCTTCCCTTGTGCTTAGCAAAGACTGCCTGACTCCTGAGTTGATGCTGCTGATCAACTGCTGCAATGATGCATGCACAGCAAACTTTCTGTGCCATAGGACATACGTCACAGGGGAGATATGTGGGTTGTGGGTGTTTCTTACTAGAAGGCAAACGTCAAAGTTAGGTCTAATTGCATATAATTATGCAAGATTCTTCTACATAGGAAACGTGTTAGAGATAATAGCTCAAACTATATTGCTTCCTAGCGTTTCCTACATGAAATGCTGTTTTTTTGTTTGAAACAGTTAGAGCGGGGGAGTTAAGGGGCAGGTGTTTTTTATTGTTTTTTTTAGAGAAATGCGGATAATAAAAGAATATCAGTTGCAATCCCATATGCACCTATCTGGAAGTAAGCCTGGATGAACTCAGTTGGGCTGAGTAGACATGCATGGGAATGTGCTGTAAATCTCCAACTTGGTTCATCCTAATATCATCTAAACCTGTGGTCCTCCAGATTTTGTGGGACTACAGTTCCCATTATCCCTGACCATTGGCCATGTTAGTTGGGATTTGTGGGAGCTGGAGTTCAACAACATATGGAGGTCAAATGCCTTCTATAGTGAAGGTTGCTTAATCTACTGCACTCTAAAAATGTATTTATGCTCCTTCAAATTAAGTTTGAAATAGTAGGATACAAGTGCAAAAGAGGACTGCAATATTCTGATAAAAGGCTTACATATGACACTGTCTTCTATTGAGCCAGATCATTGGTCCATCTAGCCCAGGCTTCCTCAACCTCGTACCTCCAGATGTTTTTGGCCTACAACTCCCATGATCCCTAGCTAGCAGGACCAGTGGTCAGGGATGATGTGAACTGTAGTCTCAAAATATCTGGAGGGCTGAGGTTGAGGAAGCCTGATCTAGCCTATTTTTCATTGGCAGTGTCTTTCAGCATCAGCTCTCTGAGATCCATTTAACTGGAGGTTCTTGTTGTTGTTGTTTATATAGTACCTATGTGACTACGACACTTAACAAAGAATGGGAAGACAAGTCCCTATCCCAAGTGGAAACAACTGAAACACAGGCATCCTTTGAAATTCGCACATTTCGAAATTTTACAACGCAGTTCTCCAGCGAAATGACGTTTACAATATGCACACTTATGGGGAGCGGGGAATGTGCATTTAAATGAATGGTTCAGTGAAAACAGCAAACAAAAATGCATCACATTAGGGAAAACTGCTTGCGGGGGGAAATCTGTACATTAGTCAAAGTTGCATACGAAAATATGTTTCATAGGAAAAATTCACACTAGCATGCTGTTGAAATTTTATGAGGAGTTTTTTTAAAAATAAAATAAAATAAAATAGCTCATTGCTACAGAAATGTAGAAAACTGAAAAATGAGAAAGTGGGAGAACCAAGATTGACAGATCACTTCTATCCCTAGGGGTGCAAGCTTGAGGTCTCAGTTTTAATTCATGATGTCTTGAGGTAGGTCTGAAAGAGACTCATGCTTGAAACCCTGGAGAGCTGCTGCCAGTCAGTGTAGACCATACTGAACTTGATGGACCAAAGGCCTGACTCAGTTTAAGGCAGCGGGTGGTGCTGTGGGTTAAACCACAAAGCCTAGGACTTGCCGATCAGAAGGTCGGCGGTTCTAATCCCCGCAATGGGGTGAGCTCTTGTTGCTCGGTCCTTGCTCCTGCCTATCCTAGCAGTTCGAAAGCATGTCCAAATGCAGGTAGATAAATAGGTACCGCTCCAGCGGGAAGGTAAACAGCGTTTCTGTGCGCTGCTCTGGTTCACCAGAAGCGGCTTAGTCATGCTGGCCACATGACCCGGAAGCTGTCTGCGGACAAACACCGGCTCCCTCGGCCAATAAAGCAAGATGAGCGCCACAACCCCAGAGTTGATCATGACTGGACCTAATGGTCAGGGGTCCCTTTACCTTTTACCTATGTTCCTAAATTGAACATTTGGGTGTGGCTCTTTTATTTCATTGCGTGTCATGTCGGGCATTCGATTAGGATAGGGAAGGTAACTGAGATGTTTTATGAACAAAGCACAGGTTATCATTCCTCACTGTCTTCACCCTGAAATCTACCCATGCTATTGTGGATTGTTTTGTGCAATTATCCCTTGTCTTTAAAAATGTGTCTTCCTAATGATGCTGAGCAAGAACTCTGTCTTCCCCCCTCCCCATTGACACTGCTCCAGGTGCTAACAATTAAGTGCTATGTAACAATCAATTGATTTCAGTTTACCTTCTTCACAAGCATCCCAGGCAGAAAATAAAAGGGACACTTTGAGCTCTTGACCTGCTATTTTGCAGCCGTGCTTAACAACCTCATCCCCAAATGCGCAGCGACTATTACAGCTAAATAACCTGTATGCTTAGCAAACTGATATTCTTCACACATTTTAGCTGCAGTTGTAATTCTGTGCCATGGAACAAAGCTATTATATGCCCAATTATTACAGTGTATCCCCTCTAGAAATGTTGTGTTTAACTAGGCAACAAAGGGAAAGGTGCACTTAAAACTCATGGAGAACAAATATCCATAGCCTGCTTACATTGTGGAACTGCTTTCCTCCGTTTTAAAAATGAAGGAATCCACGTTGTTTATCAGCCATATTAGCTTTTAAGATATCCTCTACCTGAGCATGCACCACCATCCCTATCCTTTTACAATATACAGTGGTACCTCGGGTTAAGAACTTTAAAAATTTGTTCTGGAGGTCCGTTCTTAACCTGAAACTGTTCTTAACCTGAAGCACCACTTGCATCCTGAAGCAAAGTTCTTAACTGAGGTACTATTTCTAGGCTAGCGGAGTCTGTAACCTGAAGCGTCTGTAACTAGAAGTGTCTGTAACCTTAAGTACCACTGTAGAGTCTATGTGCTTTTGACTTGCATTTCAAGGATGAACACTTGGAGATGGTAGCGACAGAGGATAGTTAATCAGGAAATAGAGGGCAATTTTGAAAGTTCTGATTGAACCACACGCAGGGATCGGCAAATTTTTTTAGCTTCAGGCTGGTCCACTGTCCCTCTGACCTTGTGGTGGGCCAGAGAAGTGGCACTGGGGGTGGGGGAGTTGGAAGAAGAGGTGAGGGGGGCAAGTAGTCCTCCTCCCCACCCTACCTTCCCTAGGGCTGCCACCACCACCACCGCTGCTTCTCGTGGGTAGACAGAGCGAGCTCATCCGCTCCGCTATCTGGCACACAGGAGCACCAGGCAGTGGCAGTGGCGGAGGGACAATGAGCGGTGTGAAAGGGCTGGCTCCAGAGAGGGGCTGCTTAAAATGGCGCTCAACAACAACAAACCTCTGGTTACGTGAAACATATACAATAAACACACAAGACGTTACCGGCTGTACGTTGCTATACTATGCTATAAGATCCACTATCCTGTGATATCATATATGAGTTTGTACTACTGATGAAGCCTAGGATGACGAAACAAGGCTAATATTCTGGAAATCCTTGCCTTAGACTGTGTGAAAGGATTCTGTGGAACTGCAGCAACCTTTCATGTGGATTGTTGGACTCTATGAACAGACAGGTGGAATAGACACTTTCACATATATGGACCTTATGCATAAACTGATTAGAGAATGAACTGATCCACTGGGTCTTCTACTTTTTCTGTTGAACTTTATGAACTACTTCTGTTGAAATCTACAATTCAATACAATGAATAGTATATATTATTTTTTCAAACGTACAGCCGGTTATGTCTTGTGTGTTTATTGTACAGTGGTACCTCGGGTTAAGAACTTAATTCATTCTGGAGGTCCGTTCTTAACCTGAAACTGTTCTTAACCTGAAGTACCACTTTAGCTAATGGGGCCTCTCACTGCTGCCCCACTGCCAGAGCACAATTTCTGTTCTCATCCTGAAGAAAAGTTCTTAACCCAAGATACTATTTCTGGGTTAGCAGAGTCTGTAACCTGAAGCATCTGTAACCTGAAGTGTCTGTAACCCAAGGTACCACTGTAAAATAGTACTCAGCCAGCCCAGCCCCCTTTCTCCTCTAGGCAGGGCAGGGAGAAGCCAGGAGGAGGGAGGGAGGCACCACTGCCGTGGTCTGTGGGGGGGGGTGGAATGGCGCAGGGGGCAAAATGGCGCAGCCCAAACGAACAGAATCCCCACGCTGATCCACGGACCATCCGCAGGCTGGATCCTGAAGGCAATTGGGCCTGATCCGGCCCACAGACCTTAGTTTGCCGACCCCTGAACCATAGCTTTTTTAATTCTTCATTTATCACATTTGCACCCCTCTTCGCCCTCCAAAGCGATTTCCCCCAAGTTACCCTTACAACAGCTGTGTGAGGCAGGGCCAACGTCACCCACATAGCATCATGTCTTATCAGGCATTTGAATGCAGGTCTCCCAAGTCCATTGTCTACCATACCACATGACTCCTTCATTTGTGAACGACCTTCCCCATGCTCTCAAGTTTGCAATATGATCCATAGACTTTAAAAAAAAAAAGGTTGGGAAGTGGTGTTGTTTATGCATACTTTTTCACCCAATGCAGACTCACACTTGGAAGAGCTTCCTACTCTTCTCCACTGTGCAGCTAAATTTGGATTAAAGAAGCTTACTGCTTTTCTTCTCCAATGTCCTGATGCAATTCAAGCTTGCGGGATAGCCAATAAGTACAGAGAAACCCCAGCATCTATTGCAGAAAAGTATGGCTATAAGGAGATTCAGAAAATCATCACCGAATTGTCAGTAAGTACCTACTTATCCATAATACTCATATAAAATGTGTAACCAACTTCTTACAAACTCACAGTGCAGCCAATTTGGTTCAAAAGAGGTGGGGGCAACTGTCCTATTTAGGGATTCCAGGAATATTGATTTTTCCTAAAGAAAGGGGAGCATATTCATTGCTGTGGAATTGGCATTTGGATGTCTGAACAAGAAGGAGACAGTGATATAATCAGATATATGTTGGCTTTTACTTCCACACACTGAGGTTCTGCTAATGGTGCACGTAGCATAGAAGAACAGCCCAGTTCCATAAGAATATGTATTGTCCCAGGTCTCTGTGCTTTGTGAGATGTCTGCGGTAGTGACTTGGATCCACTTGCAGTGATTGCAGTGAGAGTCAGTGTGGCACAGTGGTTAGACCGCCGGACTAGGACCTGGGAAACCAGGGTTCGAATCCTCACTCAGTCATGAAGCTCACTGGGTGCTCTTGGGCCAATCACTGCCCCTCAGCCTTACCTACCACACAGGGATGTTGTAGGGATCAAATGAGGTGGTGGAGAACCACGTACACCACCTTGACCTTATTGGAGGAAGAAAGGTGGACTATACATGCAGTAAATAAATATTCACTTTTCCAGATTAAATGGTCCAAATTTGCAATGCCAGCCTGTGGGGTAGCAGATATACAGTATTCATGAAAATAAAGAAACAGGCTTTGTACAACTGTGTCATTTTTCATGACATAATAGGATATTGTTTTCCTTTAAAAAATGTAGGCATGATCCATCCAAAGTGAAGCACTTTTTATTTTATTTATTTTATTTGTGAGATGTGTGCAGTAGTGACTTGGATCCACTTGCAATGATTGCAGTGAGAGTCAGTGTGGTGCAGTGGTTAGACTGTCGGACTACGACCTGGGAAACCAGGGTTCAAATCCCATTTTATTTTATTATATTTATTTTATTTTATTTTATTATTTATTAAATCCGTATATCACCCGTTATCTGAAGATCTCAGGGCAATCCACAGCATAAAAGCGCAAGATAGAAACACGAAGTCCATTATGAAAACAAGAACAAAAGCAAAACAAACCAATGACTCCCCCAAAACACATTTAAAAGGATATAGGATGCTAATTCGAGGTTTTTATTCTATGCATGTCTACTGAGGAACAAGTCTCACTGAGATCAATAGGGCTTCCTTCCAGATATGTGCATGTGGGATTGCAGACTTAAATTCCCACTTATTTCAATGGGAAAGAATATAGAACCTGTGCTCAGACCTTTCACATTGGAGTCAATGAGACATAAATGCACTTGCGCCCCCTAAGTGGACTGGTGTTGCCAAAGACATTTATCTCCTTCTCAGCTTCTTGCATTATGCAGCCAGAATGTCCATATTCATTTCTTAATCACAGAAGGAGGAAAGGAGAAAGAACAGCTTGCCCAGCATGTGAGCTTATTATGGGAGTTCATCTAGGCTGGCCTCAGGCAGCGTAAGGCAGGGCCTGTTTCTCTACTGAAATGGTGTGGAAGGGATCCAAGTACAAAGAATATAAATCCACAGTTAAAGCAAAGAAATAATAATGTGGGGGTGCAAGGGATGGAAGCCACCACGTGTTATGTGTACGTGTTAAAAACCACATCATGCAGATTGTTCAGTGTATAACAGGTAAGCTTCCTGTCTCTTTGATGCAACCCTGGGAAATACAGAAAGGCTTTGCTTCCCAAAGCTGAGGTTGAAAATGACAGTGTAAAAAAGGGGGGATTTTGTAGATCGTAGCTCATGCTAGCTAAGTCACTTAGACAAGGCACATGGAGTCCAGAAAGAAAAGTCCTGATAGCACTTTACTGAGCAAACTGAACAAAACCAGTGTATAATTGGTGGAGAAAGGGACAGAGAGGTTTTTGTCTTTCTTAGATCGGGCCTTGTACAGAGAAAGGAGGCATTCAGCCAAACTTGCAGAGGAAAAACTCTAACAGAAATACACAGCCAATCAGAGCACATTTTACCTCACTGAAAGAGATTTCGCCACGCTGCCTGGTTGCTAAGCAACACTATGACAGTGCAGTGTGTGACTGGGTTGTGGGTGTGGTTCCCCACACTGATTTAAATGATCAGGGTTATTTGTTTTTTTTGTTTTTTTAAAAAATGAGCATAGGTTGTCCTATTTGTGGTATTGAAAATTTATTTTCATTCCAGTCACAGTGACTGGCACCCCTAGTGTTGCTCTTTTGTTTTGTTTTTCTAATATATAGTGCTGAATGGAAATGACTTCTCCCACCCCTCCTTTCACTATCCCATTTGCAGGTTAAAAATGGAGGGGGGCGTGTTAGACAATGGAGCAGGGTTAGACAATATTTCAAGGTGATTAATTCTATAAAGGGGTTGCAGGAATGGGCTTACCATTGGTGGGATCCTAACCCACTCCTTTTAAACAACTACATTTCATCAAGGATGTGGCGGCGGCAATGTCTGTGAATGAAATTTTCATTATGTCTCTAATGAAAATGCCCCCTTCCTGAATCCCATTAATCCTCTGACAAATTCCCCATGGAAAATTGCCCTCAGCTATGGTAGCCCTTTTCACCCCCACCCAACTCAAACTGAAAATTCTCTCCAAAAAACTTTCAGTTCAACACAAGTGTTCCTGTTTTTTTATTTTTTTAAAAAAATGCCTTCCCTCGCAGTATTTAGATTAGTTCTTAGGTCTGAGGCAATTATAGCTGTTTGTCCTATAGTACCTTCCTGCGGTGTTCATTTCAGTTTGCCAACCAACCAGGCAGGCAGGAAACTGAGTCTAGCTGGGTTTCAGACCTCTAGGCCAGTTGCCAGAAGTTTTTGACTAAAAGGCAGGATTTTGTGCTCTTGCCAGAATGATTTTCAGTATAGCTGGGAAGTTTTCCCCCCACTTAGTTTACATATTTGAACAATGCAACAACAGTGGCAGTGGGTCATTGTTCTCATGTGGTCTACGCATAAGCATCTGATTGGTCACTGTGGAAACACAACTGGATTTTACGGGCCTTTGGTCTAATCCAGGAGGGTCTGCCTTATGTTCTTATGCATACCTACTAAGGCTGCACCTTCTCTTCATTTTGTGCTCTGGAGCTAGATTTGAGCTAGAAGTCCTCAGATGAGACTCTGTTGCTTGGAATGGTGGTGGTGGATAGGAACGTAGGTGGGCAAAATGGCTCCCCTTTTGCTCACTGCTTTTAAAAAAAAACATGGCTAGTTTTGCAGAAGCAGTTTAGTCATGCTGGCCACATGACCTGGAAAGCTGTCTGTGGACAAACACCGGCTCCCTTGGCCTAAAGTGAGATGAGCACTGCACCCAATAATCACCTTTGACTGGACTTAACCGTCCAGGGGCCATTTACTTTTTACCTTTACCTTAATACAGATGTGAGGAACCTGTGACCCATCACATGATGTTGGATTCCAGCTCCCATCATCCCTGACCATGGACCATCCTGACTGGGGCTAATGAGAACTGGAGTGAGTCCAAGAGCATCAGGAGATCCATAGGTCCATAATACTTTGGATTTGACTTGGGCAAGAGGCTCAAAAGGAGTTGGCTAACACCTTCCCCCCCCCCTTAGAAATCTTATTGCCAAACTGCAACCAAATGTTAGGCTAGAACTACAGGTCCTCTGGAAATTGTGAGGTTGGAACTCACCAGCTGAAAGGAAAATAGCTGATCTATGCTATCTTCATTTGTTTATGACTGCAGAATGCTTTCGTTTCACTGTACTAATATAATGCAGAGGAATATGGAAAAGCAGTCACTCTTTCCTTGTGGCCTGGAGCCAAACTTAACGATTCATCTTATCCTTCCAGGAATTTCCCCATTAGAGTTTTAAAGCTGGTCCTCATACATAATGCAAGTGGTTTTGAACCTGGGGCTTATTTTAACATCAATAGCAATGCTCGATTTTTCTGCCATGGAACTACTCAAGATGTACAGGTCTAATGATATGGTGAACTTCTCCTAAGCTAGGCTCAGAAGCAAACTTTGAGAGCCCAGGAAAACTGCCTCAAAGGCTGAACGGTGCAGGGATTCTTGGCAGTGCCCATCCTCCACACAACAATTTGAACCATCCTCTTCCACCACTGAAGCCCAACCCTGCCACTGTCCAAACACATGGCATCCCTTCCTCTTGGGGCTGGTATGAGAGCAGTATGGTTGTTATAAGAGTAGATGTAGAAGAGATGAAAAGTAAGCCTTTCTCCTTGTCTTAGGCAAATTTACCTCCAACCATTTCTAAGTCTCCATAACGCATTAAGAACCACAGCTCAGTGGAAGTACATCTGGTTTGCATGCACAAGGTCCCAACTTCAATCCCAAGCAACTTTAGATAGGGCTAGGGGAGGCGCCTGTCTGAAATCCTAGCCAGCCACTGACAGTTAGTGTCAAGAATGATTGTGCTAGATCAGGGGTCAGTAAACTTGTTCAGCAGGGGGCCGGTCCACTGTCCCTCAGATCTTGGGGGGGGCAGATTATTTTTTTTGGGGGGGTGAATGAATTCCTATGCCCCACAAATAACCCAGAGATGCATTTTAAATAAAAGCACACATTCTACTCATGTAAAAACACGCTGATTCCTGGACCGTCCACAGGCTGGACTGAGAAGGCGACTGGGCCGGATCCGGCCTCCAGGCCTTAGTTTGCCTACCCATGTGCTAGATAAACTAGAGGTAGCTAATGTGATGCCCTTCAATTGTCATTGGACTACAACTCCCATCAGGCCCTGCTAGTATAATGGTCAGGGATTACGGGAGTCTAGCAACAACTGAGATAGACCAATGTCAGTACAGGACACCTTCCTCTCTTCCCTTAGTAGCCCATTTTTTTAATTTTTAAAAAGTGGTGGTTAGGGTAGCTGCAGTTCTTCCAAGGTCTCCTGCAATTTGCTCAGAAGGACATAAGATGAGCCTGCTGTATCAGGCCAATGGCCCGTCTGGTCCAGTATTAAGTTCTCCATGGCCAGCCAGATGGTTATGGGATGGTCAGAAGCAGATTCTCAGCACAAGAGCACTCTCTCTTCCCTGCAGTTTCCAGCAACTGGAATTTGGAAACTCAACTGCCTCCAACTATAGCTCAATCTAGGTGTGGTCATGTGTCCTACATTGTAGGGGACAGTTCTCTTTTTAATGGATGTCAGAGAACATACGTAGTGTTGGTGCTGCCATTTAAAGCCCTAAACGGCTTTGATCCAGTGTATCTGAAGGAGCATCTCCACCCCCATCATTTTACCCAGACACTGAGGTCCAGCTCCGAGGGCCTTCTGGCGGTTCCCTCACTGCGAGAGGCCAAGTTACAGGGAACCAGGCAGAGGGCCTTCTCGGTAGTGGCGCCCTCCCTGTGGAACACCCTCCCACCAGATGTCAAAGAGAACAACAACTACCAGACTTTTAGAAGACATCTGAAGGCAGCCCTGTTTAGGGAAGCTTTTAATGTTTGGTGTATTGCAGTGTATTAGTATTTTTTTGGAAGCCGCCCAGAGTGGCTGGGGAAGCCCAGCCAGATGGGAGGGGTATAAATAATAAATTATTATTATTATTATTATTATTATTATTATTATTATTATTATCTGACCCAAGTCCAGTTTAAAGATAAAGAACCATAATTAGGAGGGAGAGTAAGAGAAGCCTTGTCCATCAAGCTCTTCCACGCTTGCTCTGAAGAGCAGACATAGGTCACCTGATCACAGTCTTCCACATCAAGGTGAGATATATTGTATTGCTATTTAAATTACAATAATTATGCTGTGATTCTCCCACAGTTTGACTTCACCCCTGAAGGCACACACCATTGTCTCTCATGACAGATGGATGCCAGCACTTATTTCCAAATTTACGCAGAAAGTAGCGTATGGAAATCTTTGTCCTATTGTTGGTACTGCATTTCCTTTTGAGAGGGACACATGTGTAAACGGGTTACCTTGGTTCCTGTAGACCACCACACTCCGTCATGCTATTAGTGTGTGAATACTGACTTAGAGTTTTCTTTTTTAAAAATAACTAGGCTAGTTAAAACAAAAAGCAAAGCAAAACAAAACAAAAAACAGAAACAAATTTGATATGCAAATTCCCTTGGGATAGATGTTTGTTTTGTCTAGTATGAACAAATTGTTTTAATTTAGCCAATTTGGCACTACTCCACAATTCATTAGCCATTCCTTAAGTGATGGGATTTGTAGCAGAGCTTTATTTTATATCTGCTGAGATCTGTACAGTCAACAACATATTGCCAGTGAATCGATAGGAAGGTATTTTGACATGATCTTTAGCATAAACCTGAAGAATAACATTGGTAACAACTGACTTTCTCCCCTTGTGCCTAATCATTTGAATCACCTTCAACTAGACCTCTGCAACCTTTGTGCAATTCCCCCAGATAAGGGGAGAAAGCCTCTTCCATCATTCCTGTACCAGCAGCTTTTTGACTACACAGTTTCTGAAGTGTTTATGGGCTGATAGGTGAAGATTTTATGATGCTCTTTTGCTCTTTAGCATCTCTGCTTAAACATTCATGAAATAGTAACAGACTTGAATTTGGACCACAGTGCAGGGAGACACCCTCTGCACCAAAAGTAATAGCCCAAGCCATACTATTCTAGACGGTCCCTAGACCCTTGAGTGGATTGAGGGAGCATAGAGGTCTGCAGAGGGGTGCAAGAAAGCACAATTACACAATTGTAATTTTATGCATACATCTCTGGATCCAGCCCTATATAGTCTACCTCATCTGGCAGCTTTGGATTGGCAGTTTCAATCAGAAAAGTGGTGGGATGATAAGATTAGACTTTCTGAATCAAAACCCCCAAAACACATTTTTCTTCCTTCCTTCCTTTTTTTTTAAAAAAGAAGCCCACCGGATATTTAATTGCCTCCTGTAGCTACACCTTAAATATGCAAAGTCTGAATTTCGAGTCATATCTCTTATCCAGTATTCAAATACAAAATTAATTTGCACTGAGATAACATAAAGGTGAATCATTTTTTGTTCAGTGCTAAAGGAGTGATACCCAAATGGGTATCTTAAATGGCTACAGTCAATTGCAAGCGGACTGGGGAGTTGATCTCTGAGTTACCCTAGCAACTGCCCCCAAAGAACACAAAAATTAATCAAAACTGCTTTTGCAGTTATCCACTTGAATTTGCTGTTATCCACTATAATTTGTAACACGGAGGCATTGACCAGACCCAAACCAGCTTAGTTTAAGTGTGAGGTGGTGGCCTCATGTGCCTCTGTTTCAAATGACTGCACATTGTAAGCTTGTAATTACCATTGCATGGGACACAGGTGGCACTGTGGGTTAAACAACAGAGCCCAGGACTTGCTGATCAGAAGGTCGATGGTTTGAATCCCTGTGATGGGGTGAGCTCCCGTTGCTCGGTCCCTGCTCCTGCCAACCTAGCAGTTTGAAAGCACGTCAAAGTGCAAGTAGATAAATAGGTACCACTCTGCCGGGAAGGTAAACGGTGTTTCCATGCGCTGCTCTGGTTCACCAGAAGCGGCTTAGTCATGCTGGCCACATGACCCGGAAGCTGTACACTGGCTCCCTCGGCCAGTAAAGCGAGATGAGCGCCGTATTCTCAGAGTCAGCCACGACTGGACCTAATGGTCAGGGGTCCCTTTACCTTTAATTACCATTGCAGTTCATCTTGAGTTTTCTTTTTTCTTTTTGGCCAGTTCTGACATACTTGCAAGTGTTCATAAATATGCTATGTTATTCATTTGTTTAATGTCATTCATAAGACAGTTGTTCCACCAGTTGTTCCACAATGTTACACGTCTTGTCCTTGATTTTCTCTAAAGGTTGTTGAGTCATTGCAATGTGGTGTCCATGTACAGACACTTACATCATTGAGATGTATGTGTATGTGGAAGCTAGTTTCTCATGGCTGCTTCATGCAAGAGAATGAGAGAAGGTGGAGCTTGAGAGTTTGGTGGGAAACCACAAAGTGTATTTTCCCCTATCTGTTAGTCTCAACTGTGCCCTCTGCTGTGCAAGGCATGCAAGGTTGCTTATACCCAATGAAAGATGGACAGCTTGATATGAGAGTAGGTTCTTGTATTTGTGTCCCAAGCTACTATCTTAAGTGGCATGGCTTGAAGAAAGTTCACACACACACACACACACACACACACGCATACATTGATTGGACCAGAGTTCCCCCGTTGTGTAGGGATGTGTGTACCTTGGTATGTTCATAGGGCACCATCCAAAATGATCTTCTAGACACATGGGCTGCGGGGATGGGACTAGCTCGCACCACCCCAGGACCATTCTTCCACAATATTTCCATGCACAAAGGGGTCATCTGAACCTTTCCCTCCAGCATCATGTATCCTCCAACCATTCCAAGGCAAAGACAAACATTCGTATTGCTCTCCCTGCCCTTTTGAGGGAAGCTTGCAATGGTAAACTTGAGAATCTCTTATTGAGGCTGCCATCCTAAAAACACTTAGGGCAATAAGTCCCACTAAAGACACTTAGGAGGCAATAAGTCCCACTGAATACAGTGGGGCTTATCTCTGAATAAGCATGCACAGTTATGGGTAAGCAAAGCCCTCTATGGGCAGCTACATTTCTTTCCCAAGTTTTCCTGGAGATATCTCTTTTTCTTTTTAGCTCACACTGATTCCGGTATGGTTAATGTTCAGCAAGGGAAGACAATTTGCTATGTGCAGGCATCAAGATTCCAGCTAAAATGCACTTTTGAAACCTGTTACTGGTAGCTTAATGCAAATCAGCCCATTGACAGTCCTTCATAATAGACCTTGAAATTGTGTCCTGGTGGTTAGCAAAAGAGCCATTTAAGTGCAATGATTGCCACACTCATTAGAGAATGGACCAGTGTAGGGCTTGCATGACGTGGAGAAAAATCCATAACATGCTCTGTTCTTCTACTTCTTACCCAGCTGCCTAGTTTAGTTTGAGAAAATGACGTGTCCAATGAGCCTTTTGGACCTGCTTGAGCCCCATACTGGGCATTGGAATGTTTTTTTCTACATGTACCTTTGTTTAATTAATCAGGCGAGACAGCACTGATGAGACAGGTACACTTACTGGCCAGCAACGACTTTTTATTAACTGTTGTTATTGCATAAGGAAGCATAACAGTTTACACAGCTCTGGCCAAAGGCAGGGCTATACCCTTAGGAGGTTGAAATCCAAAGGCCATTTCACACAACAGCAATTTCCTGACATGGAGCAACTCCCACAAGCATGGTGTATCAATGGCTCCCCTACACAATTTGCTATCTGCCAATACCATGCCCTTTATGCATTGACAACATGTTTAGACTGCTCTCCCTGAAAGTCTCAAAGCAGTGTGCAATAAAAAGATGTTCAAAACACCATACAGAGGTGTGTCTGGCTTCTTCACAATACAGCTTTTGGCAAATGCTGAAGAGGCATCTATTGACACCCGATACATGTGTTTTCAGGGCCCACCCTATTCCTGAGCCTCTAATCTGTTTTAACTGCTTTTAATTTTGAATTTTAAATTGCTGTAACTCACATTGGAACCTGCTGGCAACAACAACAAATTGTTGTTGACATCCTTCTGTCTCAAAAGACAATGAAGTGCACCTCTGGGGTTGAAGTCAATCTACTGGAGAATCACAGAGCCTGCTGTGGCTGCAGAGACCAGTAACTCATAACTGCTTCTTCCCGCATTGTTTTTGCTGTGTTTGCAGCACTAAAGTGACCTGTCCTGGGCAGTGTGCATGAAGGTAAAATGGTAAAGGGGACACAGGTGGCGCTGTGGTCTAAACCACCAAGCCACTTGGGCTTGATGATCAGAAAGTTGGCGGTTCGAACCTGTGCAACAGTGGTGAGCTCCTGTTGTTCTGTCCCAGCTTCTGCCAACCTAGCAGTTTGAAAGCACACCAGTGCAAGTAGACAAATAGGTACCGCTGTGGCGGGAAGGTAAACAGCATTTCCATGCACTTTGGCACTCATTACAATGTCCCGTTGCACCAGAAGCAGTTTAGTCATGACCCGGAAAGCTGTCTGTGGACAAACTTTGGCTCCCTCGGCCTGAAAACGAGATGAGCACTGCACCCCATAGTCACCTTTGACTGAACTTAACTGTCCAGGGGTCCTTTACCTTTTACCTTCATGGAGGTCCTGGGATTTGTGTAGAGCCAGTGTGGTGTAGTGGTTAAGAGCGGTAGTGTGCTGGTCCCGGGGGGGGGGAGGTACTGATACCGTAGCCGAAGTTCAGTCCAGAGTCACTAGCAGGGTAGACGATCACTAGATGAGACGCGAGGTCCGAAACAGGGAGCCAGGCAGGGGAACAGGAACGCTGGTAGGGCAGCAGCAGGAAGCCAGGCGGGGAACAGGAACACTGATGGGTCAGCAGCGGGCAGCCGGGCGAGGAACAGGAACACCGGAGAGTCAGGAGCAGGAAGCCGGGCGAGGAACAGGCACACCGGTAGTGCAGATCTAAGTCTGGGTAAAGCAGGTACTCCACAACGACGTTGCTCCCGCAACCTGGGACCGGGCTGCCTGACCTTTATCTTCTTCTAAGGCCGGGGGCGTTCCCGGCCCCCAGGAGCCCCGCCTCTCCTGGCCTTAAGGCGAGCACTCCTCCTGGGAGAGACCAGTTCCCTTCGCCTCTCTGCCCTAAGCCTCTGCAGTTCAGGAGAGGCCGAAGGGTTACTGGGCCCCGGGGGAGGCTCACCTGTAGCCACTGAGTCCTCCAGCACCTCTGGGGCCAGAATGGTCTCACCTGGTGCCTGCCCCTGAGGATCTGGCACAGGTGCAGGCTCCTCAGCATCTAGGCCTTGCCCCAGTTCAGCCGGCCCTGGAGGCGGGGACTCCTGTGCCGGCTGGGATTCCTCCGGTTCACTCTCAGACTCGGAATCCCAGGCCATCACAGGTAGACTCGTAATCTGGTGAACCTGGTTCGTGTCTCTGCTCCTCCACATTCAGCTGCTGGGTGACCTTGGGCTAGTCACACTTCTTTGAAGTCTCTTAGCCTCACTCACCTTCCAGAGTGTTTGTTGTGGGGGAGGAAGGGAAAGGAGATTGTTAGCCGCTCTGAGTCTCCTTCGGGTAGTGATAAAGCGGGATATCAAATCCAAACTCTTCCTTAGCCTTTTTTCTCCCTGCGAGTGCAGGTTTTTTTTTCTCAGGGTTTACTCCTGAAGCCTTTCTCATTCTCCTGAAGCAGAATTTTACGATCAGAGTTTTCCTTCTCCTAGATAGGCTGCTTTCCCAGGTTGATGAGCCCCTTCTGCCACTCATTTCCCTCTACAGCATGCGCAGAAATCGCCTTCCTGACCATTGGACCTCCTATTGGTCTTGTCTGCTCAATCCACCAGAGCCTGTCTTTGCATGCAGGGGAAGACCCATTGGCTACTTTCACCTGGTTTAGCCAGCCAGTCAAAGCTGTTTCCCAGGGTTTGGCCACTGTCACATGCTGACAGCTTCTAGGTGCCAAAGGTGAGAGCTGAGTGCAGGGTGGAGGACCAAAGGTGGATAGTCCTCTTAAATAACAGTTATTGAGTTTCCATAAAGTCAGGTTCAGATGAATCTCTTCGAAGGGAAAATCTGAGCTGTGAGACAATGAATATGCAGGAGACCATATGTAGGGTAGGTGGGTTACAGGGAACATGAGTTTTGCCCTTGCTGAAGCTGCTCAGAAACTGGTTTCCATATCTTGTCCATCTTTCACATCATTCTTCCTTCCAAGCTTGGCTGATAACTTGCATGGACACTTGGGATCCCGATCCTGTTATATAACTGAGCACATAAGCTACCGGGTTCAGAGGAGAGGGGAGCAAGTGGGACATGCAATGAAATGTTACAGTGTGGAATGTGCAGGGTTCGAGCCATGTAGGATACTCCATCTCATTCTCTGAGTTTTCTGGGCAACAGGGTTCATGAATGGCAGCAATCTAGGGAAGCATGGATCTATCAACTTCAGTTTGTTTTGCTCCATTTTTGCATACATTTGCTTTTTCTTAGCGAAAAAAAGAAGGCTGCATGAAAATTGATACTCAGTTTTGCATGCATTTCCCTTACTAGTCACATTTGTGTTCAATTTTGCTTAGTGTGTGCATTCTTGTAGGCCATTTCACCCTAATAGAATCCATTTATGTACGTTATTGTTACATAACACATTTTTTTGCCTGCGCTTTTCAGTCATGTACACATTTTCATATGCACTCTTTGCAAAATTCAGAGAAGCACAGATTTCAAAGGAGAGCTGTATTTTGGTTTGCATATTGGTTCCGGAAGTGTGCATTTGGTAGTTTGGCATGAACATGTGATCAAATTAGTTTCTCCCCCCTCCCCCAAAGCATTCTGGCCTTGGTGGTACCAATGGATGCGATCATAGATTCCTATGTCCCTCTGTGCTGTGAGTCACTTGACAGTCTGGGAAGTATATTTGCCAAAAATTCCATTGCATTTATTGACAAAAGGCTTCTTATTTGCTCCCCCACTTTTATCCAAACCGTGACCTGT
Organism: Podarcis vaucheri; assembly: GCF_965113315.1. Taxonomy (NCBI): domain Eukaryota; kingdom Metazoa; phylum Chordata; class Lepidosauria; order Squamata; family Lacertidae; genus Podarcis; species Podarcis vaucheri. The sequence goes on from NC_138767.1 coordinate 22,504,889, forward strand.
TCACCCATACTGTTTCTTATTAACCTTCCTGCACCTCTGCTTATTGTCAGTCCCGCAAGCCCTCATCAGTACATTGATTCACTGGGGTTGTGGTGGCCTCTCTGCTAATTACTATGAATGTAGTTTGGGGCTTTCCCAGATGTGCCCTGATTAGTTTGTGGGCACTGGGCATCCATCTGTGCTTTCCAAAGCTGCCTGTGAAAATTGCTTATTGGAGAGGAAGGAGTATATTCAGAGCCAAAACTAAGGGCGGGGCGAGCAACTTCCTGACACGGAAGAACTGGAAGTCTTAAAACTAACTCTGATTTTAACAGCCAGGTAGCTTATGAAGTTGGCAATTCCATGCACAACAAATCCAAATATTTGCTAGACACAGAGCATATAGCTACATAGTTTCTTTTCTTATTCAGTTGCAGGCATGGGGCTATGTATTCTTATTAATTACAGGCATTGGCACAATGGTGGCTATAGTGCCTATGCTCTGTCTCCACAGTGGAGGCTGCATGCTTCCAAATACCATTTGCTAGAAACATAGGAGAGGAGAGTCCTGTTGCACTCAGGTCTCACATAGCCATTTCTGGCTCCAAGGAGATGGGGTTGCGGGCTTGCTCCACCCCACTCCCGCGCAGGGGCTGGCGTTTCCCCCGCGCGAGAACAGGGAATCCCCAGGCGTGTCACTGAACCGGCCAGCCTATTGGCTGGCCGGGGAGGCGGGACCTGGCCTATTTAAGGCCAGGCACGCCCGGGGATCGCCCTCTTTCCACCTGGACCCCAGAGAGGTTTTTTCCCATCCCACCCACCTGTAGGTTTAGCTAGTCTTGGCCTTGATATGGACTTCGGTTGGTCGCCGCAAGGGGCCTGGTAGGAATTTTTCCAAGTTGGCGCACTTCGTGCCTTTTGGTTTTTTCGCCTACCTCGTAGCAAACGTCACAACTTCTCCGGTGTTGGCGGTTAGGCATTGGCAGGGGGAATTGATACGCAAATGAGAGGGGGGGAAGGAAGCGCCATCACCTTCCCCCAAATAAAGGGGTAGTCCGGTAGAGGACTCCGGGGGGCGTTGCCTTGTCCGAAACCTACGGAGGTAAGGGCCGCCGGCACGCCCCCGAGCAGTGACACCCGTGGGATCCTAGCTGGCGTACTTCAACAGGACCCCCCACGGTTTGTGGACAACCCTCCCGGTCACCATGCCGGGTAGTCGATAGGAGCCAATGCCTAAAGCCAATACCTTTCAATTCTGTAATCAATAAAGTTGTGGCCTTTTTATGCCCATTAACCTAAAATATTGTGTCCCGTGTCTTCATTTAACAATGGGGGGGAGAGTATTGCCACGCAAGTGAGCTTCTCTTGGGCCTGTGGCTAGTCAATGTGAAAACAGCACGCTGAACTAGATGGGCCAATGGCTTGATTCAGGAGGGTTATTCTTATGCTTTGGTTTGAGTGATTGTTATCCTCCACACATCAGCACTGGTGACCACACACTTGAGGTAGTAGACAATTTTGTC